>NW_026526721.1:126946074-127568886 GCF_024362965.1 Panthera pardus
GTGAATTATTACAAGTGTTAATGGGTGTCTTCATTAAAGTATTATTTATGAAACATTACAACTTGGGTTCCCCCACCCTCACAGGTCTGATGACTCACAATCAGCAGCTCCTCCCACTGAACTGAAACAAATTTATGAAGAGGGAAAATTAGCCGGCTTGGTCCATCCAGTGGTGGAAATGAGAGAAATTGGAGACAACGTGGGTTTGCTTTTCTGGGAACAAACACGGTATGTGACCAGATTCCAAACAGGCCAGGAGCCTTAGCTGTTCAGAGATCATCAAAGAGCAGGACAAGCTGAACAGAGGGCTGTCTGCCAGGACCTGCTGGACCTGCAGGGGACCAGTTTAGGGCGGGGGGTGGAGTGGCATCTAGGGGGCTGGCTTCTCTGCAGCAACAAAGGGAAAGGACCAGCACCTTCTGTAAATGCTTCCCACCAGCCCTCACCAGCCCTCACCAGCCAGGTCCTAACAGACACAGAGGCAGCCCTCCCATCAAGGTCCTCTAGAGCCCAACCCCCACTCACTCAAAATTAACATTCACTTTAAGGACTGTGTGTTTGCTGTGCCAATGCTAGCTTCAAGTGCCCAGCTGGCCCCCTCCCCACTCAGCTAACCACACTGTTGCCCCCAAGCTACCTGATAAAGAAATTCCAGAGCAGGCCCCAGGGAAATGCAAGGGCATGCATCCACTCCACCTGTTACTGGAGAAGCCCAGGGCACAGTGATGTTGGAACTCAGGGTAGGGACAGAATAAAGAGGAGGGTTCCATTGCAGGGGGACAGGAATCCACTCAACTCTGCATCCCAGTTTATTTAATCTGCACTTTCTTTTGGGATCTCCATATCTTTGCACTGTTTGCTTCTCGGATTCCCTGGGCCTCTCACTTGATAAGTTAAGCCTCTTCGCTGGAAATGAAGCACTATTAGCCAGTTGAAAACCTCAATTCTAGCTGGCTTTGCTGCCTAAACAGCTTTCCCTGCTTGCCCCCTGCTCTGCCAACCACCTCATCTCTGAGTTGCTTCTCACACCCAGGATTGAGGGCTGATTAGAATTTAAGATAATTTTCCCAGGGCATTAGAGTGCTTTCTTTCTTTCAAGGAGCATAAGGGATAAAGCTTAAGTTTCAAGGAACAAATACGTTAAGACTGAGAGGGAAAAAGGTTTAATTGCTTAAATTCTTATTTATCTCAAACAATATGGTGGGCGGGTGGGTAAGACAAGACCTCAGAGTGGAGTGTTAACTTTGACAAACCTGTTCTGCCTGATGAATGTGTGAGACAGGGAGGCCTGTGCTTTCTCCCTCTGCAGCCATGTGCCCTAGGCGGGCCCCAGCCTCTTCGGGCACCCCACACTTACCGACCACTCAGGAAACATCCATTCACAAGCAACCCCCTCCCAGCACGCACTCAAATATCCTTGCCCTCATGCAGCCTGCATACCAGTGAGATGGTGTACCCAGTAAGTAAGCAAGCTGCACACTATGTCACAGACAATAAGTGCTATGGAGAAAAATAATGCAAGGTAGTGGAGATGGGAGGGCTGTTAAGGGCAGCCCACACTGTGAGGAAGGCGGGGCCCACATTTGGAGGGGCGGGGCCCACACTGTAAGGTGGGCGGGGCCCACACTCTGAGTGGGGTGGTCAATGTAGGGATCACTGAGAAGGTAATATTCAAGTAAAGGCTTGGAGGAGGTGAAAGAGCCATCACCACAGCTCTCTGTTGTTGGTATAAGTGGACATCAGAGACAAAACTAATAAAAATAAACCTGAATCTGAATCTCATACTTTAAATAAAGGCTAACTCAAAATGGTCACAGACATGCATTTGGATCATAAAACTGTAAAACTTTTAGAAGATTAACATTAGGAGAAAACCTTTGTGATCTTGGGTTAGGCATGGAATTACTTTCCTGGACATGCCACCAAAAGTATGATCCATAACCTGGATCAATTGAAAAAGTAATTAGTTGGACACACTGAGAACAAAAATGAATAAATTCTCCAGACAATGGAGTATTATTCAGCTTTTAAAAGAAATGAGCTGTCAAGCCATGAAAAGACGTAAGGAAACCTTAATACATATTATTAAGTGAAAGAAGCCAACGTGAAAAAGCTACATCCTGTTATATACCTGTATAACACTCTTGAAAAGCCAAAACTATGGAGACAGTAAAAATATGAGTGGTTGCCAGGGGTTAAGGAAGAGGGAAGGATGCATTGGTGAAGTACAGAGGATTTTTAAGGCAGTGAAACTACTCTGTATGATACCATAATGGTGGATCCTGGATACATACCATTATACATTTGTCCAAATTCATAGTAGGTATAACACCACAAGTGAACCCTAATGTGAACCATGGACTCTGGGTGATTATGAAGCAGCCGTGTAGCTCATGGATTGTACCAGTGTATCACCATGGCGGGGGGTGTTGAAATGGGAGAGGCCATGCATATGCAGGGGCAGGGGTCATGTGGAAAATCCTGGTACCTTCCCCTCAATCTTGCTATGATGAATCTAAAGCTTGTCTAAGAAAACAAAGACTTCAATAAAAAAGATTAATGGATAAATTGGATTTCATCAAAATTGAAAATGTTTTGTGAAAGACACCATTAAAAGAAAGAAGAGACAAGTTACAGAATGGAAGAAAATATCTGCAAACAATATATTCACATATTCAACAAAAAGACCTGTATCTAAAATATGTAGAGAAATCTTGAAACCCAATAGTAAGAAAACAAACAGCCTAATTAAAACTAGGGCAAACATTGTGAATAGACACTTCACCAAGGAGGATAAACAAATGGCAAATAAGCACATGAAAGATACTCAACATCATTATTCACTAGAGAAACACAACTAGAAACCACCATGAGATATCAAGACACATCTAATAGAATGGCTAAAATAACAAATACTGATCATACCAAGTGCTGCAAAAGACGCAGAAAAATTGCTGTGGTATTGCAAAATGGAACAGGCACTGAAGATCAATCTGGCAGTTGAACACATAGTTTCTATGTGGCCCAGCAATGCCTCTCAGGTATCTGACCTAGAGCAATGAAAATGTATGTCTACACAAAAACCTGCCCATGAATGTTTACAGCAACTCTATTCATGATTACCCCAAACTGGAAATGATCCAAGTGTTTTTCAACAGGTGAATGGATAAACTATGGTGCATCCACAGGATGGAATACTACTCAGCAACAAAAAGCAACAAACCAGTGACATAAGCAACAGCTTACGTGAATCTCACAGGCATTATGCTAAGTGAAAGAAGCCAGTATCAAAGGTTTCCCATATCACTCCATGTAGAAAGATGACACAACGGGATGCAGAATCACTGATAGCAGGGGGTGGGGTGGGAGGAGGCAGTGACCATAAAGCAACACCATAAGGCAGTTCTCTGTATTCTGATTTTTAGGGTGGTTACACAAATCTGTGCATGGACTAAAATTCATAAAACTTTCCACCAGAAGAAGTCACATTTTCTGTATGACAATTCTTAATGAAATTTAAAGTCACAGAAAATTTAAAAAAATAATAATTTTAAAAAAGGATTTAATCTTGCAGTGGCAAACTGGGCAAACTCACATCCATTTATGACTAGATGGGTGGCTTCCATTGTCTTCAGCGACTCTACTTTAAAATGTTTCACGTACCCAGGACTCAGATCATGCCATCTAAGCCTTCCTAATATTTATTGGATCTCTGTACATTTCCCACATTCTTCACACAGTCCTCACATCTCAAAGGAACCAGCAGAAAATTATCCTTGGGCTTATTTAATAGCAAAAATTTTGGTAACATCAGCATCCATTTCTGAACCCTTGCAATGTGCCAAGGTCTTTCTTTGCTGAGCTCCGCACAGGCAGATTATCATACAGTCTTCACAGCAAGACTGAGCCTTGTGTTAAACCATCACTTAATGGGGAACAATGCTGAGACCCAGAGATACCACTCTGCTAACAAACACAAAGCTCGGATGGAAAAACCCAAGCTTTCCTGTCACCGGCTCTTAACAAGGACCCATCCACGGCTGTTTCCTCAATGGCTTTGGTGGCCTGGCCTAGTTGCATGGTGTGTGGACTCCTGCCCTGCTTTCCCTGGAGGGGTCCTCGGACGGGGCTAAGACGGGCTGCACTGGGCTCCCGGGGAAGCACCCCTGTGTGCTAGAGACAGGTGCACTGAGTATGGACCCATGAAAAGTTCGTTTGGGGACATCATCTGAGAGTCCAGGGATATTCCCAGCAGTTACAGAGAGGTCTTTCTGTCTTTGCGTGTGTAGCCATCACCTTAAACAGCCCAGTGGAGGAAGAATGAACTAATTATAATCCATCTTTCCAGGTTCTATTGCCTTTTCCTCTCCTCCTCCCTGACTAGTTAGTAACCAGTGTGTATCCTGATGAGACTTCCATGTTCCTGTTCTCACTTGTTCACATTCACAAGAAATCAGAAAATCACCTCATTCTTAAGATGCACAGGGTAGTTACATCCAAATCTTTCCTTATCTGCGTCATCCATCCTTTAAGTTTATACCTGGAAAAACTGCATCTCTATAGAGGCCTAGTCACACAGTAACCCTCCCAGGGATGATGAGTGAGTGAGCCTGGCTGAGTAAAGATGGAAAGGGTCCGTTCTAAAGCCATGGCAAAACTTCCCAGCAGATGGCCCCAGGCCTGGCTGAGGTGATATGTCCAGAACCTTCCATGAGTGAAGGATGGATTCCCAGAGCTCAGGGTTGGAGCAGCATCCTGTTCTAACCCCAGCTACGCTCAGGCAGCCAACACATCAGCACCACGCATCAGGGCTGCTCCTTCCAATTTAACAACATGGGTCTGGGAAAAGAAATCACCTGGTGAACCAAGAATAGGAAAGAGTAGGGTGGAAAAAAAAAAGCCTTGACAGAGAGTCTGGATTTGTCCGGGGATATTTTCCCAGCTCGGGCTTCCTGATGACTCAGCTGCTCCTGCGTGGGGAAGCTCTCCCTCAGCCAGCACTGCCTGGGAGATGAAGCCAGTGATTTCCCACTAGCTATCAGCCAGGACAAAAATTACCAATAAAAGGATACACTTAAATGTCCCCCCAGTAGAGACTATTGTTTACTGGGCTATTGAGGGAGTGAAAATATCAGAGCAAAGGTCAGTGGACACCAGCAGTGGGAGTTTACAAAAAACTCTGTCATTTCTTATTTCTTCCCCTTCTTTGGTGAGAAGTTAAGACAAAGCCCCTCTGCCACTCTGAAGAAGAAGCTTTGTTGCTTATTTTGTCAAAATATCCCTCCGAAGCCCCTCAGCGCCCCTTCATCCTTCCCCGACTGGCTCTTACCAGTGGGCTGATTTGCACGGGGGCCGCCTCTCCGCTGTACCCCCTTCCAGGCTCACGCTCATTCTCTTGCTCTAATTAGCAACTGCTTTTTTTATTTTTGTATGCACGTTCAAAGACAGAGAGCGAGGAGGAGAGTGAAAGGGAGAAAGCAAAGGTCTCTGTGAAAGGAGAGAGCAGATGGCTTCTCCCTCGCCCCCTCTGTGTACCCGGGCCCCCGTGTTGGCAAACAGCACACAATGTCTGTCTACAGAGCTCTTTGTGGGCTATGAAGGAGGGGCCGGCACACAGCTACAGGCAGGAAAGGAGTCTGTGGGGAAGGCCTGAAAAGGCCCGGCCCCTGGGAGAAGCCAGGGTAGGGAGGGGATGGAGACCATCAACCCATGGGATGGATATCCAGGAGCAACACTGCCCCCTCCTCCAGGCCCAGAAGGAAGTGGCTGTATGGATATTCAGTTGGCTTGCGTACTGATGTGTTATCAGTTCTCTGGATAGCAAAGCCATTGCCCCCAGAGCTGCAGAAGGTCCTGGAGGGAAGGGGGATCTACTGCTCACTCTTGCATTGTCAGTCCCAAATAACTGACTTTCTATTAGAAGAAATTCTTAGGTGAGTGGGCAGAGGTACCCACAAAGCAGGAGTGGCGGCGTCAACCCCAAAGGCTGAAATCAATCACTCTGATTGGGAAAGTTAAATTCAACAATGCACAGCTTTGGTTACTGGTTTTTAACTCGTAGCTGGATTGAAAGATTTAAAAAATGTTAGGGGAAAAAAAAAGGGGGAGCTTAAAAGAATTCTCAAAAGGGGAGAATAATAAAAAAATGTGGTTGAAAAGCTAAAAAAAAAAAAAAATAGGAATATGCTCCAGAAAAATACAGAAATGAGCACAGAGAAGCAGGGCATTCTACAAAGACACTTAAAAAAAAAAGCTATTGTTCTTTTTAATGAATGGTCTCATTATCAGCATGTGTGACTATATATTAGTAATTCTGATGACAAAAATCACTCTTGTAATATTTGCAATCAATTTCAATGATAAACATTGATTTCTTCCATTTTACTACATGAAAGAACTCATTTTTATTGTAGTTTGCATGTAAACAGTTTCCAAGGGAAAAAAATAAAAACAGTGAATGGAAATAACCATCCATTCATTAAACTTCTACCAATGAAATGTGTTTCTCTTTTCTTCCTTTTTGAATCAAGTCCAGAGAGAAGACAGACAAGAGAATAGAGTCAATGGACGAAAAGAAAAGAAAACAGGGAGACCAACTTGGCCAAAGATGCAGAGAGGAAGACAAACAGAACCAGCAGGAAAAGAAAAGCCCCACGTCACAAGGACCTCCACATTCAGATCAATGCAGGCATGTGTGTGATAGACCCAAAAACCAAATAGAAACCCTCAAATCGCCTAATTCCCAGAACAGGCAAATTTTTGCCAAGTTCATGATTTGGCAGAGTTCTTGCATATTCCATACAATTTCAATGAGAAGCTGTATCCATCTTGTTCTAAGAGCAGATTGTCATTTTCCACTTGAAATACACACGTTGCACTGACCTTATGTCCTCTGTCAAACTGAGACATTGTCACCAACTTTTAGTGAAAAGGTTTCATAATGTATGGGCTTTCGGCCATTCTGTTGATTTTGTTCTGTGTGTGTGTGTGTGTGTGTGTGTGCGCGCGTGTGTGTGTGCGTACAGCGTGTCACTATATTGGACAACAGACAGACAAGGCCTCTGCCATCACTGGTTACTTCCTCCATCTGGTTCTGCCATCATCACCTCTATAAGCACATGCCTTGTCAGCGACTCCGCATGGTTCCTGCCCAGTTTCTACGGAGCTTACGCTACTCAGTGCAGCTAGGATGTTTTCTTACACATGCAAAGCCTTTCTTCTTCCTCAGCTCTCACCCTGATTCCACAAATTTTGTTTTCAATGCATTTTGTTTTGTTCTCATTAAACAGATGACACACAGCGGGCATTTGGGACACAGAGACACAGCAAGCATGGCCCTGCTCATGAGGAGCTTGGGAAGTAGGTGACAGAGATTGAAAGGCTAGGTGGAGGACAGAGGTGGAGGGGTTCAACTTCAAGCACGGTCCCTCCACGGATCTCCTGGGTCATCCGTAACCAATGGGAAATGCATATCAAATTGATGGGTTTTCCTTGGGTCCCTTAGTGAAGGATTATATCACAGTCCAAATGGGATGCTGAAGGCCCAACCCCCACCACAAATCACAGTTCTGCCCTGTGGGAATCTCTCTCTTCTCCAGCTGGGGGTAGGGAGTGAGGAGAGGAAGAGTAGAGAATAGCAGTTATCAGCCAGGCCCCAGAGTCCTACATTGTATGACCTTGGTAAAGTTACTTAGCTTCTTTGTGCCTTGGTATCTTCAACTGAAAAATGAGGTTGATAATCATATGTACCTCATAGGGCTATTGTAAGTATTTAAGAGATAATGCACGAAAAGAATTAGGCAGAGCATCTGGTACATAGTGAGTTCTCTGCAAATAATAGCCCCGCTGTATTAGTGCTTCAGGCAAGCTGGAAGCCAATCCAGAAAGGTTTGCTCCCTACCCAAATGATAGCCATCACCATGATCTGACAGTGAATGGTGAGACTGCCCAGAAGATTATATAAGCTGCTTCCTTAGCCCAGGTACACAGGGCAAATCAGCATTCTTACCACACATCAGTCATTTTGCATCCCATCTTCATTGCTTTTTGCCACATCTATGTACCAGGTTTTTAGTCTATTAGCTAAGTTATTATTTTTCTTTAAGTTGACTCATTTAACCTGAATGTATTTATTTTCACAGAAAATAACAGAAAAGTGAGGAAGGAAGCAGGGGAGAGAAAAGGGAGGGGCAGGGAAGGGAGAGGAGAGCACAGGTGGGGAGGGGAGCAGACAAGAGAGGAGGGGCGACTGAAACAAGGAAGGGAAAAAGGAAGTCCCTGGTCTCAGAGAGAAAGAAAACCCGCAGAGTTGGAAGACAAAAGCCACAGAGAGAAGGAGGCAGTGAGCAGCCACCCAGGGCTAAGATCAGGCTTGCTGGTAGAAGCAGGGCCAGGGCTTCAGCAGGGCTGCAGGATTTAGCTCTGGCCTAGGGAGTAGATGCCTGGTCAGTGGCAGGACTGACACTGCTGGACAGCTCTGCTGAGGGTGGGTTGGTGCAGAAGAAACAAAGAGGAGGGTGGGGCAGGTGAGGGCTGAGCACTGGTGATTTAGGAAGGGGCAGCTGAGGGGGAGCCACCAGGGTGTGCCGAAACCCTAAGCCCCAGAGTTAAGCTGGGAGAACTGAAGGAAAGGATGTGTGGTAGAGGGTCTGGGCCAAAGGGTAAGAGCTGAGAGATGCAGGGAGCAGAGCAGGACTGCACGGGGTGAGCAAGGAGCCCAGAACTGGCTCCGGGCAGGAGAGGAAGGATGGGAAAAGTGAGGTGTATTTTCCCACAAACCAGGCTGGCCGGGTTTTCTGGGACTGGACCAGGAGAACAGCCTGGCCCTTGAGCACCAGCATCTGTTCCTGTCCTGTCCCATCTGCAGACCGGTCACCTGCCACTAACTAAGAAATGTCAAAATGGGTGAGCGGCATGTGCCAACATGTCCTGATGCTATAGATGGACAAAGAACAGATCAAGGGCGGATATATGGCAGGAGGGAACGGGACAGAGGGGGACAGAGGAAAGTGAGGAATAGACCATGCCATGGAGGGAGCAAACCCCAAAAGGTCTGCAACAAGCAAACCACCTGATTTAATGATGTGTTGTACAGGAACGCTTGTCGAGTCCCGTACAACTGAACATCAGGGCAACTTGTGAATGCTACCATGTTCAATGCCCTACATAGCAAGACAAATGTAAACTGAAACCACAGTGGGTTGCTGGTTTTCATCTACTAGATTGGCAAAGATAAAAATGATCGACATTTTGTTCTCTTGGCAAAGGTGTGGGGAGTAGGCACTCTCTTACGCTGTTGGAGGTAGCAAAATTGGTAGAAAATGCCCTTTTTTTTTTTTCTGGAGGACTATTCAGGAACGTCTCTCAAAATTAGAAATGTATATACTCTGATTCAGCAATTTTTCTTCTAGTATATGTGCTGCCGAAGCGAGCACAGCAATTTTTCTTCTAAGAATTTCCTGCACCCTTAGTTCTTAGAAAAGTGCTTGGCACATAGAAAGTCCTCAATAAATATTCATTGCATAAATTAATTAAGGAATTTGACTCGCAGATATACTCGTACACAAGTACAAAGATAAATGCAAGGATCTTTGTTGAAATATTGTTTAGAAATAACAACAACAACAAAAAAAAAACAGGAAGCAACCTACATGTATATAAATGAAGAACAATGAAGGCACACCCATTTAATACAACACTACAGAATCATTTGAAAAAATGAGGCAGATTTCTGTGTAATACAGAATAAGTATTTCATTGTTGAAAACTTCATTGTTAAATAAGAAACAGGTGGGGTGACTAGGTAAAAAGCCCTGGGTAATATGTCTCTATACAGGTGGGAAAAAGATATAGCTATATTCTGGGTGTGCAAATGCACACACTTTTCTTTGCATATTAGAAACTTTAACAGCTAGGGCTCCTGGTGAGGACAAGAGTAGGAGGGAAACTTTTTCCTATTTACTACCTGTCCAAAACATTTTTAATTTTTAAAAAAAATTTTTTAACATTTATTCATTTTTGAGAGATGGAGAAACAGAGCATGAGTGGGTTAGGGGCAGAGAGAGAGGGAGAACAGAATCTGAAGCAGGCTCCATCTAGGCTCTGAGCTGTCAGTACAGAGCCTGATGCGGGGCTCAAACCCATGGAATGGGAGATCATGACCTGAGCTGAAGTTGGATGCTTAACTGAATGAACCGGTTACCCCGGCTCCCACAAAACATTTTTAAAATAACAACAAAAAGTAACTTTGCAGAAGAGAGATTTGCATAAAAGTTCTACCCCAGAGACTGGATCAGTGAGCCCTGATTCACTATTAGGAAGAAGGGCTCCGATGAACCAGACTGCCTCAGGAAGTCTGAGTGTCTCATCACTGGAGGTGTTGAAAAGCAGGGTGGTGGACCACTGTGGGAAAGCAATGTATCATCTGGTGGGCTGGACTCACTCTCCTTAGAGGTCTTACCTAGCTGGGAGGAGCTATCCTCCACCGGGTCCCACCAGGGCAACATAGCTTCTTGTGACTCCCTTGTACTGTGGACATTGTAACCACTTTCCAGAGAGCTAAGAATGTAGCAGATTCTTAGAAGTAAAATCGCTCAATCTATGTACAGAAGTATAAAGGGCCTGGCATCTGTAGGTACCCAGTAAGTACCTAAAGAAAGAATGAGCACAGGTATCATTAGATCCACATGAACTCACAAGTGGAATCCAACTTGATTGAAGAACAGAAGGCCAGAACGGCCCAGACCTGCAAGGAGGAGACCAGAGCAGGTCCCCAAGGGTAATACCCAAAGACCAAGTAACTCCAGTCACCACTAGGAATGTGTCCCCATTCCTAGTGACAGTGGGCTATTCCAGGCAGAGTCCAGGGACAAGCCAGAAACCAAAGGACCTGTTTCTTTGTCCATCTCTTCCCCAGAACTGGGCCCTACCCTCAATAAAAACCTCTGTTAGGGCTGGGTTTGGCCCTCTCTGGCCCTGAATTTCTGTCCTGTGATTCTAAGAAGCCTCCTGAGACTCCCCACAGTGCCTCATTAGCCTCACCCTCACCTCTCCTGATTTCCTCCTGACCCCCTTGGCCAGAAGTGCGCTCGCACGTGCGCGCGCGCGCACAAACACGCACACACACACACACACACACACACACACACACACACACACACAGGATAAGCCCAGCCTATCTGCAGCTGCACGGATTCATTCTGCAACAGGCTGGGATGATCCACAGGAAGGTGGGATGTTCTCTGTCGTAGGGGATAACTCCTGGGGCCCAGAGCCAACCTAGACATACTCCTGTATACTAAACCACATCTCCACAGGATTGGCCTGCCTTGCCCTCATTAGCTGGCCCTTGAAACAAAAATGGAAGGCCCAGCTGCCATATCAACTGGTACTCAAGCTCTTAGTTAAGCCACCAAAGAGTGTAGATATGACTTCTACAGGCAGAGACCTCTCCCCTAGGAAAAGACCAAGAGCATCCCTCTCTCCCTGTTCCTGTCAAAGCCCTCTTGGTAAACTAAGGTTTGCTCCTGGTGGTTTGCCCATGTCTGGGACGCATCCCTTCTCTGTTTGCAAATATCCTGGGCTGATTCTTCTCAGTCTTTTCCACCCCACTTCCTTCAGGGAGAAATAAGACCCAGGAGCATTAGGGCACTGTCAACACAGCTTGTCAAAGGCCAAAAGCAATGGGAAAAGAATTCAGACTGTCAGAGCTCCCTGGGGACCAGAACTGAAGAACCCCATTGCAAGCAGGCTCAGACTCAGAATGATTTTGATCTTCATGCTTCAAAATGAAATGTAGTGATTCCTCACCCAGGCAAGCAAGTTTGTGTGGATGTTCATCCTCAAGTTCTGCAGGCAGGGACTACCCGGCTCCAGAGCGAGATGGGGACAGGAAGCAAAGAGGGAAAGTCTGACCCCCACCCTGCCTGAGCTGGGATTCCGCCCTGGGGGCCCATGCTGGTTCTGAGACCCATTAGAGAGCCACAGTCAGGCCTCCAGCTGACATCCCCACCACCTTCCCTCTGTCCCCTTTTATAAGCACAAAGCCTTAGACCTCATCCTTCCCAGGGAGCTTGGGGTCGCCCCCCAACCCTAAGATGCTATGCAACCTCTGGGTGGCTCAACTAGCAGATGAACATGTCAGAGGATTTGGAGAGACAGGGTTGCAGCCAGAGAGGCTAAAAGAAGCTGTTGGCAGTCAATGTGGAGCTCTGTGCTGTACAGTGGGCAAACGTATGGCCACAGAACACGGTGCCAGGGAGCCCTGACCCAAGAAACAACAGTGGATAACACAGTCACAAGAGAGGGTTATCTATGAGAGAACAACTGAGGCAAGCCTGATAGTCCTGAAGATACATGTTGTATGTTTAAGGATGGTTAACTTTAACAAAATCCAGTCTCACATGCAAAGGGAGATGGTGGCCTCCCCAGACCGGGATTCTGATCCCTGCTCTGACATTAGCCAGCCAGGGCTCTCTAGACTGGTACCCAGAAATGCTCCCTGGCTTTCCTCTCTCTGTGGATACCGTGGTGGTCTCTCATCATCCCACACGCCTGTCCAGCTTGAGTAGTTTCAGACTCTCTAGTTCTGCATGGGCCAATGACGGTGCAGTAAGTGGTGACCTTAGGGCCTCAAGTGGACCGCTCGCCCGTGACAATTCCACTACCCACACCGTCTGAGTAATGGCTACATAGTGTGTCTGTCAGCATCTTTGATAGCACACATTTAGTAAGTGGTGGATTCCATGCCGGGCAGCTCTTGTGCACAGAACACTGCCAAATCGTTCTCAGTCACTCCAGCACTGACCTGGGAGAATCACAACTGTTTGGTCAACACCAGTGGAATTTGGTGCTTCCACCCAGGTCTTTCAAAGGCAGAGGGGCAGCACAGATCACAAGAGGACTTGGAACCTGAAGCTCCCCTCTCTTCCCTCCCTTCCCCTCTTGCTGTCCTCCACTATCACCAGAGCACAGGACCGAGTGCTCCCGCCTCATATGCTGGAGTCAGGGAGGCACTGGGGCATCCTTCCAGCTCTGTTTGCTGTTGCTCATGCTGGTGTCACAGCCCATTACATCCAGCCAATTACATTAGATTCTTCTCTGGAGGGCACTGGGCAGGGCCACTGTAGGGAGCAGAGGAAGCCCAAGAGACTTCTAAATGAAGTAGCCTGTTGGGAAATCCTATTATGAAGCTCATCTTACAAGGCTGCGGTGTTAATGACCCTGTCCTCCCCGAGCCCTGAGCAGAGCTGGTCTCCCTGGGGCTGGAGCGGAGGCTGACTGAGCTGCAGGCTTCCTCTCACTCACCAGCCAACAGCTGATGGGCTGGAGCTAGAAGACAGGGTTCCCCAGTGCCCCGGATGCAGCTGCCAGGCTGGTGGCTGCGCCTGTGCACACACCTTCACACACACACACACACACACACACACACACACACACACCCTCCCTCCCCTTGGGACCCACTTTCTCTTTCAGAACCCAGGATGAGAATGCAGGTGGTAACCCAAAGCTGGGACCAGCAACCCCAAGAGAGATGGAAATAGGCCCCAGAACTTTTTTTTCCAAGGCGAGTGAAATTAGACATTTTTCTCCACCTTCAAATCCTGCAGATTTTCTGTCTCAACTCCCCCAGGCTTATAAATTGGCTCATCTCAGCCACTCAAGTTGACAAAGGCACCAAAACTGTTGAAAGGTTCAAAATGTCCCTTGGGTTTCCAGGCATGAAGGAATTTACATGTAGGTGGAAAATTACCATGAAAAAAGGCCCCATTTGAAGAAAGGGGAGTGCCTAAGCAGCTGGGGAAGGACAGCAGCCTCTGGGGCATTGGCAAGGGAGTGGATGGCTTGAGGAGTGCCTGGGAGGGTTACACAGGACAAGTGCCAGAGAGGGTGTAGGCCCTAGCTCAGGGCTTTGACAGACATGTGGGGAGTGGGAGAGACATGAAACAGGGAGTTGGATGAACCAAGAACTGCTCTGGTCTTCTCCAGAAGTTGTCAAGGTCCTGCCAACATCTGGAGTTGGGATGGATGGTCTCAGCTGACTTGAGAGTCCCCTGGAAAAGCCATGTGGATTCCTGGTTACGGCACACACGTCCTCAGCTCCAACCCTGATTGGCAGGACCTGAGAAAGTCACAGGAGTCCTGCAGGCTTGACGGTGCCCTTGAGGACAGCAATCCACCCCTGATGTTTGTTTGGAGAATAGCCCTGAGTGATCCAGCTGGTGCTGGCCAGCTGCAGGAAAGGCTGCTTTTTTCTGTAACTCCCAGACAGTCCTCCCTCAGCTTTCTGTCCCTCACTCCTCTGTCCATAGCCCCCTTCTCAGGCTTTCTAGCAGCTCGGCTTGTAGGGCCCTGCTCAAAGTGTGTTGATGCTCTGAGCATCTCCCTGCTGCTGGCCAGCTAGCCTCGTGCTCAGTCTGCCCAGCTTCCAGCCCACTCCTGCAGTCCCTTTTCCCAGACTCCTTCCATGTCACCTCAGGTCCACCCTTCTGCAAATCCCACAAGCCCAAGATGCCTTCAGTGACCTCCCCTGAGCCCCCTTCTTCTATACTCCAGCAACATAGAAGGTTCTGGTCTAGAGCTTAGATCTGGGGTCCTTGGCCTGGGCTCCACTTGACCTATGCAATACAATCTCAGAAGGGGTCACCTGGGGATATCATTTTATAAAACCTCTCCTGTGGGGTCTCATGCCCACCATGGAATCAAGAATCACTGCTGCAGATGACCATCCTCCTCAGGCTTGGGGAGTCTTCTCTCCTCACTCAGACCTCCAGCTCACAAAGACCACCTGCCTACACAACCTGCCTCAAGGCAGTTGGCATGGGCCACACCTTTCAAATGTGTATTAACTGACCCACTGACTTGTTGAGGGACAGTGAATCACACTGACATGCTGATCACTGGTCACTGCTGGACAGTCATGGAGCTGGGGCCACGCAGGTGCAGGCAAGTGATGGATGAATATTCAGGTCTCCTGCTGACCTGTGTCTCTGAGTGGGGACATCACATGCCACCTTCATTCCAGAATTTTATCCCCTTAGAAGCCAGAGTCAGATGGTGTGTTTCAGGGCTTAAGGGCAATGCCATGGCATCGCATGGCTTTCATAGCACTCTCATATGCACTAATTATCCACTTAATTCTCATACACCCTAAGAAGTAGGCACAGAAGAAAGGGCTCTCATGGGAAAAGACTTACCTTAAAACTACCCAGAAGCTCACAGCAGAGTCAGGACTAAAACCAGTTCCTATCTCTAGGTTAGACCTCTTCCACCTGGATATACTCCTTTCCCCTTTCATCTTCCTACACCCTCCCCTCGAGTGACAGCACCAACAACAAAGGCCTGGGCCCAATGGGTCAGCGTGTGCCTTCTACAGTGGTGAGCCAAGGCTGGCCTAAACACCCACAGGAACAGGAATAAGGGAGGATAGCAGGGAAGGTCATACATAGCATTGTCATTCTCTGAGTCCTGAGTATGGCTGGAGATGCAGGCTAATGAGACAGCTCTTTTTGGAAGCTCCCAGGACTATGTCTGGGAAGGAAAGCCAGGCCCTCAAGGAGTACTCAGGGGCAGAAACAGAATCAAGCCCCATGAGTATATTGCTCCAGCTAGGATCTGGCTGCCAGAGGCTGTTCTAGCACCTGAGACCCCTCCCTGGGCACCCAAATGGGATACCATAGTCTCCAAGCTTCCAACAGACAGCTAAGAGGCCTACACATGCCAGGTTCCCCCTAGCAACTGTCAGTCTCAGCCCAGCCCTCCTCCCCAAGACTGACTTCAGCTGGCACAATATTTCAGGCTCCATGGCACAGAGGAAGCTTGCTGAGTGCCAGCTCTCAGGGCCCCTGGCCCCAGGGATGGGCAGACTGCAGGCAGCCACACAGAAAATCAACTTAGCCATCAACCTGAGTAGGAAAGGTATGGGGTGGGTAAAGACAAAGCCATGAGTGCTCATTGATCGACTATACTATGAGCATAAGGTTTGAAGTTGGGGCAGATGGGCCATTTTCCTAGTAATTAATAATTTTATAGGCGGGACCAGAGTCACTGGAGGGGTCAGCAGGCTACTATGACTCTGACTGATTGGTCCAATCTGTGTGAGTATAAAGGATGAGTCCAGAAGAGGCCTTGGGCCATGGAGCCCTCTAGAAAGTATGTCTGCCACTTGTGGCACATCCTAATGTATAAGATCCCCCCAACAGCTTCCTCTGCTTGCCCCCATCTTGCCCCCACCCTCATCAGGACAGGAGAGCTCTAGGCCAGGACCACTCTTCACTGGCTGGGCTACCTAACTGGTCTCCAGGTGCTTCTGCACAACAGAACAACAGGTCACCATGACTTTGACAGGAGCAGGTTTAGTAGACACAAAGTGAAGGTCAGAATAAGGTTCCTGTCCATGATGAAAGTCTGTCTTGCCAGAAAATAATATAAAGATATTCTATAGATTTGACACATGCAAAGGCCCAGATTCAAATATCCAGAGAAAAGTTTATCAGGTCAGTATAACTGAGTGAAGCCCAGAATCATCCAGGTTTGGCCCAGCCAGGTTCCAGGGCATTAATTCTCAGGGCTGTGTTGGAGGAGAATAGCTTGCCTTCCCTCCCCAGTCCTGCCAGGACAGCTGAAAGGGGCTCATCGTGTCTCACCCACAATTCTCTGGCATCCCCCATTCTCCATGCTTCTGGCCGGAGAACTGGCTACACTAGGTGGGCCACCCCACCTGCCCCACTGCCGTCAAGGGCTATGGTGCCTACCTGACAGCACAGCACAAGAACCCAAAATGGGTGGGGTACCCTTGCCTGGAGACACATACAGGGACGAGTCACAAATCCTTCCACATGCACTGCCCATCTCCATCCAAAGGGTGCAGAGTCCTCCCAATATCACCGTCGATGGCCAAGACCTCTTTGCCTCCCTGGGGCAGCCCGCTTAGTTCTGGAAAGGGAGTCCTGGATGATCATCCATCAAAGCCAGATTACTAGCAGAGCCAATGGCTAAGATTTGGAGGATGTATCTTAAAGTCCTTGAGATAGGAAAAAAGGTGGGCTTCTCTGCCCTTCTAGGACACAAGCTCAGCCAGGCTGCTGGGCTGTGAGACCCATGACACCACCTGGCTTGCCACTCTCTACTCTCAGAAATGCCACCAAAACGTGGCTGCCTATGCTTCTAAAATGGCAAAGTGATGCCCTGGCCACCCCGTTTCCTCCACCCTCCAGCACATTTGCAATAGGCAATTTGTGAAATCAAGCCAGTTTCATAATAACTCTAGATTAGGAACGTCCACCAAAAGTCAGAAGGGGGTTGGAGCTGGGTAGGGAGAATGGAAAGAAGCCACTTGGATTTACATATTTGTCTCCATAGGCCATCCCACAACAACTGCAGGAGGTGACTTGACAAACAGCACAGACAGCAGAACCCCCCAAAAGAGAAAAGTTCCAATTAGCCCAAAGAAATGAGAGCCAGTTCCCAGAGTCCCAATTAAATCAGAACCAATCAATGCTTGCCCTGATTCCTGCCATTCTGCTCGGGAAATAATGGGAAAAGCAAGAGGGCCCCAGCCAGGAAGTGCAGTGTGGCAGCTCTTTGAAGCCTGAAGAAATCATCAGCACTTTTGCAAGCGTGCCTGGCAGCTGCCGCACCTGCACCTTTAAGAACTCAGCCTAGTGCCCGGGTCCCCACTCAGACCCTGACAAATGCCAAAAAGGGCGCCTCCTGCCCCACCTCCAACCAGGGGGACAAAGAGGAACGCTGTGGGGCCAGGCTAGGCTGGTTTTAAAACTGTCTGCCTTGATTCATCACTTGATCTGGCACTCTGTCCCCTCTGTTTCCACACCATCCATCACGGGCACCATAACCAAGAAATCCAATAAAGACACAAAGGCCTTAGTTCTCCGCTCTCAGCAGGCCTCAGAAAGGCTGTGTGAGTGCCCCAGCCCAGGCAATTAGCTGAGTCCAAAGGATCGCAGAGCTGATGGGCATTAGCAATCCTGTGCCTGGTGCTTGGCTGCAGGTGTTTGGGGAGCAAGGTAAGAGAGGAAAGGGACAGGCAAAGACAATATGGTGGTCAGGCGGAGTGTCAGAGGGGGGCAACAGGGAGGATGGCTGATAGGAAGCTCATGAGAGAGCAGAGGGAGCTAATGGAGCTCCAACTCCAACCTGCCCCCAGAGGTCTGGGGCAACCTAAACGATGAGTTAGGGTCAAGGTGGTCATTTCTGAGGTCTATGTGGGAAGCCCTGCCCTTGAAAGAATCTGAAACTTTGAATGCCACAGGCAAAATTTAATCGAGGAACGAAGTCTTCTCTTCCCCAACTCTGGACACCCCCTCCCTGTATTCAGCTTCCATGCACTTACTAAAGAAATGAGTCATGGATTCTCTAGACCATCCTATTCATTCTCAGAGAAGAATCTCAAACCAGTTCAGCTCATTTATTGCCATGTATTAGAAATGTGCTCTCTTGGACTGAGGAGAGCCATTGTGAGCACACAGTTCCGTGACACTCCCAAACTGCCAAGTTCGTATCACTCTGTATCCTTCGGAAGCAAAAGTAATACAATACCTGATACCACCTCCCCCCATTGCATTAGCTCATCTCCTTCCAGTACACAAAAGGTAGCTCCACCCCTGCCCCTGGCATTGAGCCCCTGGAGGAAGACAGCTGAGCAAAAGGCTTTGAGTTAATGAGCTACATGGGTTCAAGACCAAGCTGGGTTCTGGGGGAACTGAACTGAAATGACTTAAAGTATTTTGAAAATTCAGTCACTTCTCAACTACCCTTGAGTGAACTGCCCATGACAACCCAAATTCTCCATGCTTCAGAGCATGGGGCTGGACATGATGCAGGGGTGTGTGCATGGTGAAGGGCAAGAGAGTGCATACACAGACAAAACAGAATATGAATGTCCAGGGTTATTACGTGATTGCCTACCATTTGGAATTCTATCTCTTTCCCCATCATGAACACTGCATTCTGGTTGGACACAGTTGAAAAATCATCATAGCTGGGGATGTAGATGCCCCAGACCTTTTGTGTGTTTTTTTTTTTAAGTTTTTAAAATTTATTTTTGAGAGACAGAAAGAGAGATAGAGAGATAGAGAGAGATAGAAGCAGAGAGACAGGGAGGGGCAGAGGGAGAGGCAGAGAGAGAATCCCAAGCAGGGTCTGTGCTGTCAGTGCAGAGCCTGATGCAGGGCTTGAACCAAAGAGCCATGAGATCATGACCTGAGCCGCAAAAAAGAGTCAGATGCTTAACTGACTGAGCCACCCAGGAACCCCCCGACTCCCGCAGAGCTTTGTAATAAGCTATCAGGCTCTTCTGCTCCTTTATGACCCAGAGCTGGAGGTGGGGAAGATTTGCAGATTGGACCCTGTCCCAGGTGGGCAAGAAGCAGAGGCCTTAAGAGGCCCTAGGACTTACCCTTGCAGGCCACGCTGTTCTCGGGCTCATAGCCAGGCTTGCAGGTGCAGCGCCCGATGGGCACCATCCACTCTCCATCCCCATTGCAGTAGAGTTTGATGGGCACGTCCACTTCCTCTGCATTGGGGATGCATGTCCCCCGAGCAATCACCAGAGACGTGCTCTCTGCCCCAGTCATGGTCTCTGGAAACACAGCAAAATTTTGCACAATGCTGGGACACTTCTTGAAGAAGACGCGAACAGAAAGGAGAGACATACAGGCTCCATAATCCTGGAAAGCGAGGTAAAAACCATTCCGAGTAAGAGGGCCAAAGCTCCTGACTTCTGTGTTGACCTTCATCAACCTTCCCCCAAAGTCCACCTGGGAGAAGCTCTCATCTGCAGCAATGGTGTCTACTTTGAGGTAGGGGGCCTCAGACCAGAAGGCTGACTTCTTGGTGGCAATAACTGAGTCCGTCTCATAGTAGTACAAGTTGAAGGTCTCCTTGCAGGAACCTGGGACGTTGGGGAGGCTGCTGCAGTCTCTCACAGTGAAGCGCATCTCTGTGTAGATGCGATGAGCCCCCCGCCGGTTGATGAAGGTGGTGAGCAGCCAGTTGTTCTGGTTGGGCTCAAAGACGTTGCACACCTGGTAGGTGCGGATGGTGTTCAGGTTTTCATCGTAGCCACTGACTTCTTCCCACTGTACCAAGCAGGCCGCAGACACACACATGCAAAAACACAAAATAGAGAGTAAGAAGAAAAAAAGAGGCAGAGCAAAGAAGCCTCGTTCTGCAGAGGGCCTTATGAGCTCACCAGTCCGGCCACTTAACGTGAGAAATAAACATACCTAACCCTAATTTGTTTTTAAAGACCTCCTTATATGCAGACTTCAAATATTTCTCCACTGGTCACCCTGAAATAGAACAGACTTTACTCTAGAAAGCCTTCCTTCATCTAACCTACAGCACTCCTGCTGTGACTATGGCTCATCACCTCCACAGGACAAGCCTGAGGCTATCTGCCCTATGTGATGGCAACGACTTGATTCCTGAGTGACACAGCCTCTCCTCTCCACAACCACTCTGTGGATTAGGGGTCTAATTACAGGACACCCCTCACCTTAGAAATCCTCACTTCCGAACCTAATTCTTTATGGTGGTTCCTTTAGAGTTGTGAAAAGCATACGAATATAAGGCTTTTCACAACCTCTCAACAAACTTAGATTCTCATAAACTTTTGTTTTATAACATCAATTCCTTTGAAAAAGCTAAACCATAAAACTGGTAGGAGTAGGGGCTACTAAGTGAGATGCTTAAGGAAACAAATCAAGCTTCATTGGGTGCAAACTGAAAGCAGGGATGTAATGGAGGAGAATGCTGGAGGATGTCACATAGGGAGGAAGGAGAGCTTCTTAACAGGGGAGAGACAGCATGCTTCACACTAGAAAAGAAAACTCTCATTTTTAGCAGCCCTGCAGGTGGGAAAGAGAAGAGGAACAATGCATTTATTAAGTGGTGTCTCTTGATCTTCCCTTTAACACTGAAAACTAGATATTATCACCCCCAATTTACAGATGAAAAGATATCATGCAATTCACCCATGGTCACATGGCCATAAGAGACAGGATAGAGAGGAGAAAGAGGTATTTTGAATGGCCAAAGAAATTCACTTCCATCAGGGGTGGGAGGAGAGTCATGGGGCATTCTCTCTTCCTTGGGTTGGGACAGGAAGCCACTACCTGTACTGGCGAGCTCTCAGGACCCTGACTTCAAGAACTGAGAGTATTCCCAGGACGTTTCAATATGTTCATTAAATTCTGTTCTGCTTGCCAGAAACAAATAAGGGACTGAAGAAATTAAACTTCTCCTTTTTAATGTTTATTTATTTTGGGAGTGGGAGAGAGAGAGAGTGTGCGCGCACGAGTGTGTGTGAGCAGGGGAGGGACAGAGAGAGAGTGAGAGAGAATCCCAAGCCGGCTCTGGGCTGTCAGCACAGAGCCTTATGCAGGGCTCAGTCCCATGGACCGCAAGATCATGACCTGAGCCAAAATCAAGAGCTGGATGCTCAACTGACTGAACCACCCAGGCGCCCCAAGAAATTAAACTTTATCTTACGTGAAAAGAAAAAACAGATGATGATCCTTGACTTTAATATTTAGCAGTAGCAAAAAGTAAAAGTACAAAATAGTATCTATTTCTTTAAATATTGTGCTAATTGCTTATTATTCACAGTATAGAGCTGAAATATATAAAATAGTATTCTTAATTTAAAAAGCTGACGTCAGAGCACCTGGGTGGTTCAGTCAGTTAAGTGTCCGACTTCGGCTCAGGTCTTGATCTAATGGTTCATGAGTTCAAGCCCAGTGTCGGGTTCTGTGCTGACAGCTCAGAGACTGGAGCCTATTTCATACTCTGTGTCTCCCTCTCTCTCTCTGCCCTTTCTCCACTGTCTCTCTCTCTTTCAAAAATAAACATTAAAAAAATTTTTTTAAGTTGAAGTCAATCTTGTGTGCATGGAAAATACACACAGTTGCTTCTTGCACAGAATTAAGCCCCCTGTAGGAGCGGGAGGGCCAGGCTGCCCTTCAAGCTTGCGCCAGAGCATCTGAGACCAGGCGTGGTGTGTAGAACAAACAGGCACGTAGAGAGCTGGCCCCGCCCACCCAGACCTGAAGAGTGACCTCATGGCCACTTCTGCCGCCCGGGCCCTGCCACTGAGGCACCTGAGTACCAATCTATCCAAGGCTCTTCTCCCCCATCCCCTTCCAGCACCCCCAGGAGTCAGTCTCTTCCTCAGCTTGGAGTCCTTGGTGAGTTCTTTCCAGATCCTTGCACATTGCCAAACGTCACCTGGAACTTTGCTTAATTTCTTATCGATTCTCTAGATGTCAAGGAACCACTTTTAACTCCTCTTAAAGATTATGTAATGTCCTAGTTAAATGTGTTTGTTAAAGTTATGTTCTGCTTGCCTGGGCTTCTGGAACCAGAAGCAAATATATTACAGAGAAGTCTCTGACAGCTGTTTTAGTTTCAATTTTCAGACCTCTCTCCCTTTCGTGGCCATTTTGAAATAACATTTCCCCAGTTGACCCTACGTGACTTCTGAGAGGACAGCTTTCTTTTGCTGTTCTGTAGGTGCTTAAGCACAGCAGACTCCTAGTCCATGACTTCAGTTGGCCTGTGTGAAGTGGCGGCACAAACACAGGGCCCCTTTGTCAATGCACAGGTGAAGCCTGTGGCCCCATTTAGGGCAGGGACCTGTCCCAGCCAGAGCTGTTGACCCACTCAAGACAGCTGCGGCTTCGCTGTATGGGAGCAGGACAGGAAGCCCGCCTTTCAGGGCTCACCTTAGCACTGAGACTGTCACCACCAGCAGGTCTTAAATAGACAGAATGAGGCGTTTATACTCTTGCGGAGCGGGGATATTGAGAACATTTATCTTAGAAAATGACACTGATTGGTATTATAAGACCCAATAGAGGTAATCGTTTCAAACATTAACCTCTCTGGGCCTCAGTTTTCTCATCTGTAAAATGAGGAATCATACTGGGTGACCTCAAGTTATAAAATCTACACAGATTTAATTGATTCCATGACAGCTCCTAAGGGAGCGATCAAAGCAAATTAGGAGGAATACAGTTGTATATTCAAAGGGAAAGAGTAGAGAGAAATTGAGAGAAAGGAAATAACTTCCCTGTTGTTTGGGGAAAGGCCATCACAGAGCCTCACATTCATTTCTTTCTCTCTTTCATTCTCCTGTCAGCAGGTACGACAGGGGTTGGAAAAATATGCTTACAGAGTGGGCTAGAGTAGGCATGAATGCCTTCCGGGCAAGCGGCAATTAGGACCGGGGGCCTTGAAGAAAGAGAATTATTTTGGCAAACAGAGAGGCGGGTGGAATGGCATTCTTAGCAGGGAGGGACAAACATTGTTATTTGTCTGTGATATCTGGAGTCAGCCTCATTGCTTTATAGTTATACCTCACTCATTCATCAATGAAAAAAAAATATTTGCTGAATGCCAACTTTATGCCAGGTATTCTATTAACCACTGGGGATACAACAATATGACGCTTATAATCTCGTAAGAGAAACAGAAATTAGATAAATGGTGATTAAAATAACTAAATAATTACAATTGTGCTAGCTGCTGTGAGGGAAAATTACAGGGTGCCTAGAGAGGGGGTGTACCTGATGCAGAGAGGAGTGTCAGGGAAGAACCTCCAAACTGAGAGGGGATGGACGGATAGAAGTTAGAAGAAGTGTGTGTTTGCTGGGGCCAAGAGGGACAGAGGAGGAGTGGGGAATCTAGGCCCAGGAACAGCAATTGCAAAGGCCCTGTGGTGGGAAAATGTGGCCTGGAGCCATTGAGTAATGCTGCCTGTGTGACAGAAGAGTCATAAAAAAACTGCAGATGCAGGAATAAGACTGAGGAGAGGGTGAGTCTGGTCAAGAACTCTGAATTTCATCCTGAGGGTAACTGGAAGTCATTGATGAGTTTCCGTGAGGAAAAGTACAGGTGATCAGAGCTGAGGTTTTAGAAGATTTATCTGATATAAAGTACAGATTGGGTTGGAGGGCCACCCCAATAGATGGTGGGGACAACTGGGTGCAGGTATGGTAGTACAGGCAACAGAGGACAGTAGGTTGGAGTAAACCAGTGGAAACTGAAAAGATAATCTGGGGTAGAACCTCTAGGTTTTCTTGAGCCGAGTGGGGGGTGGAGGACAGAGAGAGACCTGACCAGACCCAAGGCCCATGTATCCCTTAGCACTCTTCCACACATCAGGCTTTGAGCTCTGCTGTGTCCCTGGGGCACACCACTCCCAACTCCTTACAAGAGTGGATATCCTACCCATGGATGTGCAGAACTCAAGATTCTTTCACTCAAGGCCTGCAACAGCCCTGGTCCCTGTGACACACTCTCACTGCCTATCCCCAAGCTGATTTCCTAAGGGTCTCTGTTCAGTGGCAGCTTCTCAGCCTCTCCTTCTAGGCAACGGACATACTGCTTCTGTGTTCCTTTCTATAATTGTCTTTTACCATTAAAATGAGAACAAAGCACCATGATTTGCTTATCAGCTTGGCGAAAAATTAAAGAGATACAATAGCAAGTCTTGGTAAGAATCTGAAGCCAAGGGGACTCACAAGCCTAGTGGCGACCGTGTGACTGGTGGAATCTTTTAGAAGTCAAATCAACAGTTTCTCTCAACATTTCAAATGTTGGCCACAACTCAAATAAGCAGGGAAAAGGTACATCATTAAAAAAAAAAAAAGATCATTGTGATAACTGAGTAGCCATCTGGGAAAAAAACACAGCTTTGCATCCATACCTTGTTCCTTACTTCAGGATAAATTCCCAGTGAAGCAAAGATTTAAACATTAAAAGTGAAACCAGAAAAATACTAAAAGAAACCCTGGAGATAATTTATGTATAGTAATTATGACATGAAACACAGAAGCCACAAATGAACAGATTGATCAATTCAGCTCTACAAAGTTTTTTCTTAAGTGACATAATAGAAATGGCCAGAAGTAAAATCAAAAGGAAAAAAAAGGAAATACGCTGGGAAGAAACCACTTATACTTTATCACAGATAAAGTGTTAATTTCCCCTGATATATAAAGATAATCTATATATCAATAATAAGATGCAAAATAGGCATGGATATTGACAAACTGTTTACTAAGAGAGATAGCTCATAAATATGTGAAGAGATGTTGAACATCATTCAATATAATCAAAATGATAATTAACCATGTTGTGATACTTTGTTTTTGGGTGGGCAGGTCAGACAAATTTGATAACACACTATATTGGAGGGTGTGTGGAAAGTAATCATTCTGATACATAGCTAGATGAAGGGCAAATTGGTACAACCTCTATAAAAATTGTGGTTTTATTTATTCAAATTATAGCTCTCTCTACCCTTTGACCCAGCCATTCACTTCTAGGATCAAACCCCAGATATACGTGTGTGTGTGTGTGTGTGTGTGTGTGTGTGTGTGTGTGTGTGTATAAAATTAGGTATGAACGGTATTACCTGCAGTCACCATCACCTCCAGAGTTTTATGCATGCCCAGGACACCTGGAGGTGGCCAGGCCTCAGGGGACTGTGGGCCTATGGAGAATGTAGCAGCCTTCTCAAATTTGCTCTGAGTGGGACCTCTAGACAAGCATGGTAGAAAGAACCATTGAGACTGAAATTCTCACCAACCAGTAGGATGGGGGAGCTCAGAGTTTGAAATAATTTTACTAAAAGAAAATAAGGCTAGGATATTCCTTGTGCATCTTTGTTTTGAGGGTAAGATTTATAATGCTGCACCCCAATCTTACTTAAGTCTTCCTTTCTTGGAGCTCTCAATCGGACTCCAATATGGCACCCAAGACCCTTTGTTAATGTCCATCAACTAGTGAGCACATAAACAAAATGTGATGTGGCCAAACAATGGAATACTAATCAGAACTAAAAAAGAATGAAGTGTTGGTACATGCAACATCACGGACAAACCTCTAAAACATTATGCTAAATGAAAGAAACTTGACTCAAGAGACCATATGTTGCATGTTTCCATATACCTGACCTGTCCAGAAAAGGCAAATCTATAAATAGAAAGGTATTAGTATCAGTATTTCCCTGGCACTGGAGATGGGAATGGGGAGTAACTGCAAATGGGCATGAGGAATCTTTTTTGGAGGTGACAGAAATGTTTTAAAATGGGATTGTGGTGATAAGTACACAATTCTGCAAACTTATTAAAAATTCTTGAACTGTACAATTCAAATGAATAAATTTTATGACATGTAACTAACACTTGATTCCAGCTTAAAAAAAAAAAAACAAACAAAAAAACACCTCTTTGTTATTTAGTCCAGTCTCCACCTCTATACCCCACCAATGCTGGTTTGGTCTCTTTTTTTCCACAAATGCCATGCCCATTGCAACAAGAGGGCCCTGCTTGTCCTATCCACTGAGACAGGGATACCCTTCTCACTCCTTTATCCCTACATCCCTATGACCAGTATGTGCTTGACCAAGTTTATTTGTGAATGAACAAGTGATGTCTAAGTTGAGGCAAAGATGGCATCTTTGAGATGGGACACTTCCAAGGAAGTGGAATCCCTACCCTGATGCTGGAGTCTGAGTAGAATCATGAGAATGGTCCTAAGATGGGTTCAGAATCTTGGGCCCAGGACCCCGTTCAAGAATCACTTGATTTTCCATCCTGGAGTCAGCCAGGTATCAGGCCAAAAGTGCCCTCCATGTCCAACATACACCCCTCCTTGTCACCATAATTTGCCATTTCTTCCAGAACAATGTTCTTCTTATTTGACCTCTCTCTTGCATTCCCTGACCATGCATTAGGGCTGCCATTACTTAATGCCTGGACTTATGCCCTGGCTTGCTGTTTGTCAGAAAGTAATGACAACAGACCAGGAAAGAGATGGCAAGGGTTCAAACCAGAGCCAGGTCCTCTCACTCTGCACATTGAGACAGTGCTCATCCCTGCCTCTTGATGTTGTTGTGGATGCTCTGACCGGCCCTAACACCTTTCTTTCATGTTCATCCCATCTCAACTCCTCCAAGACAGAGAACCAGAGAATAACTGATCTGGCTGGAAACCACTGTAGATCGTGTTGACCAAAACCTTTCGTTAACAAATGGGCGTACTGAAGCCCAGAGCCATTCAATAGTTGGCCTGAAGTCAGGCAGTTGATGGGGGGCAAAGCCAAACTCTCTATGTAGCTCCCTCCTGTGAGGGGGCTTGGGTATTCTTTCCTCCAGGAGGCCTTCCTAGCTTGTATTCAGCTATCATTTTTCCAAATCCTTATAGCATGATTGAGCTCATTCCATACAATTTAGCATTTCATAGTACAATATTTTGAACTATTCATTAATTGCTTTGTGTATGACTTTGGATTCTGTGACCAGGCTGTGAGCTCCTTGAGGATAGGGAATTATGTTTTGACTAATTTATTAGTTGATTTCGACAAGCAAAATAATTCCATGTATTTAGCTTTGCAGCACTGATACGGAACAACTGCATTTTTATTCAGTAATGTCTGGAAACATTGAAATCGACTGGTTTTTCAGGGGTCCTTTCTTCTTTCACTATTTACCCTGGGAGATGTAGTCCACACACAAGGCAACCACCACAGAGTACATCGCCAAACTTAACCTCTCCCCAGTGCCCAGACTCTTCCCCAGCTGCCTGCCAGATACCTCCTGATGAACACCTGGTGCTTACCCAAGCTCTCTGTGGTCCTCCTGCTCACAGACGGCACCTTGTCCCTGTACTGGGTTTCCAGGAAGCACTCTGGACATTTCTGTTGCCCATCCCGGGGTTTAGGCACCAAACCCACATCTCCCTTCCCCTCCATAGCTCATCTATGAGGTGTGTCCCTTTCCCCACTTGACTTCCCTCTCTTTCCTAGTCACTCCACCAGTCATTCTCTTTAACTCCCCTACCCCAGTGAGTTTTGTAAAACTCCATCTTCCCCATGGGGTTGCCTCTCCATAGTCCCAGTACCTAGCCCTGAGTAAATACTGGAAGGGGGCACCCGGGTGGCCTAGTTGGTTAAGCATCGGACTTCAGCTCAGGTTATGATCTCACGATTTATGGGTTTAGGCCCCACATTGGGCTCTGCAGTGAAACTGCTTTGGATCCTCTGTCTCCTCTCTCTCTCTCTCTCTCTCTCTCTCTCTCTCAAAAATAAACATAAATAAGCAAATGAATAAATAAATACTGGAAGACTGAGGTAATGAACAAGGCCCTGGTCTGTTCCTTAACTTTCTCTACCTCTTTAGCCCCTGGTCCTTTGCTAGGGACTTACTGCAGGTGACTCCAGGCTACCTTGTTCCTGGGAGGAGAAGAAACAAAGCGGCTTTGCACACCCAGCAGAATATTAACAGCCTCTGAAAAGGCTCTATTATTGATGCAAATGGACCACCTGTCCTTGAGATAAGCATAGTAAAGAAAACAATGACATCCATTAGAAAGTACTTGTTCAGGCTTTAAGACCATGACTTTGATGTATGAGAAAGACACTTCTAGGTTCCTCCAAGATCCAGGTTTGTTAGACTTGTTTGCTGAAATCAGATCTTGCAGGTCTGTGCTCAGGAGTAGGCAGCAGTGCCTGCTGACATTTGAACAGTGCATACTGGTTGCATATTGACTATCTGCAGTCTGGCTCTGCGTGTGTGTGTGTGTGTGTGTGTGTGTGTGTGTGTGTGTGTGTGTAAAACAAAACCACTGCCATGAATTCTATCTATCTGTCCATCCACACTGCCTTCTAGAACAACCATCAGAAACTCTAACACATTCGTTACCCTCCAAGAGTGGATCTGGATTTTAGAAACAGGCAAAAGTCATTTGGAGCCAAATCTGATGAGTCAGATGAATGAACAAGCTAAGAAATATTTCTTGTTCAAAAATGAAGAGCCACTATAAAACGAACTTTAGAGAAGTGAGCTGATTCCACTTTATGCCTCTGACTAGTTCCAAGCATGGAGTTCTGGAAAGATTTGTGATAGCTGGCCGCTCCCTGGACTGCAGCGACATTCCTGGGTAGACCCTGCCCTTCCTGAATGCCCACCCAATGCCACAGTGCTGCATCCAGAACTGCCCCCAAATAAGCCATTTCCCTCCAGTCTGGCCAGGAAGGACACTTGCTCTGGATACTGCTCTTTAGGAGGAAGACATAATCAAAGGGGGCTTTTTGGCCTCTATTAGCCTAATAAGACCCCAGCCATTCTGATTGTATGAAGCCCAGCTCATTTAACTCACTTTTTAAATAAAGAATTGAGCATCTACTACATTCCCAAGCAGTGTTCTATGTTTTGGTGACCCAGCAGTGAACCAGAGACAAAGTCCCCACCCCCGTGGGCTCTAATAGAGCGAACCAGAGGATGAACAAGCAAACAAATAAATAATATAAAGTCAGACAGTGTCAAACACTCTTGAGAAACAGGTAAGGGAACAGAGTGACAGCTGGTAGTGGGGTCATCGTGGAACGTTGCCTTTTAACAGAGATCTAAATGACACAGGAGCCACCAGCCTGGAGGGCACACGAGGGAGGGGCATTCCAGACTCAGAGAAGAAGAATGAACTCTCCAGAGCAGGAGTGTGCCTAGCACATTGCCAGGAAAGCCTGGAAGCCAGGGTGGCTGCCAAACTGCACAGGGCAAGGGGAAAAGGGAGGAGATGAGGCAGGAGAGGTTGCCAGAGGACAAAGGGGCCCCACCCCTGCCAGTTACAGCTCTGTGACCATGGATGACTTTCTGAGCTTTAGTGTCCTCATATGCAAAGACTATTTACCTTGGTGGGTGCCATGAGACTGAAAGATCATGTAAGAAACTCATTTTGCGCTATGCCTGCAAATACCCTCCATTCACTAAGTACCAATTATCATTTCTACTACCATCAGCAGCATCACCACTGTTAATGTTAATCTCAGGATCCACCTCCGACTGATGCATGAGGGTGTGGAAATTGTCTCCTCCATCTTGGATAAATAATCCTGCCTTTGGTCAGCAGAATGCCAGGACTAAAGAGCCAAAACCTGCCTCTCCATACAGTCAGCACCCCCCTTTCTTGCCCCTCCTGGAATCCTCTGGGCAGGTTTAAGTATGGATTCCCTTCTCTCAACTAGGCAATCCCTGAAGCATGATCAGCTACCAGCTCAAACTACAAGGAGATGAAATCTGACATTGCACATAGGCTTTGGTCCCATTCAGCAGTCTGTATTGGGGCACACACTGCTGTTTGAGAGAACTTGTTATTTTGCAAACAGTCGCTGCCAACATGGAGCCATATGGAACTTGCCTGTCACTGCCCAATCAGAGGAAGCCCAAAGACCCACTTTCAGACCCCAGTTAGAGATGGCTGCCTCTCTGAACAAGAAGCCCACTGAGACCCGAACAGTACACAACTTCACAGAGCCCACAGGAGGCCACCGGTTCTTCAGGGCAGCAGACTGCGCTGGGCCAGAGCCGCCACCCCAGCAGCCTGGATGCCAAGGATGCGGCCCCTGTACAGACAGTAGACTAGGCCTGAAAGAGCTGGGATATTAGACAAGCTAGAGGCCTAATTAAAATGTAAAATGTGGTCCATGGGGCATAAATTCCTACAAGCCCTGAGGGATCTACCATTTAGTGCACCAACCAACCAAGGCAGCCACTTACTCAATGGCCCCCCTGAGGGCTGCGAGCACCAGCTTACCTCCCAATAGGCTTAATTTACCTCCCAGATGTGCTGGGCTGGGCGGACAGGAATGACCCTCCACTCATTACCATGGCTCCACGTGATGTGCCAAAGAACTGGACAGGCTACCTGAGACAGGGACTGCCTGGAAAGGCTTTCATACTGCAGTGGTACAAATCCATGCATTCCCTCAAGGATTTACTTACTCTCTGCCATGCAGAAGAGCACTGGAAGGGGGGTGAGGGACCCAGTTAGGTACGGAAATAATTAGAATATGGAAAACACACTCATTGTTTCCAATGCAGGCTCTAAGAGTCTCTACAAAATCCATTTAAAACCTTAGGTCGGGAAATGCAAGAAATATTGTCTTCAGCTGCAAGCAGGAGAAACAGCCTTAGCGGAACACATCGTGTCCCTGGGAAGCATAGTTCTGTGCTTACCAAAAAAGGGTTGGAATTAAGAAGCACTGCCATCACCGTGCCTAACACTGGACCCCAGAAGTCACGGTGACCCCTGGTTTAGCACAAGAGTTCAATTGCACAGACTCTGGAGTCAGCTAAGCCCATGTGTGTGACCACAGGCAAGTCTTCACCCCTCTCTTAGCCCCGGCTGTTCCTCTATCACAGGGACACAGGGGTACCTACCTCATGAGGATTCAATGTGAGGATTAAATATGACAATTCACATAAAGTACTTAAATCTGAATAAGAGACCCCTGTAAGTCAGTTATTATGGATATCAGCCCTCCAGAGACACATGCTTAGTCTCTCCCTGAGCACAGTTCTGTTATTTTTCCTTAAAAGTCCTGTCTTTTCTTCCATGGTGTGTACTATCTAGGACTCTTTCCTGGCTGTCTGGTTTTTTGCACCTGTGCATCATCTTTGGCACGTGCACACATGCATATGTGTATATATGTGCCCGTGTGTGGCTGGGGGTGCTGGCTGTGGCCCGGGTAGGGCCTGTGTGCCCTCCCTTGGGTATGCCCACACACCAATTGTCTCATGAGCACCGGTCGGCTTTGCACCTTCCCAGCCAGGGTGACGCCTCTCACTGCTCAGAGATCACACCAACAGAGAGCGAGGCTGACTGGGCCCAAGGTCCAGATGGCATGCATCTCTTTGCATCCTGGCACACTTCACACCCAGGTCTCCGTCAGCTTGCTGGGAGAAACACTGCAGGATTGTGCCTCCGGAGGGGGCTCCTTGTCCACAGCCCCCAGGCCACTGGAACTTCCACCAGGCAGCAGCATTTCGTACCAGGCTCTGCCTGGAGTGGGGTCCTCAGCCATTATGACAGCTGCTGCTGCTGCTGTTGACACTGCAACAGTGACAAATTCATCCTTCTGACAAGATCCCTTTCAATAATTCACAGGGAGCTAGGGATTAAGACACTGTTTCTCTCTGTCTCTGTTGGGATTTAAAACACCTCCAGCTGGGGTATTTAAAGAGAGTATAATGGGCTGCCCCTCTTGGGGCTCCCCTCCCCCTTTCCTCCTCTTTCCCATTTCCCAAACTCAGCCCCCACCCCACCAGCCAGCCCTATAACAAGGAGGCCCAGAAAACAAGAAAGAAAAAAAAAAAAAGGAGGGAACCAGTGCTTGGCTGGTCACTATGGCAACCATGGCAGGGTATTCAGCTGTCATTATCCCAGTGCCTCACACATGTGATTATCTTAAGCTGTCGATTGAATGTGGTCCTCGCTGCTGTCCAACAAGGCCTTGTCGAACAAGGCAGGGGCGGGAGCTGCAGGGCCCCAGGCCCCAGCTGCCTAATCCTGCTCTGCCCAGATCTGGGTTCCACTGCCGAGGAGCAGAGTTACCACCAGGAGAAACTGATGACTTTCCCCAGCAGCTTGGAGCCATCTCTGCTCAGAATGCACAGAGGGGGCTGGGCTGGGGCTGGGCTGGAGCACTGGGTTAGAGCCTGGGGGAATGGGTTCCTCAGTGCATGAGTGCACAGAGTTTTGACTGCATGAGGGCCAGGCTGGCTGTGGCCAGCTGGAGCCACCCCGGAAACAAGAGAGCAAGCCATGGGGGGAGGAAGAGGCTGGCCTTCCTAAAGTTCTTGGCTTTGTTCCATTCTCAGGGTGGGGGAGAATTCCCATCCTCAGGGTGCTATAAAGTCAAATCAAGCCTGGAAAGAGAACACACTGTCCTCTATCCTGCCTACTCCCTCCCAATTGTGAGAATGTGGTCACTATGTAGGACCCACTTCAGGGGACTTTTTTTCCTGGGACTGTAGCTGCTAGAGTGTGGTTCTGGGAAGCCCGGGGAGGACTTCGATCTTACTCCTTTGCCTCGCAGACTTTGCTACAGACTGTCTTTGGACTGATGTTTCCCAGGTCCACGAACATTCTGGTCACCCTCTACTAGGCATGCTCCAGACTTTCCAATATTTTTTTTAAAACTCAGCTCCCAGAATGAGCCCATGATGGCAGATGTACTCAGGCCAGCACAGCACACAATGGGGCCACCATCACCTGTGACTTGCACCTGGATTGCTCCAAATACCACCAGCTCAGTCTGGCCTCTCCTGCTTCTGCATCCTACGGTCAGTCCCCACAAAAATGTGACCAGCCACATGCAAGTCCCCACCACCTGAGGCACTGCCCACCTGGGTCACCCTGGGGCTTGTTGGCTGCATAATGAGCTGTTCACATATAAATGCAAATGAAGCCCATTACCATCAACCATGTCAGTTTGACAGCAGAGCTCTCCATCGGCAGGATAAGTTTAAATCTTAACTCCAACATCTTTCATGTTGGTTGTCCTTTGTGACACTGGGAAATGTCGGGCATGCCTGTCCCCACCAGAGTGGTGAGTGGGACAGTGTGTCCACGGAGGTGAGGATGTGCCATGACTAGAACTCCCTGCCATGAGAGCGGCAGAACAGCATCTCAAGTGGAGCGGGCGCTGCTTCTACAGAAGTGACAAGAGGCCACTGGATGGGACAAAGCAACTCACTAGAGCCCATCCCCTCACGTGTCTCCCTTCCTAGAGTCCTCACTTCCTGAATATTTGCCAAGGCCTGGGGTGGAAGCTGACCCCCAGGCTCCTCCATCTTCGCCTAGAGCCAGCCATCCCCAGGGACGACCTGTGCCCTCCTCTGGATCCCAGCCAGCCCTTACCTGGTCCTCCTCCAAGTCCTCCTGGACCCTGAGCCCCATATGTCACAAAGCGTCTGTTCCACCTCTTCCCATACAGCTTGCTTTAAAAAACAATTCACAGCAGGGGGAGACCTGGGTGGCTCAGTTGGTTGAGCATCCGACTTCAGCTCAGGTCATGATCTCACGGTTCCTGAGTCGGAGCCCCACATCTGGCTCTCTGCCGTCAGCGCAGAGCCCACTTTGGATCCCCTATCCCACTTTCTTTCTGCACCTCCCCCGCTGGTGATCTCTCTCTCAAAAATAAATAAACATTTAAAAATAAATTCATGGGGTGCTTAAAATGTGCACTACTCACTAGCACATGGGTTTCAAATCTACCTTTTCCCTTTGTAGAAAACAAGGAAACTTTTACCTCACCCCTGTTCTCCAGTTTCTCAATGACATATGACTCTGAGATCCCTTCCTAACACATCTTCAGGAACAGAGGTACAAGAGTAAGCTAAGCTTTGTGGGGGGTGCCTGGTGGCTCAGTCGGTTGAACATCTGACCCTTGATGTCGGCTTAGGTCATGATCTCACAGTTCCCGAGACTGAGCCCCCATGTTGGGCTCCCTGCTGACAGCGTGGAGCCTCCTTGGGATTCTCTCTCTCTCAAAATAAATAAATAAAATAAATAAACATTAAAAAAAAAAAAAAAGAAGAGTAAGCTTTGTGTCCAGATTGGCCTGGGGTCAGCCTCAGTGAAACCTCTAAGCAGTCCTATGATTCTGGGTAATTGCCTTCAGCCTCAATGTCTGCTCTGTAAAATGGGAGAAATACCACCTGGCTTGCAGGGTCCTGGTGAAAATCCATTGAGGTCATACAAGTAATTTCAGTGCCTGGTATGCAGCTGGTACTTAATGATGGGTGACTAGCAGTAGCGGTGGTTATCGCTATTACTAACAATAGCATGGTTATTAACAGCGAGGTTCACCCTCCGATGGCATTCATGCCAGAGCCAAACAGAAAAGCTAGAATGCTGATCTGGCATCTCAGCACCCCCCACCCCCGTCGTCGGTTAATTCTATGCAAGTTAAGTCCTCAAACAAGAGTCACTGCAACTACTAGTACTAGTCAGGGCAAGTGCTACTGACCGAGCTTCAGAGTTTACAAAGAAGGTAAACACTATTTAATCCTGCCATCCACTGTATAAATAAAATGTCACATTACCCAGGTGATGAGGCAGAAAATGGGCTCAGAGAAGTTAAAGAACTTCAAGGAAAATGGAAATAGCCCAGGACAACTGATTCCAAATGCTGGGCCTGCTCCTTTATACTCCCAAAAGTACAGTCGTCCCCCTTATCCACGGGGGACATGTTCCAGCACTCCCAGTGGGGGCCTGAAACTGCGAATAGTACCGAACCCTATATGGTCCTCTCCTAAGCAAACATTCCAAGGACAAGGTTTAGTTTATAAATTAAATATAAATTTTAAATTATAAATGTATAAATGTTGTTAGCACAAAAAGAACTGATAATAAAATAGATTATAATAATCTACTGTAATAAAACTTACTTACGTGAATGTGGTTTCTCTCTCTCGACACAGCTTACTGTACTGAGCTCACCCTCCTTGTGATGATGGGAGATGATAAAATGTCTACGTGATGAGACGGAGTGAGGGGAATGACGCAGGCACTGTGACGGAGCGCTAGGCCGCTACTGACCTTCTAACGATACATCAGAAGGAGGATCACCTGCTTCCAGACCACAGCTGACTGTGAGTAACTCAAACCACGGAAGTGAAACTGTGGATAAGGGGAGACTATTATACACTGGGGTTGGGGCCAAATTATTCCAATGCTTTTGGCCGTAAGGGGAGGTAAAGTCAAAGGTATCATCAGAGGGCTGCTCGGTTTCCACAGAGGCCAGGCTGGTCCCTGCAGACCTAGACTCAGGGTCCACATCTGTGTCTGCCCATCCTGACCCTCCCTTCTTCTTCCATTTGCCTCTCACTCATCTTTGCTAGGACTCGAAGCTCTGTCTCACCTTCCTTCTAAAGCTTTGTCTTCCCCAATTTCTTTTCTTCACCAAGGCAGCCAGTGTGATGGAGCTGTGAATTCAGGCAAGGAGCCCCTGCTGACCCACCTAGCTCTGTCCTGGTGCCCGTCTCCTTCCATAGCCCTGAGAGCGACTCCTGCCTTCAATGTGAGGAGAGCAGCCATCAGGCAGTTGGTCCTCAGGCTCACCTATCAGTGGCAGAAAACTTTGAGCGTTAGAACAAGGGATGTGGTGGAGGTGACTGCCTTTCTGGGGAAGGTTTTAGGAAAGAGGAAAAACACCTGTCTGTGCCAGCAAATGAAGGTTAAGCCCGCCTCCAAGAAGGGGAAGGGGGGCTTGGTGACCTCTGGGGCTCCCTCTCAGAGTCTGCAGACAGACATATCTCCTGCTCCGCTGCAGAATGAGCCTGTGAGCTCCTTCCAAGAACAAGATACTGCCAGACAGGTTTTGGTGACCCGTCACAAACCCCCAAAGTTCTTTAATCCAGCAAGCTAAAGAAGCATCTCTCCCTCAATCTCTCTCCCTGCTCCGCCCCTACCTCACCCCCGCCCCACGTATACACAGTCAGACCCAATTTCTTTCTGCAACCAATATACTAATTACCATTCTACTCAACAACACTGGTCATCTGTAACATTCTCTTCACCTGTCTGTTAAAGGCCCACACATGCCCACGAAGCTCTCATATAAAAGCCGCACGAGAGCGCAATCACAGACGATGAAGCAGGGCAGAATGGTGCCCTTGCTGCTCCCTCTGGTCCACCTCTCCCCTGCCCTGGGTACCTGCTGTCCTCAGCCCCCGGGCCCCTAGCTGTCACACTCTTCCCAGAGTAGCCCCGGGCACCCCAGCACCTCATGGACTACCTTCCTCTCTCCAGGGCCCCACCTCCACAGCTCCCGGGCCTTTGTCTATCACTGTCTCTGTCAGGCAGGTGATTTTAAACTTCCATTCCTAAAAGACGCATATTATATAAAAAAATGTTTTAAGTGCCTCGGGGTGTTTTGTTCCTCATTGCTTCATAAAAGTGACATTAATAGCCAGGGAAGAGCACTGCTGAGTGCAATTACAGAGGATGTTTCAGGTATGAAAGCTGTTTGGAGCCTGCTAATGTTTCCTAATTACAGGCCTTTTGGTAGCGAGAGAAAAAGATAAAGAGTGGGTGGGAGGCCCAGGGTGGGGAGCTCTGACTTATCTCAGTGGTTTACCTGAGGGGGTGGGGGGAGGGGAGGAAAAGGGGGAGGGAGCAGGGAGGTCAGAGGCCTCCTCCCTGGGAGGCAGGGCCTCTCTCCTTGGAGAAAGCAATATTCATTCCTGTTAACAGCTCAGGGAAAGGACACCACTCATCTCTCATACTGTAAGAGAAAACCTTTCATGTACTCAGTCTGAGTTTGAGGAACCCACCGCAGCATGACCTGGAAGTTCCTTCTGGAGCCACCCTCTGAAGAGACCAAGGTGGGCAGCATTTCATTGGGAAAGACAGTACCCCATGGTTGTCAGCAGGAGAGCAGCCTGCAGGAGATGAGATATCAGCACTGGCACTTTCTACCCATGTGACTGGGAGTAATTTCACAGCTGATTCTGTGCCTTAGTTTCCTCATCTGTAAAATGGGGCTGTTGAGGAATCATGTGTGCATGACTATAATGCACTCTGAGCCTGTGATACACTATGAGATTTAATTTTTCCCTACCTAGCATCTATTCATCCTTCTGGTACCTATATCCCAATTCTTTCTGGGGAATTACTCCCTCTCGCCCTTTATCCCCAGGTTCAGGTATGCTCAGCACAACACAGAGACAGACCCAGAATTTGGGAGGACCAGTGGGCACTAGGCTTTTGCTGGCTGCAGAACTAGTTGAGGCAGGCATGGGATTCCAGGCAAGCTGCTCAGGCCCATTCAGAGCTAATTCCAGGGCTTCTTCTGGGGCAACCACCAAGAGGGGCATGTTCTTCCCAGGGGATATGAATGAACAAGGTTGTAGAAGCTGGACTTCTTAGGACCAAGAGGAGGCCCAGTAAGGAACCAGCACCATGAGAGTAGAGAGAGAAAAAAGTAGATGGGGAAAAAAAGAGAATGGGCAGGGGTGTGTGGGGAGGGAGAGAGAGAGAGGGAGAGAGAGAGATCCTTAGACTCTGGAGCAGCCCACACATGAAGCCACATCGGCCCCTATACCATTCAGTTACATGAGCCAGGGCACTTTCTTTAAGACTGAGTTGGGCTTGGGGCACCCCGGTGGCTCAGTGGTTAAGTGTCCGACTTCAGCTCACGTCATGATCTTGCAGTTCATGAGTTCAAGCCCCGCATCGGGCTCTGTGCTGACAGCTTGGCGCCTGAAGCCTGCTTCAGATTCTGTCTCCATCTCTCTCTGCCCCTCCCCCACTCAAGCTCTGTTTCTCTGTCTCTCTCTCTCTCTCAAATATTAAATAAACATTAAAACAAACAAACAAAAAAAGACTGAGTTGAGCTCTTCTGTCACTGGCCACCAGAGAACCCGGACTGATACAAAAGTGTGGCTTCCGGCAATCAAGCCAAATCAGGCCAAAGGCTCCCAAGTCCCAGGTGGTGGTACCAGTCTGAGAAAGGATGACCAACCCCAAGCCCCTTTGCTGGCCTGTCCCCCAGCAAGGCCTGAAATTCAAATACCAGAAAGCTCCATTCACAAAATCATTTTGCCCAGAGCTAAATTTCTCTTGGATTTGCCTAATTTAGCTCAGGCTTTTCTGTCTTCATTAACATGATTGAGTCATCAAATAAAGAAAAGAGAAAATCCAGCCCTCCAAAGGGCTAGTACTATGCTAATGTTTCTTGAGTGTTTACAGAGGAAAATGTCCTACTGAAGTGTTTCATGTATGAGGAGGTGCCAACCTTGCCCCACTGAGGAGAGGGGGAAACTGGGGCTGAAAGAGTCTTAATGCCCAGACCAACATCACACAGCCAGGGAGCTGCAGAGCTGAATGGGAGCCAGTTTATTTGATGCCAAGGCCTGGAGCCTTCAGGGCTCCTCTATAACTTCTCATCCATCAGACAAATTTCAATTGATTTTGCATGGCCTTGGAATAAATGGGGTGTTATAAGAGCAAATTTCTCTCCTGACCATGCTTTCCTTATTCCCATGATAAGGGCAGCTGGCAGGGGTGCCTGGAGGACTGACTGACAGCAAGCAGGGAGGCAGCCAGGGACTGCCAAGTGTCCAGGAAGGTCCATATGTGGACACTAAGTAGTGGCGGTGAGGCCCTCGTGTGTCTGTTCTCATGGACGTGCATCTGGTGTTGGGAGCTAATGAATCAGTTTACCAGACACACGCATTCAAATGAGTGTTATTCCCTTCACAGGGGCCTCCTCTGGAAGCTCTGCCACTAAGTCCAATAACCCTCCCATTATTTAAGATATTTCCAGAACTCTAGGAACTGCCCACAGGGGCATGAAATGAAATAAACTCATTTAACTCCCCCCCCAACATACATATATACATACGCACATATATATGCAAATACACCCTCACATATATGCACAGATGACCACATAGACACATATACAGGTGACCATATATATACACATATACATATACAGACATATATATGGACACATACATACACAGAGACATGAATATTCACACATATACACATACATACACATATAGACACATACACACACACATATATACAGATGCACATATATATACACACAAACAACATATATACACAGATGCCCATATGTATATATATATACATATATACACACACATGTATACTTCCACAGACACACATACATACACATATGAACATATACACACATATATACATTTACACACATGCACAGAGCACAGGCACACACACACCCAGCTTGCTCATCCTCAAGGCCCATAGGCTTGGCTCTGGAGTCCTTTTCTATCTTGCCACCATCAAATTCCCCTTCCCATGATAAGGATTTACCAATACTGAAGTAGTGAACAGACTTTGTAGCAGGCCAGGAAGGTGGTTCCCAAGGGCAGTGCAGATGCAGCTGGAATCTGGAAGCCCAGGGAGCACTCTTTGCAGATAACTGAGGTAGATGTTTACACTTAGGCCACATGGCCCACAGACACAGAAACCTACACACACAGAGCCCATGGGCAGCCCAGGTGCACAGAGCCAGTGAGCCCTGGCAAAACTCATAGAAAGTGAAAGAGCTCTGGGGCTGGATTTCCAATAAGTGAGTGGAATAAGCCTCACTATCAGAGGGACCTAGGCTTGTTTTTCTAACCCATCATAGGCAGCACCTGAAAGCAAGTGGCACCTTCCCCTGGGTGTCCAGGTCTCCTTTGTCAGGCTTATTTCAGGACAGGTGGCACCATCTGCATCACTAAGTAAGCTCTTTGAAAAGATATTGACAACCAATTGGGTATTGAGGGGCCTAAAACAAGTATTTCATTGGGCTACAATAAACCAAAATTGAACATCTCTTATGTTCAGAACCCTGGGTTGGAGATGCAAGAAGTATCAGGAATGCTCTGGACCTTCCTCGTTTATTTGGTCAACAAACATTTATTGGGGCCTGTCTCCTGCCGGGCTGGTGCTGGGCACCAGGAATACAGAGATAAGGCTGTTTCATCCTCTGGCCAGCGGGGGAGACCACACCAATATCTGGTTAGCTCACAGAGCGATGGACAGTGTGTCAGAAGTCTGCACCAAGCCGTCTGGGCTTCAAGAAGAGAGCACCTAGTGAGCCCTGGTGGAGAGAAGGATCCAGGAGGGCTCCCCTAGGGGGTGAGTACAGAGCTGATACCTGAGGGGCAGGGAGTGATGCAGGAAGGGAGGGGGGAAGGAAAAGAGTAGGGAGGGCCAGGAAGCATCCAGAAATGGGGGGGGGGGGGTAGATTGGTGAGAGGGGTAGCCATAAAGACCACCACTTACTGAGTGTCTACCATGAGGCCTCCCTGAACACCCCCACTGCCCAGAGGCCCTGAAATGTGAAGGTCAGGGAACATTTTGTAGCAGGGCTGGAAGCAAGGGTTTGGGAGAGATCTATGAAGCCAGCCCAAGGTCACACGTGTCACCAGTGAGGGTCCCTGGGATGCCCTTTGGTGGGCAGCTAAGCTCCTCCCTGGCATTTGTTACTGGATAAATGTCACGTTCTCCCTCTACTCACCAGGTGGCCTCTATTCAGGTTAAATCTAAAGGCTTTGAATTAAAGCTACAATTAGATCATAAAGCAACAGTTTTCATTTGGGCACAAATACTTTCTCTGTTTGACATGGAATATTATGATCCACTTTCCAGCAATAGAACTGAAAACAATTTGTGGGCTGTGTGTGGGTGGGCGGTCCAACGCCTTCCCACAACTGGTGGTTCTCAAGCACAGCTGTGAAGACATCCAGGGAGCCCCATAAAAGGAAGAGTCCCATGGCCTCTCTCTGGGGAGCCACCTCACAGGCTGTGCACTGTGGGTAGGGTTCATTGGAATGCCAGTTGGGCCCCCTGGCAGAATTAGGCTTCTTCTGGTCAAGACAAACTCAGTTCGCTGGGGACCCCCAGGCTACCGGAACAATGCCAGTCCACCCTTTTCCATTTTAGGCATGCATGCATAGTATCACGACTGCAGAGAGGATCTGAGGCCTCTTCCCCCTTTTGGGGGTGGGGGTGGGGAGTGTCTCATCCTCAGTGGGTCCCAGGAAGATGTGGTCACCCACCCAGCCCCCTGTCTTCTCAAATACTTGACCTCAATCCCGTTCCCTGGACCTCTTTACCACCCAGAAGTACTCTGCATATCCTAAATCCAAGCCCTGCCTCAAGGCTGTAGCCTGTGGTCCTCCTCCAGTCTTACTGAGACCTCCATCTGGGCCCCTGCACTTTGTCACAGTGGTCAATCCCTCCTGGTGTCACATTTCTTCCTGCTGAGTAGATGCCTTGATACAAGATGCCAACCTCCTTTCACCAATGTCCTCAGCCCCTTACCCTTCCAGGCCTACTGTTCTTGCACACCCACACCTCAGGACGATCTACCAGGACACGTCCTCCTATGTGGTCAGATCACTGAAGGGGGCCTGCAGATCAGGGCACCACAGACACATGGCTTGTGGCCACAGCTAGGCCACATTCCTTCTATACACACCCAGTCTCTCTCCACATCTCCAACACCAGCAGTGCCTTCAGACCTGCTCTGCCCCCCTAAAACTTGCTGCCCAAGACCGCCCCATCCTCGAGGCCTGAACCTGGACTCCAACCTCAGTGAGAAGATAGAACATTGAAATAATTTTCCTTTTCACGGCTTCTGTCACAAAATCTGAGTGCCCACATCTCTCTGTAGCCACCTTATCTCTGTACTTCCATTTCTACAGGAGTCTCTTCCCGTGAAGAGCCAATGTGCCCACAGCCCCATTCCCTCTGTCCCCATGTTTGGTCTTCCTGCCTCTTCACAAAGTGTTGTCTCCATTGTCTCACTTCCCACTGACCTTCAACCCTTGCTTTCTGGCTTCTATGCCTGTCCCCTGTGAAACCTTCCACACGGGTCACCAACAGGGTCCTTGTAACTAAGCCCATCCAGCCCCCCGCACCATTTGCCACTTCTGTCTCCTCTTACTCCTTGACACATTCTTGTCAAGCTCCCTTCCCAGTGAGGCTGCCTGCCTTCTGATTCCACTGCCTATGAGTCAAATTCTGGCAGAGCCCGTCCCCATGGGTGCCTTGCAAACTCAACAGGTCCAATGCTGAACTCTGCCTCTTCCCACCCAAGCTCGCTGCTCCTCCTGTGTCCCCCATCCCAAGAATGGCACCATATCATCCACCCACTTGCCCAGGTCAGAAACTTTCAGCAAGTAGCTGAGTCAGGCAGTGCCAGTTTCCAACGGTGAGCAAATAGGGAGAATCCCAGCTACCTTTGAGGTGACAGTATGGCCAAAGAGGAGCTAGAATTAGGGGGGATAAAAACTAATCCAACACTGACACATAAAGATGCAAAATCTGCAACTATGAAAAGTGTTATTGAGGAAAGCTCCCTGGCCCTGAGTGGACCTGTGATGGGGACCCAGTACAGTCAGGGGGACAGCAAAGGTGCTCGTGTAGATGGGCCTGGAAATGACAAAGAAGAATCACTCCAGTGTTTGGTCTTTACAATGTGCTAAAATGGAGACCTCATGTTTGGTGAGGGAGGTGGAGGGGGTTGAATTCTGCTTGGGCCAGGCTTAGACTGGCATGCCCATGAGCATCCAATGGAGGATGGGCTAGGGACACACACTTGGGAGCCACTGGGGTATTCACAGAATCAGGGGCAACTATCCAGGATGATAACAGAGGGGGAGGAGGAGAGGTTTGGGATGGAAGCGTGGTCCTTGCTCTTCCCTCTCGACCCAGGCTAGGGTCAGCCTGACCCTCCAGCCACTCACTATAAACCAGGCAGGCTCTGAGGCTGCTCAGGGCACCTAAAGCAGAGCTACCTGGCTGTAAGGGTGTGGAGGAAGGCAGCTGAACCTTGGCTGCTAACCAGTGGGAAGGCAAGCACAGAGCAGCCCGGCAGCTGCTGTCTCTAAAGGGCATCACTTGACTTTGAGTATTTTCCTAAAGGACAATCTTCCTTGGGAAAGGAGAGCAGAAGTTTAAAGAACACAGGTGTACAAAAATCACAGGGAAAATTCGCCATAAATCATGTTGATACTTTGTGAAAGCACAGGCCTTCAAACAATAACGTAATTTGTAAAAGAGTGGCAGGTTCTTAATATCCAGCAACATGAAGAGGTGCTGCCTCACAGGCTTTGTATAAAGTCCCTTGTAGAAGTAGGGGAGTTTCCCTAGTTGCCCACCGTGCTCCCAGCAGGACTGGGACTTGGTCTGCGTGGGCAGGACTGGCCCCTGCTCTGGGCCCTGCTTTGGAAAACGCCAACCCGTGGTAATCCCTGCCTTCCTGCTCCAAGGCAGGATGCTTGCTCCCGGGGGGTGTGTTTCTCCAAATGCTGGGATAGAGTGGGGACAGTGAGAGCCGGGGAGGATGCACAGCCTGCTGGGACCTGAGTGGCCATTTCGTACTGACCCTACAGTAAAAGTGGGTGAAAGGCCTGGTCATGATACGCACCACAGGGTGTAAAGGGGCCCTGGGGTAGAGGCCACCAAAGGCAGGGAAGGAGACAGGAGGCGTGGGCAGCCCCACCCCAGCTGACTTGGCCCCCTGATGGGATGAAGAGCCCACTCCTTCCCCGGCCCCTCTCCTTTGGTGATCAGTCACTCGTGCCAGGCTCCTGAATGTCATCTCCCCTCCTCCATCTCCCGCTCCATCCTCCTGCAGTCCATCCATTGCCAGGGCTGCCAATGCTTCTTCCTTTGCTTTGCTCCAACTGCCCTCTAAGTATCCCATTTTCATCCCACTCTTCCCACCCACCGAAGACAGCTGCAAGAGCCTAATACATGTTATTCTCCTGCCCAGGATCTGTCTACTACCTACAGGATAAAATCCATTATGCTTCCTCAGCATGGCAGGCATAGTCCTCTGCCATCAGACCCAGTTCCAACCCACACCCCAGCCCCATCTTAGCCCTGTCCACACCCTGCCATGTTCCAAAAACACAGACTCTCCTGTCTCATGTCTTTTCATGGCCCCATGCCTCTGGTCAATTATTTCCCTTACTTGGAATATCTCTGCAGACTCTCTAACCTGTCAAACTCCTACTCACTCTGCAAACCCCAACTAGCATGCATCTTCTCTGCAAAGGCTCCTGTGTCCCTGCCAAGTTCCTCATCCCAAGTTCTGGGCCACACCTGCCTGTTGATTACTCCACTGCCACAAAGAAGAGATGTACTTCTGCCTGTTTATGAACTTGGCAGTCCCCACACCCATGGAGACCACGAGGTCCTCAGAGCTCTTCCATTCTTGTGGCTACAGGGTCTGGCCAGGGACATGAACACTGAACAAATGAATCAAGAACATCTCTCAAAGGCAAGCTCCAGGTGAAAGAGAGCTTCAGCCCTTCTGACTTCCAGTTCCTCGTGCCCTTGCCTCTTGGCAGCCCTGTGGGCATCACAGATCTCTGATCTACCCCAGCGCCATTGGCCTGAGTGCTCAGCTCTTGGCAGCCATTGCCCCTGTTCCCACACAGGCACAGCCCTAGTCACCTGGGAGCCAGCTTCCTGAAGGACTGTGTCAGAGATGGTCTACATCATCTTACCAGGGAGCAGCTCAGGCCAAAGATCTTCAGTGCTGCCTCTTTGTGGATGGGCAGAGGACACAGCCACTCACATCTACATTCCCCCCACAAAGGTCCTGCTGTAGGCAGGCTCTGTTCCCCCAGCCATCCCATAGGCCCTAGACTTCACAGCAGGATTGAAGGATGGATGGTTGACACTCACCCCTGACGCAGGATTGGCTGTCCAGCCCAGCTCTGCGGTAGCCGTTCTGGTGTCCATTAAGGTTTCTGTGGGTCAAAAGAGAAAATCTGATGAGTCAGAAGGATTTCTAGGCAGTGGCCCTTATGTTCATAAGGTTACTTATAACTGTAAATGTCTATATTAGGAGCCTTGGGCCCTCTGTGAAGCCTAAGGCTCAGAGAAGGGAAGTCTGTCAGATGCCACAGCTTACGTATCCTGATGCTACATTCATTGGTCTCTCCCTGAAAGACTGAAAGCCCCCTGTGTGGGATGAAGTCATTTGTCCACCCACCACTTTATCCCCAGACACGGCTTCTTCCCACTGTACTTGTCCACAGGCTCTTCAAGGGCCATGCCAACTCAGTGGCCAATTTACTTCCTTCTTGGCCTTCCTGAGCCATGTCTTTCTGCCATCTTCCTCCCCACTGGGTTGCGTCTCCAACCTCGTCTGTCTGCACCCATTTCTCCCCAGCACTCTCCTCCGCCTCCCTTTCAGGCATCCAAGTTGACACCCTTGGATAATTTCCCATAAATTCCCCTGGCCCCCAACCATCCTCCCAAGACTCAGCCTCCCTGCAGGCCCCTTTGACCCTGGACCTAGATACATGTCACCCCCTTCTCCAAGACTCTACAAGGGGCTCACACAAATGCACCTGTCATGTCCCTGCAGCCTGCTTCCTATTCACCTATCCTTGTGGCCAGTAAGAGAAAGAGACACTGTGGCTCCAGCTGTGAGCTCCTGGGAGCCACTGCAGCAGCTCCAGTGCACACACCAAGATCATCAGGCACAGAGTGACCACAGACTTACTATTTATGAGAACTGTCTTCTGGCAGATAGCAGTAAAGTGTCCTGAAAACAAGGTGCCTTTTTCTTTTTTGCTCGTCAGTCCATTATTGACTGCTGTCAGCCCATACTTCTCAATGGAAACTACTTCCCAAAAGCCTGATCATAAGCTCCTGATCAGCAAAGCCAAAATCCTCTTTGGGTGTTTTTTCAGCAGTTTTATTGAGGTAGAAATGACGTACAATAAACTGCATGTAGCTAAGGCATACAATTTGATAAGTTTTGACATATATTTACACGGGGAACCATCACCACAATCAAGATAATAAACATATCTATAATTCCAAAAGTGCCCTTGTCCCTTTGTAAACCTTCCTTCCCTTGTCCCTGCCCCACCCTATCACTGTCCCTAGGCAATGACTGATTTTCCTTTTTATAGATTAACTGGCATTCTCTACAATTTTATGTAAATGGAATCATATAGCATATACTATTTTTTAATCTGACTTCTTTCACTTAGCATAACTATTTTAGACTGATCATGTTGTGGGGACACCTGGGTCCCCGGTGCTCAGTCGGTTGAGCATCTGGCTCTTGATTTTGGGTCAGGTCATGAGCTCATGGTCCGTGAGTTTGAGAACCGCATCAGGCTCTGCACTGACAGTGTAGAGCCTGCATGGGATTTTCTGTCTCCCTCTCTCTTTCTGCCCCTCCCCTGCTCTGTCTCTCTCAAAAATAAATAAGTAAAACTTTTTTTAAAAAGACTGATCATGTTGTGTACATCAGCAGTCCATCCCTTTTTATTGCCGAGTAATATTCTACTGTATGGTCACACTGAGTCTGCCTACTCATTCACCTGTTGTTTCCAGTTTGGGGCTATACATGAGAGTGTATGAGCATTCCAGTTCCTCCACATCCTCACCAACTTGCCATTGTGGGTCATTTCTAATTTGGGCCATTTTCATAAGTATGTAGCAGTAGCTCATTGTGGTTTTAATTTTCATTTCCTTAATGATGAATGACGCTAAACATCCTTTCACGTGCCAAGTTGCCATTGGCATATCTTATTTAGTGAAGTGTGTTCAATATTTTATGATTTTTTACTTTCTTATTATTGAATTTGGAGAGTTCTTTATATATTCTGGATGCAAGTCCTCTATCAGATATATGCTTTGTAAATATTTTCTCCTACTCTGCAGTTTGTATGTTCTTTCTTTTAACAGTGTGTTTCAAAAAGCAGAAGTTGTAAATTTTCATGAAATCCAGCTTATCAATGTTTTATTTTATGGTTGGGTGTCATACTGAGAAATCTTTGCCTGACCCAAGGTCACAAAGATTTTTTCCTCCTACCTGGGTATGTGATCTACTTGGAGTTAATTTTTGCATAAGGTGCAAGGTGAATCAAACGTACAATTGTTTTTGTCATGTGGATGTCCAGTAGTTGCAGAGGGGCACCTTTTTAAATTCACACCATGGTGCTGGTTAGGCTGGTGGAAGTGTCTCATCCACCTGGATTTCCCAGGACATGTATCAGAGGAATAGGCCCAGTGCATTAGGTGCTCAACCAACCAAGGAGGGGGAAATAAACATCAGCTGTTTTGGCTTCCCCCTCCTCGGTTTCCTTTTTTTCCTGAATGCTCCTATGCCCCATGTGAACAGCCATTCTGTGTTCACTGCTTCAGGCAGGAGATGGGAGATATGAATGCAGAATGTACAGTTACAAAATGGTGGGCCCCTCAAGAAACAGAAGGACTCCTGGCATAAGCCAAAGATTTGGGAAGCAATCCCCCTATGGGCAGGTGGGAGGAATGAAAATCGAAGTGATAAGTGAGGGGTAGTGTTGGTTGAGAAAACGGGTTCCCTATGCTCTTGTCTCCTGGTATTCAATCCCAGAGAAGGGATGGTAGGAGTCTGTGGAGGGGACAGGGCCTTGGACATGCAGCATTCTTTCCAGTGTGGGATGCAGCAGTGAGTGACCCACCAGGCTGACATGGCATGGACAGAGCAGAGGGAGCCTTAGGTCCCATCAGGACTAATGAAGGGGACCCAGAACGACCCAGTGGTGACCTGCATGGACTATAGGCAAGGGTCACATGGGGTGTGGGGTGTCTCGATGGGTGCCAGTGTGGACAGGAGCTAACAGAGGCATTGAGGCAGCTTCCTCCACAACTTGGCACCATACAGCCTACGTGTAACCTAAATTACATTTCTGCCACCCCAGGGGAATGGGGCTCAAACAGCAAATCAAGGGGATAAAGTAAATAAAGCTGTATTTTCTCGCCTGTCTGAGCTTGGGTTTGCGTTGAGAGTCATACTGTGCATATCTGAAGGAAGGCAAGCACTGGAAGAGACTTCTTAAGTTTGTTTTTTCCTCCAATTCTTCTGACAGCTGGGGAGGCCGGTCCCTTCCAGGACCAACCCTCCCTCTCCCCCTCATCTCCACTTCACAGCACTAATAATGATCATGACACACCAAATTTACATAACACACTTCTCAGAAGACACTCCATGAGGCTCTGGAGAAATTCATCTCTATGATTTAAATGGCTCCACCAGGTGGCCCTGAACAGGGGCCAGTGAACCCATTTGACAGAGTTGGAGACCATGGCACATAAAGGTGCAGTACTTTCTGCAAGGCCACACAGCCTCCCACCCTGACGCTATAGCTTCAAACCTCAGGGTGCTCCCTACCAGGCTGATCTGGGCTTCCAGGGGCTCTACTGTGGCCCTGGGGGAAGGGTGGGGGCCTTGCTCATAAACCCAAGAAGCCACAACAGCCGCCAGAATCATGCATCACCCCGCCTTAACTTCAGGATCGAGGTGAAGTAGTGATGGACAGGCAGAGGATGCAGGCAGCAAGGGAAACCGAGTCCAGAATCAAAAATAAGAATCAGCCTCATTCCTAAAGCTTCCAAGGACTAGTGTGTTCTGTTAGTCCCATTAATATAATCTAAGACTTCATTTTATTCATAGTCGCCTGCTCAAGGGCTATAATTGAAACTATTTCTAAATAATGTTTTCCATCCACCCTACTGGACAGAAGTTGCAGCAAGAGGAATCCATTTCCCTGCATCCTGCCCGCCGTGGAGACAGAAGACCACAAAACCATAAACCATCCACTCGATATGATTAAGGGCAGTTTCTTTTCTGGCACAGAGCGCTCCTGATTATGGCATTACATTCTGGTGGGGGCTGAATAAAAGTGATTTGAGGAGGTTTACATATCCCTGGAGAGGAAAAGAGCACTCATTTGCATTTATAAAGCATATTGAGAGCTCTGGCAGAAAGTTATGGTGGAAGCACAATTAAATATTTACCATCACTTCTGCTCTCAAACAGTGGCGTGGGGACCAACCAGCTGGAGGTGCATGTGTTGCTGTCAGATCTGATGCCTACAGGGGATGCAACTCTGGAACTCACACCCACCGCCTGGCCTCTGCCCTCTGGGAGCATGTCCTCACTGCCCACGGCAGGGAGGAATGCTGGAGAGGGGAAGAGGCGGTGATGCTGTAGGCGGACTGAGTCGGGATCCCACCTCCACGACTCGCTCTCTGTCTCATTCTCTCCCTCCTTTCTCTTTCTTTCTTTCCCTCCCTCTCCCCCACATCCCTCACTCAGTCATCACTCCCTCCTTCCTTCTTCATCTGCAGAATGGGGCTAGAGTTTTCCAATACACAGGACTGGGGTGGGGGGAGTGGGGAGGTAGGGGGAGATAAAGCACTGCAAATCATACGCTATTGTTATTATTACCACTTAATCACTCCAAGCTGCAGTTTCCTTTGCTAGGCAAAAACCCTAAAGGTGCTATCTGTAAGACACCTATAAGAGATCTGTAAGACTTAACGATATTAAATATCTAATAATATCTTGTCTACCTTCTTCCTTGCATTATTATAAAGACCAAGGAGGAACAGGTTGAGGATACAGCAGCAAATCAGAGAGGTGGGTGCCCTGGTAAGACTCGTGATCTAGTCCAGGGACGGACAAGAAGCAAAAAATTACACTTGGCATCCTATTCTGGCCGAGGCCATGAGAAGGAGACAGAAATTCAAGGGAATGAATGGGGTTCTTCTGCACATGGGGAATGAGTGGGCCCATCCCAACAGGGAGAATGAGAGACTCACACTGCGTGGAGGCAAAAGGAGATGCTGCAGTCTCCTGGACAGTGGTGAGCAGTGGTGGGGAGGGGAGGATGGAGAGCTCCACCTGGCCCTTGGGACAGAGATGATGGAGTGACTCCCCAGGGGCAACAAGGGCAGCGGCAGAAACAGGTGGATGGGAACCAAGTGGGAGCCACCCCAAACATACAAGAGGGTGAGGAAGACTGAGCAAGAGGAGAGGGGAGGCCATGAGGGGAGACAGAAGGGGGCCTCTGGCAAGAGCTGGCTGGACTGGCAAGAACCTGAGAACCCAGGCACATGAGAAGCCTGGCAGAGAGACCCCAGTTTCCCAAGGAACAATCTCCTTGAAGTGGCTTCGATACAGAAACCCTCAGGGTGCCCCCTCCAACTGTGGGGGCCAGTGCCCAGAGGTCCGGGTGAAGGGCCAGGTCAGAGCCCCTGCAAGGAGGAAGAGGCGGCTGCTGCCTGGCTCTGCAGGCGGCTCCCGTCTCTGTCTGGATTGGCACCTCGGGATGTATTGACATTTGGGATGAATTAGATACCCATCATGATGAAAGAGAGATAAATAAACCCTCTCCTTACAGCTCTGCCATTCTTTTTGGAGAGACATTAATCAGACATTCAGCTGAAAATATTTACAACGTCCTTCCGTGGTGGTAACAATATACGACAACATATACAGATGGAATCGGGGCTTCCAGGCCGTCTCGGAGCAGTGCCTTGTGTGCATCCGATAAGGCGAGTCTGTGGACCTTCCAAGCAGAGGAGGGCCAGCACAACCATGCAGTCATTGCCCTGGGCTGCCCTCCGGGGCCCACAGAACTGCTGAAGCTAGAAGCCACACCAGGTGTAGTTGCAAGAAGCAAGCTGTTATTATATCAATGCACTGAGTCGAGGGGCAGCTCACTGCAGCCCCAACTCCCTCCCTGAGCCTTCACAAGGGCTCAGGATGGTTGGAAGAGGTCTGAAACAGGGTGGTATGAAGTGACTCCGGTATCCATTCAGCAAAGGCTGTCTGAGCCACTCCTGCAGGCAGAATGAGCTTTGTTCAGGCGTTAGAGACAGAACAGGGGACAGACAGACATCCCACCCCTCAGGGAGCTTGCAGGCAAGTAGGAAAACAGAAATTAATCAAATAACCATGCAGGTAAATCTGCATTTACAGCTTCTGAATGGCAGGAAAGGGGAATCCCAGGGAGAGTTGTGAGCAGTGAATAAAATGACAGGGGTACTGGAGCCTGGCACACAGCTGGCACTTCCTCCTTCCTTCCCCATCCCCTAGCTGATGAAAGCACAGGGATCACCACCCCATGTACTTACACCTACACACACACACACACACACACACACACACCTGCCCTAAGACTGAGTTCATACTGGCAGGAATAGTCTGTGTATCACACAGTCGCCCCCACTCCCACATCCTGAGTGTGGAGGGACCAGAATGTGCTGGGCACCTCTGACCACGGCGAGGCCCTCTGTCTTTCCGGGGAGGCCCGTGCTACCCTCCAGACCTGGACTCAGCAAGTAGTCTGAGCACCCCCTGGAGCTCACACCCCCCAGCCACCACCTCAGGCTCCTGTGGTGCTCCCATCCTGGCCCTGCTCCGTCCATCACAGCAGCCTGCCAAGGACTCAGCCTGGCCTCCCTGCAGAGTCCTTTGTAGCTCTTTTCCCCGACCTTCCTCAGGGCTGTGTCCTGTCTCCACGTGCTGTGCTCACCGGGCAAGCCAGCCTGTTGTCACAGAATTTCTGAACGATGCCCCCGTGGCTCCCCTCCCAATCCTCAGTCTTTGAGACAGGGTCCCAGAACCAACAGCGTCTAACCCTCAGCTTCACACCACACCCATACCTCCTGCTGCCAATTCAGGCCAGCCTCCCTGTAATCTCATCCCTACGCCTCTGGCCTCTGACTCGGCCTCAAGCTGCTTCCTTGGACCAGGGGAGAGAGAGGCTTTGCCGGCTCTGGGTTTGGGGTGAAGTGGTTGAATATGAACTGTTGAGGACACCAACCAGCCTCAAGGGCCCACATTCTGGCACAACCGGCCCGGGCTCTGCACAGATACAAAAGGTTAGTTAAAGCAAGCAAGCATTCTAAGGAAGCCTTTCACATCCCATCCCATGTGTCCAGCCCATGTAAATCTCTCCATGTCTCCTCTTGTGCACACGGTTCCTGCCCAAACTTTCCTGCCACCCTTCCCTGGAGCCCAGGAGAGAAGCCTCAGAGGCATTTAGCTTCGATTCCCTGTTCCCCCCCGAGTCTCATCAGATCATTCGCCACACCACAGGGACTCTTTCTCTTCAGCACCTTCTGCAGCACTGATCTGTACACCTCTTTCCATTCTCAGCAACCTCTCTGATCCGGGGCTTCGCCCCCGAACACTGGGACCACAGCAACCGCCTCCTCAACGACATCTCAACAGAAGCTCCCATCTCAGCCATCTGGTGCCAATGTAAACGGTTTGGAAGCAATATGGCCACACTAAGCAAAACGCTCAGTCAACTCTGGAGTCCTGGGTTACCAACTGACAAGCAAAGCAAATCTCTTCTGAGTGTCAAAGCCTGATCTTCACAGGTAGAGGCATTCCCGCCTGCATCCATGAGCCAGCCAGCCCAGGCCGAGAGAGGCTCTGCACATCATTAATGATACCCATTGGACTAACACTTCTTTACTCTCTTTGCCAAGTGTAAAATGCTAGGTAAGAGAAGCTATGATTAGAGAAGTCGCCACTGTTGGATGTGTCGTAGTGGCCAGTGGGGACGAGAGATAACACCGAGTAAACAGATGAGCTGGTCCTACCCATCTGCTGACTGACGGACTGAATGAGTCAGAACAGGCATTTAAATGATAAATTACAAACTGTGAAATTTACTCTTTTAAGGAATGCACAGATCAGTGCAGTACCCCCACCCCACCCCCAACCGGCAACACACACCTTTCTCTTTCTGTTCCAAGGTGCAGTCAATTACCGTACATAGAAGGAAGGTGGGGCACAGCACAGCAGTGTGCCTCAAGGAGTTGGGACAGGTCTCCATCTGTGCTTGGTCCACACAGGGCACAGCCCGAGAACAAGCATGAGGCCCAGAGCCCCGCTTCTGATTTCCCTCCCTCCAAGGGCACTGCCGAGGCTCACAGGGCAACAGACCAGAGCATGGGGACGGGACATGAGCTGTTCAGTTGTGGAGCTGGATCGGGCTGGAGATAAGCCTCACATGGGCTGCCTTCTCTGCCCAGCCTGGCCTCAGACTTGGTATATGGCTCGAGAGAATTTCCTCTCTTCTCTGGCCTCAGAGGGTCACTTCTGGCTCCTAATTCTTAGAGTGGTCTCTAAGAAACATGGCCAAACACCAAAGGGAAACTCTGCCTCCTGAATCCCCAGGTTTGGCTTGGTCCTCTGGTGACTTAGCCATGCATACACTTGTACCTCGCAAATGCTTTTTGCTAATAAAACACGGAAATTGCTTTAGGAGACATATTCGTTTCCTAGGGCTGCAACAAAGTACCACAACCTGGGTGGCCTGAAATAGACTTGTATTATCTCAGTTCTGGAAGCGCAACGTCCAAAATCAGGGAGTCATGAGGGCCATGCCCTCTCTGTAACCTGTAGGGGAGAATCCTTCCTAGCTTCTGGTGGTATCCTGGCAAACTTTGGTGCTCCCTGGCTTGCAGCTGCGTCATATGTCTGTTTTTGCGGCGCATACTGTTCCCCGTGTGTCTCTGTCTTCATGTGACTCTCTCACAAGGACACCAGTCATGTTAGATTAGGGGCCCATCCCACTTCGACATGACTTCATTTTAACCAACTATATCCACAACAACCCTATTTCCAAATAACATCACAATGTGAGAGTGCTGGGCATTAGGACTTCCACACACCTTTCTTTTGGCAGAGGGGAGGGGCACAGTTTAATCTGTAACAGAAGGGTAAGTTGCCAGGAAATAAAGCTGTAAGCTTTCCTCTAACAAATACTCAGGTCCCGCATGGGAAGCTTGGCAAATACAGACACAGACAAGGCCGGTGTCTCCTTCAGACATCCTTTCTAACAGGTAAGAGACAGTCTTCATTTGCTCTCCTCCAGATCCACTGGCCACCCTTCTCCTTCTCGTTCTGTCCCAGAAGGCAGACCTTTAGAGACCTGTATAGGGGCATCAGCCGGGCCCCTCAGCACAGGAGCCAGGAGGGTGTGGGGAATGCAGGGCTAAGGCACATCCCTGGCTCCTCCCTGCAGAGCATGCAGTGGCTGGTGGCCCTTTCCTACAGCCCGGGTCTGCTAACAGGGCCCCCACCTTGCCTTCAGGCTGTGGGTGGGAAAGGTGCCCCATCACTACTGGTCTCTAAGTGCTCTGCCATCCTTGGTGCTGTGCTTCCCCCATGCAAACCCTGGTAAACAGCCGCTTCATTCATCTCCCCTCCGCCACCTCTCTGGGCCCCCATGTGTTCCGGCCAGGCCCCTACGATCCTCAGGGCTCACATTAGTAACCCAGGATAGGCAGCACCACATCTCCTGTACCTCCCAAGCCAGGTCCTGCAGCCAGGCACACGGGAGGCAGCCACCTGCAGAGTGGCAGAGTCCTGGTCACATGGGACTGGAATCAGACACACTTGGGTGTGAGTCCCAGCTCCAGCGCTATCCAGTTGTCTGACCTTGAGCAAGGTGCTCAGGCCCCTGCAGCTCATGTTCAGCCATCCACTAAATGAAGATAAGAGCACCCACACCTCATACAAGGTATTTGTGTGGAGCCAATGAGATAGTATTCATACCCAGCACTTCTCCCGGCCACTGACAAGCTGCTGTTGACCCTCAAACAGCAGTTGTTGTTATGTCCCAAGTTTGGTCCTGGTGTGGAGCAGAGTCTCTCATGGCCCAAGGTCCTCAGCTACACCCATTGGGACTGGGCCGGATGCCTGTCTCCCACCCAAAGGCCCTTCTGAAGGATGGGCTTTGGCTCCACCTGGCCCTGGTGGCCTCAGCTGATGGAGGTGTCACACTAGCTTCTCCTCAGCCACCCCCTGCCCAGACACAGACAGGCCACTCAGTGCAGCCTCATTCTTCCCACACACACTGTGAATGAGGGATCTGGGGTGGGGCAGGAGCCCGGGCAAGAGCTCACTAAATGACTGTCTGGCCGGCTCCTCCTGAGGACCACCTGGACCCTGTGTGGCCCCCGTCAGGTCTGAAGCAATGGGGAAGGCCAACAAGAAGAAGCCCAAATAGCCGAGTGGTTCCCCACCCACCCCACCCCCAGACACACACTGAGGCCCAGGAAGCAGCACTGGGCTTTCCTGGGTCCAGTGTTCCCTTCAGTGCCCTGGAACTGAGGCAGAGCATGTGAGGCTGGCACTCAAGGCACTCATCACTGGCTCTGCTCTGCATGAAAGGGCCACACCCCAATCCCAGTGCTCCCCATATTGCCTTCCTCTGCACCCTGCTCCCCTCCCCGTGACAGTGCCAGGCAGTGGGCTCCTCTCCCATCTACTATCTCATGAGCCACCAGAGAGGGCTCTCTCTGGGAAGGCCACCAAGAACTTAGGACAAGAGTCTGTCTCTCCTTGCATCCACAGCCCTTGGGAAGGGGGTCAGCAAGCAGCTCCACAACCCTTGGAGGTTTCCCGAAGGGGGCGAAGTCCGGGTAGTTCTTCAGAACAAAGGCAGGGTGACAACAGTGTCTGTCCCATTACCCTCCCAGACAACATGCTGCTAGTCTTCCTGAGGTTTCGGGTCGGCTGGGCTCACTCTTTACAGCATCAACAGTATTCCTGTCTAACTGGAGAGGAAGCTCAGTGCTGGACCCTGCCTGCGGGAGACTGCTGTCATGAAGGTCTGGCCACCAGGACCCTCCATGCACCCCTACACCACCCCCATGCCCCTGCACAGCCTGCACTCATTCTGTGCTCCCAGGCCCCCCTCACCTTGGCCTCCCCACCCTGAGCATAGCTTCTTGTCTCCACATGGCTCACAGATGGATGGGGGCCCCAGGTATGTTCTCCAACATAGGAGGAGCCCTGCACATGTGAGACTTACACAGGAACAAGGAAACACAGAGACCGGAAGCGTTCCATTTGGGGTACAAAAATCCCAAACAGTCTTTCTTTTGCCAAATTCCTTCTTCTGCCTTCTTTTCCTTCTGTCTCAGTTCCCTTTTCCCATTCTGATATCAGTATTCCCTTGTCCTTTAAGATGGCCAGACACCCCTTCAGATCCACGTGTGCCCCTCTTGTGCCTGAAAATATGCCACAGCCAGAGAACCAAGAAGAGAACTGGGGGTCACCACCCCTGGTCAGGAATCTCCAGGCATCTCTGGCATCAAACATTATGGGCCCAAGCCAAACCAGCCAGATCAGGCGAGTGGGAAAAGGCAAAGCAGACTTCTGAGGTTGCCTCCGGCCCAGGCATGACTGCTGACTGCCCTGCCTACTGCCGGGCCATCAAGTGTCCTGGGACCTTTCACCAGACCTACAGCCAACCTGGCTCTCAGGCCCTCACCTCTGCCTAACCCAGATTCCTCCCTGACAACACAGGGCACACCTTTCTGCCCAATCCAGCAGCAGCAAAGACAGAGAGAGAGAGAGAGAGAGAGAGAGAGAGAGACGCAAGGCACCAGGAGAGAAAAGGAAACCACACAGGGATGCGGTGGTCTGAGGACATCATTTAAATCAACACCCCCCACTGATGGTGCAGGCCTGGCCAGGAGCCCAGTGCCGCTCAGTGCTTCACCTCTTTGCGTTTTTGCGAGGGATGTCAAAGAACTACTAAAATTGAGGAGCCTGGCACTTTCCATTCTTCCATCACCATGGGTTCTGATGGAGAGGAAATCTGTGCCCCAGCCACTCGGACATACCCATGAGTTGGCACCAGTGGCACACACAAAAAAGAGCTGTGCAGAATAAGCCTGCTGCCTCCTGTCTATCGTGGGCACAGGAAAGAGGGCCTCTCCCTTCTTGGGGGTACAGGCCCCCAGAGGCATCAATCACCCGGGAGAAGAGCAGGGAGGAGAGCCCACATGCCCATGCAAAATGACTCTGTGCAGTCTTAATGAAGGCCAGCGATGGATGGTGGCCCGAGCTCGTTAATGAGAAGGAACACGCTGCCGTCTGCTTCCCCTTCCAGGCCCTCCTGTGCCCTCATCCTGGATTGATCTGTGGCACAGTATGTCTCTGAAGTTGCTGGCACTGGGAACTGACTCTGAAGTACACTGAGAGCAGTCAGAGAAAACCAGGTGCCCCCAGGGGGGAGGGCTTAGGGGATGTGCCAGGGGAGGGGCCACCAGTCAGAAAAGGAGGGTGTGGGGCTGGCCAGGCAGGCTCTCATGTTCTCCTGGACACACCCTGGACCAGACTGGGGGTGCTGAGTCTCCAGGAGCCACCAGAACACCCTTAAGGCTGTTCCAAAGCACACCTGCCATCAGGTGCTAACACTTTTTGCCGATATCCTCTTCCAAGTGTCCTGTGCTGGGGCTTCTGTGCCTCATGCCACCGCTCTCTCTGCACGTGGCCTCATGCCTCCTCACTGCCCACCCCACTCCTACACAGAGGCCTCCCCCTCCCTCTCCAGAGAGCCAGCCTGGTCTAATGCAACCCCCAGACCCACCACCCAGGTCCCCCCGATTGAATCTATCCTCATCACACCCTAACTGTCCACCCCCCAAACTCCTCCAGCCATGGCCCCTCTCGCCCCCTTCAGGAAGCCTGCCTGACCACCCAGCCTTTACGTTCCTCCTGCCCCTGAAGATGTAGCCCATCCCCACTAGCACCTCAGCTTTGTAGGGTCTGTGTTCCATGTCATCTCTGCAGTTTCCTGGCCAGTGTCCTGCGAGCTCCATGACAGCAGGACCAAATGACATCACTTTCCTCCACAGGTACCTTGCAGATCACCCAGCAGTGGCAATGCACAGCCATTGGAGAGCTGACCCATGGGCCCAGCTGTGTGAATCAGTACTGGGTTCAAAGGCTGTAGGTGGCAAGGCACAGAGGCCCGATCATTCTTCCTTCAGAAGGCCTCCCTTAAGACTCCAGCCACCAAGTCTGCCCCACCCTCACCTTGGTACAGAGCCACCACTCAGTGCAGTGCTCAATCGCTGTCTGCTTTCATCATTTTACCCTGTCCGGAAGGACTGATTCTGAACTACTTGCAAGGTGCTGTCTGTCTAGGTCTAACCCTGTCCTGTTGCATCACATGACCACTGTTAACACATAGAGGGTCAAAGGGAGGCAAGCAGTGATGGAAGCAATGGACCACCAAGAGCTGACCCCAGGAGGGGCCTGCCAGGGAATGGCTCAATCTTAGCTGTGAGATCACAGTTCTGGCCTGTCTGAGCTGTGTGGTTGGCGGGGGTGGGGGGTGGGGGGGGGTGGAGGGGTGGGGGCTGTCAATGGGGTGATGCCCAAGGCCTCTCCAGCACCACCCCTTGAACTCCACGAATGTCTCCTGCCCCCAGGAATGGACCTCTTGCCACTCTATTTCTCCTTATCAGGGAGAGCCTGTCCAGCCCTGCTTGTCACTAATGCCCCTAAGGCCTCTCTCTCACCGCCAAGGTGTCTGGAGAGGGCCCTGGGAAGACTTCTATTTGTGTTTTCCAATCAATAGCATTGACTGGCTCCTGACATCCAGCATTTCCTGAGATCCCAAATGGTTTCAATGCCACAAATGTTCTCCCTAAGCCTTGAAAAACTCCTGCAGTGCATGCCTTTGTGCAGAAATGTCTCCAGAGGGATTTGAAGCTCCAGGCAAAGTTCCCTTGTTGGCCTGCAAAGCGTCCTGCTGGGTTTTCACAACTGGAGGCAAGCTAGACTGGTGGCCGCAGGGTCCAGCTCCAGCTCTGGTTAGGAGCACCTGATCTGCCCTCTGCAGTAGGAAGGGAGGGCAGGGGGAAGTCTGATGCCTGAAAACTCCCAGGGCAGAAGCTGTCACACTCCCACAGCTACCAGGGCTTTGGAACTGGATAAATTCAGCATCACAACCTGGATGTCCCAGGCTTAGGAGAGCACTCTCAATTACAGAGGAGACCTGGGGTCTAGGCCTGGCTCTGCCATCAGCATGCGCTATAAGCTTGGATCTCTCTCTCTCTGCCCAGTCCCCCAGGTAGACAGTGGATAAGGTGGATGATCACTCTAGGCCTTTCTGGACTGAGGCTCTTGCCTGGAAGTCGCCTCCTCTTCCATGCTGGAAGCTCAAGGCGAGGTTCATTCATCAACTTGGCCTTGCATTTCCCTTCTAGGTTGGGGGAGAGGTTTCCTTGAGAGGGTTGTGCCTCTCATATCTCTCTCTCTCTCTCTCTCTCTCTCTCTCTCTCTCTCGGTTTTCTGGCCTAAAGAACAGGCTTCGGGAAAAACGACACCTGCAGTTCTTTTCCTTCTGAACTGAGAAAAGATCAAGTCCAGTGGCTTCAGGATCTGGAGCTCTGTTCCATGTTTTCCAGCTCAGACACAATGACTTGCCCAGATTTCCTCTGCCCATTCACAATTTCCTCTCCAGATACATTGGGGATTGGGTCCCGAATCTGGGCATCACTCTCAATTCAGAACCTCTCTGGGTTTAAAAGCTCCAGAAGTTTGGTATGTTCCTCCATCCTAAGCTCAAGCCTCTGATACAGCACCCTCACCAGTTGACCATTCAGTGTCAGTTTACATACCACCCAAGACGGGTCACTCACTACCTTTCCAAGCTGGCCGTTTTCTTGTCAGATTGGTCCAAATGTCAGAAGGCTGGCTCCTTGGGATTTCCTTTCTTTGGCCCTTATTGTGACCATGAAAGCCCCTCCCCCCAAAACCAACTGCTTCCCTTTCTCCACATCAGCCCTTCAGATTATGAGGGGACAGGACCTTCTGAATAGTCTCTTTCCCCCTCACTCTGGTTCCCTCAGCTCTTCTGTCAGCCCCACCACTTCACTGGCACCGTCCTAATGGGACAGCACCCACCACTGAGCTTGAATGCTTTACATGGTCACAGAGGAGCAGCACAGAGGAGGGAAGGGGGCTGTCACCTCCCTGGTGGGCATATCCTACCTCTCATCTCCCTTATGAATCCCACTGAGCATGCCAGGGTCTCCCTAGGAGAAATGTGGCTCCTTAAAGCTCTGAATCCTTCCCCAGGAACACAAGGACCTGACAAGTGGCCCCCTCTTCTGCGTGTGGGTGCTCTTCCTCCTTGCGCTCCCCCCTCCCCCTGGCCCTCTTCCCCCCTTCCCCTCCCTCACCTCTCCTGCCTTCTCCCTCCTTGTTTCCACTCTCCCCTCTCCCTCCTTGTGCCATTGTTGCTGCTTAATAGGGTGTTTCTGGGATGAATAGTGTTTTCAGCCCTGGCTGGGAATACATCCGGCCTTTCCCAGCCCCGCCCTGTCCTCATGGGCGCTGGTGGAGTTCTGTGGAGAGCTAGCCCAGACAATGGGCCAGCAGATTCACTTGAGAACTCACAAAAGCCCCACTTCCCTCCGCACAGTGCAGAGTGACAGGCACAGGGAACAGATCCTCTTCCCTGCATGCAGCCCACGTGGGTTACTGTGAAGGCATGGGGCCCTGTGCAGCAAGGCTGGAGCCCTAGGTCCTCGACCCGGGAAAGCCAGTGACAAGGACCAGCCTCTCTCTAGTCAGAGCTCCCAGAGGCTGGGCAAGCCCTCCCCGCCCCCCGCCCCATGCATTCATTGGGAATATGAGCACCTCCATGCCTGACACGTGGAAGCATCTTGGTGTATTCGCAGAAGGCCCCACATCCTGTGTTTAGAATAGGAGGGGCGAGGGCTTGCAAAAGGGAAGATGGGATACACAGCTCAGGGCATTACGGGATGGGGGCAGAAATGTGCCCAGGATGTGGGTAAGAGCACTGGGGGCCCATTCAGGTTTGGGTGAATGGGCCAGTGACCAAATCAGCGGGGGAACAAGACACTAGCGAGGCCGTCAGCCTACAGTCTTCTCAGGGGAGGAGGCTTATCTGCAATGTATTGGTCCCTAACTCTATACCAGGAGACCGTGAATTTAAAGGCAGCAACGTGTTGGAGGCCTGGAGAGGGAACGCCAAGTTCTGGAATGCGGGTGGGGAGAGTGCATAGGCGGTAAGCAGGGACATGAATGGTTATTCTTCAGCCTCCCAAGGACGGTCAAGTGGTAATATCTAAATGTGGCCATGTTCCAAGACTTCTATTAATTTTTAAATTGAGTAATACAATCAAGTGTACACTCTTTCTGGTAAGGTGTCAATTCTCTTTGCATCCTCCTGATTTCCATCACCAGTACTACAGGCTGGACAGGAGGGGGGTCACCATTTCCCCACATCGTAAGAACTGCCCTAACGTATGATGTGATGACAACTGGCAAACAGCAAACTGTGTCCCTCCTGGAAGCTCCCTTGGTGCTTCACATCTTGGGTTCACATCGCAGCAAAATGACATGGAGCTTTACTCTACAACAGCCAAAATTCAGTGTTAAGGCTAGAAATGGCCAGAGACAGTTGAGCTGTGTTTTATGTTTCACCATGTTCCTTAGGTACACCTGCCCTTCCTTTTAAAAAATGATGCAAAGCTTTACTTACCAGCAGAGGAAAATACACACCTGCCTTATTTAAAGGACCCCTACCTAGCCAGTTATGATGCAGCTAACAGAGCACTGGAGGTGAAGTCAGAAGACATGGGTTCCAATCCAGCTATATAATAGCAGTGTGACCTTGGGCAACCTACACAACCTCTCTGAGCCCCAGATTTCTCACCAGTAATATGGGTAAAATATACCTGTTTCTCAAGGTAATATGAAGGTCTAATGATGCTATTGTAAAGTGTTTTTTATGGTACCTGGCCCATAATAATCACTCATTATCTATTATTATTTTGAAACAGTTGGATAAAAAGTTAAGATATATGCTTTTTAAAAATTTTTTAACTTTTTTTTTATTTTTGAGAGACAGAGAAAGAGAGAAAGAGAGAGAGAGAGAGAGAGAGAGAGAGAGAGAGAACAAGTGGGGGACAGGAGGAGAGAGGGGAAGACACAAAATCAGAAGCAGGCTCCAGGCTCCGGGCTGTCAGCCCAGAGCTCAATGTGGGGCTCGAACCCACAAACGGTAAGATCATGACCTGAGCCAAAGTCGGATGCTTAACCAACTGAGCCACCAAGGCGCCCCGATATATGCCTTTTATGACGAGTGTAAGGTCTGTGTCTAGACAGGGGTCCCATGCCCCTTCATTTTTTGCATGTGGACCTCCAATTGTTCCTGCACCAATTGTTGAAGAGACTGTCTTTGCTCCATTTTATTGCCTTTGCTCCTCTGTAAAAGAGAACTTGACTATAGTTGTAGGGGTCTTTTTCTGGGCTCTCTATTCTGTTCCATTGCTATGTGTATTCTTTTGGAATACCACACTCTCGGGGTGCCTGGGTGGCGCAGTCGGTTGAACGTCCGACTCTGGCTCAGGTCGTGATCTCGCAGTCCGTGAGTTTGAGCCCCACATCGGGCTCTGTGCCAACAGCTTGGAGCCTGAAGCCTGTGTCTCCCTCTCTCTCTGATCCTCCCCTGTTCATACTCTGTCTCTCTCTGTCTCAAAAAAATAAATAAACGTTAAGGAAAAAAAAAAAAAAAGGAATACCGCACTCTCTTGATTACTGCAGCTTTATAGTAAGTCTTCCCTCCTCTGTGCTGCTCCTCTGTCACCATGTAAAGCATTCAAGCTCAGTGGTGGGTAGTGTCAGTTCTCCACCTCTGCTCTTCAACATTGTTTTGGTTATTTGACATCTTTTGTCTCTCCATACAGACCTTAGAATCATTTTGTCTATGTCCATAAAATAACTTGCTGGGATTTTCATTAGGATTGCATCGAATCTATAGCTCAAGTTGGGAAGAAGTGACATCTTGACAATATTGAATCTTCCTGTCCACGAACATGGAATATCCCCCTATTTAGTTCTTCTTCAATTTTGTTCATCAGAGTCTTGCCGTTCATTTCATAAAGATCTCACCCATATCTTGCTAGATTTTATTTTTGAGGGGATGCTAACATATGCTTTTAATAAACAGCCCTTAGAATTTATAAAACGTTTTCACAGACATCATCACATCTTCAAAAGACAGTTGAGAGATAGGCATGTGCCCTATTGCTTGAGATCTTATTACACACACTAGCCATAGTACCATCAGTCAAATGGATCTTGGCTTGCATTCCCTGGACCTCTGTAGGGAACATACCATCTTGGCTGGGAAAGAACACAGCTCTAGGGGAAGTCCTCCAGCCTGTTCAAGAGCACACCCTCCCAAGTGGCCTTAGTTTACCACCCAGAAGCTGGGCTGAATGATGTTCGCTACGATGGTCTATGCTGGCAGTTGGCAAACTTTCCGTCAAGGGACAAATAGTAAATATTTTAGGCTTTGTGAGCCATAAGGTTTCTGTTACACCTACGTAAATCTGCCATTGCCATTACAGCATGAAAACAGGTTACAGGCTTCATCGTGCCCGTGGCCTACCGTTTGCCCACCCAAAATCTAGACAGGAAAAGGGTCTGGCCTGGACAAATGTGCAGACAGAATTTGTTGAGTGAGATTTAAATTTTTTCATGTAATTTTTAATCAACTAATTCGTTATTTTTAACATACAATAATAAAATAGCCTTTGAGCTATCAGTACACCTACAAACTTCTGCAGAAGTCTTTGTGACCCTTCAGAACACCAGAAAGACACCAGCTGTGTCCCTGGGGATATTTAGTGAACAAAAACAAAATTAAATATAGTTTATATTGAGTACTCTAAGCAAAGTATATCCATGGAAGATGACTGGCCTAAGTCTGGTCTATGATGCCATTCTCTCTGGCTTACTGGTTTCCACCAGCTTCAGGAAGGAGTTTAAGTTCTTCCTAGAAGGCCTGAAGGAAAACAGAAGAAGCATGGGGAACACAAGTCTCACTCACCACTACTGAATTTTCAGAGACACATGGGTAACTAGTGTTCCTGTCAGCTGGGAGTCTGTAAACTTGGCACATCAACAGAAACATGTTGTCATGTTTAGGGAAGAGTCCCCTTTGATCTGATGGGGCCATAATCAGAGGCACAATGAAGGAGATCAGTTGAGAGAAAATGCAACATAGCAAAACCAGGTGGTAGAAGGAGAGGAGTCAGCAGATGGGCAAAGGGGGCTTCAGAAGGGAAGCCAACAGCAAGATGCTCAATCAAAACAAGCCAAGGCCTACCCAGGAATCATGGGGAAATGGCAAAACTCTGCCCGCCCTCCACAGCCTAGAGGGCAGCTGGGGGATAATGGACACAGCAAGGCTCCTGTCACCACCAATACTGAATTTCTGCAACTACAACCAAAGAGTACCAAGGAGTGCCAGCAACCACTAAAAGCTAGGAGAGAGTCAAGGAACAGATTATTCCTCGGAGCTTCCAGAAGGAATCAATTTGGCCAACACCTTGATTTCAGACTTCTGGCCTCCAAAACGGTGAGAGAATAAATCTTTGTTGTTCTAAGCAACTAGCTTGTGGCAATTTTTTATGGTAGCCCTAGGAAGCTAATCCAGCCAGGAATGGCATGTTCCCTCCATGACTCCAGGGGCACGGTCTGTCTTGTCTACACCTATATCCTCAGGTCCAGGCACATTGTAAATACTCACCACCTGCTCAGTGCATGGATGGCCAAGGCTGCTGCAAGCCCTGAGCTGGCTGATGGGTGGCCCCTGGGCCTGAGAGTAGGACAAGGGGTGGGAGATAGCTGGTCAAGGCACTGGCCTGAAGGCTGTGGAATTCTCTGACTTGCGAAGTCCTAAGTTCAAGTGCATTGGAGCACTGGGGTGAGGAAGTGTAGCAAGTGACAGCAAAGGTTGGAAGTCCAGCAGGAAGTAGTAATCAGGTTCCTGAGAAAACCATGACCCTGGATCTTGTGACTATCCTGAAAAACTACTTTCATCACCTCAGTCTGTAAAAGAATCCTTGGAGCTAAGTGGTATGAACTATCAGGGCCCTGGGGAGGACAGCGATGGTCAGGGAAGATTTCCTGCAAGAGCCAGACTACAGGCACCTCTCGGATTCTGCAAAGGATTTGGATGGGAGAAGACATAAGGGATTGGAAGGTTTGGAGCAATGTTTCCCAAAGGGTAATATGTGGAACTGGGAAACAAGAATATATGCTCCAGGGAAAAAAATGTTATGTGGTCCAGTTAGTTAGAAAAGTTAATTAAACCAGTGTCCTTACCACAAGACTCTTTGGTAAGGATAAAGGGGTGGGTTGTGAAGCGGGGCTCCAGAAACAGACCATCCTCAGTAGCTAATACTGGTCAAGTATTCTGGCTGCCAAGGAGAGGGATGGTAAATGGTAAATGGGTGGCAGAGAGTGGGCATGGCAGGGCCAGGCTGGTGTCAGCCTGCAGAACATGGGACCTGTCCCCACCATTCTCAGCCTTCCACCCATACGACTCAGGAGGTGGTCTGAAGCCAGAGGTGAGGAGGGCCCAGGCTGTGGTAGAGACATACCTGGTAAGACACACGAACATGAGTGTCACTATGCCTTCTCTGGTGAGGAAGGAGATTTCCTAATTACAAAAAGAAGGCAAGATGACAGGGCACGCACTGTGTTTATTTTCATTTCATATCCTTTCAGATGAGCTTAATGACAATGCTCTACCTTGGTACAACTACAGTGCCCCCAAACAGCACATTGATCCTGATTGTATCCATTCTCAGCTCACCCCTTGCTGGGAATCTCTGCCCTAACTCCCCAAACTGTGCTCATGTCAAGAGGGGGCCATGGGAAGTGAAGCAGGTAAGAAGGAGCCCCATGCCTGGGGCAGGGGAGGGTGGCCCTCACCACTCCCTGAGCACAACCCAGCCCAGCTGACCCCCGACTTCATCTTCAGAGCCCCATCTTCTCCAATGATCCCTGCTTCCCAGCATCCTGGGCCTCTGAAATTCTCTCCCCACTTCTGGCAAAGAACCCCAGGCAGAACAGTGTGGTAAGTCCCACGGGCCGTACTGTCTGGCCCCTGTAAATCCACCCATCACAGGCTGCCTTTGCTCTTCTCCCTTTCCTGTGCACCTTTATCTAGCAGGCAGTCTCTACAGATGTGCTAAAATCATGGATAAAGCACGTGTGTTTTCCAAAGTGGAGCTCCGCCCTCCTACCTAGGGAATCAAGAATGCCCAGCTAGGTCACCAGAAGAATGCTTGACAGGCTCTGGGAGGCTCCTGGGCTCCCTCAACCTGCACTTTTGGTACCTCCAGGCAGGAAAATTGAGGGAAGCTGATCCCTGGTGGTTTCTCAACCTCCTCCATCTTCAATTTACATAAAGCATCCAAAAGAACAGCCTCCCCAAAAGATGGGGTCTTTCTGCAATTACTGGAGAATGAGGCAGACCCTCATGGTGGATCAGCCTCACCCACCCTCCACCCAGCTGCCTCTGCTCCCACATGGCCTGAGGGACTGTCGGGGTGACCAGCCCCAAAGCTGCCGCCCCCCTCATTACTTTTGCTCGGCAGACTCGGCTCCTGTGTAGATCATTTGTCACTCAAAATACAGCCCTGACACTGGGGACTGGATACCTGTCACCAGGTACAAAGCTCTCTTCCCCCAAGGTCCTCTGGTTAAAGCAGAGAGGTGGAAGAGCTAGGCACGGTTGACCAAAACCAGCAACTTTTGTCAAAAAATAGGTCTCTTTCAGACTGGCTAAGCTCGAGCATATTGTATAAACACTACACATAGATGCTTTAAAGCAATTTTTAAAGTTTGCCTTCTGTAAATTACATCACCGTCTCCCCTGACCACCTCACAACTGTGACTTGCTGCAGAATTCATTTTCTCATGCCTACACACGGGATCCACAGAAGCCAGCTTGGGTTTGCACCCTCGAATCCCTTGCCATGACCCCTCCACTGGGAGGTATTTCTCTCAATCATGAACTTTACCCCACAGTGAGAATCCAAAATGACCCCTAGCTCCAAAGCCTAAAGGCCCCACCCCCACGGGCCCTCTTCCCAAACAGGCTGTGAAAGATGTCCCACTCCACAGTGCCCACCTGCTCCGCAAAGAACTGTGCCTGTCTCCCACAGCCCCTCGCCCTCCCCACCCTTTCCGCCACCCCAGCAGCTGCCTTCTTTCCAGAACCACCGCAGAAAGATGAAAGGGACCATGTCCCTTAAACACAAGAGAATATTTTGAACAGAGAATTAACAGCAAATTAAACTGGTTTCATTGTACTCATTCATGCACAAAATGAGTGTGGGAGTTAAGCAGAGAAAAACCAAACAGGCAACGCGTCGCGATAATCAGAGGGCAGAACCAAGCCTCAGAAGGAAATGATCACTCAGGGGAGGAAAGCGCCACGCGGCCTGGGCTCCTAATTGGTCGGCAGCGCTGCCTCTTCTCACAGCCGGCCTCCTTTCCAGGGCTGGGAACTGCACAGGGTGACTGTGGAGCTGACTCCAATGAGCTCCCTTTGGCAGCAGCCAGTCCCGTCAAGGCGGACGCACCCTCCCCCAAGTGCCCAGGCGCCTGCCCCCTCCCAAGGACTGCAGGGGCTCTGGGGCCAGAGCAGATGCTTGCACTGGCTCTGCACAGGCTCAGGAAGCAATGTTACAGCAACAACCAACTAGGGCCCACGTTCCTCCAGCCAGTCTCCCTCCCAGGCACATTTGGCTGCAGTGAGGTCGCGGTGGAACTGCTCAGCATAGGCATGACGTCCGAGTCCACGGGTCTCCTGTGGATTCATCAGAATCCAGGATTAGCAGCAAGAGAATAACAGCCTGTAGAATGCCGAACAATTTTAAACAACCTCACAAATCTCTTTTCCACCAACTCTGCCTGGTTAATCCATTATCTGGTTCCCATCTCTGGTGGGTACCCGGGCCCCTCCTTTTGCAGAGGCCTCACCACTGCCATCCCTAGAAACGTACACAGGGCCCTGGCTGGTGGGAGGGGAATGTCCATGAGCAGGCAGTAAGTGAGAGGACCCTGGACCCCCAGCCCCCAGGACCAGCTGAGAAGGTGATCTTATGCAAATTCATTTTAAATGGCAAGTAATGCTGTTAAATGTGCCAAATTCCCCATACAGGCCCACACACCTGGCCTCGGGGCAAGCTGGGGCCTCGCTCCTGGGCAGACTGCTTTAGAGGTCAGAGAGGGTACATGTGACACCCCAGCTCCTCCCTGCCCCCACCCTCCTCCACACACCCACCCTGGCTTTTCCAGCACAAAGGGGGCACCCCTCAACAGTCAGACTCCATGAGCTGCAGGGGTACCTGGCATGCAAGAGCCCAGGCTGGAGCCACATGCTAGCAGGCTGCTCAGGACCTCACCTGCCTTAACCACCTCGCACAAAACACTCTGCCACCCTTGGCTTGTCACAGAGCAACCCAGGGATCTAAGTATGGTGCTTGCACTTCCTTTTCTATTTCTTCTTAATACATAAAAGAAGATAAAAGGAAGAAGTTAAGCTTAGTCCTTCTGAGTGTACAGATGGCCCCTGGTGCCCTCCCTGGGGCTCTGGTAGGGGTCATGTGTCAGGCACAGCTTCCCAGGTGTCCTGAGAGAAGCACAGGAGGACAGAATGCAGAAGGGTGACCAGCGTGCCCTAACAGTGTGTTCATTTCAGCGTGACACTGCAGCTTATAGATGCCTGGCAAAGAGCGTATAATCTGGTTTAGGCCAAATGAACCCTTATAAAAATAGAATCAGTGGCTCTAAAAGATTCCTGCAAAGAACTCACAAGTTGAGCCATTCCAGTACTGCAAGCGTAAATAAGGCCCATGAGCCTGAGGTTGCTGACACTTGCCCTACATCTAGTAATTGCTCTTCATCAGCCACACAAGGAGCTAAGAGCCATGCTAGTCTAATCAGATCTGAAAAGAAATTGGCCAAAAACATCAAATAATCAAGAAGACTATTTGAGATGTGGATATATACCTGCTATTGCTAATGATGCACCTTTCCCTGAGTGTGTATTTTGCCTTGCTCTCCCAGCTAATGAGATTAAGGAGACATTTTAATCATAGCAAGATATTTTAAAATATTGTTTCTTTCATCTTTATCTGACTTTTAAGTAATTTTTATTTTACTGTGTATATTAAAATGCACAGAATATATTAGTACAGCAGCACAGACACAGTCACACAACACAGAAATATATAGGTACTGGAGTGCATGCTTGACCCAAGGTCCCAGAGATTTACCACCATCCTCCTTCTAGAGAGTCAAGCCAAAGCCCTCTACCCCCTCCTGGATTCCTGGCTCCCTCCTCTTACCTGTTTTGACTCTTACCTCTTCTCTGTGTTTGCTCTCTGAATACCTTCCAATAAGTCCATTTGCCTCCACCCCCATTGGCATCACTAACTCATGCCGGCCCCCTCTCCTGCTGGACAACAGCATCAACCTAACTTCGGTCTCGCCCCCCTTTATCCCCGTCCCAAACCCATCCTCCATCTTGCAAACAGGTAAGGCTCCCTAAAATGCAAATCTGGTCATAACCCTCTGGCCCAAAAGCTTTCAACAGCTTCGTGGACCTGGGGGGAAAGTCCAAGCTTCCTTCTCCTCCTCCTCCACATCATCATCATCATTGTTACCAATAACATCCAGTAATCCCTTTCTATTGCCAGGCACCGTTGCTAAATGTCCTGCATCCGCTACCTCTCTGAATCTCCACAGGCCTTTCAGAGGCGATCATAGGTACTCTGTCCACTCTGCAGATGAGGCTTAAAGAGTTTAAAAGACCTTCTAGGTCCCCGCAGCTCAGTGCTGCCTCTGCTTTCCACCCCAGCCCTCTTTCACTACAGTGACCAGCTCCTTAGAGCTCTTCTCAGTGCTGGCATGTCCGTCCTCTCTTTCACCCAAGCCTTACCTCCCTCCCCTTCCCTTTCCCTGGGTGACTCTTCTCACTGGCTGGCTTTAGCGTGGATGCTGCCATCAATGACATGTCTCCCGCCTAGGCCACAGTCACTAACGGCTGCTGAAGCAGTAGGTGAAAGGCCTATGGGGAAACCAAGTCAAGCCAAACCTGTTCAAGCCTCTGGCTCTAACTTCCAGTTTACAGGGTGTGCAAGAGCCCCAGCAGCACGCTAATTAACTGACACCATGGGGGTGTGATCAGCAAAACCCAGACTCCGTGAAACTCTGCAGGACACACAACCTGGTCATTCAACAATCAAATTACTTGAGAAAATAAGACGGCAGGGGAACCTATGGATTAGAAGAGACAAGTCAGCCAAATGTAACAGGTGGATCTTGTCTGGATCCTGATTTGAATAAACCAACTATAAAAACTTTTATGAGACACACAGGGAAATTTCAACACTGACTGGATATTGGAGAACACTAAGAAGTTAGGTTAATTTTTTTAGATGTAATAATGGTATTGTAGTTATGTTAAAGAAAGGAAAGATCAACATATTTATCTATGTAAAAATTATTAAATTATGCTTATTATAGATAAATAAGACCAAAAGATAAAAGCTGTTTTGAAAACAAGTTGCCTACCCCAAGCCCCCAAGTATGAATTAGGTATTTGTATGAATTCCAAAGAATCCCTGAATTTTCCCGTCAGACCAATCACTACATGTTTAAGTAACAATTTCATTAATGCCATTCTTTCCCATGCAACTGTTAGCTGTGTGAGGGCAGAAATGTGTCTTTTGGTCAGCGGTGGGTCCTCTGGACGTGTATGTATGTACACCCACGCATGCACATTCCCCCCAACACCTACAGACACCCACAAGTACCTCTACCCACACACATGCCCCTCCCACCTCTCTGCCCAAGGCTACCTTCCCACTCGGCCCCATGAGCCCACACTGGAAGAAGAGGCTCCATGACCCACCTGGCCCCACCAGGTCACGTCACAGTATGCTTGCTATCTCCTCACTTCTGAGGCTCAAGGTTCTTCCTCTCCCTTCCAACACCTCTACTCACCTCTAACTCACCCTACACACATGCCATTGCCAGAGCCTTCTTCCTTAATTACCACTTTCACCCAGCCTCCTCCTGGCACAAAATCCTTAGGGTATTAGCTCTACTCAACCAATTACAAAAAATGAGCAGCCAGTATGCACATGCACCATGCTAGGCCTACTGGCAGATCTAAAGTTGTACACGATTAAGATACCTGCTCCTAAAGGCCTCAGTTTCTCAGCCAGGACGGTCACAATTACAGCCACCCAGACTGAGTACCTACTGTGTGCTTTACCTACATCACCCCACATGCTTCCCACAGAAGCCTAATGGGCAGACTGTATTATCACATTTCTATAGAAAGAGAAACCGGGCTCAAAGATGAGGCCTCAGAACATGCTGCAACCAGGGCCTGATTCCAACTAAGGTCTTATCTAACCCTAAAGTCCATTCTCCTAGGATAGTTTTATCAGCTTATACACCAAAGACATCCCTGACCCACCTGGCCTATGTATTGCCACTCCTGGCCTAGAAAGAAGCTCTGAGTCCATCAGTCACTCCATCATCTCACAAACTCACCAGTTATAGTTATGACTTCCCACCACTATCCTTGCTGTGTGTGCCTACCCTCCCCTCAATAAACCCAAAGTTGCATGTGTATTTGGGCACTTGAAAACAAGGAAGAGATCAACTTTAGAATGTGATAAACATTATCCTTGGAAATACATTTATTCTGTACAACAGAAAGGGGTACTTGAGCTGGGGCTTAGCACACGAGAAGTGTGCTAGTCAAAGAAACGTGGAAAGGAATTCTAGGCAGAGGGAACAGCAAGAGCAAAGGCACTGACACATGCAAGAATTGTGTGTTTGGGGGGATCAGCAAGCTGCCCAGTGTAGGATCTCAGAAGGACTGACAAGAGCGAATTAACACTCAGGTCAACCTGAGTTAGAAGCTGTCTCATTCTCTGCCTAGAACATCCAGCAAAAATTTTCCTTAATCCCCAGGTCCCCATGGCTGAGGATGATGAGAAAGAGGATGATTAGGACAATGATGATGAACTTCATGCATCAAGAGTCCAAAGTGTCTTTTCTACTCCTAACTCCTGGGAAACGCCCATGATATGAAGAGCCCACGGCCCTCTGCTTGCCCTCCACTCACCGATCCACACTACACAAAGAAGTTAAGAAAATCAGAACTGCTACGTAGGGGCATCTACCTCATCTGTTAGGAGACCACTAAGAACTGGCTCAAGACACCCTCTAAGACCATGCCGCCCTGCATGCTGCCCTCAGGAGGCTGGCCAGAATCAGAAGTGGGAGCTGAGCTCCCAGCCAGCATGCTGTATACCTCGCATGGCATATGTTTCATTCCCACAAGGAAGCAAAACATCAGGGCGCTTCCGGGGACTGGAGGCAGAGCTCCCGAAGGCTGGACCCACCTCCTGAGAAGGCCTGGAGCTTCTCAGCCTGGAAATGAAATGACACACGCAGAGGGCAGACAGTTCCACACGGGAGCATCAGCTGTTTCCTCAGTAAGCAGACAGACCCGCGCAGACACTGCTCTTCTCCACAGATGGGCGCCTAGAAAACACAAAATCGCTTCCAAACTACACACTGTGCTGAAGCCCTGTATCACCTGCCAGCATGCTGACTGCCGAACCTCTCCTGCAATCTCCTGGGAGTCTGGAGCATCAGGGCTGGCCTGCCACCAGCGACACAGAGAAGGCCAATCTGTGCCACTAAATGAGACCATGGGGTCAGCAGGAAGGAGGAACCAGTGGAGACTGGGCTGGAAATCCTACAGACTCAGCTTCTCCACCCAGTCCTGCCTTCAGCACTCAGTGCCACTGTGATCAAGTCATTTTCCCCAGCTGAACACGGGCTGCTAATGAATCCCTTTTATAGGATGACACTTGGAGGTGACGACTGTAAAAACGTAACTTAGAGGAGGCTGGGCATGAAGTGGATAGCTGAGATGACAAAACACTTGGCCTCTGTGCAGCCACACCTCTCCCCTCACCCATGACAGACACTGCCAGCAGCCCAGGCACACTAAGCCACCAGGGCACAATCCTTCTCATGGCAGCCCACCCCACCAACATGCCGATAGATGCCACTGGCACAGGAGATAGCATCGATTTGCCCTCTAGGGATTAATCAGGCTCCAAGTCACGAATCCTTGAGGGATGTTTAATGGTGAAACACAGGGCGTGTCATGGCCTTGGGCCATGGTCCACATGCAGTTTGGGCTCTAAGAGAAGAGAAGGGAGGCTGCCTACAGAAGCGGCTCTAAAACCCCTCCCTTCCTCACATCTCACTGAGACCCAGCTGCCCACCAGAAAGATGATTCCCCTGGGGAAGGAAGGCAGACACACCCACTCAGGCTGGAGTCCCAAACCAGCCCCCATCTTTCATAGCTAGTCCCAAAATGTCTGAGCCGGGATGAAGGAGGGTCTGAAGTAGGTAATAATGGTCCTAAAGTGAGAAGTGACCATCCATCCTTCATTCATTCCATGTGTCAGTCAACAGTGCAATGGAAGGATGGGCTGGCTACTTCAGTCAGAGCCAGGAGTCGGGCCAGGCAGCCCAGAGGAAATGCCCCTCTGAATTTTATTTTTTTTATTTTTTTTAACGTTTTTTTATTTATTTTTGAGACAGAGAGAGACAGAGCATGAATGGGGGAGGGGCAGAGAGAGAGGGAGACACAGAATCAGAAGCAGGCTCCAGGCTCTGAGCCATCAGCCCAGAGCCCGACGCGGGGCTCGAACTCACAGACTGTGAGATCGTGACCTGAGCCGAAGTCGGACGCTTAACCGACTGAGCCACCCAGGCGCCCCTGCCCCTCTGAATTTTAGATGAGTCATGTCCCTGAAGAGACCAGCAGGGAAGGCATTCTCGGCAGAGGAACAATGATACCTAAGGACTGGACACACCTGTGGTGGGAGGGCCACCTTAAGGGACCTGCCAATGACCCTACCACCCTGCCTTGCTGACTTGCAGTCACACTCTCCTGCAGGGCTGCTGCTGCCTGCCCCCACCCCCCATGCCCTTGGCCTGAGTCCCAGGGGTCAGAGAGCAGCTAGGATCGCAGCATCCCTCCACAGCAACCATGTAGCCCCTCATGGTTTCCCAGGCCAAAGGAAGGTGGAATCTTCCAGAATCCTAAGAGTGAGGAGCTGACCAAGAATAAAACCACTCTTTATGAATATGGCGAGGGGGGACTGGGGTATGCCCAGAATCCCCTGACTTAAACCTGGTTGTGAGAAAGCATCAGGGAACAACTCTGCCCTCACCTTTTCAAGAAAACTCTCCAAGCACACTCATTTCACCAAAGGGCCAGAGTCTCCCCCGTCCACACACACCTTGTGTAGGCCCATGCCTCCACTCTCATACAGTCCTCCTGGTGATGAGACAGATATCACGTGAGCAGAGGGACATTCGCCAGGAGGCAACTCCCCACTGAGCGGTTCCCACACCCCATCATGAAGCTGAACTACCAGGGCTGACCCTTCACCAACCTCTGCCCCTGTGAATCAGAAGGCTCATGTGGGGCCCTTCGGACAGGGGCCTGAGGACAACTACAGCTTCCAGCCAGATTCCCACCTCTGTCAACACCAAACCCACGGTGCTTTCTAGCAAGTCTGCCCGAGGAGGGCTGCCCTCTGAGCCTGACACTGCAGGGGACTACTGATGAGCAAAGCAAGAGGCTTGTGGGCAGAGGACATGGGCTGGAGGAGGCCAACTCTGTAACAATCTACAGTAGAGACCAACCCGCTGGGGAGCAGGCCTTGGACAAGAGGAAACCATCAAGTCACTCAGCAAGAAGAAAGGTGAGCAGCGGCACGCCAGTGTGGGTGGAGACAATGACTGTCAGAGTAGTAATAGCAACGTCCACCACCATGGCGTCAAGTATTACCGGATTCTCACGGCATGGTCTCAGTGCCTCTGTCAGTCTTCAGTGACCCCATGAGGTAGGTTCAGTGATTATCCCCCTTCACTGACAGGATAATTGGATAATTTGCATCCAGTGTGACAGGTTATGAGAAGGAGGCCACCAAGACTGAAGAACACTGGTTGAAGAGAAAGGTAGACATCCAGCAGATATGCGGCAAACACACACGGGGCATCTCTGAGGTGGCTTCTACAGGGAGGCCTCGGAGGACCTTTGGGGACTATGAACAGTCTGCAGGTCTGGGCGGTCTGTGTGGTATCTCACAGCTTCTTTCCCTGACCTTGAGGTGCCATAAACCTGACCTGGTGATCCATTAAAAGACTTCCATGTCCACATCTCCCTCTTGCTACAACTCCCTGCTATTGGCTACATGGAAGAAAGTTGGAGGAGTCCAAGAGAAGATTCCAGTTCCTTGCTTCTCTCCAACCCCTACCCCAACCCCAAGCCTGTTTGCCTGTTCCAACAATGATTGGCATAGGCTGCAGAAACTGGAACTGAAAAAGAAAGGTAGAGGAAGGACCTCACCTTTCATTTTGGATTTCAATTGTGCCCACTCCCCCTCCCCTTGCCCATCCATTTCAAAATGCAGGAGAAAAACCTGTCATGCTTTTCCTATTATCGGCCCACCTTCTCAAGCAGTTTAAACTTGAATAGAAACTTAAGCTGCCCTTCTTAACATTCAGGTGGCTTTTCCTCTTAGACTTATAAACAGCAAATTCACTTTTGCTTACATGAGTACTAGAAGGATATTTGAGCATGTTTAATGGGAAAAGTACATGTTTTCACATTCTGCATCTGCACACAAAAGGTCCCTAGCACCACACTTTACTTTTCAGCTTCTTCCAAGCCTAGAAAATTTCCACTTCAAAGCTGTGGCTTTCTTATTTTCTTTGTGGAAAAAAATGCATTGGTAACAGTTCGAGATTATTCTCTCCAAGACCTTTACTCTCCCCCTGCTTGCAATGGCCGGAAAGACAGGCAGTCACTGTCCAACACCCACCTTCTGCACCGGGCACCAAGACCATTCCTGCGTCCATCTGGACCCTGATTCTCTGTCATTGAGCGAAATGCTTAATTCACTGGGCATCCAGAGAGCCAGCAAATGCAGAGTGAGAAGACAAGATAGAGGTGGCTTTGATCTCTGTGGGTGTCAACTCCTGGGGGCCAGGCTTGGCTAGAAAAAGCAAGGCAAATCTGCAGGGCCATGGGAGAGCAGGGGTGAGCGAGCGGAGAGCATAGGGCTCTCCCCCATTCAGACTCCTATTTTGCATTGATTTCTTCTAAATAACACCTTCTAAACTACAAATCTCCAGAAGAGAGGGGGCTGGTTATGAAAGCAGAAGCTTCGGCTATACATTAAGTGTCCTACTTCCCTGTTGAAGCCCAAGGCTGGAGGCTGCCACTCCCTTCAGATGCTGCAGATTTACTGAACTCCAACAAGAAAAGGAGAGGCCCTAGCATCACCGCAACGGCTCCTCATTCCCCGAGACAGAGAAAATGAGAAACCACAGAGAAAAATACCAGGTAAGGGAATCAAACCATCAGAAGGGGATGTTTTCCAGGAACAAAGCGTTTGGCTCTTCAACACACCTCTGTGGATCAGAGGTGCCCACAGGAGGAGGCAGGGGAAATGTACCGCCTCTGACTGATATACTCACAAAACGCTGCGCTAAGGAGTGCATCTCAAAAAGCCCAGAGAGTTTGGTGACAGAGGCTGGTCGGTCTTCCACATTGGAGCCGTTGGTCCAAACAGAACTCCCCACCCTTCTTCCAGAACCTTATTTCATTTGCCAGAACCCAAAGAAAGAACCAAACCGACAGCTCACGGCTTCATAAACACCACTAGATGGGGACAAGGACAATAGAGTACAGACATCAGAGAAGAAACAGATGGACAAGGTGCCACCTTTCCTGGAGGTAAGGGGTGGCTGACGTGACCTCTTGGAAGACTTGTAGGCTGAGAAGACCCAGTCTTTGCATTTCTGCTTCAGAGGTCAAATCATATCATTAGGAGGGGCCTCAGATGAGAAGCTGACCCTGGGGGAGGGTGTCTCAAGGTAGCACAGTGAGTTGGGTCCACTCAGAGCCCAGGCCTTGCCACCACTCTGCACCTCTTTCCATAAGTCACGCTGTGCCCAGCTCAGATGCGGTAACAGCGGGAGATCCCTGGCCAGGACACCTCACGATGAAGTCACCAACTCAGTTCAATGAATCTGAAATGAGCCCATGCACACTGGGCTGCAGAATCCCAGGCTGGCAGAGGTTCAGTCGCTACCCTTCAGGCTCCATCTTTGGTGAGGAGAAATCAGCATGGGCTCACCTCAACAAGAATGGGCCATGCACAGGAATAAAGGTGGGTGAGTGAGGGTGGGAAACAGAGGGAGCTATGAAAAGAGAAATTTCACACTTCAGTGCAAACCTCTCCTGACAACTCAGTGAAGAAAGACAAAGCTGCTGTTGCTCTTGGCATTCTTTTCCTTCCTTCACTCAGTTCTGCCCACAGGTACCCTAGGGAGTACCTGCTCTGCAAATAAAACCCAGAATGGAACAGACAGGAGCCCAAATGCCAGGCACTGTGTGGTCCGGAGGGACAGACAGATAACCCTCAAGGAGTGGCCCAAATACTCATGTCATGACCACTGCACTAGGTGACACAGAGGAGGATGACAGTGGGTGGTGAAGACAACAGGACCAAGCTCATGTAGATGATGAGATGCTTCCTGGAGGAAGCAGCTTTGAGGCTGAGCCTGGAGGGATGAGCAAAAGGGCCTGATGAAGGAAAGGAAGGAGCTGGTGCCTAGCAGGACTGTCAGGCAGAGGTGAGGGTGAGGCCAAAGCCCTCATGGGGTCTGGCACTTCTGAGCAAGAGAAAGGCTCTTATGGGGCCCGAGAGAGAGAGAAAGAGAGAGAGAGTAGGGCACGGAGTACGCACTTGCACTGGACAGAATGGGAGGGGAAGCAGGCAGGCTGGGCCTCATAGGCCGCGTTAAGATGTTCTTTGTTTCGATTTATGGTTTGTTCTCTTGCTTTTCTACTTCCTTCTCAATGTGAAGGAAAACCACTGAAAGTGTTCGAGACACAGTGGCCCGTGAATGGATTTGTTCATTCCCCATTTCAGTTAACACAGTTTAGGTTTATGTTCTTTACGTGTATTTTGGATGCAAACAACAAAAGGTTTTATAAGCCTACATTTGCTAATTATACAACTAATTAAGTCTGTAATCAGGACAATCTCCAGGCCCAAGAGCATCAGTACCCAGGACTCACTATGGGGAGACAAACTGTCCTAAGGACATCTCTTTCACGTTATTGTAACTTAATTGGTTCTCAGATGGATGACTTGTGATTTTTCATTATATTTGGCTAGGAAGAGATGCAGAGGGCTGGTATCGTGTGTGTGAGCACGGGCCTCTGTGCAGGCTGTACGCATCCTCTGTTTGCAAGGGGCTTGACCCAGGCTGAGCAAATGGTGTTGAACTAGCTGGGGCTCAGCAAAGCAATCCATTTATTATAATTCTGCTGAGAAGAGGCCTAGTAAATCAAAGAGACAACCTGACTGCAAACAAATTACACACCAAGAGATAGGATGGAGGGCGGGAGGGGGGAGCAGAGTGGTAGCCAATTGGGGAAAGTGAGAATAGAAAGGAAGAGGATAGAGAAAGCCAGAGAATAGAGACCTACAGAGATGCCTGGAGTCAGAAAGAAATAAAAATGGAGCCTAATTTGTCCATCAAGAAGAAAAAGAAAAAGAAAAGCATCCTACCAAGAGAGATCCCATTTGCTGGTAACCCCTAACTTACAAACCCTTGACTTAAAAAAACCAACTGCCCTTTGTTCTCCTGAGGGGTCACCTAGGGAGTGATTGATGGGTAGTTGCTTTCTCCTAGGCAAATGCACAGAATTCTCTTTTCTCATGCAAATAGAGAAGGGGACCTCTTCTTACAGAGTTAACCTGTTCCTGGTGCAAGTAGGCAGCCCAGTCTAAAGAATCCCCCAGAAGCAACTGGCCTTTTGAAAGTAAAGATGCTCTTGTCAGGCCAAGGTCGGAAAGAGTGGGCTTCTGGTGAGGGTTCCAGCAATGGAACTCCACATAGGTTCCTGTCATAAGACCATGATAACTGGTGACAAGCTGTAGTTGGGACTGCCAGACCCACACCTCTAGTAGGAACTTTAAGCAGTAAATGGGCTTCAAGGCCAGGATAAGGAAGTAGTTCAACTATTACTTAAAACATGTTTTCTCTGGAAAAATACACTCCTGATCCAAATAGCTCCCTTATAAATTCAACTTTGGAAAAATAACCTGCTTAGAGAACTGGGAAGAACTTCTAGTGAAGCAGTAAGCACAGCAGGAAGGGAGCTGGGAGAGGGTCAGCTTAGACAATGAGTTAGGCCGCACTTTCTCCAAAACGCACTTATATGGAAGAAAGCCTGACTAGAGAGAGAACAAGATGAGCTATGTAACAGGAGACTGTGGTCCATGGCCATTCTCAAGGAATCTGAACAGAACCCCTCTTATCTGAGATGCCACCCTACTCTGTGAAAAGATTATGGAGAAAATCATCTCTAGAAGGCTGAAGTTCCGTGGAACATTTGGAGACCCAAATAATCATGAGAACTGGTTCTTAGTATAAATGCTGAAGCTGTTAAGGAGGACTCTAACACCCAGATCCTACCAGGGTGCCTCATACATAGATCCCAGAGACCCAGACAGGCCCATGAAATCAAGCTTGCTTATGAGTATCAATGCAAAACTCCTAAATACATTACTGGCAGAGAAGCCAACAACACACTGAAGAACAAAGTAGGGTTGACTATAAAGCAAGGATGGTTCAATATTAGAGAATTCATAATATAAAATAACCATATTACTGAATGTAAAGCCTTATCTAAACATCTCAACAGACACTGAAGAGGCAATAAATAATAGTCAACACTCATTCTTGATTTTGAAAATCTCATAATAGGGGGCGCCTGGGTGGCGCAGTCGGTTAGGCGTCCGACTTCGGCCAGGTCACGATCTCGCGGTCCGTGAGTTTGAGCCCCGCATCAGGCTCTGGGCTGATGGCTCGGAGCCTGGAGCCTGTTTCCGATTCTGTGTCTCCCTCTCTCTCTGCCCCTCCCCCGTTCATGCTCTGTCTCTCTCTGTCCCAAAAATAAATAAATAAATAAATAAATAAATAAACGTTGAAAAAAAAATTAAAAAAAAAAAAAGAAAATCTCATAATAAAACAGGAATAGATGGATATTTTCTGCCATGATGATATATATCTTTTTCAACACAAAATGCTTAATGGAACAACACCAGAATTCTTCCCATAAAAATTAGGAACAAGGCAAAATGTCCACACTTACCACCATTATTTAGCAGTATTGTGGAGCAGTAGGCAAAACAATTAGTCTAGGAAATTCAATGTACAAATTTGAAAGGAGACAAATATGGTCAACATTAGTGGATAATCTGATTGTACACCTGGCAAAGCCCAAGACAATCAACTTGCAAGATGCTCGGAAGAATAAAGGGGCAAGTTACAAAAGTAACATAAAGAAAGCAATGGTTTTTATCATTACAAACAACAACCAATTATAAGATAGAATGGAAGAGAAAATTTTCATTTATAATAGTAACAAAAAAAGAGAACATAATTTGAGATACACTGAATAACAAAAAAGTTCCACATCCTTAGATAAAAATTCTTTATTTTTTAATTTTTTTAAAGTTTATTTATTTTAAAGAGAGAGAGACAGAGAGTATGAATGGGGGAGGGGCAGAGAAAGAGAGGAAGACACAGAATCTGAAGCAGGTTCCAGGCTCCAAGCTATCAGCACAGAGCCCAGTGTGGGGCTTGAACTCAAGAACCGTGAGATCATGACCTAAAGTCAGACACTTAACCAAATGAGCCACCCAGGCACCCCTAGAATCCTAAATATCATAAAATGTTAATTATTCCTAAATCAATCTATAAATTTAATCCAATAAAACTGTTACTTATATTTATGTTCATTTTGAAATGGTAAAGCGAATTCTAAAGTGAAAACAGAAAAACAGGTACACTTGCTGCAAAGAGCAGTTTGATTCTATATAGGAGGGATGAACAGTGTATATATTCTATGAACAAGTTATTCCATTCCTAGGTATAGACCCAAAAAATCCCAGGGAAATTCTTAGACATGTACAAGAATGTCAGTAGAAGTACTGTTTATAAGGGCAGAAAATCGTATGCAAGCTAAATGTCCATCAACAGGAAAATGAACAAACTGTGGTATTTTCCTACAATAAAATACCACGCAGCTGTGGCAATAATGGACTAGAGCAAGTTGTCTGTGGATGAATCTCTTAAACATCATGTTGAGTTGGGGGGATAAAAAGGGAAAATATTCAGAATACACATAAAGTATAATAGCATTTACCTAAAATTCAGAAACATCTACATCACTGTTTTGTTTAGGCCCACATCCACAGGCACTATAAGTGAATAAAATATGTAGAAATACAAGGAAGGGAATTCAATGGCCACCTGGTAGGAGGAGGATGGGGCTGAGGTGAGGTGGAGGGGCTTCCTCTGCATTTGCAGATGAAACTGGAGACATTCCAGAAGCTGGGTTGTAGGTAGGTCAGTGTCTAGAACACATTTTTCTTTCTTTCTTTCTTTCTTTCTTTCTTTCTTTCTTTCTTTCTTTCTTTCTTTTCTTTTCTTTTCTTTTCTTTTCTTTCTTTCTTTCTTTCTCTTTCTTTCTTTCTTTCTTTCTTTCTTTCTTTCTTTCTTTCTTTCTTTTTACTTTTTTTAAGTGTTGCATTCTCCTCTACATTCTTCACAGGTCTGAAACATTCTAGTGTAAGATAAAAAGGAAGAAGAACCAGGAAAGCTTTCACAGAACAGTAAGTGGCAACTAGTCCTACCAGGTATTCAAACATATAATCATGCCATAGACAGTAAAAGCAGTGTGGTATTGGCATCAAAAGATGTCATTTGGGGCACCTGGGGGGCTCAGTCAGTTGAGTGTCCAACTCTTCATTTTGGCTCAGGTCAGGATCTCACAGTTCATGGTTCAAACTATGTTGGGTTCTGCACTGACAGTATGGAGTCTGCTTGAGATTTCCTCTCTCTCTGACCCTTCCCCACTCATTCTCTCCACCCCCCACCCTCTCTCCCTCTTTTTCTCTCTCTCTCAAAAATACACTTAAACAAAAGATGTCAATTAATGGAATAAACTAGGACATTTAGAAATTTCCGCACCTTTCTTTTTCCAGAGGGCTACCTACTTGCTCTAACACAGCACTGTCTGTATGGGGGAGTGCCCCTCAGTTTTTCACCCAAGGATCCCTCATGACAAATGGTGGTGAAAAGAGATCTGCAGGTCTGGGACCACAGCCCAAAGTGGCCCACTATGGGGACAAAACTTCTTTGAAGATTCAACCTTTACTGTTTCACTGAATGCAGAATTTGCAATCTACTCAAAAATAAGTTCTTGTTCATAATTATCCCAGCCCAGGCCACCATCTCATCAGGCTTGGCCTCTTGCACCTGCTCTTCACAGGTCCCCTCCCCTGGTTTCTTCTCTTGCCCCCCTAAACTGCTAGATCTTTTAAACATGTAGATCATATCTATTCACCCTTCTGCTTGACCCTTTTCAATAGCACTCCATGGCACTCAGTGGAAAATCTGAATTCCTCACCAGGACCTATGACTGGCTCCTCAGGGGTCTACCTCAACCCACCTCTGAGAACCTAAGGCCCTTATATTCAGTCCCTAGCAAGTGACCTTCTCTCTGCTACTGAAATCTGCCAAACTCCAACCCCCTCCAAACTTTTGCAGTATTCTCCTTCCCTTCTAGAGCATTCTTCAAAGCTCTTAGGAGAGCAGATATTCTGTCTGCCTTGTTCCTTGCTGTGTCTCCATTCCTCACACGGGGTCTGGCATGGGCCACTCAACATATCTGATGAATAAGCAAATCACATGTGGCTAAGACTGACATTCCAGGAAGATATGTTCTATTTCCAGAAAAGAGGGGATACCTTTTCCTAGAGAGACTGGGGAATATAGGCCACATGAGACCACAGAATGCTTGTACCACAGGTCCTTAGACGTCCTGAGGAATCCCCTCCCTGACGACACGGAGCTCATTGTGGACACCTTCCAGGTTGGTGTGGAACCGAGACCATTCTAATGTGATATTGTGAACCATATATCAGGCCAAATGAGGCCAGATATGGAAAGGCCCCCAGTGCTCCAGCTGGCTGCCTCTGTGTGAAATCACAGATGCTGCCTATCAAGGGATATTCCTTCCCTACCCCCCAGAAAGGATTCCCTTCACAGAGTATGTCTCAATTGCCCCTGGTGGTCACCTCAAGGGAAGAGAACAAATGCCCCAGAGGTGGAACCTTCCATGCAGCCCCTCACCCAGCACCCCCAGAAAGGAGTGCAAGTTCCTCACTCCACCTTTGCCAAGAGGAATGGGGAAAGGTAATCAATGCAAATCCAGGCTGCCCATGAAAATCAGAAGCAAGTCCTTCCAGATAGAAAATATGACCTGTCCTCTTTTAAATGGCATTTTGATAGCTGTGTTATGATACCTCTAATATTGATATAGTTCTCACTCCTTGCAAGGAGCTCTAAATACTTCATGGATATAGTCTCATTACTCTTCAACTTTTCACTAACTTACAAAGTGGATCGTCCTGCAGAGTTGAAACAACGAAAACTTGACTTCTTTTATCATCACTCCCCAAACAACTTCATTGCATTATTCAGATTTATAAAGAGTTGTTTCAGTAGATAGCCTTTGCTCTGACATCAAGGCATATATGAAAATAAATACTTGGTGTTCTTTCCTTTGTAAATATCATTCTCTTTCTGGCCACCCTTCTGTCCCAGACCCAGTGTGGTAGATGGTTATGGTAATGGCCTCCAGTGAATCTTGCCACCCTGTGTCTACACCTCTTATAACGTAACTTGCCACTCCTTCCCTCGGTAGATGGTGTCTGTCCTCCACCCTCTTGCAGCCAGGCTGTCCCTGTGGCATACTTTGAGCAGCAGTATGGGTGGAAGTGATGTGTGCATTCAGGAACTCAGGAGGCCTAACACCTCCCACTCAGTCCTCCAACCCTGAGCCCACCATGCTATGAAGAAGCCCAGTCAAGCCCACTGGAGAGGAGAGGCCACCTGGAAGAGAAGGCGGCCCCCATCCAATAGCCAGCACCAACTGCCAGACACAGAGCAAGACCACTTTAGAGCCACCAACGCTTCAGCTAAATACAGCTGCACAGGTGAGCCCAAGTGAAACCAGAAGAGAAAGCACCAGAGGAGGTTAAGCCATTACATTTGGGAATGGTTTGCTATGAGACAATGGATAAACCATTGCCCTGTGTCTGCTGCCCCATGATTCTGCATCTCTAATTGCTATTTTCTTCTGTCCCAGGTTTTCCTCCAGGTGAACACACTGTTCGGAAAGGAGCACCACTCTGATTCATAATCCTCCTGTAATAGCCTCTGGTCTTGGACATAAGTCATGACGCCTCCTTAGCCTTCACCAATCCACTCACTGTGTGACTTAGAGTAAGTCTTTAACCTCACCCTCTGCCTCAATTTCCTCATCTATGAAGGAGAGATAACCATAGTACCAACCCAGAGTTATTGAGGACGTAAGATGAAACATGCAAAAGGTTGGCACAGTTCCCAGTACATTACGAGTGCTCAAAAAATATTAGCTGCTATTATGACTATAAAATATTTATTCGAGAAATACTTTTATTGAATGTTCTACCAAATTGTTAATGGCAGGAAGAAAAGATCTCACATTTTATGCAGCACTTTCTCTGTGCCACGGAGCCTTATTTCTTTTTGTCTTTACAACGATGTGCACATGGGCATGGCAGAAAATAGTGCCGGAGTTTGATTCTCATCTCTGTCACTTGCAAGCTGTGTGACCTTGGATAAATGACTTAACTTCTCTGTGCCTCAGTTCTTTTTCACATGCAAAGCATGGATATGAAAAAGTGCACTTCCCTTCCAGAGTTGTTGTGAGAAGTAATTCAGTTCTTTCCTGTCAAGCATGCAGAGAGCAGCCGACCACGGGAAGTGTTCAATAAATATCAGCCACAGGTTATAATCCCCCTGGTTCAGATAGTGGTGCTGGGGCTCAGAAAGCATGAGTCAGGTGAACAGGACCACCAGGTAGTGAGCAAAAGAGCTACCTGACCCCATGCCTTCCGCTCTCGCCACTGTCACACTTGTGAAAAAGGGCCCCCCAGCCCTCCTGCTTCTGCTCAACTCCAGCAGCAGAGCCGGCTTCTCCACCCTTCTTATTTTTTTCTGCAGCTAAATTCACCTGCTGAATCAACTTCTTCTCCCAGAAAAGTTGTTGTCGTTGTTGTTGCTGTTTTTAATCAACTCTTTAACCAACGCTCACCTCCCTGTGACACCTCTCTTGTGACGGGGTCCGCCTCCAATCCTGCCCAGTCTGGGTTCTTGCTCAGCCCCTCCCTCAGCTGCCCAGCCTACGAGCTCTCCCACGCTGCCCATCGTCAGGCTCACAAACAATGGCCCCTTCCTTTCAGCTCAGTTTCCAGTCAAGTCGCCCTCTCTCACGTGTTGGAAGAGGGGCGTCCCCCAGAGAACGCACCCGCAGCAGTAGTGACAGGACACACCTTTCCTTGAAGGAGCCCCTTTTAACGAGAAGAATCCTGGGGAACACTGCTCACGCTCTGCTCCACTGGGAGTCGGCTGCTCTGCCAAGTCAGCAACAACTAGAACCACTCTCCTGGCTTTGTTGTCTCCAGGGTTTCCCAAACTTTCTATACCGTGGAACCCTTCTTTTTCACAATGTCAATTAGGCTGCACGAAATCCCCCGGAGGCCAGGTGAGGAAATTCGGTGGAGTGCCTGGAGTCACAGAAATGGGGAGGAGGGTCTGCTGCCTCCTGGTTAAGTGGGATCACCTCTCAGATACGTAAATACAAACATGTAGATGTGGGCATATTTAATTTTCTGAAAAGAAGCCTGAGAAACTGTTACCAGTGATTATCACTGGGGAAAGAAACGGGGACACAGACTGGGGAAAGAGGCCACTGCTTTTCATTCTGCATTTTTGTCTGCTGCCTGAATTGTCTAGCATTATGCACATACTATTCCGTTGTCATTTTTCTAAGGTCCACTGTTTATGGACGCTGCACATTATTCTTCAATCTTTTATTGTGTTTCATTATGGATCATTCGTACGAGCGTGTCTTCAAGGCCACTAATGTTTTCTCCAGAGCCTCATCTTCCTTCGATCCCACCCGGTGTATTTTTCATCTCAAATGTTCATCTCCAGGTGTGCCATTTGGACCCATTCCCTATCTTCTATGTCTCCCCTTACCGTGTTCATGCATTCCTCTTGAAAAGCAGAGACAATTCTCAGCACTGTTACAATCTAAAACTTCTTACTTCCATTAAAACTTGGGAAAGCCAGTATGGAAATCACTGCATCCACTCCTTGTGTTTCTTCCAAGGGCTGATGTCAGTTCCAGCAGGACTTTATTTATATGTGTTCAATAAATGCTTGCTGATTGAATGAGTGCATTTCTGAGATCAGCTCTAAGCAGGTGGATTGCCCAATTCCTATTTACTGGTCCAGTACCTCCCTTGTGCTTGCCCATATCGGGTGTGGGTGCAGCACAGCTCACCCCGCACTATGGAGGAAACTGAGATGCTTTCTTGCCAATATTCTAGTGCCCCAGTACCTTGGCCTCTTAAAATGCAGAGTCAAATTAGCCAAAGGAAATACAGTCTCGGTCATCCAAGTCTTTTGAAAGGAAATGATATTATTAACTCTTGTCCTATTGCTTGTTTATGCTGATTTTTGATATGTTGCTTAACTAACAGAACTGTGTGCAATGCTCGCTCAGACTTTGAACCCCAACTAATTAGAACCCACCATATTCTCTAGAAGAATAGATCACCTTCTGATCAAATGAACTTCTGAATCCCCAGGAAGGGCATCTGAGAAGCTGTGGCTTCAAGCATGTATTTTCAAAGAGTTAAAAGAAGGCTTACACTCATTGATTTATGATAAGCATATGCATATAAAAAGGCTTCTTTGAGGCTTCAGTGAAGTGATAGAATGGTGATTGCTCCAGGACTCAGGATTCTTCCAGCTGCTCACTATCCAATAAGGAATATTCAAATCCCCGTTTCCCACACCATCGCTGCTCCCCGACATGCTGCAACGGGGTCCACAGCCTCTGACACGTGGGACTCAGCCAGAGGCGCCCCACATCAGAACACTGCTCGGACGTTTGGATGTCTTTGGCTCAGCAGTCTGATCATAACCACAGGGCCTGATACATAGAAACTAGAAGAGAAGGCAGCACAGGGTAGTGCACCCAGCTCTAGAATGATGAACCTGGGTTCAAATGCCATCCTTCCATCACCGACCACGTCTGTGGCTTTGCTCAAATCATTTAAATTCAAGGTGGCTACATTTCTTCACCTCTAAAACCCAGGAAAATGGTTTGCAACTCACAGAGTTGCCATAAGATGGTATATGAAATGCATTTATTCCCAGTACCAGGAAGGCACCTAACGGTGACTGTCCCTGACCACCCTCTCCGCTAACCAAGGCACGGTGAATATGTCCTCTGAGCATCTTGCCCCTGCTGGGAGCTGCTGCACAGAGGCTCTATGGTAACCAGAAGTTACTCAGGAAGGTCCAATATCAGAACAGGCAGCCATGCCCTTGTCCAGACCCCCAGCCCAATTCCTCTCCACAAACGAAACAATGTCCTTTATTTTTTGATGCTCAACTCAGGGGTCATGGACAGTTGTTAAAAGTTAGCCACATTACCCTGTCCTCCTCCAGAAATCTTAAATATGTCTACTTGACCTTTCTGAGAGGGTTTAAAGTTAGACTGGCTTGCGACCTCAAAATTATGAAACACAAAGATTAAATAGGACCCTTTCAAATTCAGTACTTGTATCCCCCTCCATATTTCTTCCAAGAAGTTGTACATCCCCGTGGGGGTGGAGTGCTCACTATACCCCACGGCAGGACATTTCTTCATAGGACAGCCAGGGCCCAAATCAGAGAGTTGGCATACACTCTGTGTTTGTGAGCCCTCTCCCTTACAGTGACTCATGTCTACCTCTGAGAGTTCTCTTCTCCAGCCTGCCCTCATTTCCTCCACGGGCCTTCTTGGGAGAGGTTTGCAGTGTGGCTCCTTGGAACAGACTAAGGTTTGCTTCTCCTCCTTCAAAGTAAAGTGTCAACATGTGGGGATAAGCAAATCAGGAACATGTGAGCTTGTATATCCCTTTCCATTCCTAAGACATTCTTGCTGCAGGCATAAAGTTTTCTCACAGGACATCCTTCTGCAGGTCTCTGGCTCCGTCAGTTTAGAGGAGATGTTCTCCCCACCAAACACACACACACACACACACACACACACACACACACACACACACACACAAACATACACAAACATGCACGCACGCACACAAGTTGATTCTTCACGGTGATTCTGTGGTATAGCCATCTGGACTCTGATGCTTCGTAATGGGGAATTTTTTTATAGCTTTAATTATTTCCTCTGTTCTCTTCTCTTTTTTATATACAATGAATCATTCTGTTCCTGAGAGAGGAAAAATAAAAAGATTTTTGAAAGTTATGGCTGTAATTTCAATAGAAGGAGATTGGGCTTTGAGGAATATGAGCATTTGTTGTATTTCCTGAGTCCATTTTTCATCCCCACTGGTTAATGAAGATGTTATTTCTCTCTTGCATTTTGGTTGTTAATTTCTGACAAGTGTTTGTGTGTGTGTGTGTGTGTGTGTGTGTGTGTGTGTGTGTTTAGTTATGGCCCTCAGTTCATCCTTCTTATGTATACTTTATGAAATACTCAGTTCTTCTTGATAGGATGAGGTTTGATTCACCCCTGGCTGTGATTAATTGTGTTAGTATTTTGGGACCTAATTTATGTTTATGTGATTCCTCTAGTGTTTCCATTTTCTTTTCTAATTATCCATTTTTTCCCCATCTTTTTTCCTGAAATTAGTACTGAATTAGCTTGCCTCTGATTGCAGTCTTGGATGCATCCCAAAGAATATTGTTGGACAGCTCCCCATTATCATTTCGTTCCATGAATTCTTTGTTTGGTTTTTGCAATAAAGCTTTATTAACCCTCTGCGAACCCTTATTTTCATTTGCTCAGTCATCTTTGATTGGAAGCTGTGCCAACCTATGGTCAGACATAGCACTCACTCCCACGTTTTCTTCTACTGCCTGCCAAGTCAAGCTCTTTTTAAAAAGTCAGAATTCCGGGGAATAAAAATAAGATCTATGCCTGTGTTAAGGGGCTGCCTTGTCTAAAAGGCTCTTTCTCACTCTCAATTATTCATTTATTTACCATCCTGTGAATGTCTGTTGAAGCAGCTCTGCTGATGGACATAAACCAATTAGCATCTCTTGTCAGGCTCCCTTCCCCTGTGGATCCTGCCTGCTTTATAAAAGAGGTCCCTTCAGAAGAGCATGCCTTCTGCATTGGCTCTGCAGATGGCCACCACTCAGTCTCTGCCAGTGGTCTGTCCAGTGGCCCTATCAGTATGAGGCAGGTAGGACCCCAGATGGGGCAGCTCTGGAATGGGGACTCATCTCATCCATCACCAACCAAGGCACCTTTATTTCAAGTCAGCCTGGGGTCTGCATTTTGCTTCTTGCTGGGTTTTTCTTTCAGAGAATCCCCTGCCCCTATCTGTCTGCACACACCTACATGTCCTATCCCCCAACATACACATCTACATACAACATACTACTAGGTACATGCTACACACCTGATCCCATCCACACGTGAAACACACCCAACCGCCTCTTCCCATGGAGTCTTTGGGGCCTCTGCCTCCCTAAGAGATGCCATTTCGTGCATTAAGGATGTTGGTAGGAAGGTTCTGGGCCACTGCTAACAAAGGGTCCTCCCACAACCAGCAAAGGCTCGACTACCCAGAATCTCCCACAAGGACAGAGTGCTCGAACTATTTGCACCAGACCCTGTGCTACTCTTGATCTGCTGAGGTAAGTGTAGAATTGGTGCTATTCCAGTGATGAACACCTTTATTCCTCTTAATTGCTTCCCAAGTTCCAGAACCCGTGGCCATGTAATTCTCACATCACGCCTTCCTCTCACACATAAAGCAATAACAGCTCTTCCCTCTTGCAAGAAGGACCCAGAAGCCCAATTCCAAGCTGCCTAACCTTCTTATGAAGACACACTTGGGATTCTCATCAGTAGTAAGTGAGCCTGGAAGGCCTGCAGACCGCCAGCACAGATGCTCATCTACTGCGGCCTTACCTTGCCAAGTACTGGCTGGGTGCTCTGATGGTGGCCCTGGAAGAGGAATCTTGGCGGAGCAGTGGTATGGGCCTAGCCATCTGGCCCTGTGGTTCCTGGTGATGGGCCCTCAATGCCATGCCCCCTGAAGTGGCTGGAGCCATCTCTTGGCTATATGAAGGGTCACTGCAGTCTCCAAGAACTCCTGGTTGGGTGGACATATGCCCACCACCAGCAGACCTGCACAGAGAACCTTTCAGGCTAGGGACAAGAAGGATGGACAAAGGAGAAGGATCAGAAGCAGCCCACGGTTGAACACCCGATATTCAAATGCAAGAAAACAGGCTTTATGTTCTAGCTAAAGCTCAAGACCATATTTTTCATTTGATTCATCTTGATAGCCATCCTCTACTTATCACATGTGCCCAATTGTCCACAGACTAGCGTGATTTAAACTTTCTTTTACAAATGAAGGCACTTAAATTTTTAAAAAGTGAACCAACAGTGGTACAGATAGTAAGCCAGTGTGTCAAAAATTCAACAAGGTGGTTGGTGTATAACGGAAGTTCAGAAAATGCTGGGCTACATGGCACTGGAGGTCCCTTCCACCCTCAGCGCAGGTGTCCTGATGAGAAAACCACGACCCCTGTATATATAGTCACAGTTGCCACCAAGGGGCCAAATCTGCCCTTCCCACCAGCTGTCTGGAAGCCAGAGGAAGTCACAGCCAAGAAGTCCCCATCCCCAGGAGCTCTGCCCTCCAGCCTGGGGGGGCTTGCTAGGTGCTCAGCAAGGAGCTCTCCACTCTAGCGGTGGATGGTGACACCGACCCCTGGGTCACCTCTCTCTGTTGACACTCACAGGGTTTCCAGCCTCTCCCTGTCCTTTAATAACTTTAATATGAGCCACCAACTATCCCTGCCTCACATCTGGCTGCTTCTCCATGAAGAGAAAATTTAAGTTTGGAAGAAGGCAAATAAATTGTTCAGAACAGCTCATTGCACCAGAGCCATTTTCTTAAGAAACTGTTTTAAGAGCATCCTGAAACTTGTTCTTAAGTCATAATATACAAATATCCCTCAGAAAGACCAATGGAGATGGGACCAGAACATCCTCCAGAAGTTTCAGACTTCCCAAGGCCATCCTCACCTGAGCTCCCTCAGGTCCGCCAGCACCCTGGCTGGGAGAGTGGGTGATAATCCTCACACAGAAGCAGAGAGGAGGGAGCTGGCCTTCTCTCAACCACCTTCCAGGGAGTGTGTGTGATTCACCCCAACTTCACCTGGCAGCCCTGGGTGCTCAGGGGCAAGTACTCCTATTGCTAAAGGGAAGGAGGAAGGCCTAGGGTAGCACATCTTGCCTGACTCTCTGCCTCGGTGGGTGACACTACCAGGCCTGGCAGAGGCTCCCTAGAAACCCCAGATGACGGGGTTGCAGCACAGGTATGAGAGGCTGAAGGTAACACACAGGCCCCAGACCCCTATAGTGGAGCCATCCTCTTCTTTCCCTACTCAGGAAAGCACATGCAAGTGAGAGAGGTGTTATAGAAAATAACCTTGAACCCCTGTATTTCACAAACCTGTGTTCTTTGTTATTAGGAGCAACTTTCTTGTAGTGTATCTCCCAACTGATGGTGATCCTATTTCTGCAGTGAGTGCCTTTAGGAAGGTTGGTGTTGAGTATCCTCAGCTAACTGCTGAGGGGGACTGGCTGTAGATGCAGGCCTGAGGGTCAGAGGAGGCTAAGGAGAGGTTCTCAAAAAGGAAGAACACAGTTTCAGGGCTGACTCTGCTCCTTGGGGATCATGGTGCTGGCTACTGGGTTGATTTCTCCCCCCCACAGGGAAAGGACCAGCTCCTATGATGAAGTGTATGCATCACTATCCTTTCTGGGCATCCTGTTCATGACACAACATTCTCAGGCCACAAATTAATGGAGTAAATGAAGGATTAACAGACCACAGGATCTGTGGGATCTGGGCCATTATGCCCAGCAAGGGTCCATGCCTATTGCCAGGATCATGACCCCAAGGTCTGCCAGCTGACTCCAGACTCTTCTCAGTGTGGCTCCATTTGTGCAGGACTGGGCCTCATTCAATGGGTTCACAAGTACTGAGCCCTGAGGTGTGCAAACCCAGAGTCAGATGATGAGGAGTCAGAGCTAACTGGGACACACACTCCCGCCTCAGGGACCCCACAGCTCACTGGAGAAACAGGTGCATGGGCAAAAATTCATTCCATCTGATAAAAGCAGCAAGGCCCATAGATAGCACATAACTGCCCCTGCCAAACCCACCCCAAGGGTGGTGTGCTGGAATTTGCTGTGATCCCCAACATAGCATCTGTGGCCCCATTCTTTAGTAAGACCACCTAATTCTGCTCTGGTAAAATACTCTCTCCCATTTTTAGTCCATGAGATTCAGCCAGGCTCATACCCTCCCCAGCCTGCCCCAAACATGGGCCTTGTTCTAATCCATGACTCCCAAACACAACAATGAGTTCTATGACCCAAACCACCCCATGGAGCCTGCACCTCAGGCCTTTTGCTGGCACCACTATAGAGCATACACTGTGTGTATCTTAAGCGTGAACTTGTGGGTAGCTGTCTCTGCCACCACTTTGGAGGCCTAAGAATAAAGCTCACAGGAGAACAAAAAAAGCTCACACAGAAGACAACAGAGCCAAGGGATGGGAAAGACCAGCTCTTGGTGTTGCCTGAACACCTGGATCCAGAAAGCACGTAACTTTCTGGTTTTGTGAATCAATAAATTCACTTTTACTTAAAGTTATTTTGAGTTAAATTTCTGTCACTCACAACCCAACAAAGCCTAAGTCGTGAAGGCTGGGCTGGCAACTGGAAAATGAAGAGGGACAGAGGGAGTACAAAGGGCATCTGGGAGATGAGCAAGCAAAGATGGGCCACCCAACACCAGCCTGGGCGTGGTCTGAGAATAGCACTGACCAATCAGCTCTGGGAGTTTAACCAGGAGGTTGGTGTGAAAGGGGCAGAGGAGGACGCTGGAGATATGGGCAGGGACAGCCCCCAGAGAACTTGGGAGCCATGACTCTTGTCCAGAAGGGATTGAAGAACCCCAACCCGTAAGCCTGCCCTCCATTGTCCCATCCCAGCCCCCTGCCCAGCTTAATGGACATTTCCCGCTTGAGAGCAGAATTACAAACTAGGGGTTGTGAAGTGGGAAGGTGCCAAGAGCAGTTTTCAAAAGCTAGCTCTGGAGGCTTTGTGGACCAAGAAGCAGAGGAGGCCAGGCTGGATGCTGGGAGGCCATTTAGGGACGGAGACGGCAGTCTCGGTGCCAGCAGGAGATGACAAAGGCTCCAAAGAGGCCCTGTGGCCACTTCCCTGACCCGTTCCATTTTGGAGGTCTTTAAAATGTCTGCTTTAAAGACCTGGGGAAAAAATAAGTACTTATGAAGTGGAATAAAAATAGGTAAACATAATAATCATCTCACTTAGGTATAGCGATCTATGGCGTTTCAAGCCAGCTCACAAACATTAGCTCATCACCACGGTGAGAGGTAGTTATTATCTGCATTTTCTTGATGTGGAAAGGAGAGCTCAGAGGCGCTGCATAACTTCCCGTGACTGGCAGCACCAATGTGGAGGCTCGGGACAGAACATGTCTACGGGGCCACGCTGCCCAGGCCTCCGTGCAGTCCCCTTAAGGCCACTGCCCTCTTCTCCCTGCAGTTCTGTATGAGCCCCTGCCTTCCACAGGAGTCCTCTCCCTCCTGCCCACATGCACGCGTCTCCATTGCCGGCAGCACCTCCATCTGCCCAAACACTCCCTCCCAGCTGGCCTTCTGCTCCCTTCTGCCCGCCAACACAAAGCCTGGTGAGATACCAGGCGGGCAGGTCAGCTGTTCCTGGCTGATTCAAATGGAAAGGGATCAGAGACAACACTCCGCTTCTCCCCAGGAGCCAGCAGAGCCACATGCCGAGTCTAAACTGAGCAGCCTGGCTTCCTTGCCTTGCAAAACCAAAGACTCAGTCCAGGTACAAGCAAGCACCAGGGGAGGCTGACCCCTTGGGAAGATGAGTTCCTAAGGATTCCAGGAGCCAAGCCCTAGGCAGCACCCAGTAGTGATGCAAAAGCCCTGCCCCGTGGCCTTCCAAGTCAGACAACAAGAAGGAAGGAGGAGGTGGACTGTCTCCCGCAGACAGGCTCAAGCTGGACGAAGGGCCGGACAATGCAGGCTCAGTCTGCTACACGGGCAAGCAGAGGAGGGGCCTCACGATGACTGCAGACAGGGAGCCCATGCTGTAGAAACAGACCATCGGGTAACTACAATAATGATTGCTGCCCACACGTTGGGGTTACTCCTCCTGAAAATGCTCAAGCAAGAAAAGAGGGACATATCTTCACCTCAGGAGTGAATTCTGTGCTTTCAGATGAGGACCGGAGAATCACTGTGTGCCCACGAGGAATTCAACCCAAAAGTCTCCCCAGGTCATCCAGGCCACCTTGCTGCCTCTAAGAGCTGAAGGATCCATGATTCCAATGCTATCCACAGACTTTTTTTGGGTTGGGGGAGGGATCAGTGTATGATGCTTTAAAAATCTGTTGCAGGGGCCTGGGTGGCTCAGTCGGTTAAGCGTCCGACTTCAGCTCACATCATGATCTCACAGTCCATGGGTTCAAGCCCCGCATCAGGCTCTCTGCTGATAGCTCAGAGCCTGGAGCCTGCTTCAGATTCTGTGTCTCCCTCTCTCTCTAACCCTCCCCTGCTCATGCTCTGTCTCAAAAATAAATAAAAACATTAAATAAAACATAAAAATAAAAACATTAAAAATAAAAACATAAAACATCTCTTGCAAATGTTAAAAAAGCAATGATTTCAAATTTTAAAAAGTCCAATTTCCAGATTGTGTTAAAGAACATCTGAAGTTCTGGCCTAGCATGCTCCCACTGGAGGTGAATGGCAGGACCAAAGCAGTTATCCTGTGGCCACGGGCCGGCCCAGCCTCCCTGTCGGCATCACCTGCCAGGCCCTGCGAGTTTACACTTCTGCTCTAGAAACAACCCACAGAAGCAGCTGAATTTCTGCTCCTATCAAAGGTCTTCTACAGAGAGCAGCACCTCATTCTCCTTCCTCACCTCTCCTTGAAACCTCTCAGAGCTACCTGAATGACAAACCACTGCCAGTGACTTCCCAATAGGAGCCACTCTGCCCAAACCGGAATCTGAGGTTGAGAGAGACATCACCACCTTGTTCTTATTTCTGTTCTTCAACCCACACCAGAGATCCCTCTACTCATTTAACGCCTCCCCAACTGCCCCTCCTAGAGCTGTCACAGGACATGGTCTGTCCCCACCTGCTGGCCCAGGACACTTTGTCAGTCTCACTCCTCCAGAAGCCCAGTGGGGGCTCCACTAAATTAAGGGGCAGGATATTCCCTGGCTGTATGACAGGTAGCTCCAAGCAGAACCCTGTGAATTGACAACAGCATGTAATGAGTCCCCACCACCATATGTCTTCAGTAAATATACACACTATTATTGCTAAGATGTAGATTAGATAAAAAGACAATTACTGGGATTGGCTATTAGAATACGGATAAATTCAGGATATATCCCAAACAATCTGGGTCACTTGGATGCAGCAAATATACCCCCAGAAGAGTTTTCCCTTACTTGGGGTAAGGGTGGGGTGAATTAGGTATTAAGGCCAGTATAAATGACAAATCTTTTCTCACACTCAGAGCAGCAAGACATTCTGGTCACAAGGAGCACAGGAGAACCAGAATAGAGGAGAAATCATTGCCTTTCCCTTCACATCCCTCCTCTCTCTCTCCCTCCCTCCCCAGGCCTCCTCCCCCATTCCTCCCTCCTTTTTTCTCTTTTGGGCATGAGTTGCTCATCTTCCCCCAATCTCTGTCACAGCAATAGCAGTTAATTTAGCACAATTCTAATCTAACAGTTCGAGTTTCAGGGTCTACACTAAGAAAGAAAATTCCAGGTGATGTGTCAAATATGGAGAAATGTCACTTTGTGAATCTTGGCCACCACATGAACCATGTTAGGTCCATGGCATGCTCCCCAGTCCATCCCCACTCCTGTCCACAGTCTCTCCAGCTGATCAGTAATTTACCCACTCAGCAGGTAAATGACTGAGCAAACCACTCAGAACCCCGAGAGGGTTCTCTCAGGATGCCAGGTAGCCCAGGGATACTAAGAAAAATAGTGTGGTCCCTGCCTCATGGGACACCCAGTCTGATGGGAGAGGCACACAGGAATATTCTCTTCCAGTGCTCTGTGATAAGTGCCATGATGGAGGGAAGCACTAAGGTATTCACCCGTCATTCTAATTTATGGAAAGACATTGAAGGAGCTTAACCAGGGAGTGGCATGATCACTCATGTAATTGAGTAAATGAGATGTCAAGAAAGCACCGTTCTGTCCACGATATTGTTAGTTGGATTGTTATTACAATTGGCAGCCCCCACTCCAGCTTTCCTTTATTTATTGGAAATCTGTGGTGTGTAATGTGATAGGTTGGCCATAAAAACGTTTAATCGCTGCATGTGAAATAGCCATGTCTTTCAGCTTTGCATGAAAATGGCAAATTCTGCTTACTGTTCCAGGACTCTTTTATAATCTGATTAATTGTGCTAGATCCAAATTATAAGGAATAGAAGAGGCAATGGGAGAGAGAACTAAGACACTATTTGCAAAAGGCCTGTCCCTTGAACAGGAGCCATATTTCAGATGTGCTTATGAGAGCCCACGTAAACCATGTCAAGGCTACTTTGTGAGGTATGCTGGGAGACTCCGGAGTGGGCAGGATCATCAGTTCTCTCCTAGGGAGGCAAAGCTTTTACCCCGAATCCAGTATTCCTTTGTGAATTTGTCGTAAGAGGCCACCCTTTATTCTCAGATGTCAGGTGAGGATGAGAGCAAACGGAACGCACCCAAGGCAAAATGAAGAGGTGGGACACAACCAGAAAGTCAAGGATTTTACAGAAGCAGGGGGAAAAGAGCAGGTGCAGGTGGATAGAAGAGCAATTTGGCAGCTCCTGTGTTACCACATAGAAACATAGCATCGAATGATTGCTATCAATTAGCTACCCAAGTGGTTCCATTCTAGTGTCTCTGGATTTTTCTCAGACACCATTGTTCGCACTGGTAGCCTGGTGCAATTTACTGTATTAACTCCTTTAAGCAGGCTGTCTGTAGGCCACCACAGGGCCACACTGATGTGGTCCCTGTGAGGATAACCCAGAACTTCAGGACAGCTACTACCTATTCCACCTGTTCCCCTCACGCTCACACGTGCTCCCTCATCTGCAGCTACTGGGATGATGATCATCATAACTGCAAAGACCCCAGGGTCCAAGCAGAGTAACTCCTCTATGGGGGGGTCGCCCTGAGCCAGCTAGGTAACACTTTCCCCAGAGACCCCGAAACTCTCTGTTTTGGGAGCAGCACCCAAGTGGGTTTGTCTTAGAAAAGTGGCATGGCTTTAGAGAAAGTGGCGTGGCTTAGAGAAGAGTGTTGGAACAAGATGAAACTGGTTTTGAAGTTCATCTCTGCCACTTACAAGCTTGGATGACCTTAGGCAAGATGGCGGACATCTTTGAACTTGAACTTACTGTAACATTGAGCAAATGAAACCTCCTTTGGTAGGTTACTAATTAAATTAGAAAAACACTTGCTCATAAATTCACTCAATAAACATACTGAGAGCCTACCATGTCCCAAGCACTGTGCTAGGCCTTGTTCAGAGCAGAACCCACACACAAATGGTTCCTGCTCCAGGAAAGTCTATGCCCCCAGTGCATGCAAGTAAGATAATTGTGATAATCATGATAATTATAAGTGTCATATATATGATATATACATGATATATGATACATACATGATAAAGCAAGAAGATAGGCTAAGGAGTAGCAGAGGGTGTTATTTAACTAAGGTAGGCTAGGAAGATGTCTCTGAGAAGCTGGCATTTAGGAGACCCTGAGTGATGAGAAGGAGCAAGTCCCAGGAATCCTGGAAGGAAACCATTCCAGGCAAAAAGACTAGCACCAGCAGAGGCCCTGAGACAGGAACAAGCATGGTCTGTTAATTGGCCAGAAAGGTCTGTGTGGCCTGGAAAGTACTGAGAAGTAGGAAGCAAGGCTGCAGAGACAGGCAAGGGTCAGAGCACATGACGATAACTCAAGGGTCATGGCACAAAGTTGGGGTTTAATGCCAAGTGTAATAAGAAGACAACATGGGGTTCTGCATCAGAGAGAGAGATTCCCTGACTAGAATGGGTGAGAAGGAACCTGGAAGCAGTGATGCCTGCTGGGTAGGAGGCCAAAGCTTGCTGGGCAGCATCGGGTAGTGCAGGTGGAGGGAAGTGGACAGATGTAGGAGGCCCTTTGGAAGAGGAGCCAGCAGGGTCTGTGGGTAGACTGGATAAGGGCCATGAGGGCAAGGGAGGGATTAAAGGTGACCCATGCTTTGGGGCTATGACAATCAGGTAGATCATAACGCCATTTACCGTGACATAAAGAGCGGCAGAAGAACGGTTCCATTTTGGACATGCCTTGAGTGAGGAGCCTGTCAGACGTCCCCTTGGAGGGATTCAGGGACAAAGGGGAAATATGTGTTTGTAGTGAGTGGACAGTTCGGGCTGGAAATAAGTTCAGGAGTCATCAGTGTTTACGTAGTATTTAAAGTCCAGGCAGTGGTTGAAATCCCCTAGGGAGCCCTGGAATATAAAATGCAGTGTACTCAATAAAGGCAATAATAATAATGACCACACATAATAAATAATGAATACGGCGAGGTGGCAGCCCAACAGCCCCATGTCTACTTGGTTTGTTCCCAGCAACTGAATCCACTTGGAACAAAGGACTCAGAGTACTCCAGAGCTTAACATTCCTTCCCCTCACCCTGGTGAGGTCTGGGGACCTCACGTGCTAAATTCTCCCCTCCTTCAGCTCAGCCAGTCCCTCAGCCCAGAGAATTGGACAAATTGACTCATTTGTTGCTCAGATTGTGAAGGGAGCCCACCTGCCTAGCCCCAGGGGCACACGTGCAATAACAGAAAGAAGGCGGCAGTGTTATAAATAAGTGATGGCCTTCTCGTTAGGCCCGGAGCTGTAGACATTACCCAGCACCACTCTGTCCCCTGAACTGCAGCTGGTTTAAAAGGTTGTTATCTGATATTGTTTTAGTAACCAGGTATTTCTATGGCCTCCCTCCGGCCTATGCTTTTCTAATCTCTGCTGCATTATTAAGCGGAGGCCTTTCTCCCTGCGCGGTAACCCACCGTGAAGGGTCCCAGGCCACCCATTCCAGGGGCCGGAGCAGGGGTCTGAACTATCAGAGAAGCAGCAGCCTGCCTGGTGTATGGACCAAACTTGGGCTGAGAGGAAAAGAGGAAGAGTCAGTACTCTTCCCTACCACTCTTGTGCCATGTAAACAAGGCAAGTTGCTTAACTTCTGTGAGCCTCAGTACCCATGCTAAAAACCAGGGAGATGTAGCTAAGAGGAAGCCGATACTACGTTCTTACTCTATACAGGGAACATGGTGATTCTCATTTCATTTAATCCTCAGGTAGGTACCCCTGCCCCATTCTATTGATGAGGCTCCTAAAACAGACTCTGCCTCTGTCTCAGGTTTTCTATGGCTGGAATGTTCTTGCACACTGCAGCTGAGGTCAGGCAGTCCCAGGTAGTATTAGATGATGCCAGTCTCTGCCCAAGATTTCAAATTCAGTGGGATCCAAAACTTGCCATGCCTGCTTAGATCCCTGTACAAAGTGGTCAGTGCCATCCTGGCCTTCCTGTGTAGACAACCCCTTCCAAATACGCCTCAGGTGACCCGAGGGGAGCACTCCCTTTTGTGAGCTAGGGCTACCCCCTGCTTTGCTCTGCCAGGGGATGGCATCGTCTTCTCTTTCGCACGCCCTAATGGAATACACTTAGAGTGGGCAGGCTGGGACTATGCTTTCCCAACCTCCTCCTCTCCACCCCCATGAACTCTGCTCTGGGCATCTTCCTTGCTTAGATGAGATGCTCACAGATGCTGCACATCAGGTCTGGGTATGGACTAATGTCATTATGTCTCTCTCTGGACTGCTGGCTCTCCTCAGGAAGGCCAGAGCTCACTCTCTCTCTTGCCCATCTCATATGGGTCCAGCTCACCCTCTCAGCATTCACTGCAACTGGCCCATCTATCCAGTCATCAGAGAACAAACTTGGGCAGTGAAAACTCTCTTTAATGTCCTTATCTGATTCTCCTGCTTTACCTATTGTTTCTATTTGCTCTGTCAAATGTTTGGACCCAGTGCCCAGAGCCTTGTGACAGCTCAAGGACACTCTTGCACTTGTATCCCATGAGTGAAGTAGAATAATTACCCACAGTATGCTGTGTGTGCCCCCACACCTGTTTGCCAGTTGTATTTGATATTATAAATACTTAATTTAATTAGCTATTAATAAACCTATTAAGTATGAATATGAAAAAGAGCTGCTGCTCCTATGACACTAAGTTGAATGCTTTGGAAAGACAGCAAACACAAATTGCTAACAAAAAACCAAAACTGCTCACTTTTTGGACAGGGTAAGACAAAGCTAAAAGATCAGAAACAAAATATCACTAAAAAGCTAGCAGATTTTGCACTCAAAATGCTTCAGGGTTTTCAAGTTCTTGTTCCACATAAAGAAGCCAGAAGTGGCCATTAGAGAAGGTGTACTTTAGATGGCCAGAGTAGAATGACCCCTGGGCATGCAGCAGACCTAAGAGAGTGATTCAAGGTGGGACACAGTCCTTACCCTCCCAGGGTCCATGAAAGGGCTCTTCCTAGGAGTCCCAGAACAACAACTCTTACTATTACTTCCCACTGAATCTATCCTGAAAGGTTGCAGTCCCAGCAGCTGCCTGCAGACATCCTGGTAAGGTCACATACAGACTCTGTGAGAATGGCATCACCCCAGAGGGAGTGACCAACAAGGCAGAGAGAGAAAGCAGATCCATGCACTGTCTGACCTTCTTGGCCCACTGGAAAAGTGATAAATTCTCTGTTGGTTTAAACCATGTTGGGTCAGGTTTTCTATCACCTACCTAGCTTTCTCTCCTCTATGAACTCTCTTCCCCTTCTGCTTTCCAGACGTCTTCTTCTCCTTCTCCTTCTCCTTCTCCTTCTTCTCCTTCTTCTTCTTCTCCATCATCAAAGCTAACATTGTGTAATACCACTAATCCTTCCAACAGCCATGTGAAGTAAGTACCACTGTGAGGAAACTGAGGCTCAGAGACATTAAGTGACTTTCTCAAGGCTACACAACATGTAAGAGGGAGAGGCAAGATCTGAACCCACTTAATCATCCCTCTGGTTAGAGCTCATCAAACCCTGAAGGCTCATGGCCTCAAATGCACCAAGTGGTTGTTCAGTGGCACATGACAGCTATGGGAGTAGCATGACAGCTGGCCTGCTCTGTGGATTCATTATTTTCCCATGAGGAGGCCGATTCTGTGCCTTATAGAAATGTCCATTACTGAACAGGCCACAGGTATGGACCGAACTGTTCACCAGTCTATTTTCCCTGCTATATGATAAACAACTTAAAGAATGTGTCTTATTTCTGTTGTATCCCCAGAACCTGACACATAGTAGGTGCTTCATAATTGCCTAGTGAACTGAACTGTAAAAGTGGGGCACTTACTCCATCTATTTCACTTCCCAAATCCTCCAGAATATCTGCTCCCTTCAAAGACCAGCTTCTCCAAGGAGTCTCCCTGATGCGTCTAGAGGTTAAGACTACCCTCTGCCCCAGCATCAGCACTGTACTTCCTCTCCCCCACGTCCCCCTCTACATCTATTTCCTTTCTCCATGGAACACAGAACCTCTGGATTCCTGTAACCCTCAGCACACATTATAGCGGCAGCACCCAGGAGGCAGTTTATTTTCTCCAAAGTACCCTACCCATAATGAGGGTAAATTACCACCCACTGGGCAGTGGTGCCTCTGCATGCGGCCTTGGGGTCCAAAGAGCTGAGCTTCATGACCGCTGATTGATGAAAAATGATGAGTCTCCTCTCAGTTATGCTCTTTAAGTTAAAATATAACTCTTTGTTAAAACAGCCAAGGCAGAGATCCTAAGTAGCATTAATCATGTCTACATTTTAAAATCTGATACATAATTTAAGAACGAGAGGCGAAGAAAGATAAGCACTTAAGTACAATTTGGTATCTTTTTGTTAAACCTTGATTCATCCATCAACGCTTCACCTAACCCTAGTCTTCTTCCCCGGCTGCAGCAGAATCCCCCTTCAAATCTCCCTGAATTTTGCGTTCAGAGATGAGGTCTTTACTAATTGTCCTCAGGGTACATGCTCCACTGGTTCCACTTCTCCCTCAGTGCCCCAGCTCTGTTCCCAGTACAGGAGAAAGGGATGGTTGGTACCAGAGCCCCTGGGAAGGAGTCCCCAGCACTCAGTGCCCACAGCATTTCCCCAGATGTCCCGGGAGACCCGACTACTGTCCCTCGGCCGTCTCTCCTAACTGCCAGCACAGGGCCCAGTGAGAAGTGACATGGCACAGCACTCCCGAGTAAAGCATTTCCCAAGATCTGGTCTTTGGCCACCTACTTTCTGTATACTCCCTCTTAAAAGATCTCACCTATTCCTTCATCTGAGTGAGTCACCATCTTTTGCTTCTGTGAACTTTGGACCAAAATCTTGAACTCAGTTCCGAGCCTGAGATTCACTAGCAGGGTCAGGAAATCAGGGCCAAGGGAGGTAGAGAGTGGGACTCTCCATGCCCATCACCAAGTCATATCTGAATGCCCAGCTCTGAACTTAATAATTAAACACCTTTTCCCCAAGGCACCTCTCCATCACACTTTCCAACACCAGACTTGGAGCCAGAGTGATGGCGGGTCTGTCTTCTCACCTCTGATACTGAGTCAGCTTGTTTTGTTTTGTTTTGTTTATTTTTGAGAGAGTACTAACTTGTGCGTGTGCACACAAGTAGGGGAGGGGCAGAGAGAGTGAGGCAGAGAAGCCCAAGCAGGCTCCACACCCCAGCACTAAGTGGGAGGCTGAGCTGGAGAACTCACCAACTGTGAGATCACGACCTGAACCAAGATCAACAGCAGGAAGCTTAACCAATTGAGTTACCCAGGCACTCCCTAAGTCAGCTTCTGAAGCCTATTTTTTCCTCCTTCTCAAGGCCACTGCCACCTCTCCCTTTCGCCTGCCTGCTCCTCCCAGGTGGGGCCCTTGGGCTGCTCCTGGAGCTATTGCAGCAGTTTCCTACCTGGCTGCTATGTGGCTCCTGCTCACCCCCCTTTGTCTGTCTAGCACTTCCTGATTAATTTCACAGAGCCCCACTGTGGTCACACCAATCCCTTTATTAACACTGTCCAATGCTGCTTCTGTTATCTGAGCAGTAGGCTGCTGGGTAAAATGTACGCAGAAAATAAGAGGGAGTATAGGATCCTCCCCTGACAGAATACATACATAAGTACACATATAAAGTAGATACATACATACATACGTGCATACACATATAAAATAGAAAGACGTCAATGCTCCATCATGGTATTTTCAGAGGGAGACTAAAGATCTCTGTCCAGCTAGCATTAACAACAGCTGAATTAAAGGTATTCATAAGGCTAATAAAGGAATGTGCTCCATCAGGGAGAATGGTCACACCCAGAGAATAAAAAGAAACTTCTCAAAGAGAATTAAGCCATGGCCTTCCCAGCACTGCGCCCCTGACACACTCACATGCACACATGCATTTCCCATTCTCAGTGGAAGGGATGAGTCCCCACGTATTCAGTGATACATCAGGGCTGGTGTTTCACAGCCCCAGACTGGCCTGCATAGCTCAGATTCTCACCTGCCAGATGAAGGTTTTCTGCCCCTTTGGAGTTGCCTGAGGGGCAGGGTGTCCTTGCCAGACAGCCTGGGTGTCTGCTCCCCTTGGAGGCTCTGCTCCCAGGGTAACAAACACACAGGGCTGGGTCCACATATGAGCCTCTGGGTGCATGAAGTGTGTGACTCCGCCCTGAAGAGATGGATCTGTCCTCCACATGCTGATGAAAACAAATGTCTAAGTCTGCAGCTCAAAGATCGAGCTCCCCATGGTGGTGAAGTGCCCTATAGGACCTAGCAGATTACCCTGCCAGCTGCCCAAGGATCCTCCTTGGCCCTGGAAACCCTAAAAGAAAAATCAGCATGAGCTTTGGAATGAACCTACCAGGTTCCACCTCTACCCACTCTCACCTCAGCAGTGGCCCACTCCTCAAGACACCTGCCCAGATGACCCCAGGATCCTAGGAACCTCACAGACCTTGACCATCAGGCTGGGCAGAAGGTAGTAGGTACTGGACATGAAAAAAGTGGTCCCTCACTATGGGCAGCTCTCTTTAAAAGCCCACTTGGTCCAGCCTTACAGAGACTGACACTTCTTGGGCGATGCTTTTGTTAAAATCAAACACAAATGGAGACTAGCCGTGAAAATCTCCTGAGCAGACAAAACAAGTTTAGTCATACAAGCAAAGCCTGATTTAGCTTATTTTGCAAGACAAGTGAAGCTAACTTGACCCGGGGCCTCTTCTTGCTTATGTCTCTGAAAATCTAAGTGAAACGAGTAAACAATTCACTTTCAACTAAGAAAATTCTAGGGGCACCTGGGTGGCTCAGTCGGTTGAGTGTCCGACTTCAGCTCAGGTCATGATCCCATGGTTCTTGGGATTGAGCCCCATGCCTGGTTTTGTGCTGAGAGCGCAGAGCCTGCTTTGGATTCTCTGTCTTCCTCTCTCTCTGCCCCTACCCTGCTCATGTGTGCACTCTCTCCTTCTCTCTCTCTCAAAAATAAACATTTTAAAAAATATTTTAAAAAAAGAAAATTCTAATATTCTAACCAATCACCATGAAGAACAGCCAGTGCCTCTACACAATGTAATCTACTTTGTAACAATATATCTCCAAGCCTCATTCCATGTTTTGGTTTGAGTGCTCCCAGTTTGCAAATTGTCTTTTTCGTGTGCGCACAATAAACTTTTACTAACTACTACTTCAGTGATTCATGGGTTTTACTTCTGTTTTTTTTTTTTTCTGAACTTTGATACTTTCTTTGCCACACACAACTGCATTCAAAGTTTAAAATTTTGAAAAAGTTAAATTTCTAACTCATTCTCACCATAACGTCCACACACAATATCGAGAGACAGGGGAGGATAAAGGAGAGAGACAGAGGCATTTTTCAGCAGCTGGTCCACCCTGTCCCAGCCTCTTTCCCACCGTCTGGGGCTGGTGTTACCTGGGACTCAGGTGTGAGGACAGGGGCAGGAGGCCTCTGCTCACCCTCCACTTGGACAAGAGGCTGTCCCTGGTTCTGTCCTAGTTTAGAGTGACCACCATTCCTTTCCCATTAGCCACCTCAAAGAGATCTATTTTAGCAAGTCCCATTGAGAAGGTCCCACCCTTCTCCAGATAATTCCATTTCTTAGCTTATCCTTCTTTTAGGCATATGTTGCATTGAACCATGTGAAATTGCCTATATTCAATCATTCTGACCTTTAAAAATGTGATTTCATTCGCTTTAATCCAATACAAGCAGGTGTGAATATACAGTCTAATTACCCTGTTTTTTAACTCAAAAGGTAACATATTAAATACTCTGTTTTGCATCTGGCTTGTTTGACTTAATAAATCTTGGCAATCTTTCCAACTCAGGTCATTGAGAGCATCCTTTTTGTTTTTTTAACAGCTGCACAGTATTATTCCATTGTGTGAATGTTGCATTAGTTATTCAACCAGTCCCCTATGATGGACATTTGGGTTGTTTCCAATCTTTTGCTATTATAAACAGTAGAGCAAAGAATTATCTTGAACATCACTTTGCACAAGTATATCTGCAAGAGAAATTCCTAGAAATGGAGTATCAGGGTCAATGGGTGTATATATTTGTAAATTTGACAGATTTTGCCAAAAGGCCCTCATTAAGAATGTGCTAATTTACATCCCCACTAGTGATGTTTGAGAGTTCCCAGATCAGTGATTCTTAACATTTTTCCTTTAGATCAGTGTTTTCCAAAGTGCAAGTTGTGACTCATTACTGAGTCATGAAATCAATTTTGTGGGTTGCAATCAGTATTTCTTAATGAAATAAAATAGGATAGCATATAATAGCATCAAGAAGAATAAAATGGAAAATACTACATTGCCTGGGGACCCAGAGCAAAAGTGGCAGTTTGACTATATGTGAAAAGAGATTCATTTGCTAATCTGGGGGCATTGGCTGGAGGGGCAGGGGACAGCTGGGACTCTCTATGGAGACAGAGGTGCTGGTGGATGTTGCTGTGGTACTCTCCACCTACCTTGCTAGCACAGGTGGGCTCGTACAAATGTGGCACCTTCCTGCTGCCTTGCTAAGGCTGGCGGGAGTAAGAGTTGTGGTGGTCCCCCAATCCCTGGCTGAAGCCAGTGAATGTGAGCAGGACAGCACTCTCCCACTCCCTTACGGAAAGCCCACAAGCCTGTGAAGACAAAGCACTCTTCTGCTCCCTTGCTAAAGCTAGTGGGTACACAGACACGCCATTTTCCCCACCGCCTTGCTGAAGCTGGCAAGTGTGTTCCACCCCATACACTCTCCAGCTGCCTCAGTAAAGGCAGTGGGCACATACAACCCACACAGGGGATGCCTCTTGATCACTTGGCCCTGGGGGCCAAGGGAACTTGCATTCCTGGGCTCCACAGAACTGTACCAATTGGAAAGACAGTTCTCGGCAGGCCACCACCCTCAGGACACCGCATAGACAGCAGATGGAAACACACCCACCACCAGCCTTCCTGTGGCAAACGCCTATTTGCTTGTCCTGGAACTTCCATCTGAGGGACAGACCTCAGGTTTGACATACCTCTAGAGGCTACAGAAGCACTCTCAGGGAATGGAAACAGGGAGACATCATCCTTGCACACTCCTGTGGCCTTGCTACAGCTCAATAGTACCTCCCAGAAAGGAGCTTATACAGTTGCCTGGAATCCAAGTTTTTGCAACTGTCACCTGGAGGATGCCTCCAGATCTTCTACAGGCCCACAAGGATTAAGGTTACAGCCCCACACGACTATATAGATCTGCAGAATTTAAAAGCTGCTTCCTGAGGGTCCCACTACCAATTGGCCTGAAACTAGGCACTAAGTGAGATCCGTCCCTTTGGAACACTGACATGTCTTGGCACACCCTCAGCAACAGGGATATATTAAGAACACTTCAGGCTGCTTAGACAATCAAAGAAGGTTCAGAAGACAACCAAGATCTATGGCAAGGTTGAACAATAAGTTTCATCACCTACACAAGGCCACTCCTTCAAGACTGGGAGAGATACCTGTTTTGCCTAATACATAGAAATAAACACAGAGAGTCCAGAAAAACGAAGAAACAGAGGAACATATTCCAAACAAAAGAACAATTAAAACTTCACAAAAAGACTTTAATGATATGGAGATAAGTAATCTACCTGAAAAGAATTCAAAGTAATGGTCATGAAGATGCTTGCTGAACCATGGAGAAGAATGAATGAACACAATGAGAGCTTCAACAAAGAGAAAGAAACTATAAGAAAACACCACCAAACAGAAGTTACAGAGCTGAAGAATGCAATGAGTAAACTGAAAAATACAGTCAAGGGGTTCAACAGGAGATTAAATGAAGCAGAAGAATGGATCAGCTACCTGGAAGACAGGGCAAGGGAACTCACCAAAACAGAGTAGAAAAAGAAAAAAGAATTTTAAAAAGTGAAGATAGCTTAAGGAAACTAAGGACAGCATCAAGCAGAATAGCATTCACATTATAGAGGTCCCAGAAGGAGAAGAGAGAGAAAGAAGCAAAGAACTTATTTGAAAAAAAAAAAGAATGGCAGAAAACTTACCTAACCTGGGGAAGAAAACAGATATCCTGGCCCAGGAATCCCGGAAAGCTCCAAATAAGATAAAACCAAAGACATCCACACCAAGGCATATTATAATTAAAATGTCAAAAGTTAAAGATAATAAGAGAATCTTAAAAGTAACAATATAAAAACAACTTATTATGTACAAGGGGAACTCCATAAGTCTATCAGAATTTTCAGCAGAAACTTTGCAGGCCAGAAGAGACTGGGATGATATATTCAAACTGCTGGAAGGAAAAAAACTTCTAACCAAGAATACTGTACTCAGCAAGGTTATCATTCATAATTGAGGAAGAGATAAAGAGTTTTCCAGACAGGCAAAAGCTGATGGAGTTTGTCACCACTAAACTGGCTTTAAAATAAATGTTAAAGTGATTTCTTTAAGCTGAAAAGAAATGGCCCTAATTAATAACAAAAACACAATAAAGTAAAAATGTCACTGGAAAAGGTACATATATAATAAAAGTAGTGTATTAATCACTTCTAAAGCTAGTATGAAGGTTAAAAGACAAAAGTAATAACGTGCCTCAACATAATAAAGGTCGTATAGGATAAGACAACAGCTAACATCATGTCCAGTGGTGAAAAGCTGGAAGCTTTTCCTCTAAATTCAGGACTAAGAAAAAGTTGCTCACTCTCACCACTTTTATTCAGTGGTGTATATAGTATTGGAAGTCCTTGCCAGTCCAATTAGTCAGGGAAGGGGGGGGGGGGGTGGAAAGGCATCCAAATTGCAAATAACAAGACTGTCACTATTTGCAGATGACATGATTTTATATACAGAAAACCCTAAACCTTCCACCAAAAAAAACCTATTTAAACTAATAAATGAATTTAGTAAAGTAGCAGGGTACAAAATCAACATACAAAAATTAGATGCTTTTCTAAAACTGTAAGTCATTAATAAAAGAAATGGAGAAGACACAAATAAATAGAAAGATATTCCATGCTCATGGATTAGAAGAATTAATATTGTTAAAATGTCCATAGTGCCCAAACCAATCTACAGATTCCATGCAACCCCTATCAAAATTCCAACAATATTTTTCACAGAAATAGGATGAATCTCCTAAAATTTGTGTGGCACAATAAAAGCCAAAGCAATCTTGAGATAGAAGAACACATCTGGAACCATAATGCCCCCAATTTCAAATTATATCACAAAACAGTACAGTACTGGCATAAAAACAGACACTGATCAATAAAACAGAATAGAGAATCCAGAAATAAACCTACGCATATGTGGTCAATTAATTTACAAAAAAAGGAGGTAAAAACATACAGTGGGGAAAGGACAGTAAATGGTGTTGAGAAAACTGAACGGCCATATGCAAAAGAATGAAACTAGACCACAGCAAAGGAAACCATCAACAAGATGAAAAGACAACCTACATACTTTCAAATCATATACCAATAGGAGAAGATACATACTTGCAAATCATATACCAATAAGGGGTTAATATCCAAAATATATGAAGAACTCATAAAACAACAGCAGAAAACAAGCCAATTAAAAAATGGGCAGAAGACATGAACAGACATTTCTCCAAAGACATCCAGAGGACCAAAAGACACATGAAAAGACACTCAACATCACTCATCACACAGGGAAATGCAAATCAAAACCACAATGAGATACCACCTCACACCTTTCTAAATGGTGATTATCAAAAGGCAAGAAATAAAAAGTGTTGGTGAGGATGTGGAGAAAAGGGAAGCTTTGTGAACTATTGGTGGGGATGTAAACTGGTGCAGCCACTAAGGAAAACAAAATAAAGTTTCCTCAAAAAGTTAAAAATAGAACTACCATATGCTCCAGCAATTTCACTTCTGTGTATTTATCTAAAGAAAGTGAAAACAGTAATTCAGAAAGGTATATCAACCCTATGTTCATTATCTACAATAGCTAAGATATGGAAATAACTTGTATCCATTGAATGAATAAGAAGATATGGTGCATGCGTGCACACACAAACACACACGCAAGAATACTACTCAGCCATAAAAATGAATAAAATCTTGCTATCTGCAACAACATAGATGGACTTTGATGGAATCAGGCTAAGCAAAATAAATCTGAGAAAGACAAGTACCATATGATTTCACTCATGTGTGGAATTCAAAAGACAAAACAAATGAACAAACAAAATAAAACAAAAATCATAGATACAGAGAACAGCATGGTGGTTCCCAGAAGGGAGGGCGTGTGCGTAGGGGGAGAAAGGATGAAGGGGCTCAAGAGCCACAAATTTCCATTTGTAACATAAATAAGTAATGGGGATATAACGTACAGCATGGTGACTAGCGTCAATAATATTGTAGAGAACACTTGAATGTTACCAAGAGAATAAATCCTAAAAGTTAACTGTAGTTTATGATGAATAGTAACTGGACTTACTGTAGTGATCATTTCATAATGTGCACAAATATCAAATCGTCATGTTGCTCACCTAAAGCCAATGTAATGTTATATGTCAATTATACCACAATAAAAAATTTTAAAAAAAGAAATGCCATATTTATTTGAATGTAGAAAGGTTAAGCACTGTTTGGAGAATTTTTGTTTCAGGGATGAGATAGAGATAGAGATAGAGATAGAGATATACCTAAAAAAACTCACACATACATACACACACACACACACACACACACCATATTCATGCATCCACACAGACATACATACACAGAGTGTGTGACAGAATCAAGATAATGTATTTTTTACCACATACATCATGGTCAAAAAGTTTTAAAGTCAATCTTAGATCTTGAACTTTTTCAAGAATCTGAGAAAGACTATAGAAACTCTTCTGAGAAAATGTGCCCCTAACTCTCTGACCTCTGGGAGGTCCATGCAAAGACCCTGGGTTTGGAGCACGTCCTGGGCAATGACTGTGAGCAGAGCAAGGACAGGCCGGTGGGATTTTTTGCCTTCACGTCCACTATGGTCAGCCCAGAGGGCAGTGAATGGGCATTCTGAACACATCTGCTACACTGAATAAATGAACAAACAGCTTCCTCCTGACATATAACCTCCACATGGCCTCTCCCACCCCTTCATTTTCTCAGGGAGAAAACTCTCATGGGGAGACTATTCTCCACCTGCTGTTTTGGCTCTTATGAAAAGTAAGGAGAAAGAGCAGATTTCAGGGCAATAGAATAATTAATGTCTCTCCTTCGAGTCCACTGACTTCTTTTTTCCTCTGAGCCTGTGGCTCCTTAAAGAATTAGAGCAATCATAGAAAGACTGGGAGGGGAGGCAGAGGGAGGGAGGGGGAGGCAAACTGGAAGAAGAGGAACCAGCAGTGCATGTGTGCAAAGGTATCCCAACAAACAGAGGAAAGGCCAGCCAGCGAGCTCAGGGAAGAAAACAGCCAGCCCTGAAGTAAAGAAGCCCTTCCTTACATCTGGGAACAAGGGTCCAGGTCTTCCGGAGCCTTCTCCTGACACTGGAATTGCTAAGCACGGTTCAGAACTCACAGAACAGGGGATTAAAGGAAAGGAGGGGAACAGAACCTCACATGAAAGCAACTAAAGGCAGCGGGGCTCAGAAGAGGAGCAGAGGAGGTGAACAAACATCAAAAGGCCTAGTACTGGGCCTAGAACAAACATCAAAAGGCAAAACACCATCTCTGCTGTTCTCAACGTAACAGAGGACAGAATGCGCCACTTTCCCCAAAGCGTTTTTCCCTGACGAGAAAGATTCCATCCTGACACCAGTGGAGGCACTGCCATCTCCCACAGCACGGTCTCTGAGCCCCCCACCTGCCCGCCACCCACCTCCCCAGTGAACGCTGACTGGAAGCTGGGAAATGGAACACAACTGTTGTCGCCACTGTTATTCTCCATCTTACAAGGGACGTAGTGGGACAAGGGCCACAGTCTGGGCATAGGACACTGACACACAGCAGGCCTGCTTTCCCTGGTCTCTACATTAAATACGAAGCTGGGGAAGAAGATACATTAGAAAGAAGGAACAATGCTTTGCAGGGTGTGCCACACCTGTTCTATTTCCAGGCTCTCAGGTAAAAGACGACATTCAAAATGTTGAGCTTTCCCAAGGCTTGTTCCAGGAGGTCTGGAATAATAGCCACTCTTCCCCGGAACCAAGTACAGTAAAAGACTGTTAAGTCTTTAAAAACCCAACACAAATATTGATTCTCCTTTTACCTAATTTCTTCCTTCTTTTGTTCCTGGTGGAGCATGCTTCCATTTAAGAGCACTGGGTTTAAAAGACAAGCATACATAAGGTTATTGATTTCCACCTAAGAACGCGGCTGCTTTTGAAGTGAGCTCACATCAAGTAAGCGGGGGTCCAGGTGATGGCCCTGCAATCCCAGCCTCTGCAGGCGGGGACTGCTGGACAGAGACAGAAGGGGCTCTTTGACACACTGACACTTTGTTCGTGTCAAAATAGAGCTCTTCCTTAGAAGAGTGAAATATATTATTGTTAAAGTTTGAAAGTTAATGAGTAATTATAAAAATCAATGGATACAAAATAAGTAAAGGTCAATTACTACCGTTAGAAAAACACAGTCAACTATACAAGAAAGATGCAACTTACTGCTATTTTTAACTGATACCCTGACATCTACAAAGGAACTGAAATGGCTTGTATATAAGTAATTGCAATACGATGTGAAACAGACCAATCAAGGCCAACATACAGACTTAGAGGAGCAGCAAGAAGACATGTCTAAGTGGGCCTTGGGGAGTAGGTGGCCAGGGACAGTTTTGGAGAAACATCTTATTACTTCCAGCAATTTACCAGTTAGCTGGGAGACTAGAGTGGCTGAGTGGAAGGTCTTTGTACACACAGGCCTGGTGAGAGATGAGGAGAGACAGGAAGACAAAAGGGAAGACAGAGGTGGCACGAGGCCACGAATGCCAGATCTGCCATCAGGGGAGTCTAGGGCCCTAGCTGATGTCCAGGCTCCCCTGGAGCAAAGCTACACACAGGCGCTGGCTCTCACAGCCACAGCGCCAAGGACGGCCCCAAGTTCCATCTTAAGTGGAAGGAAAATAGCACCTACAAATGTCCATGTGACTTTGGGTCAAAGTGACTCTGCCAGGAGTGGTACATGCAAAGTCCTGAGTGTGTCCTGCAGCCCTTCCTATTCAGGGCCCCAGGAGGACAGCCCCTGACAGCTAGTACCTGCTGTGAGCCCCTGTGACTCCAGGAGGAGGAGCAAGAGGGTCACCAACTGTGCCATGGAACTGAGGAACTCTGCAAGAGAGACATCCTGCTCCCAGGGCCGAAAGCTAGCCTTCTTGATCCCCAAACCCCAAGAGGTACAGCAACATGTCCGACTGACCCTCTAGCTACCCATGGCCAACACTGGTGCCCCAGGCCACCGGGCCATATTGGCTGCTATGGTTGGAAGCACTTTAATTAGTATTCTATTTTAATTGATATTTCAATTTAATTGAAGTTTTATTCTAATTGGGTATCTTTTTTTTTTTTCGACCTTACAAAGGTTAAACCAAAAAAAGAATAATAGCTTGCCCATAAAAGTAATTCTATGACCAAACAAGCCAGTAGCCCTGGGGCAGAACCATGGTTAAGACAGGTGTAAGTCTATTTTAGGGCTGTAGGGAGACAGACTAAGGAAGTCCATGGGATACACACTTCTGACCTCTTTGGGCCAACTCAAACTGCTCCCTCTCCCTCCCTGCTGGCCCCAACTCCAAACCTGCCCAGCCACTCCTTCCCCAGAGATTCAGGTGCTTCTCCCAGACATCAACCCCATTTCGAGACACCCAGGTGGTGTTGTCCCTGAACCCCATCACCCTTTGCACTGGACCACATGCTCCTGGCAGACAGGCAAGGCCCCAGGCAAGCCCTATGATCTCTTACTTACCACAGCATCCCTCCATCACCCATGATGCTCAGCAGTTTCTGAGACTCTGAGAATTGATCATGTGCAGGGGCAGCAGTGAGACCAAGATAAACGTTATAAGGAATCCCTAGAGCAGAGGCCCCACCCCAGGCCTGGCTGGGAGGCTGCTAAGTATTTCTAAGGGCTCCTCTTGACTCCTCCAAAATGAATACCCAAGTTACATATTGGTCAGAAGCCCAAGGACTGCCATATTACAAGTGAGCTATTCTTGTAGCCCAACAGTGCTGAACACATCTTTGCCACCTCTGGAGGTGAAGGGGTTCTCTTCCTGTCTCTCCTTGGCCCCGTCCAGTCCCTAACTATTCCATACACCTCCTTTCCAGTTCTTTTTCTGGAACCTGGCATGGCTCCCCTTATTCTGCTGTTTGCCTCCCCTAGCTGGCACTGCAAATTCTCAAATTTTGGTTGCTGAAACTCAGGTGAATGGTCTATACCTAGAGGTCCACTTCCTCCTTGTCCCTGGTGATGTGGATTCCATCCCACCATGCCAGGAAACAAGCTTGCCAAGGTTGCTCTTTGCACCCCCCTTTGCTGGTGGTCTTGGACACATTCCATGCACTAGCCTGCCTTCTTTTTTTTTTTCTTTTTCCTTTTTTTTTTTTAATTTTTTTTTAAATGTTTATTTTTGAGACAGAGAGACAGAGCATGAATGGGGGAGGGTCAGAGAGAGGGAGACACAGAATCCGAAACAGGCTCCAGGCTCTGAGCTGTCAGCACAGAGCCCAACGCGGGGCTCGAACTCACAGACCGTGAGATCATGACCTGAGCCGAAGTCGGACGCTTAACCGACCAAGCCATCCAGGCGCCCCTAGCCTGCCTTCTTAAATTCCCTGGCCCTCGCCAACTCTAGAAGGACACTATTGTCTTTCTACTGCATCTCCTTTTTCCTGTTCCCAGAGTCACACCCCCTGCTCTTCTAGACCCCAACGTGGCTCTGCATGTATGTGCTCCCCAACCCCATTCCCCACTGCACTCAATCATGATCCCAAACCCAGCTGCAAACCCAGCCCTGCCCTCCTCCAGGCACTCCAGCCCACCGATTTTCTGCCATGTGCCCCATTCTTCATGCTCTCCCCTCCTCACCGCCTCTTGCACACCGAGCACTTCTTGGGGAACCACAAAAAGTAAAACAGGCAGCAAACATATGCAGATTAAACAGTGAGGCCTGAAGTACTACTTTTCATCTATTAAATCTGGGGTGAGCCTGGGTGCATGGTGGGTGTGACAACTGGTGACAGGCTCTAGTGTCACTCACAGTGACAGTACCAAGTAACCTTTTTGGAAAGCATTAAGTGGAGCTGTTTCGTGTGCCAGGGTTAGGTTTGAAGGTCCCTATGGTCAAAACTGTCCTTGAGAGTCAGTGAGGAAGGCACCACACTGGAGACCACCATGTCATCTTTCCACATCTCCAAGCAGCCCAGAAACAGATGGCCTCTTTCTTTGGCTGGGTGCCAGATGAAGCAGTTGGTATACACTTAGGTGCCAGAGAACACAAAAACCACGCATCTTTAACACCAGAATCTTTAATTAGGGTGTGGGGAGAGACTTCCAGAATGGGAGGCTTGCAGGAGGAAGGCGGGCTGAAGGGTCAGCAGAGTCTGTGCCCCTTTCCCTCAGTGTGTGTGTGTGCGTGTGTGTGTGTGTGTATTTCTACATTTTCCCTTTTGTTAGAGTTGAATTAAGATCACTTAAACGTACATATGATGTAGCTCTGTACTTTCAACAGCTATCAAGGCATTCAAAATAATCCATTCTTAAAAGTTTACCAGAAGAAATAAAAAGCAGTATGAAGGAAAGCTAAATACAGATATATTTATCCCAATTTCATAAAACAGGGGAGTGGTTAAATATTATGTAGCCCCTTGATGGACTATGACAAAGCTATCTAAAATGAAAATTACAGAGATTATATAGAACAAGGAAAATACACACATTAAATTTATATGCATCTGGACTAGAAGAGGAAACACCAAAAAAAATGAACTTAGGGATTTTATGACATAAATCATTATTTTAAAAAAGGAGGAAATTTGCAAATAAATGCCTGTTAATTGAATGAGTGATTACTCTTGCATAGGGAAATTCAAAGTCTTAATGGTGCAGCTGGCAGGCTCCAAGGGGACAGAAGACAGGGTCTTGAGTCTCAGAAGGAAGATGCTATGAATCCTATTACTGGCTGCTGCAGGCTCCAACAGAAGGGTCCTTGAATGGGGAAGGAAGGCAGGCGTCTCAGCCAGGGGCTTGGGGGCATCAGGCTTCAGAGAGCAGCACCCTGGGACCAGCCCTCTAGAGATCTCAAGCCTGGAACCACTGAACCCAGATCAGGGCACAGACCTGCCACACATCTTGACCAGAATGAGCTAGAACAGGCTGGAAGCTCCTACCACTCCCCAAGTAACTTCGAGCAGGATGAGTGGGGTGGAGTTTCATTTTTGGCTTCTGATAACCACCACCCCAAGGCTGTGTTTGAGAAGAATTTTCTCTGCTATTTGGAGACCATCGTTTGATGGTCATCCAGCGAGGCCTAAAGAGGAGCAATAATTGGAGAGGGAGGGAGGAGAGAAGATATGATACCACATGTCCCTGGGTCAGAGCCTAAAACAGCTAGCTGAGAGACGCTGCTGACAAGAAGGACACAAGAAATCAGGAGAAGTGCAGGGTGTTTTCCTGCCCCAAGGAAGTGGACAGGAGAAAGAAAAAGCCCTCTAAATCAGAGTTAACACCTCCCTGAATTCCGTCCCACTTCCCCCGTGGGTCTCAGCTCATTTGGCAGTGCAGGTAAGGAGGACTTGGTGTAAGCAGCCTGCCCCACACATGTCTGTGCAGCACACAGAGCTGGAGCCCACCCAGGATTCCCACGCTCCGGTGGGGACGGCCCAGTGCTTCCAAGGGGACTGTAGGCTGGGCTTTGAGGACCCGCGGGGGGGATGTCCTGGCTAGAGACCCTGGCTGGCTGGTCCTGGCTCCAGCGCCATCGCTGACTCTGTGGTCACTTGCCCTCCCTGTGCTGTGCCAGTTTCCTCAACAGTCAGATGAGTGGACTTGACCAGCTCTCAACAGTCCTTTCTTGTGCCTCTGTCATTTCGTGCTGTTATTTCTAGCTGCCTTTCCAAAGAAGAGAAGCTTTCTTGTGCCCTTTTCTGGAAGTGATTTTTGGGTCAGGTTATATAAGCTCCAAGATCCTTCTGTTGGGGCTGCTCTGTGGGCTGCTGATGGGAACAGATTTTAAATCATCCCTTGCCATGTTGAGTGCAAACACACCATCACTTCCGTGCCTAACAACACCAGCCATCAATGAAACTTCATATTTAGCAGATGTTCAGCAGTAATTACCTGGACATCAGATATATTCTTCCTGTTTAATTACTCAGCTATGGTAGCCCCAGATGCCCTCCCACGTGCCACTGTGAGTGCTCACATAAATACACTCAAAGCATTGCCTTTGATTCCAACCAGTTAGGGAACGAAATGAGCACATGGGATGATTGCAGAACAGGTTTCTGGGCCCCAACCAAGGAGTGCCTATCACCCCAACCTACGGTGATCTCCTGGAGATGACAATAATGATGATGATAATGTTGATGGGACCATAATGCTTGCAAAAAAAGTTGTCAGCCTGGAGCAGTTCTGGAAGACTTAGGTGGGGGGTATAGAACAGTCTAAGGCCCCCTGGACAGCTTCCACAAAGCTTACCAAATTCGCATCATCTTTCATGAAATTACCCCAGACCAAGTCAGACCCACAACTATGGTAATTTTTGCTAATAACATTCACAAAGCGTGATGTATAACCAGGATGTCAATGTGTTGCTTCTAAATGAAATGAGTAACCATCCAGGTAGCCAGAAAACCTATGTTAACTCACCAGCACACACTCTCTCCCTAGAGACAAGCTACATAGACAGTCACATTATCCAACAGGTACAGGGAAATTGATGACAGAATTAAATACTTAACAGCATCAGCATCCAGTAGGCTATGCCTTCACCTCTACCTTAGGGATATATCAGGAATCACTTCTGAACAGGTGCTTGGGACAAGCACTGCCCTCCAACATGGTGCTGAGAGGGACACTGCCAGTCTTTGTTTCTGTTCTCATGATTAACCACACCATCCCCCGATTATCCAGTGCCGTCAGGCCCAACTTCTCTGCCCTCTGCTCAGGGGCACATGCCAAGTTGGCATCCAAACAGAGGAAGCCACAGAGTGGATCAGAGGCCAGCACTGCGCCCAAGGCCAACACCCTCAGCCAGTCAGTGGCCATTCCATTGCCTGCTGAGAGACATGATTCGTCCACCAGTAGGCCTGTATCAGGACTCTGAAGTAAGGCCTGCAGGGCTAAGGCAGCTAGCAGGAGGCTAGGCCACGTGGAAGACATGAAGAAGGGCTGGACAGGCTGGGAGGAAGCAGGAACTCAGAGGGAAGGAGAAGACTCTAAAAGAAGAGGGAGGGTATATGCCCAGGGGAGCAGACAGAGAGGAGACAGGCATGAGCAAAATCTGAGCTTCATGCTGCATCAGTGGCAGCCTGGGCTCTCCCAGGAGCTGGCCCCACTGGAACTCGCCGGGCACTGCCCTCCTGGGGCCGGCTCACTCAGCTTTCCCCACTTGCCTGGCATCAGGCCCTTACCACAACACCCTGCCCGATTAGTCACTTGGGAGATCTCAATTCCCACACTGCCCCTATTTCTTTCTCAAGATTCATTTTCACAATAGAAATTCACATAGCTCAGTGCAAAAATTAAAACCTTTTTTTTTTTAATCTTTTCTTCCTGTCTAAACCAGTGCTGTCCAACAGACATGTAATCCAAGTCATATATATAATTTCAAGGTTTTCAGTAACCAAATTATGAAAAATAAAAAAGTAAAAATAATTTTAATAATTTATTTATTCCAATTATGTCCAAAAGATTACCAATTAAGCATATATGCAATATAAAAATTATTGAGATATTTTATTCCTTTTTTCATACTAAGTCTTCAAAACCCAGGGTATATTTAACTTCCAGCACCTCTCAGTTAGGACTGAGATGGAGCAGGGTGCAGAGAAGCTGAGCTGCCCTCATGGGATGTGACTGTCTGCTCCTGCCCCACCCAGGCTGATTGCCAGGGCTGCTCTCTGAGGGGACGCTGAATTGCCTGGCTCATCAGGCTCATGGGCACCAGCATAGGGCACCTCCCACTCCTGATGAAGCCCCACTCCAGGCCTGGTCCCAGCTGCTGCTTCTCCCCATACATTCACTCCCCCAAACCTGTCTATGGGTCTCCAGGCCCCTGGAAACCCCAGCACCTTCCCCCATCTCAAAGTGGGGCTCTGGGGCCCTGACACTCAGTTCCACCCTTGTCTTCCTCTCTTTTTGTCTTCTTCCAAGAACCAGGAGAGTTTTCTTATTTGTATTCCTGAGTGGGCCCTAGGCCCTCATAAATTAAGGCTGCTGTCTGTGTCCGGCCACTTGACTTTGGATCTCAGCTCTATATGTTAGTAGCTCCATGACCAAGAATAAGTTACTTGACTCCTCTCTTCCTCTATTTCATCATCTATAAAATGGGCATAATCCCCAATACTACCATCTCATAGAGGTGCTTTGTGGACTGAATGGTAAATACTCATACACAGAAGAGTACTTGGTACTGGGTCAGGGCTCAATAACATGAGTTATAGTAGTGAAACAGAAACTTCTCTAGGTCCTATCTTCCTTTTTCTCTGCTGTGCAGTATGTTTCCCGTCTCCTTCTGCCAGTATCATTGGTGAAAGGACTACAGGGAAATAAACAACCCTACAAACACAGAATATATCAGGAAATATTTCTAAAATACTATTCCCATTACAGCTAGTATACTCAGGTCACAGCCCCATCTTATCCAGGAGCCAGCTTGTTGCTTCAAGGTGACTTCTGATATCTCTGCTCACATGAGTGGTAGGTTGTCATTCAGAGGATAGACATTCTCCCCATTTCTAACACCTCATAGTTGCCCCAACATTCTGTTACAGGTTCAACAGATAAGTTTCTTCCCATCTGTCTGTGGAATCCAATGAGCACCTTTGAGCTTCTTCCAATGTGGTCAACTCCCCCCTCAAGGACCTGAGGCAAGCCTGCCAGGGCAATTCCACCCCAGGGGCAGCTCTCACCCCGGTCCAGAGCCTCCAGTTTCTGGGGAGCCCCTATGGCCCCTTATCTAGAACTTGCTACAGGCCTTGCCTCACTCTGGGTTCCAAAACTTCCCTGGAAGTCTCTACCTTAAATGTTACATTTTATTTTATCTTATTTTATTTATAATCCACTCCATCCTAGAAGATGTAGGGTGTCTTACAAGAATTAAGTACAATACTACAAGATATCTAAGTAACCAAGTAAAAAATATACATTGCTATTTTTTAAGTTACCATACGCTATACACAACATGGTGAAATTTTCTGAATAATCTGCATGTGTGTACACACTTATGTATTGCATGCTCCTGCATGTATAGGGAAGTCACAGGTTAGCTAAACACAAAATTTAATAGATTGCCATGAGGAGGGGGTGGGCATTATAAATGACTTCCGTTTTCTCCTTACACTTTTCTATATATTTTCTTAACTTTTTGTAGAGCACCTATATTTGTCTTATAATAAGAGGAAAAGCAGTGAAAAGCCTTTAAAGAAACACAGGCAAGAAAGAAAAAGCCAAACCAAAAATGAAGACATAAATTGGAGCCCACAGTGAGGCCAAAACAGCTCATTTCTGTGGCCAAGCCACACATTCAGAGCTGGATTTTCTAGCGGTCACTGGATGAGGAAAACCTGATCAGTTACACGGGTCAGGGGGTCCACAGGACATAAACTAAATGGCTGCTCAGAAAAGCCCAGCCGTTCTTGATATGGAAGCCTGAAGCAAATGCCTCCCACGGGCCCTCACAGAGGATACCGTGTAATGCAATGAACGCTGCCAACGACACACTCACAATAAACACCACCAAGAGTTTCCCAGGGCCGTTCATTTAAAGCCCCTCAGCGCGGGCTGATGATGTCTCGCCAAAGTGTAGTGCATTTGTAAAAGCAATTCCTTGAGGAGTGGAAACCATGAGACAGGGTTCACAGTGGATCTGACTTAATCCAGAGGGAGACATTAGAGGATCAAGACGAGGACACAGATCACCTTTCAAGGATCCTCCTCCTTTAGCTTGGCTCTTTCCAGGCTCGGCTTGGCTCAGCATGGTCCCCTAGGTCATGAGGCAGGATCCTATACCTCTGCCCCAAAGAGGCTGTAGACACCGACTCCTCTAGACGTTTGTTCATTCCACACACGTTCGCTGAGCACCTCCTGCAAACTCCTATCACACAATTACTCCCAGACCTGTCATGCACCCAGGGTCCTAGCCAGTCCCACCTGACACCACCTTGGGGCTTGCAGCAAGACAAACACCACTTTTTTGCACAGAAGCCTCAGGTTAATCTCCAGGGCAGGAGAGGAACACGTTTGCCTGCTTGAACACCAACAGAGGTCACAATTGATAGAAGCTGCTCTATCAAAGGATTCTGGGGCTGAGTATGAGCTCCTGAGAAAGACTCCATGATGGATGCACTCTGGTCCTGGTTGAGGAGAACGCACTTCACAGAGATGTGATGTTGCTCCTATAAGGAACCATGTTCAGTATTTTCCCCCTGGCTTTAGTTCTGGGTGGTGGAGCGCAGAGCCTTCTCTTCCCAAAGCTTTCTCTTTTCCCCACCCCTATTAGAAGGGGCAAAGAATATTGCTGGGCCATGGTGCTTGTGATGGGGAGCCCCCATCTGTATGCTACAGCCACCAACTTTCTACCTTCATCCCAATCACAGACCTCTCTTGCGAGCCCTGGATCCACACCTCCATGTTAAGTCACCCACACGTGGCAACCCTCCATCCTTTCCCATTTCAGCAAGTGGTACCATCATCCATCGGCTGTAAAAGCCGGGAACCTGGTTGCCATGTCTGAAAACTCCCTCTCCCCTCCTTCCCACAGCCAGCCCTTAACTAAAATCTGTTGACTCGTCTGCCATTCCTTTTCATTTCCAGGTCCACTGTGAGAGGCTGCCCTAGCCACCACATGAACTGGAGCATCCTCAGGGGTGCCAGTGGCCTGCTCTGGCTTTCCTCAGGCTGACCCAGGCAGGGCGAGGGCTGTAAGTCACCCGAGAGCACAAGCACACAGCGGATCCTCAAGCTCTGCCCTGCGGCCCTCCTCTCTCTCCCTCTAACCACACCAGCTCCCAGGGCAGCATTCACCTTACTCTGTCTTGGCTTCCCTTCCATGTCTGTCCCCACTTCTGTTTTCATCTTCTGTTCTGCTTCTCTCTCTCCCACTCCTTGGCCTTGTCTATTCATATTCTCTCTCTCTCTCTCTCTCTCTCTCTCTTTTTCCAACCACCACCAGCTCCACTCCTTCCTGTTCTTCAGATGTGAGAGTCACAGGAAGTCAAAGTTGCCAGTAACATCATCTGCCCATCTGACTTTATGGATGGGAACGTGAGGCTCAGGGTGGGAAACGGGCCTCCCCATTCTCACTGTGTTTGGCAGGCAGCAAGATCAACAGTGGGGGATACCCTGACCCCAGTCAGCATGGATTTTCCTAGTCCCTGTCCCTTACTCCAGGTCTGTGACCCTCTGCTGAAGACAGGAACAGTCATTCTTCCTAAAACACACATTAATAATCAGGGTGCTTGGGTATGTCTGTGTGTCTGTGTCTCTCCCCCTCCACATGTACTGCACACATGGACACCTGCACCCCAAATCTCAGACGAGAGCAGCTTCACCCTCTCCAAATGTTACTTTTGTGGTTTTTCAGGTCTTCACATTCTCCTCCTGGTGAGGGCGATACATTCTGTTGCAGTTGAACACACCTACAAAAATTGTCTGCAAAATCCCATCACTTCATCACAAAGGATTTTAAAAAATGCCACGAAGACGGTGCCCAAAGGAAATTCAGGGGGACGTGGGGGTGAAGGAGTAAGTGCCTGACCCACTGCCCTTCTCTCCTTGTAGCCCCATATGGTCTTGGCACAAGAGGGCTGCAGAAATCAAATAACACCTTCGGAACCCATCCAGATTTAACAGAGCCATCTGTGAAAATGCTGCTGGCCAGGGTGGGAGTGTCAGGGTGTGTTGCGGCTGCAGATTCAGGGTCCAGGCAGACTGCCAGAGGGGTGGGCAGCCGATGAGGGGACCACTGAGGAGGACAGTGGTGAGAGGTGGGGGCAGGTGGATGACACCAGATGGCGGTGCACTGTCCTGTGGCGACCATTTAAAACAGGTAGGAAAACACCCCCGAGGTGGGTTAAGTGCACAGCCGCCTGCACAGGATGAGGGCGGGGCACATAATCTGAACTTGGACAGATCCTGATAGCCCTGGGGTTCCACTGAAAATCCACCTTTGGGCAGAGTTTCAAAACAGTGAGCAAAGAAGGATGCATCAAGATCCTGGGCTCATCCAAAAGTCCATGGACACACATCAGGTCTCCAGACCCTAGCAAAGGACAATGGCTTGGCTCTGAGCATAGACATAGTTACAAAATACTAAACAAGGTTATAGGTTGCTTTTTTCCCCCCATTTTTCCCCCAAGATTTTGCACCATTATATGATTTTCAGCCAACGTAATTGATTTTCAGCCAACATAATTCACGTAATGTATAACAAGGGAGATTTAATATTTATGCTTTTTCTAAGACAACATGTGAGCAAACCTCAGATCTGAAACAAACTATCCCTTGTCTGGCCATGAAGAGTGGCTACGGTGCCCATGGGGCAGAGCCCCGAGGACAGTGAGCATGGTTTTGCCCCCACAATGAACTTGCAGTAGCCCGAGAAACATGACTGCAAAAGTGCAGAGAGCCCATATGAACCCTGCCATACAAATATGTGTGGAGTTCAAGGTAGACATCCACCAAGAAGGGGAGCCTATCAACGGAAAAGGAGAACTCTATGAACAAAGTTACAGGAGGATGAGGTGGGGGAGAGACGGGAGAAACTGGAGGGGTGAGGGAGAAAATGAAAGGGAAGAAAAGGGGCGGTGGGGAGAAGACGCAGGGGGAGTACCAGGAGTCGAGGCTGGAATGCACAGGACTAGGGGCCTGTGGGGAAAGGCTGTGAGGAATGGACAATGGAGGAGACCTCAAGGAGGGCCCCAAGATGAGTCTCTCCAGGGGCCTAATTGCCTTGGAAACCTGTCACTGAGAAGGTGGCATTGCATTAAGGAGTCATGTGGGCAACTGCTCAGCAGCCTCCCTGTAGCCAGGACTCTTCCAGACAAGGCCTACCCAGCCCTAGGGGCCCCACCTCCCTTTCCCTCTCTGCTGGACCCAGCCAGACCCTGGAGGGACACAGAACCAGCACCTTTCCTCCCAAACACACTCGGACCTTCAGCCCAGAAGGAAACAGGGCAGTGATCCAACAGGGAAGAGAGGAGAAAGGCAGTTCCTGATGGGGTGGAGGTCAAGGCCCATCCTTCTATTGTGATGCAATTTCCTTTCCAGCTGCTTCTGTGGGGCTGTCCCCAAGGGGAAGGGGACAAACACTCCTGGCTCTGTAAGCACCAGCCAGAGCATCTGCTGTGGCTGACCCTGCTCCATGGCGACATTGTCCGGCCTTCCTGATGCCCGTGGAGCAGCCATGAGTGCTCCCCAAAGAAAGGGGAGGGGGGGGGGGATAATGACCTCCCAGCCCCATTAAACAGAAGTCAAGAATACCCACAGCTCATGTGGGCACATGACATAGGCTGCCCCTCCTTGCTCAGGCACAATCCCCAAAGCCCTCTGGGGCCAGCATGAGGGGCTGGCATAAGACTCCCACATCAGCCCTCAGACCCCATAACCCCTTCTCACCTCCATGCCTGGGACATGGCCCCCTTCTTGCCCCATGCTCTCCGGTTTCCCACCCTTGACTGAGAGCAATTAGTGGGGGCACGCCCAGAGGATACTCAAGAAGATTGAGGGAACCCCATCTCTGTAGGTCCCCAACCTCATTTCTCTCAGGCCCCAGACCAGGGCAGTCTCCCCAGGGGCCAACGTGAAGGATACCCTTTTCACTCAGAAGAGGTGTCAGCCAACAGGCTGGCTGCCCCCCTGCACCGGGGAGGACTGAGGCCAGGCCCTCCTCTCTCTCCTCCCCAGGGAGCTCAGTGCTGCTTTGATGTGCAACAGCGATGACATGGCAGTAACTGGTGGGAAGGAGCTTTAATGCTGCTGTGTTAAATGACAGCCATTGTTCCTTGGCAATTTTATGATCAAGGAAAGGAAAGAGGCTTTTTAAGAAGCCATGTAGCACATTTAAGAAGCCCTAGAGGATTGGGGAAGGTGGAAGAATGAAGTGGCTCCAAAGAGGAGGCAGCTCCATGCAGGTGTCAGTGACCTGGTCCCCTCCCCAGTGCCCCAGAGCACCGTCAGGGGCAGCCTCCCAGCACGGCTGAAGGGCCCCTGCTGCTGGCTGAACCCCCAAAGCTGGGGCCAGCAGACACAGCACAAGGCAGGAGCAATCCTCTTCCCAAGGTGGTGGTCTTTTTCCGCACAAGCGGGGGCTTGTGGAGCAGAGCTCCAGGACACGCACCCACGCCCATTCCCTTCCCACCCCCCCCCCACCCCCCGCCGCCCAGCAAAGGCAGAAACGTAGGGAAATGCATTAACCCAGACAGTAGGCCTGGGACAATGTGGCCTGAAGCACAGGTCTCTGTGGTGGGGGCTGAGCTGTACTCCGAGACAGCCATCCAGCTGGTACCAACCTTGATTTCCTAGCTCTGCCCTCAGGATCCCCCTGAGTTATCACGGTGGCAGCAACAGCTCCCCCTGCGCACTCACCCCTCTCCAGAGACAGAGATGGAGCTCCCCTGTCCAATCCCCAGGTCCGCCTGCTGGTCCACCTCCGTGTCAGCCTCAAGGGCTCCGAAGCCAGGCCTCTCCCTGGGACCAGCTGCCCTCCAAACTTCCCCTTTCTGACTCTGGCCACTTCACCTTCCAGGGGCCTTCTCCTTGTCTCTGCGTGGTGAGGCTCTTCTTCTCCCACAGAAGCTAAAGGGACCTTCTCCATGAAGTCCTCCTGGTCTTCTTCTCAGCAGTCTTCTCTGAGTTGAAATCAGTAGTTCTCCAAGAATTGTCATCAGTATTACCTGGGAACTTGTTCAAGATGCAATTTTTTGCATTCCACCCAGAGGCTACTCGGTCAGAAGCTTGAGGTAGGGGAGCAGCAACAGGTTTCGACAAGCCCTCCAGATCATCCTTTGGAAGTCAGAGAACCGCCAGTTAGGGTCAGTGGACCTCAACCACTGGTGTGCCTGCTGCTGCCGGTGGCCCGGGCGCCACCCTTTAAGAACCTCCCTCCACTTAAATCTCTGGGGTGCACCTGTCCAAGCTGTTCATCTGACACTCAGGCCTCCCGCCTTAGGTGCAAGCACCATCTCTGCAGGGCAGGGCTGTCCCGCCTGTGTGGGCGATCCATGTACCTGGCCGGTACCCATAAATACCTCTCCCACTGGATTGGGAAAGAGAGGCCTGTGACTTCGGGGCACACTTCCACCATGAAGAGACAACCTCAAGGCAGCAGAGGTCTTTCACTTTCTCAGTGAAGAACACAGGAGCTTCAGTGGGCTGCATAGCATGGAGGAGCTTCCTGGCAGGAGAAGACCTCCCTGCCGGGTAGCTGGTGACTTGAGGCTTGGCTTGGAGAGTGGCAGCCGATGCAGCAGAGGGGGAAGCGACAGCTGGTGATGGCTCCCTCAAAGTCTCCAACACCATTATCAAATCAGCACCATAATGGCCAGAAAAAGTTATTTCTATTTTAAATTGTCAATATTAATCTAACGCTCACGATGAATGGAGTGGTGATGATAAATGGGGTGTTTAATAAAGATGAAAGCTCCAGCAGCCTAGGAGAAAACCCCCTTTGACTTAAAGTTATCGTCTTGATTAAAATTTCCATTTTATTATCCTAATCAGCAATCTTTGTTCGATGTGCTACAACTCTTATTTTCTCCACTTAGAGAGATAATTAACAACGCTATAAACATATTAAAAGTAAAATGTTTATTAAAATTGCTCTGTTACCATATTTAACGTATTTTTTGTAATGCTTCATCGAGATACACCCTTGCCTCCAGGAAGACTCCCCTAAAACCAAGCTCTGCTCAGAGCTTCACCCTGTTCCTGAGGCCCCCAGGGAAGAATCCTTGTCCTGGTCACACAGTCCTGTATTCAACAGCTCTGTCACAGTTTAACTCAGTTTAATTTCATGATATTCAATCTGACATCTCTTCATGCAAACCGTAAGAAATTCCTTACTCTCCATTACGGGTACATGGCTGGGATGGAATGGAGGCACAGGTGGGAAACTGAGGCACATGGAAATACAAAACTTTCCCCCCAATAAATCACCTTGCATCTCTATGGAATGTAAACATTTGGTTTAATTTATGGTATAATGAGCAAAAAGCCAATAAGCACCAATTATGAGCAGGCTCAGTGGGAAGAAGCCACAGTGCCTCATAATCCAGGGCCTGACTCCAGGCAGAGCATCAGGGCACACAATGTCTAAAGGCCATGGAGAGAAAATTGTTTAAGCCTGATTTAAAAAAAAAAAAAAAAAAAAAAAAAAAAAACAAAAAAACAAAAAAAAACACTGATCCTTATCCAAACACAGAATGTGACTCCCCCTATGGGATATCTGCTCCATGAAATATGAAACACTGGAGCCAGCTTGAAATGGCCACTCAGATCACCCGGTGACACTCCCAGGAGGGGCACCCTGGCCAAGGCTTTCTGGTTTCCTCCTCCTCCTTCTTCCTGAACTCATCTCAGGGCAGACCAACAGATTCAATCCACCCACCTTCTCATGTCCTTTAAACAAAGCTGATTCGGGGCACCTGGGCGGCTCAGTTGGTTAAGCGTCCAACTTCAGCTCAGGTCATGATCTTGCAGTTCGTGAGTTTGAGCCCCAAGTAGGGCTCTGTGCTGATAGCTTGGAGCCTGGAGCCTGCTTTGAATTCTGTGTCCCCCTCTCTCTCTACCCCGCCCCTGCTCATGTTCTGTCTCTGTCTCACTCTCTCTCTCTCTCAAAAATAAACATTAAAAATTTAAGAAAAAAAAAAGTATAATAAACAAGGCTGATTCAACACAAGGCATGTCCTCCCCGCAGCCACCAGTCCAGAAGGGCCATGAGCTGCCATCACTCACGGAGAGGACCTTGGTTTGAAAGCACTTTGGCACAGATCTCATTTAATCCTCTCCAAGGCCTGGGACAGTAGGTATCATCTGCACATTTACAGACGGAAGCCCAATGAGGGTAGGTACCTTGCTCCAGGTCACACTGCTAAAGGGCCGATGGCAACGTCATCCTAGTGCTAGCTATCTCCTGGGCAGTCAAGGCTCCAGCTCACTTCTCCAGCCACAAGATGAGTAGGCACCTCTGAAGCAGGAGGGGAACCAAGCCTCACCCTACTTGTGCTGGAAATTCTCAGAGGCTCCTGTGAACAGCCTCTCTGTCTGGGATGTGTTTTTCCATGATGTGTGTGTTTTAACCTGGGTCACCTCCGGGTATCCTGGAGCCTTCCACAGGGAAGGCCATGTTCTGTTAATCAGCGTGAACCGGCACATGCCCTCTGACCCCACGGGAAGGCAGGCATACCGGAGTTGACAACACTTAGGGAAATGAAGGAAACGGCAGTCCACACAGGCCCAGGGGTAAGGGCCATTAATCTCCCTTCACTGAAGGAAATGAAATCATTATGTCTGCAGCTACAGAATCCAAAAGAACAAATTTCCTGCCAGGATAATAAATGGATTCTTTTGTGTTCGCCTTGACTCCCGTCACATGACCCTCCTGAACCATTCCTCAGCCAGGTGACTTGGCTGGGTAAACACCCAGAAGTTTCAGTTTCAAGTTCCCAAAATGGACCAGTGAGCCACCCTGGCTGCCCTTACTTAGCCTTTCCTTCCCAGACCACGGCCTGCAAAGGTGAGCAAGGCTTCTGTGCCTTTCCCTCCACCACAAAGGCTTTCCTGAAGAGGACTGTCCCCCGCCCTCAGCCAGGAGCAGGTTTTGAAGTAACTCCATGGAGAAGAGAGGGGAAAACCATTTTACCGTTGAATAGGCATCACACAAGATGTACTTTGGAAACAATAATGAATAGTAAATATGGGTTATAAAGTTCCCAGGGCCAGCAAAGGAGCACCTGGGCGATGCTCCTGATGATGTGCGTGGAGGGAACAATATAGGGCTTGGGAGGTCTCGTGAAGGCAGCGTTATGGGCAACCTGGGCCGCACTGGGCTGCACTGACATCCCTTCGAATGGGACCCTGGAGCCCTACCCTGGCAGGTGGCAACATGCAAGCAATGAACCACTCCATAATGGGCTTCTGTTCGGACACAGCACTGAGTATTTGCCTCCTAAAATGGGTCTGTGCTTGCAGAGACAAATAATTCCTGGCTTAATATACCCAGGAAAAACCCTTGCCCTCCTGTCCCCTGGGTCCCTGAAAACAGGCCATAGAAGCAGAGCAGAAAATGCAACCCTGGGGTGCAGGCTGGCAGTCCCACTTCCCCAGAGGTGTGGCTCACTGCAGAAGACCTTCTGTGCATGTGAAGAGAAATGACCACAGGTCTTCTTCTGTCTGACCCAGGCAAGGAAACCTCCAACTCCCAAGTATGAGTGTGTGTGTTGTGGGAGGAATAGTTCCAGTCACCTTAAAAAGGCAGGGATGCCTCCTCCATGAAAAAAAAAAAAAAAGTGAGAACTTCCTAGGCTCTCCTGGACTCTACTGAAAAACTATGATATGTGAGTGCTTTGGGGTAAAATAATGAATAGAAGTGATGAGTGTCTTGGCAAGAAAAATAAAATGGAACCTCCTAGAGAAGCAGTGTGAGCACACAGATGACTACCACAGTGTGACATCTGCCGGGTTGCCTCCCCAGATGAGACCAGACATTGGGATTCTATGGGATGAAGGAAGTGGCTTGGCAGTCTTGTCTCTACTTAACTCTGGCTCCCTGCCCCCCGCCAGACAGCCTCAAAGCCACAGTGAAGTGTCATGGACACCAGATCCTCCACCCAATGTCACTTCTCTGGCTTCAATACCCACAGCCCTTCACTGATGCCTGCCATAGCTCTTGCCTACAGGATTACAAATTGTCTATTTATATGGCTGTCTATGCTACTAGATGTGCTTCTCCAGAGCATGGATCAAGTTTCATTTATCTCTGCATCTGTATAAAGATGGATGGATGGATGGATGGATGGATGGATGGATAAATCAGAATACCCAAGGCATATAATCTTCATCAATCCCACATCTTATGGAAAGAAATGAAATTTATAGTTACAAAGCACTACTCCATGCTGGGTACTGTTGTAAATGACTTTTATACTTTATCATATTTAATTCACACAAATATCCCAAGAAGTGATGTTTATTTTCGACTAAGGATCAATAAAGGGAAGCACTGTACTTGAGACCCAAAGCTAGATCTGCATGAGTCCACATCCAGTGTTTAAATGGATCATGCCATCTGTCAGCCATCTTTCAGATCATAAGTGCAACAAACATTTGTTGGGCACCTGCTGTGCACCAGGCGTGATGCCACACATGGAGGATTCAAAGACAAATCCGACGTGGATTTGGATGGAGCCCTTGGGTAAGTAGGGGAGGAAACTCAAGCTCTCCACAGACTCCACAGCCAAGAAAAACTCTTATCACATCAAAAAATATGCAACAGGGTAGAGATATATGGCTAGAGCAGAGGGAGAAGATTATTAATTCCCTTTTCTAAAAAGCAACTATAAAGTTGGGCAAAAGTGACAAAAACAACCATCTCAGCACTCTGGAAATTTATCCAGAGACAATCTGAGAAGTGTTTATGTTTCAAAGGCTGAACATCCAATAACGATAGTGGGAATCCATGTGACTCTTGCTGCTTCCTCCTCTCCACCCATCCCCCAGCTCAGCTGACATGGAGATTCTTCCAGGAAAGGAAATGACATGAGAGTAGTGGAGGTGTGGGGTCAAAGAGGACTCACTTGATTGGAGCGGCTGACAATGCCCACATCTAGGAGCACTGTCAGTAGAAGTAAAGATCTCATCAGGCACAGCTGTGGTCATGGTTGGGGCAAGCATATTCCTGGCTGAGGCTGTGCATATATCCAATGAAACCAGGGAGGCCCCAAGATATCCACACATGACTGGCCAGCCCCAAGAAGCAGAGTCAAAGCCAGAGTATGTTTCAAGATGGCCTTAATTTTGAATGTGCTTTTTTACCTACACACAGATTCATCAGCAAAGAACGGAAGATTTACTGACTCAAAGTGTTTAAGCACAACCTCTTTTTCACCACTGGCAAATTCCTCAGCTACCCTGGCAAGGGAGCTACCTCCAGGAAAAAAGCTTAAAAATAAAAACACAAATTAAAACACAAAAACTAAACCATCACATCAGTGGCCACACACTTCAAGGGAGACAAATTTCACAGAGTTAGCCCAGGTACGTTACTAAACAAACAAATAAACAAAACAGTGACAACAGTCTTTTGGGGGGGGGGGGAGCCAGAGTTGCTACAATACATTATCTAAAATGTCCAGTTTGAAACTTAAAAATTATGATACATCTAAAGAAATAGGAAAGTGTGACCAATAGTCAAGAAAAAAAAAAAAAGCAGTCAATAGAAATGGTCTCTGAGTCCCCAGATATTGGATTCAGCAAAGACTTCAGATCAGCTGTTATAAATATGTTCAAAATCCAAAGGAAACCATGTCACTGAATCAAGAAAGTGTGACAACAATGAATCAACAAAGATTTTCACTAAGGGGGCAGAAATTATAAAGAAAGAACCAAATGGAAATTCTGGAGTTAAAGAGTATAAGAACTACAATGAAAAACTTACTAGAGAAACTCAGCCAAGGACTCAAGATGGAAAAAGGAAAAATCAGTGAACTTGAAGACAGATCAAAGGACATTACCATATCTGAAGAACACAGAAAGAAGATTAAAGTAAAAACCACCAGAACCTCAGCAGCCTGATTGACTAACATCCAGCACACCAATACACATATGATGATAGTTACACAAATTGAAAAAGAGAAAAAGGGACACAAAATTTTTTGAAAAACAATGCCTTAAAACTTTTCAAATTTGATGAAAAACATTGATGTATACCATATTCTGGAAGCTCAATGAACCCAAAGTTAAGGAGACTCCCACATAAATACACCATAGTCAAACATCTAAAAGATAAGAGAACATTTGAATGCAGCAACAGAAAAATAATTTATCACATACAGAGGAAAATGATCTGATTAATAATGACTTCTTTTCCAAAACAAGAGTCCCACAGACAGTGGAATGATATTCAGTGTGCTAAAAGGGGGGAAAAAAAACTGCCAACCAAAAATTCTATATCTAGCAAAACTATCCTACAAAAAAAGAGGACAAAATAAAGACATTCCCCAATAAACACAGAAAGAATTCACTGCTAGCAAACCTGCCTTACAAAAAACTAAAATAAAATAACCAGTAACAGATGTCACTCAGGATGGAAAGATATAAACCAGAAGGTAACATGAAAACATGAAAAGAATAGGTAATGGAAAGCATGTAATATATGTAAGTATGTGAGTCTTCTCTTAATGTATTTTAAAAGCATAAGATTATAAAGTAAGAATTGTAAGGCTGTATTGCTGGGTTTATAGCATCTATAAATGCAACAGGAAAATACAACAGGAATAGCATAAAGGAGAGGAGGCACCACTTCAACCAGGCCATAAGGATGTGGGGGTATTAACAGGCAGTGAGAGTGGGAAAAGGGACTCCAGGCAGAGAGAGCTGAGGAGCCACAAGTGTGGAGACAGGAAAGCTGTGTTTGTGGAAGAGCAAGTTGTCTTATTTGAGGGCCCAGATGATAAGGCTGGAAGAGTCTTCTACAGGTAACTAAGGAAACCTGTGCAAAGCCAGGCTAGGGAAACAGGACTGGTTTTTCCCCATTCAAAAGGAAACTGGAGGGCTTTTTGTTTTGTTTTTTGTTTTTTAATTAGAGAAATAAATCTTTCTAATCAGTGCCTCAGGAAGTGTCTTCTAGCTCCTGGCACTGCAATGGCTCAGGTCCCAGATGGAATGAGTGCCATGATGGCACAGGCTCCAGATGGCATGGGCATGCAAGAGTGAGGCTCGTTATAAGGGAGGTTTTCAGGAGCCCACCGTAATGACATGTGGTGATATCTATGACGTCCTCTTACTTTCATTCTCTCCCCAGCTCTCAAAGTTGCTGCCAATAAGCTCATTGAGGCGTAAAGCAATGAGACAGACCCCGAGGAGTGGACACTCAAGTGAATAAGAAAATAAGAGAATTTCAATAAATCCATACACAATGCCAGGCGGTCTGATAAGCACCTCAAACTCCCTTATTTAAGCCTGAAAGGGAGATTTTATTAAATGTATTTTATAGAGGAGGAGACTGAGGACATATTGGCCTAAGGTTCACACAGAGCAAAAGCCAAATTCAGATGCACGTGTACCTGACTCATCACCACTTACACTCTTCCCACACTTTCAACCAGCTCCTCAGGTGAGAAGGTGCCCACCCCAACCATCAGCTTTTGCAAGCAAATCAATGGAGAAATGAGTAGAAAACTGTTTAAGCTAGACTCGTTCCTGTCTCCTTTCAGCAATCTTTCATCCCTGTCTGGGGTCCCTAGAAAACAAAACACCCAGGCTTAGCATTGCTCCGTTGTGAGCTGCCTCAGTACCTCCCACCCATGCCCCACACCCACATACATACTGATATACATTCAGGAAAAATAGCCGCCACTAAAACGCAGCATGAATAGCAAGAGGTACAAGGCTGCAAGGAAGGAAGTTCCACTCCTCCAAGGCTCCCTGCCTGGGTCTGAACACGGGGCAGGCAGGGCACCTAACAGGGTTCTGGAGACACTGTTTGCTGCTCACATCAGAGCTCTTCACAGAAATCAGGAAAACACCTCAGGAGGAACAGGGGCTTCCAGTCATACTGCGGTGCCAGTGACTGCTGCCCCTTCTTGGCACACACATCCTCTCCTAAGTGGGGTACAGGGAAGTGCATCCAGAGAAGGGGGCTCTGGAAGCATGGGAGTCCAGGAACGGAGCTCATTTCCTGGGAGGAGCCCTGAGATGGGGAAGCATATCACACGGTTCAGAATCCACCCTTCCTAATAACACCTGCCAATGACAGTCCGGTAACTGTCACTACCAGAATGAGGCGATCTGGAAGTGAGCCAGAGGGCCATGAGTGGCCAAAGCCACTAACATCCACCACTGTGCTGGAAGCTCCCTCTAGAAGGGAAGGGGCCTCACATCTGCCACCAAAAGAGAGACCCAGGGGGCGGTCAGGGAGCTGGCATTTACAACATGTACCAGCTCTGCACACTGCAAAATGGCATCCACATTACAACTTTCCACCAACTTCATAAAATACATTTTATTGGTATTGTTACGGCTCTGACTCAGACAACTTCATAAAATTTTTCCTTCTTATGAGGAGGGTACTGTTACACATGCACTCGTTTGAAAGTTTGAAGTTCAATTGCCAAGGCCCATTTAATTACACATGCACACTAAGAAACAATTTTTTAAAGACTAGGACATACACAGACTATTTGTAGTGCTTTAATTTAGAGAGTTTTAATGCATCCAAGAGCCAGACTGATTTTATTTGGCCTGCACAGAGATGTTACAAAGAGAGAGAGAGAGAGAGAGAGAGAGAGAGAGAGAGAGAGAGAGAGAGAGACAGAATGTGTTTTTGTCAACACTTAAAAATTGGTTATTATCCCCTTGAAAATCCAGAAGATAAGGCAATGCCCATATACCTAGATGGGGTGTGGGCTCATCTGTCTACACAGCACCCACCAGGCCACCCCACCTGGTTACAAAACCTCTAATCTCTAGCAGTCATGGGGCCTTGCTCTAGACAAACTCCAAACACTGACACAGTAGTCTACTACAGGCCAAGCCCTGTGCCAGGCACCATGGGGAAACAAGTAAGTAAGGCCTGATCCCTGTGCCCTAGTGGTTCATTCTGCTTGGGAAGACAGACAGACACACAGAAATAACTGATTAAAAGAGAAATGAGAGTCAGAGAATAATGGAGGAGCCAAGTGGAGATAGAGATTTTGTAGGGAGACTCAGAGGAGCAATGTGGTCCCACAAAGAAATATGACTCCTTGCCCCAGCCCCAAGACCCCCTAGCAGGATGTCCCAGGGGCCCTAATGAGGTCCCAATCCTAGCCCATCCCAAGCTAATCCTCAACAAAGCAGAAGCATATTCTACCTTTCATTTGTTTATTCCACAAAGTTCCCCAGGGCACATAGTAGAATCACCTGGAAGCTTTTGCATCCCACACACAAACAGGTCCTACCATCTAAGGAGCTGGGCTCCCTCTTGGGGGTTGGGGGAGAATATGCTCACCAGGACATGGAAAACACTCACCAGGTGGCTCTGTGGTCTGTCTCCCATTACTCACCACTGCCCTGCCCTATGCCAGACCCCATCTAGGCCACATCTTTTCTGTCAGGGGTTTATCCACTGCACTAGCCATCCTAATCAGGGACAGTCTGCCCAGAGGTCATGACCTAGTCAGGAGGCCAGGATTGGGCATCCTTGGCCTTGTGCCTTAGGCATGGCACAGAGTGGCTTCCAAAGTGTCCAAGGGCAGAGGTATTTTAAAGACATGCCAGAGCCTTCTCCTTGTAACCTAAAATCTCTGCCTTAGCTCCAGTCACACTGTCTTCCACAGGACTTATTCTCCTCCACTCCTGCCTCATGACAGGCAGTGGCTGGTGACACAGCCAGAACAGCCAACAACAAAGAAACAGCCTCTAGTGGTCCAGGTGAAGCTCACATCACTCATTCTATCCATGCATGGAAATAGCCACCAGCCAATAACTAGCATAGTAATGGCAAGGCTGTGGCTGTCGCTGTCATGCACTCATGCTAGGCAAGTACAGGACCCTGTAGAATCAGCGGGCAGTGGGGCAAGAAAGACAGTTACTTGTGCCTGAACAATTGAGTTCACATCCTAACCCTGTGAGCTCCAGATTGTGTGTCTTGGCCTATTAACCTCTGCATCTGTAAAATAGGAATAATATTTTGGGATTGTACACTGAGAATCAAATGAAGTGACATATGCAAAGCAGTTAATACAGTGCCTGGCACGTAGAAGGCACTATGTAAATATTAGTTCTCTTCCATTTGAACATTACTTGATGAATTAATGGATGAATATACGGTAGAAAAAAAGAATTTACTTAAACATGCTCCAGACTGCTTCTAATTATTCCATTCTTGTTGTTTTTATTAGAATCTCCCTGGGAGTCGAGTGTTTACTTTTATTTCCTAGCTTCAAAGTTGCATGCAAAAAAGCTGCCCTCTTTTTATGTACTTCTCTTGTAATTAGGGTACACTGCCACCAGGTGGCAGTGGCTGACTTTGGGCTGGAAAACTCATGATTTGTTTTAGATCCAGCTACACCCATGAATTTTCCAGACATTAATTTTCAACGAGCAAGAAAGGCTACATATGATTGATTAGAAGATTCTATTAAGTGAAGGATTTTTTTTAAAGGAAAGTGCTAAGCAATTATTCTCCCATGACTTTCAAGTATAGCATGAGAGGATAAGGTTTTAAATTTGGGCAAAATAGATGACACAGTAGAAAGAACTGATTGACCAACAGGATAATAACATTTTAGCATAAACTGTTAAGAGACTCTGTACAGAAGACACGCAGGAGATGTCTCCAAGAGCCAAAATAAGCCCAGAAAAGCTGTAAGGGGACAAAAAGGCTAGGATAGAAAATCAAGAAACTAGGATTTCCTTTTGGCTCTCCTTCCAACATACTGTAAGACTCTGGCCAAAACAGCAAACTTTTCTGTGCCTCAGTTTCCTCACTATAAAAGGAAATCAGGGAGCAAATGATCTCTTATGGCTCCCATGACCTTGGCTGACATGAATCTTCTACCTTTCTGTGTTGCATCTCCTTGATCTTAGCCTCTGTCATCTCTGGTAATGACAGATCTCCAACCAGACCCCAGACCAGAATCGCAGGAGGACAGCTGCATTCCCAACAAACCTGACCACTAGGTCTAAGGGTGCTACGGGGCAAGAGTGGGGACCAGAGCAGGACAGAACCAATGAACCCCCCAAACCTCCCAAATAGTCCTGAAGCTCAATCCCACTCAAACCGCACCGCTGTTCTATACTCCCCATAGTCTTACCCCCACTGCTTGCCTATTCTTGGGGTACACCCAGGTGCTATCTCCTCCTTGTACGTGGCTGTGTATACGGCTGTGTAATGTCCAGGGACTGTTCTGTGAGGCAACTATCACCACTTTTCTTACCAACAGAGCATCCACAAGGGAGAAACAGCATGAATAAGGCTATTCGTGGTCCCCGCTCTCCTTTTAAATTGTCCTTGTATGGACACAGTAGAAAATTCCATCAAATAGCCCCTAACCCCTAGGTCTTTCATATTGGCAAATCCTCAATCTTTGGCAACTGGGGGAGAACTTCCTGTAAGACTTTGTGCTTTTGAAAAAACAAAGTTTGTATACACAGGAGCATGCAAGACTGAAGGAAGTCCCAGGCCAAGAACTCCTCTTTCTTCCCCACTAAAGTTCAGCCTTGCAGGCATCTTCTCCTACCAACCCCACCCCTCCCCTGCTCTGGCAAGGTTTGCATGGAAAGAGCGGTTGTCTCCTCCCGGCCATCATCCTGGACAGCTGGGGCATTCTGCAAAGCAGTCTGAACCCTCCGGGAACCCTCTGGTGGTCACCCTTGAGTTTATGTCAACAACATCTGCATCCACATGAACCAGGAAGAATGACAGTCAGGGATTCTTTAGGAGTAAACCAGGTTTTAAAACATCTTTAAAAAAAATTATCCTCAATTTGAAAAACACTGATTTGCCTTTTTATAGCCAAAAAGATATGCTACAGCTCAAAGACAGGATCATGAAATAGAAAGTACACTCTTTAGTTAAGAGGTGCTTGAGAGACTAAGTTATCTTAATCTTTTAAAGAAAAGTTTTACAAATGGGTCCCCACATGCTCCTGACACATTGATTGCTGGTGTTCTCCATAGAGAACAGGCTGTAGAGGCTCCTTAACTTCAGGGATACCTTAGCCTCCAGCCACATGACCAACTATCATCCTTTTTCAAAGTCGACTCTATGGTCAATCCTAAGGAGGAACACATTAAAAGATAGATATTTGCTAATGATTCATCTGAACTAGTTAAAGTCATTTACCTAAACTCATCAGAATATTAAAATGGAAAACCAAACTTTTATTAACAGTAGCCTCCTCTATAAATAGAGAAACAATGTCTTCTTTCTTTAGACAAATTTATTCAAGATCAGTCACTTGGGAATTGGAAAAGCAGGAGAGCTCCTATTTCTTTTCCGGTCAATGAATTAACATGAAGGAGAAGGTAAATGCGGAAGTAGCTGCATAATAAAAGACATTAAGTTTCTTATCTTGATTAAACTTAGGCTGATTCATATTTATTGTTATTTTTTAAGCCTGCATTTCATATTTATAACTGAAATGCTAACAAAATGTGTGCATGTTTTTGTTAAAATGTGCTTTTGTTGAATGTAGATAGTCACAATACATAAATATGTGGTTTTAACCAAACAAAATAATTTGGATATCTGTTATTTCTGTTACACTTTATTTGCCTAATAAAATACAGTTTTAAAAAATTCACCAAATATATATCATTTCTCTGGTAGATTGGTGATGGTTTCACTCTTATTATACAAATATCTGCTTCAATTTGTGTGAATAAATAAAATTCCGAAAAGATTACATTTTCAGACGCAAATTAAAAATAGACAAATGAAGTTAATTCTTTAAATGTACCTTTAAAAAAAAAAAAACCCGCATCTGATTTAGGAAAAACTAAGAGCTTAAATCCATTATTAAAATTTATTTTAATTGAAAAAGCTGCATATAATAGGTGATGAAATCATGCTTTGCATTGACTATTGCTGTGAAATCAACCTGGGAACTAACAGGCACTGATCATGCCTTAGGGGGTGTTCAGTGTGTCCAGGTGACCAGAGGGACTGGGATGGCTGTGGCCACTGGGTGCCCAGGAGACAGCTCTCCGAGAGGGAGGATCCATCCCTTTCTCACCTCCAGACACCCTCTGCATCAACTTCTGCCTTCAAACAACACGTTCACAAAAGATACAAACTGCTGACTGAGACATACATAACCTTTCTTTAACACCTTATTTATGAAGAAGCTTGCTGGCTCTTGGTAAGGCATCAGCAATTTCTGCATTTGGACCAAAACAACTCCCACACCTGCGGCCTCCAACCTGTGACCAAAGGAGGCCACAGGCAGGGAGACAGAAACCCCCAGGTTCTGACGAAGGGGATGCCGATGCCGGCTGAGAACATCAGAGCCCTGGGAGCCCAGGAAACTCTGACACACCTTCCTCGCCCTTCCTCCCTCCCTAGTCAAGCCCTTCTATTCACAGAACCACCACTGAAGTTCCGTGGCCTGTCTTCTCACCTCCACCAGAGTGTGTCCCACTTGGCTAGATGTATCATGTGCTGAGACAGGAAGAACACAGGCTTTGGAGCCAGACTTTTCTGGACTGGACTCTTGGCTGGCATTTCTACTAATGTTGGGAATGTCACATCGCCTCTGTGGGCCTCCAGGTCCTTAAGTATAAAGCGTTGTGGTCAAGATTCAAGACAACACAGGTAAAAACCAGCCCAGTGCCCAGCTGCACTGTCAACATCAATAAATGTCATACCCACATCTGTTAATGTGTTCCCATTATCAATTCCTCTGCTGGGCTGCAAGTTAGCAAGCAATCATATGAGCAGGAATCTGGAACCTACCACCATTAAAAGCTGTCCATCTTAGGAAAGAGAAGGGATCTCTGGTGTTCTGACCCCAGTCCCACCAGGATAGACCTGGTTTCTCCAGAGTCCCTTCCACCTTCGATATCATGTGCCAGTATCTTTCCCCTCAAGCAATGGCTTGACTAAGGCACTACCATCAGGAGGAATACACCTGCTCAGATGTTAGTGCAGCATCTCCCATGGTCACCTGACTTCTGACAGAATCAAGAACCCGAATCCCAGACACCTTGTGGAAGCCAAGAAAGAGAGGCTGCCAACGCATTACACACGTGTCCAGCCAACCGTGAGAGAGCGCCTCTAAATTACCCCCTGTTCACTTGACTGGGGAAGTAGCATTTGTTTTTACTTTCCAGGACAGACAGTCAATCACTTGTATGTGGCAGAAATAAAGATAAATACCACCCATTGAACTTTAAATCAAAATGCTAATCCCAGGCTGACTTCTCTGTCAATTACTTCTACTGAAGTAATTCAGCAGGCTTTGATTATACCCAAAATTAATGCTCTGGTGGAGATTATGTCTATTAATCACAGATTTTGATGGTGGCTGCTCATGTTCCTCCACTGGGTGACATCCCAAACTGCCCCGATGGTCAAGAGACCTCTGCTTGGGTGTCCCCAACTCACAGATTCTAAGGCATCTCCAATGGGGAGTATTTGAAAAGACCACTTGATGTTAACATAGTAAAAAGGCTCAAAGGGTAGGACCATCCTTAAGAAGAAGCTAGAAGATGGCATGTTCTGAGCATTAAAAAAAGGCAGAGCACTGTTCTATCTTTACTAAGGACCAAGGAAGAGAGACTGGGACTGGCCAATCTGAATCCAGCAGAAAAGATCCATTAGTGGACCCCAGGGATGATCACACCAAAGATAGTCACAGACAACTCACACTCACATCCCAAAAGATCACCCATAAGTCAGTTTGTGTGGAAAAAAAAAAAAAGAAAAAGAAAAAGTCTTGGCTCTGGAGGTCTAAAGGGGATAGTCAGGAATCCAGGTTGGAACAGCAAATGCCCATTTCATCTCCACAAAGCTGGAGGCCCTAAATCTCCCCTCAGTCTGAGCCTCTCATTCAACACATATTTATTTGTCACTTACTATTTACCAGGCTCTATTCTGGGCACAGAGGGTATGTCTGAACAAAACAGAGTAAGATGCCTGTCATCATGGGGTTTACATTCCAGGGAGCCTAGCAATTCATCTGGTCCAGCCTTCTCATTCCTTGCCCAGAAAGACACAGAAGCTGGTCTTTTCCCTCTGAGCAGCCTTCTGGCCATCACCCGCACACTGCCAGGGCAACTTTCTTAAAGGTAAATTTGACCAAAACCCTTCAGTGGCTCCCTGCCTAAAATAGCGAGTCCAAGCTTCTTAGGTTCTGGTGTGCTTCCCATAATCCTCTCTGCATATCCTTCCAGATTCAAGTCATGTGAGATGCACACAGGGCTGGTCAGCTCCCTGCTCTGCTATTGGCTGTTTGCCCTGCATGCACGCCCCGCATCCCTGCTCTTCACCCACTAAGCACCTCTTTGCCCTTTGAGACAGCCTTAGGGCAGCTCCTCCAGATGCCCTCAAGATCGGCCAGGCCCCTCTGCCAGACCCCACAGCACCCTCGGCTTCTTTCAATGCCAGCACCCACGATACTGACCTGCCACTGCCTGCTCATTTTCTCTTTCTCCCTCAAGACTGAACTCCATTTAGCCTGAAACAGTGCTTTATATGTTCTATACTCCCAGCACAGTGTCTGGAACATATTAGGTGTTCAATGAAAGTTTACTATCCTGAACCAATCATACCATAAAACCTAACCACCCTTTAGTACATTGTTTCCATGGAAAAATTGTGCTCCAAGTTCTGCCTGGCCTGTCGGGGACACAGTTTGCCCATTCAAAGTTCCAACGACAAAAATATTGGTCCATTTGGCATATCCTGTGCTGTGCCTCCCATCAAACCAGAGGCCCTGGTGGTGTCACAGGGTCAGTGTGTGGCCACCATCAGATCAAAGCTGGATAATCTATTTGGGTTTACCCCTGCAGCCTCACTCATGGGAGAATGTGAGTTCCCAGGGACCCCAAAATGGTTTTTGTCGGATGTTGGCTCATGGCCCTGGGACACTGTCCCTGAGGTTGAGCGCAAAGGATATGGGTTAGATCACTGTGGGCATGCTCTGCAGAAACTCAAATACTCAAATCTCTTCTTCTCCGCAGAGAAAAAAAATTCACTTATAAAGGATTTTTTAATAAGTAAATAAGTAATAAACCAGCATTACTGGCCACTGCTAAAACATACCCAATACCAGCACCTCCTAGAAGTGAGAGTCATATCAACCATGAATGCATGGCCACAGCATTAAATATGCTGACCCACAGGGATAGAAAGTTGTGTCCTTTGCAACTCTTCTCTTGTTCTTCTGATTATGTCCAGAAGAAAGCTCCAACTGGGACTTGTGTGTTATTAGCATCTCTCTACCACTTCCCAATTTGACTTTTTAAGGAATCAAGAGCAGGTTTCACACTCAGAGTCAAAAGCTAGATTTCAATACCATCAATTTCAATGTCCTCATGTTTACAGTTACCTGCAATCTGTGAAAAGTGAGATTGGTTTTCCCTGGCAGTGGTGAAATCAAGTCTCCTTTTTGAAATACATGTATTCAAGATTTTAAGTGAACATAAGGACAAATATTAGGTATGTGTTAGCACTGGTGGCACGGGGATAAGGGGGGAATCACAGCGGTGACACTCAGATGGCAGAAGCTGGGGGACAGAAACATGTCCTCAACACAGCAAATTTTCAGGACAGTACAATGACTCAGACACTTCATCTGAAGATTTGGAAGTTCAGCTGACTCATGCCTTATCCCAGATTTCTTTTCAGCTCCGTTCTGTCACTGGATATGGAATCTTCACTTTGGAAAATAAGGAAAGCTCAGAAGCACATAACTCCTTTGTAGCGGGGGTAAGGGGATAAGGGGAGACAATAAATCTTATAAAATAGAAACAAAGCACTGGGCCAAACCACAGTGGTCTGAAGGGACAGAAGGCCAAAGCTGGAAGGTAATTTTCCACTTGTATAGAGACAACCTTTGGGTGATAAAAAGTCAAATCAATCCCAAACATAGGGAAAATGTCCTCAGGGAAGTGGAAGCAGCTTGCGTGAAGTGTGTTGAAAATGCGGGGTGTTGTATGGAAACCAATTTGACAATAAATTTCATATTTAAAAAAATAATAAATTAAAATTAAAATTAAATAAATAAATAAGTACTTAAATAAGGGGAGAAAAAAAAATAAAATGCAGGAAAAGAAGGAAGAAACATCAGAGGCCAGAAGCAAGTATGTGTTGCTTGTTTTGGAGGGACGTGAGCCAATCTGTCAACTTGGGGAAAGCAAGCTGGAGAAAGTGAGGACAGAAAAGGGTGGGAACGCATGGTCCCAGAGCATCTGCTGGCACCTGAATCTGACCAGCTCTGGGGTCAGCGAGCTGGTCTGGAACTGTGGGGTCAGGGGTGCAGCTCAACAAGCTATAGTTCCCTAGTTAGATTCTGGGACTCTGTGGGTCCACACCTGGTCTCGTCTCCCAGCTGCTCTCCCAAGCTCTGTGGCAGATTGGAGGCCATACCCACACGTGTTTTCAGAGCTCTTGGAAGCAATTTGCCTGGAGAGGACACTGGATCTCAATTATGCCAATTATGAGGCACCCTCTTATGACTCATCCCCTCCTAGGAGACCACTCTGGAACTTATTTATTAGAAGGGTATGGAAACAATACTCTAGTTGGATGAGGGATGCCATGACAGTTTACAGGAAAATAGGAAATCACTATCCATTTCAAAAACGGAGGGAGAGCTTTGGAGGGACCCTTTTATGGATGACATCGGAGCAAATGCAAAGTACCCAAACCCCAAGCCCTGAGGCCCCAGGATGGGAAGGTCCTCCTGTGAATAAAGCACCTTCTATACATGTTCTCCAATGTTTCTCAGCCCATCAGCATCAACATATGCTAATGAAAAGGGATCCCTTCACACTGAGGAACAGGTCCCATAACAGCTAGTGAGTCTGCATGGTTAGCAGGCAGACCACAGCCCTAAAAAACCACAGCGTTCAGAAAACAGCAGGCTGAAAACACAGCTTCTCCTCTTCCTTCAGGTAGAGGAGAGCAGGAACCCAGATCCACAGAGAGAATGAAGTATAGAAAAGATTTCATTAAGCTCCTTGATTAAAGTCCATAGACAAGTGCTTCCTTTTGAAGCAGAGTGGAAAAAGTCATATAGGCAAGAACACAGGGAGTTACAGTTAAGAGACAATCTAGAGAACAATCTACTATCCAATTCTTAAATGTGGACCTCTATATCTCTGAGGAGCCCTGCAACAAGATAGACAAACAAACAAGAAAAAATGGTCAATTCAAAAAATACTTCCTCAGTCCTTCCTCACCTCCCCAACCCCACTTAAAAATTCTCTAATCAGTACCCTTGGAAACAAGGCATTGGATCCGAGCAGCAAGAATAGAATACCATGTACAAAAACAGAGAAAACACAGAGGACAGTGATCTGATAAAGCTTAGAATATTACTGTCAAAATATATATATCTTTCAAACAACAGTTGTAGGATGAAGCCAAGGAATATCCCCACATAGAACAGGAAATAAGAAAAAGAGGTAAGAGTCATGGAGGCTCCTTCCAGGCATCCAACTCCTATTTTCAGGCAGCTAATGCCAAGTTTACTTTCTATGCACCTTTTCTTAGAAGCTATTTGAGGTTGTATTGCAGTCAAACAAGGGTATCAGTCATGCAAGAGAAAGACAAGGGGCCAGGACACAGGAAGTAGATCAACCCATGAGATTAGAGCTGAGAAGTCTCTGGGGGTTGCTGTGCAGCAGACTTGGGAGAAAACCAGCCTGGACCGGAGCATGATGGTGAAGAACCCCAGGAGGGAAGTTTCTGAAAAATGAGGGGGTACAAGCTCGGTTACATACTGCGATGGAGTGTTTGAAAATACTTTGGGGAAAACTTATTATGGGGGCAACGTGGGGATATTGTATTGGCATATATTACAAAACAAAACAAAACAAAACAAAAAAATATGCAAGAAAGAAAGAGGCAATCCAAAACTCCAGGAGGAAAAAAAGACAAGAAAGGCACCATCCAAATATGTACCACACCAAATGAAGGCATTACTTTAAGTAATTGGTAGCATATGGAAAAAAAAATGCTAGGGGCACCTGGGTGGCTCAGTCAGTTGAGTGTCCGACTTCGGCTCAGGTCATGATCTCACAGTTCATGGGTTTGAGCCCCACATCAGGCTCTGTGCTGACTGCTTGCTCAAAGCCTGGAGCCTAGTTCGGATTCTGTGTCTCCTCTCTCTGCCCCTCCCCCGCTCACGCTTTGTCTCACTCTGTTTCTCAAAAATCAATAAATGTAAAAAAAATTTTTTTTTAATGCTAGAAATACTTAATTTTAAATGGATCATGGGGCGCCTGGGTGGCTCAGTCAGTTAAGCACCCAACTCTTGGTATTGGCTCAGGTTGTGATCTCAAGGTCCTGAGATCGAGCCCCTCGTTGGGCTCCATGCTCAGCATGGAGCCTGCTTGGGATTCTCTCTCCCTCTCTCTCTGCCCCTCCCCCACCTCTCTCTCAAAATAAATAGGCATTAACAGATATATAAATAAGTGTGAACCTTCAGGAGTGATAGCATTAGAAACTTGGACAAGAAAATTAAGTTACAGCATGCTGCTTGGCCTTGCAGTGAATGACACTTTCAGATTATGATGTCATAAATGCCATGCAATGGGTTTTGCCTTTTAGAATCAATCCGTGGTCAAATTATGGAATATTCCACTGTGATTAAAAAACTGAATATAAACATGGACCTTTACAATGCAAAGGTGAAGGCACAGTTGACGAGACTTGGGATGAGCTGCTGGGAAGGGTGACCGGTGCCCATGTCCTCACCTCACAAAAAAAAATGCAGAATCAGGGGGACTGAACAAGAAATAGAGATTTCGGTATCAGGAGGAGTGGGATGGGGAGAAGAGGAGGGATAAAAGAAGTTCAGGCTCCAATCTATTATTTCAGAAATGTCAACAGACAGGATATTCAAAAGTCCACTGAATTTGAGAAATAAAGAGACAAGGCTACACACGTGTACAGACATGGGCATAATCACCAGAAGAAGAAAATATAAATACAACACAAATGGTCACTTCTGAGAAGTAAGGCCGAGAACAGGAAGAGGTGGAACACAGGTATATTAACTTTTTGTTTTTAAAACCTTCAGAGTTATTTTCCAAATGTGCATTTATGCTGGTAAAAATCAAAGATGTTAATTAAAAAAATTTTAGGAAGATAAAAAGGATCAAAATAACTTTTTTCTTTGGCATTAGTGGAAAAATTAGCAAAATATGAAGGTCTGTATATTTGAAAAAGTAAGAGTATTATATCAGTGCTAATTCCCTGATTTTGATCCTTAAGTAAGAATTTCCTCACTTTTAGGAAACAACCACTGATTTAGGAATGAACAGGCATTATCTTTCAAATACTTCAGAAAATAACAACTCTATGTGTGTATGTGAGCATATGTGTGCAGGGAAAGGAAGTGGTAAAACATTCACCTCTGAGGAACCTGAGTGAAGGGGTGTATTATTACTTTGCTAGAGTTGCTGTAACAAAGCACCACAGAATGCGTGGCTTTAACAGAAATGTATCTTTTCACAGCTCTGGAGGCCCAAGATCAAGGTGTTGGCAAGGGTGGATTCCTTCCAGGGCCATAAGGAAGGCTCTGTTCCAGGTCTCCCCTCCAGCTGGTGGTGGTTTGCTGGCCATCTCTGGCCTCCCTCAGCTTGTTGGTGCATCACCCTGATCTCTGCCTTCATGTTCTCATGGCCTTCTCCCTGTGTGTGTGAACTGTCCAAATTTCCCCTCTTCATATGGACACCAGTCATAGTGGATTAGAGGCCCACCCTCCTCCAGTATGGCCTCATCTTAATTTAACTAATAAACCTGTAAGGACCCTATTTCCAAATAAGGTCACATTCTGAGGTACAGGGGTAGGGATAAGTACTTCAATATATCTTTTCTGGGTTGGAGAGGATACAATTCAACCTGTAACAAGGGTATAATGGAGTTCTTTGTACCATACTTAAAACTTTTCTGTAGGTCTGAAATTATTTCAAAATTGAGAGTGTTTGTTTGTTTCTTTTTTAAAAGATAAATAGAAAGGAGCTCTAAGAAGGCCTGAAGGGGAGGGTGTGCAGGGGAGGAGAGCATTATCAGGGAGCCCTCTCATAGCCACGGGGTTCTAAAAGCCCACAAGGGAGGCAGCTGCTGAGAGGAGCCTAGTGGGGGTGACAAAGTCCCTATGCCCCCAGGACAAAGACAGCCTCCTACTCCCACCTCTGTGGTGATAGACTCAGGTCCTTGAAGAGGAGCCTCACTCAGGATTTGGGTCAAGAACACAAATAATTTTTTTTCCCCTTTGAAACAAGAATACAGTGGGGCGCACTTGTCCGGCATCTCAGTAGACACTAGCAGTAGTTAATTAGAAGAATGTTGCTACACAAAGACGCTAAATAATTGTGTGTTTCACAGAATTTTATTCCTTAACTAGTATCTCTTAAAAATAGCACACTCCATATGAGAGTTTTCCATTTATTCAAATCATGTCTGAGAAATACACATTTGTACAGCAATACTTCATCAACAGGGAGGAAGACGGGGACAGTAGGTGCATCCCAGAGGATGAGCCGGGTGATGGACAGCCCCAACCTGCCGGCCTCAGGTAGTTCATATCTGTGCCACTCAGACCTCCTCCTCTAATGCCTCCGGAGAAGGAACCCAGTGGCTACCATGCATGGCCCACCCCAACCTCTATCACCCTGACAGTCTCATTCTCCTGCAGTACAGAAAATGGTGGGGTGGCATCTTCCTAACTAGATGCTTGAGAAGCATCATCAAGCCAATCCAGCTGTCTGTCCTTACACTGGTTCAGTGTCCACATGTACCAGGACTGTGCTGACCAGCCTACAGGAAGTACCATCAGCTCCTTTCCATGACCCTCAGCCTCCTTCTGGCTTGGGACAGCCTCACAGAGTATTCCCCAGCCTTAAAAACCTTGCTTGGACCCCTGGAAAACCACAGAGATTGCAAACGGCACCAAACGAGATTTCCACTTCTGGCTGTGCTGCTAACCCACTGCATGACCTGGGGAGTTAATTCAACCTCTCAGAATCTCAGATTCCTAATCTGTAAAATAATTAGGTTGAGTCAGATGCTGGGAATTAACATACGTTTTCAGGTATAATGGCCCAACTGGGGACTAGTCTCTAAAAAGATTCTAACCGACCAGGAGGAAGAGAAAAAGAGGACAACCTTCAGCCTGAAATGCCCTATTTGTTTTAATCCCACCTAGGGAGCTGGGAGGTCCATGCTAAACTTCTCATTATGGCACTATATTCAGAGTCATATTCATCACTAGCCTATTAAGACCCCGTGACCTTTTTTGTTCCTACTCATACAGAGTTGCTTTTGCTTCCATCTTTGAGGCAGTGATTTTCACCAACTATTCACCAAAAGCCCAAATAGCACCAAGATGTGAATTGTGCACATTTATTCCAACTTGAACATAATCTCTTTTCTTGAAAACTGTCCAAGGCGCCAAGCATATGTCTTTCCTCAATGGAGTACCAAATAAGGGAAAACGGGAATGCAGATCACAGGTCCTCAAGAGAGGTGAAGCCTCTGGGCCAGGGGGCCAGGAAGGCTTCCTCAGTCCGAGGACACATGAAATAGGCCAAAGGGTGTGGGGGACTCAGATGAGAAGAGCAAAAAACAGGGGAAGGTAAAAAAAAAAAAAAAAAAAAAAAACCATAAGCAAAGACATGGGGCAGGGAATGCCCATCTGAGAGGCAGCCCAGCCAGAACGTGAGGACTCAGGGTGGGGTGCCAATGGAGGGCTGTTATCTTACTTTTCATAACCACCCCTGTCCTCTATAGTTTCATCTGCCCATCCACTGCCCCCAGCTCCCCTAGGGGAAGGAGTAATGTGGGCCAACCATAGAATCCCAGCCCCCTGGTGTGGTGACTGGTTCAGGGATAAGCATGTGACCTAGGTTAGGATCAATCAGAATGACCCCAAGGACTGTGCAGGAACCAAGAAGTGAGTCTCCCTGTTTCTGTTGTGGTCAGAACAATAGACCTGCTTCCCATTATGGAAGAGCCTGAGGCTAACCCCAAAGAAGTGGGGTAGAAGGACAGAAATTGAGTCTTGATAGCATATTGACTCCAGGCATGCCTGAAGCCAGCATCATCACTGATCCTTCAATTACATGGGCCAATGCATATGTATTCATACGCACTGACTCTGCTTACTCAGAACCAAAATAATTGTAATGGGCATAGCCCTAAGCTCAGGTTAGAGAGAAGAGAAAGCGTTAGACTGGGATGATAAATAAACCTGGCCTCAGATCCTGGCACTATCACAGAATAGCTGTGTGAGTTTGAATAAGTCACTTAGGTTCTACAAGCCCCAGTTTCCTCATCTACAAAATGGGCAGAATAATTCATCAGCTGATGTATATGAAAATTCAGGCTTCGTGAATATTGGTAGACTCCGTGGCACTTGTACTTGATGGGGTGGGAGACTCTGAAGCATTCTGGGCAGACAATTTGCTCTAAGGAAAATGTGCATTGTGTTCATTAGCCTGGGCGCAGTACAGGCTGGATAGAGGGAATGATGCCCACCCAGGGAGCCCACCGCATGCTGCGCTCCAGGTGGAGAATATACACCACACCCCATGGGTGCAGTGTCAGAAGTTGAGTAGAGAGCTGAGGCCTCTTTCACACCATGGACCGTGCCTGCCAGAGGCTGCTAGAAAAGAAGTCACCTGCACTTCCACCGCTTTTCCTCCAGTAAAATAGATAAACAACCCCTACCCTCTTTCTCCAGGACTGGGTGGAGCATTAACTATGAGCTCTACAAACTACTTTGTACTCCCTGTGGAAAAGCTGCTATGTAGCTATAAGGGGTGATTAATTTTATGTCTCTAAATGTCTTAGTATCATTTGCCAAAATGATGATTTATTATTTAGACAACCTTTATATTTCCAAGGGGCTTTAAAACCATTTATAGTGGAGAATGAAATAAAACTGATTAGGGCCTTGAAAAACAGGAGTGGTGAAGAAATGCACAAGGAGCTGGGGGTTATTTATCCAGAACCTGAGAAGGCAGATGAAGGACACAGCAAGAATCGTCAATTAGAGAGGCCCGTATCTTGCCCCTATGTAAACAGAGGAAAAGAAATGAGACAAAAAATGGCAAAGCACCCGGACTGATTTGGGATAGACATCAAAATGGTAACAGGAAGAACTTCCTAAGTGTATACTGCTTCTAAGTTAGTCATCTAAAAACATTTTCTAGCACCTTTTATGTTCTAATACTATCTGGAAGAAAATGTAATATAGAAAGGCAATGCAGATATGGTCAAAGAATTACTATATTCTTCAAGCAATGCCAGAGGATGAAAAACATGGTAGAAAACTGGGAGGCAAACGTATTATTTCTTTAAGGAAGAAAAAGTGAACACTACATGCCATAAAGCCAAGCCATGGTGGAAGATGGAGACTGGAGTATATTTGTATACAGAGGAAATAATGGAGATGGCCTGGAGACACCATGGGTTGAGTAAGAACCACCGAATATATATCCCTTCCTTCTTGAAAGTCTTCCCAGGCCCCTAGATGATGGTGTATCTGAATCTCGGTTAAGTACTTCATGAAATGGCGGATCAGATGGAGAGCTCTGGGCAGAGACAAGTACAAATTGGTGGATTCGCAGCTGGCAAAACAGTAGCCAAAGAGGGCCCAATGGAAAGCAGCATCTCCTGTGAGATTTCACAGGCTCTGTTCTCTTTGGCATTTTCATCAACCACTTGGATGAAACCCTGCAAGGGACACTCATCCAATCTCAACTGCTGGGACGCTCAGCCAAAACCAACCAGATGAAATGAACAGTCCTGCATGCTTAGGTTCAAAACGATCCCATCAGAGCTAGAATAGATCTGGCTTGATTGGCACTGATGTTGCCAAACTGCAGACCAACCGCCAAGCTTGTGGAGTTGATTGACAGATGATCTCCTCACCTCCAGCGTGCCCTCCTTGGACCAGGATTCACCAACAGGCCACTGATCATTTCCTTTGGTTTTGAAGGTGTAACGCCTTGACCCCTTGGGCCTACTAGAGGAATAGACACATGCCACTGCGGTCACTGACCTGGGCTTTGTCTCACATGACAATTTCAAGTGATTGCTTGTGTTCCTGTTATCTACTGTGTGTAACAAATCACCCTGAAAATTCAGTGGCTTGGGACAATAATGTTTTATTATTCCTCACAGTTCTGCAGGTTGATTGGGCTCCACTGGGTAATTCTCACCTGGGCTTGCTCAGAACGTTGCAGTCAATGTTGGTAGAAGATACAGTCACGAAAGCTCTTCCCAGTTTGATGCCCAAATGGCCCACTCATATGGCCAGCAGTTGGTTCTGGCTGGTATTTGGGAGGTCACCTGGGGCTGTCAACCCTCCACATGGCTTGGGCACATTACAACATGGAAACTGGGTTCCCAGAGTGAGTATTCTAAGAGCAAGTTCCCAGAGATCCAGGTGGGAGCTGTGAAGCTGTACATGACCTAGCATCAGAAGTCCCAGAACATCACTTGTGTCATATTTTATTGGTTGAGTGAGTTACCAAGACCAGGCCAGATTCAAGAGAAAGGGCATAAGCCTCTACACTGGAACAGGCCCATTGCTGAAGCACACGTGAGATGGAAGATATTGTTGGAGCCATCCTTGAACAACATAATGGGCCACAAGTTTGAAAAGATGAACACTGTAATGAAAAGGATTGCAGTTGGCAAGGGTACACAGTGCTGCTGTGTGTCATACCCTGCAAAGCCCAGACCTAGACCCTTTAAGTCCAATGTGCACCAACTGGCACTCTGTCCCAGCATGTTCACCATCTGGTCTCCACCTTCCAGTCTCCTTCCAGAAACCCACTTGCCTCCCGGCACTTGACCCCCAGCTGGTCCTGTCTCACTGCCATCTCCACCCTGGCATGCCATATCAACAGGAATTAACAGCTTCCCCATGCTTGACACACAAAGAACCAACCACCAATCAGTCCACTGCAAAAGCCCAGTATTACAAAACAACAACAACAACAACAACAACTACTACTACTACTACAACTACAACAAGTATGGTTCTTTTTGCAAATATTCAAAGAAAACATCCAAGGAAATCCTATTTGCTTTGGATTACTGTGTGAGTTTGCAAGCTGAAGCATTCAGTGGTTCATAAAGTTTGTGTAGATGCTGGGGGAAGGGTGGACAGAAGGCCTTCAGCATCTGTACTAATAGATCATGTCCTCTGCACCGTGGCTCCCCACTCCCCTGCCTGTTGTCTCTCTGCTATTGCAGGCATCTGTCTGTGACATCATAGCATGTTGCCATGGAAACTGATGCTATCACCAACTTCTGACTTCAGGCAATAAAATATGTTTGTATTTACAATTTCTTGAGAAGACATCAGTGTGGATGTTCACATGTATGATGTTCAGTGGGACACTTAGCAGTTTCCTGAGTATTCACTATGTTCCATGCAACTGATTGCCTCATGAGAATAGTAGAAAGAACCTGCCTTGATTTTGGCCAAGCTGGGTCTTGACCTCCTTGTCTGTGAAATGGAAATGACAAGGCTTAGCCTTTTGGGTTATTGCAAGGCATCCATGAAGAGTTAGGCGTTGCAGAGTCTGAGGCAAGGCAGGTGCCCAGCAGGTAGGCCTTCTCTTCTCCCAGTCCCCCAGAGCTGACTTAGAGTATGTGTGGCACATTTCAGCAAGAGCCCTGGCAGGTGCTGGGGGGCTGAAATGACAGCTAGAAATCCTGAGCTCCCAAGACAGCCATGATGATATCAATTCTGCTGCCCCTTGATCCCCTCCCTCCCTTCTTTCTCTGTCCTCTCTCTCCTCTTTGTCTGGTTCTGCCCAGAAAGGGCCATATGAAGCAGCCCCACTCCACCTCTCTCTCTCTCCCTCCCTGTTTTCCTCCCTCCTTTTCTTTCCTTCCTCTCTCCATCCACCTCTCCCTCCCTCCTTCTTTCCTTCCTATCTTCCCACACTCAGCAATCCAGAGCCTGCCCCTCCTTTAGTCCAGAAAGATCTCTCTCCCACCATCCTGGGCACTCATGCTGTAGTCCCAGTGGCCCCATCCAAGCAGATTCATCAGCCCTGGATGCTGAAGGGGGGCTCTGAGGATTGCACAGGGACTTCCTTCCAGCCAAGAGTCAAAGCCCCCCTTTCCCCACCCCTACCTCCAGGGACTGCTACAGAAATGTGCTGGTTTTCTCATCTCAAATGTGCTGTTTCTGGAAACATCTTGCTGCTTCCAATTCTCAAGTCCAGAGTGACCTCCTCCACCCCATCCCTTCTCCTGTGCAAGTTCGGCCCTCTCCATTCACCACACCCACTGTTTACAGAAGATACTTCCCTTCTGGGAGACCCTGGCCTGTCCTTGTTTTCTGGACACTTCTCTCTAAATTTGCTTCCTCCATTAAGGAGGCAGGTGAGTGTCATCTACACCAGTTCACACCTTCTCCTGCGAGATGCAATGGCTTTTAAGCAAAAGCAATGATCTGAGAGGCCACAGGCCCAGAGACAAGCTACTATAGCCTTTCAACTCAGTGTCTGGAAACTTGGGAGTGTGAAGGGAACTAGGAAACCAGACGGTCCCAGCGGTGTGAGAGGTGGACCAGTCCACCCACTGAGGGCGCTTCTGTTTCCCTCTTGCCCAGATCTGAGACAAGGGTGCAGGTCGTGCTGACAAATCAGCCCAGTATGATCCTTGAGTGGATAATTGAGGTTCATGTATGCCAAGTCAAAGCTACAATCTGCTACCCCAATTCCCATGAACCATTCCAGCACTTCTGAGAAGGACACAAATCTGTTCCAAGGTGAGTGGGAAAAAAATTTGTAACAACAAAAGTATGCTATTTAAAAACAGAAGGGTCCCTGATGTAATTTAGATCTGTCATCTTTGCAAAATGAGGCAAAATAAAAAAGGAATGTGCTTTGGTGCTGTATTGCTCATCAGAACCGGGCAGGGAGAGGCTGGAGTGGTCCTGCTCACAAATGCTATGGAATAATATCCTACAACTTTAAATAAGAATCATGGGCATTCCTGAAGGGTCAGGGAAAGATCCTGATTTTAGAAAGTAAATCTTTTCACAATGGGAATGAGAAAGGAATACCTGTTGGTTAGTGCCCCCTCCATCCCGCATACACTGTCAGCCTATAACAGCTCAGCTCACCTGGAGCCAACGTCTCAGTGAAAGGTGGCCAATGTCAGAGCAGAGAGGTGCCAGAGGCTTGGGAGCCTAGGCTACAGGGTGTCTGTGGAGCATGCGCCTGCCTCGGGGGACAGCCCTGGAGCCTCCAGTGTGGTGACGGGGGTGTCCAGCAGACCAGGTTCCAGGCAGGAGGGCAGTCAGAGGGAAAGGGGGTGTCTCTGCCAGCTGAAGCACCCCTTCACACCCAAGATACAGTCCCCAATTCCAAAAGTGGAGCAGGGAGACCTCCCGGCTCCTACACTACTTCCCAGACAGCACAAGGCCTTTGGTGACACCTCTTCCTCCTGCCCCATGTTAACACCATCTCACTTCTCATTTAACCAACGTTCTCCTAGATACACTGTCTGGGAGGGACCCCTCTGCTCTTGGTGGCCCCAATTCTGACCTCCCAATCTCTGTGCTCCACACAACTGCCCCAAAGACAGGGAGAAAGGAGAGACCCAGAAGGCCTGGACCCTAGGGATACAACAAACGGTGCAAGTTGCCCCGCCTCCCGGTTTCACGGTCTCCACCTAGAGCCTCTTCCTGCTCAGAGAAACCTGTTTCTGTTTGCGCTGGAACTTTTCACACACCAAGAGTTCTCAGAGGAAGAGACACAGGCTCCCTCCAGAACAATCACAGAGCCAGGCTGTTCCCCCACCTCACCTATGGTTTGGGAACAGCTGTTTCCTTCTGAATTTTTTCTTCTTGCATTATTACAATCCAGCATAAAAGTATTTTAGTTTTCTGGATTTCACATTTTTTCTTGTGCACCTGGGCTTACACTTTCAGTCCACCATTATTTTTATCCCTATCTTTTATCTTTACTTGAACCATCTTCATTATTCACAAATCCTTTTAAGCAATTACATTCCCTGGTTTTTTACCACTTTACTATCATTTCTAAACATTTCTCTAGATGCTTTCTTTTTAATATAATTTATTGTCAAATTGGTTTCCATACAACAACCAGTTCTAATGTTTCTTTTTCTTAATTTTTAAATTAAATTTCATTCTCCCTTTCAAAGCATATCAAATGTTTGTTCCCTTTACCCAGCAGCGGAACAGCAGGTGCAAATGTTGGGAGGCAGGAGGAAGCTCGTGGGGAGTGCCAGGAAGAGAGGAGGCAGCCAGCGTGGGGGGCACACTGCAGGCGGCCCAGGCAAACAGAAGTAAATAAAAAACAACACCAAGAACTTGCTGTTGAAGAAGCGCTTCAGCCCTAATTATTCTAGTCACCTGTCTCTGTGTGGAATAATGTGGTTGATTTTTTGCCTGTGGTCAGAGAGCCCAGCCTCCGTGATCCGAATAGTTACCCTCAGGTATCTCTTCCTCCACTTCGTAGAGGCAAGACCAGTTTCTGGTCCAAGGGGATGCTCTCTAAACACTGGAAGGAAGGAGGGAAAGACAGGAATGTAGGGAGAGGAGAAGAGAGGGATTTTTGGAGCCCTCTTGGTGGACAGGCCTCCCCTGGGGGAAGGGAGGCATTTGTCCCTGTCCCTGGCCTGCAGAGAGGCTGTGGTGGTACTGCAGGGACAATGCTACCTGCTCTCTAAACCAGCACCCTCTTCCCAGATGGACGTTCACCCCATTTCTCAGCTGGTGTATGGGTGCGGTCACTGGAGAGGGGAAGAGATGCATCACCTCCAGGCTGAGGGAGGTAAGAGCAGGTGTGCCTTCTCCTTCATCAGCACGGGTCCTTGAGGTGGGATGGGACAGAGATCCCATAAGAGAAATAATCTTGTTGAATAACAGATTCGGAGTCAGTTCTAGCAACTAGCTAATACCAGCCACATTAGAAACTGGCCCCAGGACTGTCCATCTGTCCTCTGAGCGGGGCCCACCCCAGCAAGGCACAGAGCAGGAGGCAGGGGTGGCAAGACCAGGGTAGGGAAGGGGGCATCAGCACTCCTGGCTGCCTGTCACAAGGAAGCACCCCAGGAGGGCAGAGATAAGGGAGGCAGGGCAGCAGGAAAATGAGTTACAGGGCAGTCACCTCTCCCACAAGGAGAAGCTACAAGGGCAGTGTCTACACAGCTGCAGGAGGCAGGGTGTGGGTGTAAGGTGGAGACGCAGCTTCTCCAAGCAGAACCCCCACACCATAGCCTTGAAGGAGAAGGGAAAGAAGAGACACGGGGAAGAAAGGAAGTATTTATTGAGTGCCTGCTGCACACCCCACACTGCACTGGGCACTAGACATACGTTCTCTCACTTACACTGAGACCCCTATAAGGACGTATTACTCATTCCATTTTGCAGAGGCCAAGATGACTGCTCAAGGCCCACACCTCAAGAACAACCAAGTGAAGATGGGCACCTGGTCTCTGAGACACCGCCCCCCCAAGGAGCACCATTCTACATCCGTCATGGTTTTGAAGGAGGTCACTGAGAGGACATGACCACTGGCTGACCCACAAGCTGGACCTGGGCAGTGGAAGGTCCTCGTCCCCTCTTCCCCTGTCCTTGGAATGTACACTCTGCCCGTGTCCCCACAGTGGGGGCCATTTTCAAGGACACAGTCTTGAGAGAGCAATGTGTTGTTGAGACTATCTGGATGGTATACATGATGGAACCCCATCAAGGACCCTATATAAACTTAAGAGTCTGGTGGAGATCCATGTGTCTTGCAGCACCCAAGACAAACCTCATACATAAGTTCCCTTATTAAACCTGCCACCTACCTAGCTGGAGTGGTCTGCCTCTTTCTTGGGTCTCTCCTTGCCCTCCAAATGGGGCCCAATTTGTGAACTTGGGAAATAGGGAGTCACCAGTGGGGCACACATCCTGCCTACCCCTGCCCAGCTATGCAAGGCACAAATGCACAAACAGGAGGCTCCCAGCCCTCGGCAGAGAGAGGACAGACACACGCCAAATGGAAAACCCCAATTTATAATGGAAATGTAATACAGAGGTATATTGATGCCTACCCCACTCCCGTTTCTCTGTATTCAGTGAGGAATTCACCTCTGTATACAGCAAAACACCCACCTGGCAAAGCATTCTCCTGTCTGGTACTCCATGTATAGATCCATTTCTACCCTGCTCAAATGTCCACTTCTGCTCAGAAGCTGACCCCTAGGCATCTCATGGTAGTCTGAAGATTGAATCTGCCCCCCTTCCCACCTCCATCCCATTTCCAGCCAGGTTGACTGTTTCCTACTGTTCCTCAGCCTCCAATCAGCTCCCTGCTCACCATAAAAGATATTCCTGCAGAAGGGCTGCCCTGAGATCATCTTGGGAGGAAGCTGGTCTAGCTATGGATGAGGAGGAGCATTTTGGAAAAGATCCAGGCATCCCAGCTAACAGCACCAACTCCAGACTTATGATGAACTTCATCACCTGTACCATGGGTGGACTATTTGTAGACATTTCAGTTCCCATCTGACTGCAGCACCACGAATGATCCAGGTCTCTTCATCTGAAGGACTCCATCTGAGGAGCCTCATCTGCTCCTGGATAGAGACCGTATTTAGATGAAAATATCCTATACTAAAATCCCGAGTCTGATGCCAGAGTGGAATGAAACGTTAGGGTCTTGGGTGAGGATGTGCCTACTTAGCATGTGTGAGTGATACGAATTGTGGGCCAAAATCCCCATTAATTCCCTCCTCCTTCTATGTGCATACCACTCTTCATATCAAGAAGAGGAATCTATTTCTCTTTCCCTTGGAGGTAAAAAAAAAAAAAAAAAAAAAAAAAAAAGGTGACTATAGCAATGTCCCCAGCAGCCTCTCCACATGATTCTCAGAAGATTCAGGGGAGTCAATAGCCCCACAATTCTTAGGTGAGCCAAGAATGGGGCAGGAGGGGGGCACTGGGGAGCCACCTGTTTGAGAAGTGGGTGGGTGGGGAGCACAGGCATGAGACCTTGAAAGCTGTCAGCCCCTCCACCTGTCACTGCCCCTTCTTGCTCCAGGCTGGTCAGGGTGTTGGACTTGATCCTCCTCTCTAGGAATAATCACTTAGCCAGCCTTGGGCCAGGGAACTGACACTATCCACTGGAATCTATCGCATCCACTATTACTCCAGAGGACAGCTTGTATTTCCAGAGCACGTCCCAGTTCTAGAACAAAGCATTTCATACACACTGGCTCCAGCTTCTACTCCACAACCTCTCACTGAAGAACCCAGAAAGGAGGAGGTTGAACTCTGTGACCAGCACTGGACTGGGGATGAAGATGAGCCTCAGAGATATGAGGTGGCTTTCTAAGTTCACCAGCAGGTAAACATGGGCCAGTTCTCCGGCCCCCCACACCACATCTCTTCCACGGAGGCGTACTTTCAGTTCTAAGGCCAGAGAGGGGCTCTGTGTATCCCCTCCACCGTGACAGAGAAACAAGTGCTACCCGGCACCAACAGAAGCCACCACATACCTATGCCTCCTTCTGAGCCACGCTAGCCACAGGCCTGGGGAGCCAGGTGCTAAGAGCATCAAGGTGTCTGGCCCTTTAAGGGATGAAAGAGCCACACTAAATCTAGAATTGCAGCCTCGTTGATATTGCCGTCTTGAGGACCACAAGGGCCAGGGGTGTGCTCTCCAGTCACCCCCAATTTCTAGGGCCACAAAGAGATTGTGTGGGCAGACTGAGACCTTCAAACTTTAGTTTTAAACTTTATTTTTTTTTTTAACGTTTATTTATTTTTGAGACAGAGAGAGACAGAGCATGAACGGGGGAGGGTCAGAGAGAGGGAGACACAGAATCTGAAACAGGCTCCAGGCTCTGAGCTGTCAGCACAGAGCCCGACGCAGGGCTCGAACTCACGGACCGTGAGATCATGACCTGAGCCGAAGTCGGCCACTTAACCGACTGAGCCACCCAGGCGCCCCTAAACTTTATTTTTTACTTACAAAACAGGCAGCCAGCCACAGGCCAGAGTTTAAAGATTTTATTTTCTTTTTTAATATTTAGCCTGGTTACTGAGGTTTTGGGTACCTCCTAAATTGTGCACCCAAGGTGAGCACCTCACTGTCCCTACCCTAGTCCTATCCTTGTGCCTCCCCCTCCTTACAATCTTGAACTCTGGTCTAATGAGAAGTCCTGGGGACAGGGTGGGAAGGGAACAACGGGCCACACGCCCTTTCCTTGCTAGTCCAGCGCTGTTGGGATTTGGTCCAGACCTGCTCACCTGGGGGTTAGTGACCTGGGAGGCCTGATGCCCAGGCCTGGAGTTCTGGGTCCATGATGAGTGATGGCAAGCCGCTGAACATTACCCAGTATACGTGCCCAGTACAAATTTTCAGAGACTTGGAGCACCGGCCCTCCACATCTGCTGGAGTAGACAAGACAGAGCCACACACCAGGAATAAATGGGCCAGACACAGTACCGGCAGGCAGGGTAAAGACAGGGACCTGGACGAGGTGCCCTAGAGATCTGCTTTAGATGAAAAAAGGGATACAGGAAAAATGACAATAATAATAGCTACTACATGCTTTCAGTGGATTGTCTCATTGATCTTTCTCAACCATCCTGACAGGTAAGTGATGCCATCCCCACTTATCAGATGAATAAACTGCGACAAGGAGAGGTTGAGGAGTTTGCCCACGGCCAGAGATCGAATTCTAATTTGGATCTGCCCAACACCAATGCTCTACTAAACTGCTTCAGAAAATAAAAAAATATATATATATATACACGTATATATATATATACATATGTATATATATATGTGTATATATATATATGTATATACATATATATGTGTATACACGTATATGCATATATGTACGTATATATATATGTATATGTGTGTGTATGTATATATATATATATATATATATATATACACATATATATATACATATATATATCAGTTCTATCTGATCTAGAAACAATCCAGGAAAACCTGAATGGCAGGAGATGAAGAACCAGGTACAGAGGATATGGCGTCTGGCTCCCTCACTTAACTGTGGCAAGTACTTAATTTTGCTAGGTCTCAATTCCCATCCTTCCCCCAAACTGTGTACTGATAAATAAACATGGTAAAATATTAACAACTGTTGAATCGAGGTGTGGGCTATAGATGCTCATTGCACTATGACTTTTCTATACTTTTATAAATATTCATAATAAATTGGGGGGGAAAATGAATGTTCCCAGGTCAAAACTGATATATGACCCCATCAGAAAAGTCCCTGCCATCAAAATAGCTGAATAAAAATAGCTACATCAAACAGCTGCACCAACCGTCTTGTGGCATTGTGAGAATATAAATCGGTGCAGCCTTTTTGGAGGGTAACTTGCAACATCCATCAAACTTTTAAACAAGCCATATTTTCAAAAAAAAAAAAAACTTTTTATATTTAAAATATCAATCACATAGGAAGGTTGCATGAGTGGGAACAACAACCCCCACAGATCTTTTACCCTGATTCACCAATTTTTAACATTTTGCCACATTCTTTTTTTTCATTCTCTCTTTCTACATATATTTAAAGTATAACAGGGGCACCTGGGTGGCTCAGTCAGTTAAGCAATTGACTTTGGCTCAGGTCATGATCTTGCAGTTCATGGGTTTGAGCCCCCATCGGGCTCTGTGCTGACAGCTCAGAGCCTGAAGCCTGTTTCAGATTCTGTATCTCCCTCTCTCTCTGCCCCTCCCCCACTCCTGCTCTGTCTGTCTGTCTCTCTCAAAATTAAACATTTTTTATTTATTTATTTATTTTTAATTTTTTTTTAACGTTTATTTATTTTTGAGACAGAGACAGAGCCTGAACAGGGGAGGGGCAGAGAGAGAGGGAGACACAGAATCTGAAACAGGCTCCAGGCTCTGAGCTGTCAGCACAGAGCCCGACGCGGCGCTCGAACTCACGGACCGTGAGATCATGACCTGAGCTGAAGTCGGACGCTTAACCGACCGAGCCACCCAGGCGCCCCTCAAAATTAAACATTTAAAAAAAATTTTTTTAAATAAGAAAAATAAATTATAACAGAATATAACATATTTCATATACAGTATTGTGTTATATGCACCTTCATTATAGTATATACACACACATTGATTTATTTGCTGATTTAATTCCATTAACCCTCTAAGAGTAGGATGTATACATCAAAAAAGCAAGGATATTCTCTTATTTGGTCACAATAGGTTATCAAATTTGAAACATTTAATATTGTTATAATACTTTCATTTAATGAGACCCTCTCCCTTAATGTTGGGAGCCCACTGTCAATTGTCAATTGTCCCAATATTGTCCTTAAGATCATCGTTTTTTTCAGTGCAGGATCTAGTAAAAGGTCATGCATTACAGTCACTTGTCATGTCTCCTTAGTTTTTTGTTTTTTATGCTCCAACATTTGATCACTATGAGATGGGACCCGGAGATACTGCATTTCCAACAAGCTCTCAGGTGAGGCCCACAGACCACGGTTCACAGACCACACACAGAGCATGAAACCAAAGGAAATAGCTAGTGAAAGTCTGGTGCAGAGCATTGCAAGAAGCCTCTTGCTTTCCTCTAGGTGAACCGTGTTGGCAAGGCCAACTGGGCCTCGGGACTCAAGACAAAACACTGATGCTGAACCCTCTCTCACAGGAACACCTCCTAGGCTTTCTGAAGGCAAGAGGTCCAAGACAAAGGGGCATATATCACAGAAACAAACATCTCTGTCAGTTCTCCATACCAGATGATTTCAGCTTTGGGCAGGGCAAGCCTGAATAGAAGGCAGACCCATGCCCTGCCTCCTCTACCACAGCAACCGCTCTTTTTCCTTTAAACGTTACCCCCTCCTTCAAGAAGCCAACCCAGTTACCCTAGCCTACTCTAATCTCTCCATCCTCTGACTCCCTACAACACTGACTGCATGGCTGTACCACTGAGCACTCACCTGACTGTAACTACTCTTCCAGGTACCTGCTTTTCCCTTCTAGGTACGTGCCTTTCCTCTCCCATCACCAGGCCTCCACTTCTGCTACTTCTCCCATGATGTGCTCCCTACCACCCTCCAGCTCATATATTTGAGGCCCAGTTTACCTCTAAGCTTCCCCTAGAAACAGGCCTTTCAATGGCAGCTCCTCATCTGAACCGTCCATGGGTCTCTCCACCCAGCACCAGGTGCACCGGTCTTGTCTCCACAACTAGATCTTCAGGGTCTCCCGTGCTGTCATTGCTTTTGTTTGACATGAGTCCCTGGCTTTATGCCTTGGGGTCACCAGCATCAGCCTCTCCCTGAGTGACCTATGCAGTGTAACAGAGACCCAGTTCACCCATTCATCCGTCTACTCCTCCGCATTTACTAAGTGCCTACTCTGTGCCAGGCCCTGGGCTGGATTCTGGGGGACCTTCAGGCAGCCCGTGCTGCCCACAGCCAGAAGTGGGGCAGCACCGATGGAAGCTTTGTTCACGAGCATAAGAGGCACTTGTGAGAAGTGACACGGGGCCCAGCAGAGCACACCAATCCTTGATGACACCACAGCAGGCCTTTTCATCCCTGTCACGTGTCACCTCCCCCATGATTACTATGATCACTGATCATCACGCAAATAACAGCAAGCATGGCTGAAGCATGAACATCATCCCCAGTGTTGGAAAGACGTGGGATCCTGAGTCTGTCATCTACAGTTCAGAAATGAGCCAAAGGCATCCTCCTCAGCTTGAATGCAGCACAAAGCAGAAGGGCTGGGAGACCCCTCAGGAGTTGGAGCGGCAGGAGAAAGGTGATGGGCAGCCCAGTGCGCCCAGGCCTGAGAGTCCAGCCTGGGTGTGCTTCCCTGTGTAGGATCAGAGCACCTTTCCTAGGGGAATCACGCCTTTCTTTATAAAAAGAAAACCCCAAACCAAAAGATACCTGTCATAGAAATACCCTGGGGAAGCAGAACCCTTGGGAGATTTCTACCTGATTTCTGCTGTCACCATGGAGACACAGCTCCCCCTGCAAAGCTGGGCAGGGGTGGGGGTACAGGTCCTTCCTTCATACCCAGAAGTATGGTGGAGACAAGGTTAGAATGTGGAAAATAAACACTGGGAACACAATCCCAGATCACCTCAACTATGGTTTCCTATGGAGGCTCACACAGTGCCATAGTTAACAGCCCACTTTCCAAGGTGCCAGCCCCTGTATGGGGATGCACTTTGTCCCTGATAAGTAACACCCATTCTTGTGGAGAAGATCATGGTCCATACCTACCCCCACGCCAGGCATGGGACCAAGCAGGTAGCAACCTATGGTCTCCTGAGCACAACACAGCAACCCACAGTCAGGCGGAAGTGGGGGGGAGGGGGGTTTCCTCTGTTACCTCCGAACAACCAAGTTGAAAATGGACCCAGAACAGACAACCTAACAAAAACGGACAAAAGATCTGAACGTCCATTTCACCAAAGAATACATATGAACAGCAAAGAGGCACGTTAAAAGCACATCATTAGTCATTAGAGAAATGTACGTGGAAACCACAATGAGATGCCATTATATACCCACCAGAATGGCAACTGGAACTCTCATACGTTGCTGGTAGGAATGCAAGGTGGAGCAGCCACTCTGGAAGACAAATTGGCCATCTCATAAAGTCAAACTTACGCTTACCATATTATCCAGCAATTCCACTCTTAGGCACTTACCCAAGAGAAATGCAAACCTATTTTTCATTTTGTGTCCACAGGAAGACATGTACTCACAGTAGCTTTATTCATAAAAGCCCCAAAACTAGAAACTAGGAAGAAAAAAAAAAAACACCCATCATCTATTGAATGGACAAACCAACCATGATTTATCTATGCGATGGGACAGTATTCAGCAATAAAAAGGAAGGAACCAGCAATACGCACAACAACATGGAGGATCTCAAACGCATTACGTTACGTGAAAGAAGCCAAATACATGCTACGATTCTGTTTATGTGAACTTCTGGAAAAGGCAAAATAGAGAGCCAGAAATCAGCTCAGTGGATGCCAGCGGCCAAGGGCAGAGGGAACGGAATAACAGAGAAGGGACATGAGGGTAGTGAAAATGTTCCGTGTTGTGTTTGTGTGGTGGCTAACAACCACATTCATTTGTCAAGTCTCAAGGGATTCTACAGTTAAAATTGGTGAATTTTATTGTATGTAAATTATACCTCAAGAAAATTTATTTATTTGTTTATTTTAATATAATTTATTGTCAAGTTAGCTATACAGTGTATACAGTGTGCTCTTGGCTTCGGGAATAGATTCCCATGATTCATTGCTTCCATACAACACCCAGTGCTCATCCCAACAAGTGCCCTCCTCAATGCCCATCACCCATTTTCCCCTCTCCTCCACCCCCCATCAACCCTCAGTTTGTTCTCTGTAGTTAAGGGTCTCTTATGGTTTGCCTACCTCCGTTTATAACTATTTTTCCCTTTCCATTCCCCCATTGTCTTCTGTTAAGTTTCTCAAATTCCAAAAATATATTTATTTTAAAAAATGGACCTAGGGGCGCCTGGGTGGCCCAGTCGGTTAAGCCTCCGACTTCAGCCAGGTCACGATCTCGCGGTCCGTGAGTTCGAGCCCCGCGTCGGGCTCTGGGCTGATGGCTCAGAGCCTGGAGCCTGTTTCCGATTCTGTGTCTCCCTCTCTCTCTGCCCCTCCCCCTTTCATGCTCTGTCTCTCTCTGTCCCAAAAATAAATAAAAAACATTGAAAAAAAAAATTAAAAAAAAAAAAAAAAATGGACCTAGATGGGGATTAAGGAGTGCACTCGTGATGAGCACTGGGTGTTGTATGTAAGTGTTGAATCACTAACTGTACACCTGAAACTAATATTACGCTGTATGGTAACTAACTGGAATGTAAGTGAAAAAAAATTTAATTAAAATTAACACTAAAAAATGGACCCAGACAGACTCAAGAAACTATTTTCAAAACTGGTATACTCAGGGCTGATGTCCAGAAAGTACAGCCTGGCAAAGGCATGCTTGTTAAAATACTGAAATACTTCCACACCTACTGATTACCCTTGTGCCCCAGGACCCAAGAATTAAAGGCTAATAACAGCCAGCAGGGGACCTTCTGGATCAGCCAAGGGGAATATTCTTCCCAATGGGTCAGTGCCACCCTTGGTAAAAGTTATACGGAAAAACAGATGGTGCGAAGCAGTGCTCTAACTCAGCTGAGGGCTGGCTACTTTGCTGCCAGGTTTATTTCGTTTTGGTTATGTATTCTGAACAGGGGCGAAAACTGCTTCTTGGGGGACACTGGGGAACAAAAACACTTAGATATTACAATGGTTTGTGGTCCTTCAAAGGGCCCCAACATATAAACACACGTACAGTGTATCTGTGGTATTAACATTTCATGGGGTATGGCGTGCTTAGGAAGAAAAGGTCTTTAAAGACTCCTTAGAGCAGCAAGGATGAGAATGAGGCTGAGAGACACTGGTCTTGATGCGGCTCTCCATGGGAGAGTGTGACGCCAGAGGGCAATGCCAAGGCCCGGTGTGGAAATCCCACCTGCTAAGATTACCAATGCCGTGAGCCCCGGTCATCAGCATGGTTAGGTGGCCTAGTAGCTGGGAGGGTGTGCAGGAGGGAGTGGCCACAGGAGCTCCTGTGATCCTTCTCTACAGGGGAAAGCCAGTCACCCACTGTCCCATGAAAGCCCTGAAGCCAGCTCAACTCAGCAAACTCTCCCCAGGACCCCTGGAGCCAGCACCCCGCTAAGCCCAGGCCATCAAGACATCAAGACAGCTGCAGCCAAAACTCTACCACTGAGGTCGACAGGGACATGAGCAGAAATCCAAGCACCTCCACCCCCTTCCTCCCTGACATCTTAGCTTTCTGGAGCCCGTGATGGCAGAACTGCACACGGCACGTTCATGGTGTTCTGCTGTGTTCAATAATAGAGACAACTTCCAGATGAGAAGAAAATAAGCACTGGAACTGAGTCCCCTGCTTTTGTCAAGCTCAGCCGAGCCAGAGCCTCCTTGGGAATGGCTTGCTTTCTACGCTTATACATTATGACAATACTATAATTGTTCTTTCAGTCTCTTCCCGATATTTAATAACAACGTGAAGTGGGAGTCGCAAAGGTCAGCCCTACCGTACAATGAGCTCTGTTCTCATTGTCCTTTTCTGAATAGTGCCTTCCACTTGCCAGGCTGTTCCATGCCAGTGAGCCCTGGTGGTGGATGCCTGGTGCTGTTACAGAAACAGCACCACCTCCTCAGGGTGGAATACTCTAATTTGCTACATGGTCCAGTGCCACTGTCTGTCTACATCGTCTGAATAAATACACACACAGACACACACAGAGACACACGCAGAGACACACGCACTCTGGGCTCTCCCGCACCCCACCCATACTGCCCTCAGCTACAAGCCCAAGAATAGAAAGAATATCAACTGCCAGGACTAGAGAAACTAGGGGATACACACACACTTGGCCTATTCACGTGGGCAATTACTCTCTAGTTCAGTGAGAAGTGAAATTTGCTAGAACTGCAGTTGAATAGAGTCACATATCTATGCTTAAAAAAAAATTTTTTTTTCTTTAAATTTATTCGGAAAGCTCACAATAGGCAGCAAACGGGAGTCTCTCTTTGCAGCACGTTGACAGTGGACCAGGAAGCAGAGGTGCCCTGAGCTCTCATCTGGCCCTCCTGCTGCCTTCCAGGTGCCTGCCCCTCCTTGGGGCGGTCATTTCACTTCCCTGAACCTCAGCCGCCAGATCTGTAAAAAGGACCTAATTCACGGCCTGTCAGAAGACAGGACTCTCCTCCAATGTGGAGATCTGGGATTCTCTCTCTGAAGACATGTTATCAGAGGACAGTTTTCAGGAGCTACAAGGTTACTGGGGGGCATTTCGGTGCAAGGGTCACTTGGAAGTCTGCATGCTCAGATAAGGTAAGGAGGCACTGCATTGTAATTCAGAACCCATGTGATGTTGTGAGTAAACCTGTTTTGTGTCTGGGTAGGGCTTGGTTTGGTAACTCAGGCACCATAAAAGAGGGCAATGTAGCCCTGGCAGTCTGTGTCAGAGAGCAGCTTTGTACCTAATCCTGAGGGTATGATAGTTGCTAAGGAACCATTGAGATGCAAATGAATTGGCAAATACTTAGCAGCAAGATATCCGAAAAGGGTGGGGAGGGGACGCTTTGAACAAGTTAGTCAGGTGAGTGAAAGGAAAATTACTTTCTTCTGATTGGAAAAAGAAAACCATGGGTTTTCATGCAGAGCAGCAGCATTGTGCTACTGTGTAAAAAAAAAAAAAAAAAAAAATTAACTGTTCTTTTTCTGCTTGGCTGGGAGTAGAGGAAAGTTGGAGCCAAGAGCAGGCAACTTGGAAGGGCAAATGGAGTCCTCCTCTGATGTATTCTAAGCAGATTCCTCAAGAGAGGAAGAGATATCTGAAGTATGAAGGAAGGAGTCTGCAAAGGACTCTGAAGGTCTACCATCGTTATACAAGTCTTAAAGCCTTGACACAAAATGTACACAGAAAACTGTGGATACATATTCTATTGATGCAAAACAGAAATTCCAGGTAAGGCTAAGCCATGATTGATAAGATAATGCTGAGAACTGAAAGGAATTGAGCCATCTCATTGTTCCTATGAGTTCGCATTTCTTTCGTTCTTGCTCTCCACTGGGTATCCAATTTACATGCAACAATTAGGTTAAGATGTTCTCATAGCTATGTCACAACCTGGAGAGCTACAGTAAGAGGTATGGCCCCTCATGCACTGTGTTTTCATCTTTCCCCAAAAAAGAGCCCTCCTCCTTTAGAGTCTGCTTTGAGATACCCTTGTCTTAAAATCACTTTGCCTCTAGCCAAACACCCTTGCTGTCTGCCTGTTCATTACTTTGAGTTTGATCATGATGCTTAGGAAGACAGGGAACATCCTCATCAAGAAAGAAGCTGTTTGCCCAGCCACCTCCAGCTTTTCCCTTCCTGGGTTTTTACTTTTCTCTATCACCTTCAGTTTCCCCAGCTTTTCCCATATCTTCCACCAGGACCCTCACAGACACAACCCCCTCTATCTGCCCCTTCTCTACCCGCACTCTGGGTCCTTTCCTTTACTGCACACACTAGTTCTCCATTATGTTCCATGAATCAGTTATGCAGCAAATGTGGTATACTGTCCAGCACCCACTCCTGCATCTGGTAATGGCACCCTGACTTTTTGTGGTGGCCAAGCCCTCATTACAGGCCATGCACCTCCCTCCAGCTCCAGAGATAGGTAGCTGTGTGCCCAAGCCTGGCCAATGAGTGCATTCCATCATCCTCATGACAGCCTGATTCACAAGAGAGGCTTAGGATCCAAGGAAGGCCAGCTACTGGGGGTGAGCCATTATCTTTCTGTTGAAGTTTCAAGAGGATGTGAGCTTGAGCTGCCAGTGGCCACATGACCATAGCAAGAAGGTCTGTCTGAGGATGGAGTCAACCTAAATGACTCTGTTCATTGTCTCTTCAGATCCATTCTCCACCTTTCTTTGCCCTCTTCTGAGCCTCAGGAGACTGACCTTTCTGAACCAGGCTTCCATACCCCATGCCTTCTTGTTGAGTTCATCCAATGGGAGATATTGGCAGGAAGAGAAAAAGTAGAGGTGAACAAGTTCAGGGAATACAATGCCCCATCTCTGCCCTGCATGGTTTGGGCAGCAGCTTCATCCCTCTATGTCTACAGCCCCTGTCAGCGAGCCCTCTCCCATGCTATAGCTCTTTCCAGGCCCCCAAGCATCATTCCCTTCCCTTGTCCCACTGGCTATGGGGAGTCATGGCCTCCCACTGTTGCCAGCCTCTGGCTGCGTCTCCATCCTTAGTGATTCCCTTAACCCTATTCGTAACTCTGTAAAGAGTCTCTTCACTAAACTCCCCTCAAATAACCCTTTTAAGAGAGCAGTCTGTTTTCTGTTAGGACCCTTCCTGACACAGACACAGAGCTAAGGTATGAGAAAAAGGAGACTGAGTCTGCGACAGCCCTGGTGCCCCTAGGTATAATCACAACCTAAGTCCCAAACTGTCCACTAATAACAATTGCCAATAATCACCCCTACCCTTTGCTTTCCTTCAGCTTGAGTTGAACATGTGTCTCTACAGCCAGAGATCTGGCTAATAAAACAGGCAAAGCTCTTGATGAAGAGCTCTGGATGTCTACCCTCATGACACAGAGAGTAAGAATAACTATCAGTCTTGGTTTCTCATTCCTAACCACTCCTACCTCTATGTGACAAACTTCTACCCTACCTCTATGGAGCTTCACCCTGTATCTCTATATGGTCTCCCTCTCTTACACATACATACACACACACACACACACACACACACGCATACACATGCCCACACACATATACACACTCCTTCCTCAAATCCTTTCCACTAGAAATATGACCCTCTCATCTGGTTTCTCCTAGCAGCTAATGTGTAAATGTTATACCCCATCTATCAGACTCCATCATATGTCCTGTTACAGCCTGTAGTCTGCATGGTTCTGTCTCCTCCACCAGTCTGTTAATAGGTGGCTTCTTGAAGGAAAGGCTATGTCTCCTTTACTTCATGTTTTCAGTGTCAAGCACAATGTTTCTCATGCAGATGCCCAATAAATGTGTTCTGCATGAGTATTCATGAAACTGATGGCTCCTAAGCAAAGGTGTCAGTTCTGTCTCTTTGTTCCCACCCCCCATTTCCTTCCCTCTTATAGAATTTGGGCTTTCTAATCTGGAAGTGGCTTAGCCCTCACTTGGATATCCTGGGATGGGGCTCTATCACCCCTCATGGCAGCCTATTCCATCTTGGTTCAGCTTTGCTGGAAAGAACTTCATAATCAAGCCAAAATCTATCATGCATGTAGAGTAAAGCTAAGCCTGTTTGGCAAGACCAGCCTTCACATACTCACAGAGAGATGCCTTTCCTTCCCCAGCCTCTCCCCCGTTTCAAGTTGTCCAAGCCTGCCCTCATCACTTTCAATTACATTGCCCTGTTTATCCTTTTATGGCATTTTCCTAAAATTAGATTCTATATTATTTGTTATCTTAATGACTGTCTGTCCTCCCCACCAGGATGCTCCCAAGAGCTGGAACATTTCCTGTTTTGTGCATACCGCCTAGCACATAGTAGGCTAACAAATATGTGGTAGATGTTGAATGAATGAGGTAACATATCTCTTCCCCCTCCCCAGTTTCCCTCTGGTCTTCTCTAAACAATTTTTCTTCTACTACTTCTCCTAGGATATTTTGGTCATCAATTGCTGCATACCATACCAACCCCAAATTCGATAGTTTTCAACAGTGACAACATCTGTTTTGTTCACAAATCTATGATTTGGACAGGGCTCAGTGAGGAAAGCCTGTCTCTTCCCACTGGGAGCCAGCAGGGATGGCTGGAAGGATGGGGGCTACAACCATCTGAAACCCCCTCACTCCAATGTCTGGCATTTGATGCTGGCAGTGAGCTGGGATTGGGGCTGGGGCTACACATGGCCGCTCCATGTGGCTTGGGCTCCCTCACAATATGGTGGCTGGGTCACAAAGGCAAGCAAGCCAGGAGAGAGACAGCAGGGCAGAGGCTGGAATCCTCAATGATCTCACCTCCAACATTACGCAGGATCACTTCTGCCATGTTCTATTCATTAGATGGAGTAAGACGGCCAACCCATATTTAAGAGGAGAGGAACGGGCTTCATATTTTGACAAGAAGGGCATCTAAAACTTTGCAGAGATGTTTTAAACTACCACATGTGACATGATTTCAGGTTTTTACACAACACACACTTGTTGATTCTACCTACCTATGTGCCACATGCTGGGAATATCATGACAATTAAGATAGAGCCCTACCCTTCAGAGGCTCACAGCACTATGGGGTATCCAGCAAAAGCAACATCCAAGTATAGACCAGTGGGGAATGTGCTCCCCAAGAGGGAGGCAGAGGCAGCTGTGGTAGAGACCAGCAGACCACCTAATCCAGACTGGGGCTCAGAGGAAGGTTTCCAAGAGAAGGTGACCACTGTTGTGAATTCTAAAGAATAAGTTAGGGTTAGCTAGGAAAAGATCAGTGAAAAATATAACAAAGGCAGAGTGAGCAGGTGCAGACCCAGAGGCACACAGCAACAGAAGGCTCAGTTTGGCCTCTGCACAGATGGGAAAAAAGAAATAGGGATGTTGCTCAGGGTGTGTGTACCTGTGGAGTGTGTGTGTATGTGTGCTGTGTGGAGCAGGGGGAAAGGAAGCAGAAGGAGATGCTGCTGGCCAGGAGGAGAGGATAAAAGGAGGACCTAGACTGTGAAGTGTCTTCCACTCGTCATGAAGATGCTGGAAGAGACTCACAGGTAGTGGCCAAGGTAAACCGAAATATCAATCTATGGTCTGATACCCAAAATATGGTCTGACCTGTGCCCAACACATGCCCCTGGGCATCCACCAAAACTCAGTGGATTTTCTGGTGCTATTGAAACCCTCTTCCCTGCCCCAAAAGTTATAGCCTGTGCTCCTCCACCCAGACCATTTGGATGCATTGCCTAAGGGGTTGAAAGTATCCCAGGATGGCTCCCGTTCCACCTTTCCCCAGTGAGGCTCCTCCTCTCTCCTTCTCCCCTCCTCCAAGCTTACCACCCAGTTCCAGCCTTAACCTCAATGAGAAAGCCAAGGGCAAAGGTCCTACCTTGATGTGCTGGAAAAACAGCGAGAGGAAAACAACAGAATAATTAACTGCAAGGCCCAGCTGCCTCTTGCAGATAAGGCATTTTCTCAGCCTACACTGTCAATGGGGCTGCCTGCAATTATTCCTGGTGCTCCTGTTCAGCCCTTTCCACAATCACAGCCTCCAGGGGGACCACTGTCCAGTGAGACTAGGACACTGAGGTGCTCTCCTCCCAATCCTCCCACACATCCCTCCATGCTCAAAGCTAATGCTAAATCCCAACATCCTCCTCTGATGTCATGGTGTCCACATCTGGCAAGGTGGGTAGGAACAGCCAGAACTCAAGAAGCAACACAGCCCCAGGCAGGACAGGGCCCACAGGACAGAACCTCGGGGGGTGGGGTCTCCAAAGGTAAGCACCCACAGCTCTCCCTTCCCCTAGAAGGTGGGCCTGTGGACGGAGCTCCAGGAGACCCACAGTGACCCCGCTCCCCACGGTCCTCCAACTCCCACCACTAAGAGCCAGGCACAGATGTCAAACTGCAATCACCTAAGCAAAACAGCTCATCAGAGACAAGAGCCAGATGGACATCCAGCAAAAAGAAAACCAATAATGCCACAGTGGGGATCTAACTGCTGGGGAGCACACGGGAAAGGCAAAGTACATGTAGGAAAATGCAAAAAGGTTTTCTTCAAGTTTGGGGCACAGGTGGGGCAGTTCCAGAGAGCAAAAGGAGAGCCTGGCCAAAGGACCTAAATGTGGAGACCCATGGCACTGTCTGGTACCTTTGACAGCACTTGGCAGGACAGTAAACAGCTGGTGCTTAATAGATGTGCCCTGATTTAATTTATGAATAAGTAACGTTAATGGAAAAGGTGCTGAACTGGGAAGCAGAGGCCTGGGGAGTTGTCAAACCTGTCAAAACTTGTGTCTGAATCTTAGTTCTTGAGTCAGTAACTTAAACTCTCAGAGCCTCAGCTTCCTCACCTATAAAATGGGAGAATGAATGCTTCAATATTAAGCGTATGGGGATCAAGATATACATAGGGTCCAGCATGTGGTAAATGCTCGATAGGCAGATGAGAACTTAGTTCAGTTCTGGTTCTAGTGCCACTAGGGTATAGGATTTCTGGAAAGTTTCTTCTAAGTCCCACCCCTTGTCTTGACTCTCTGGAGCTTACACAGCCCCAAGACACCTCAGAGACTAATGTTAGGCAACAGCCTGGGACCCCTGCTCCCCTCACTTGCCCCCTCCCCTCCTGGTCACCTGCCTCTGCCCATTTCTCTGCTCATTATCACCTCCACTGGGGGATGGAGAAGCAGTGTAAGGAGGTTAAATTCAAATCAGTCATTTTTTTCACTTGCTGCCAGGAAGCCGAAGGGGAGAGAGGAGAGATCAGGGCCTCAGGTGCAATTTGCAGGCAGAAATGAGTCCTGGTAATTCTCAAGAAATTTCCTGTACGTGTCCATATTGGCCCAGCTCTGCTACCAAGAACTCTAGGGGAAACTTCCATGAGGGGACAGTGCAGCCTCCTTAAGCAGCTACTAATGGCATTGTCTGTGCTGCTGGGATTTCAACTGACCAGAACATGGCTACAGGTGACAGAGGGGGAAACAGGTCCTTCTTCTTATCCTCTTTCCTCTTTAGCAAACAGATTGGCCTGAAGCCCCACTGGTCAGCAGGGTCTTATAGTATGGTGAAGGGCTCCCACATCTTCAGCTCTGCTCATTCTGTCACAGAGCTGAGGAATGCTCCGTGCTGGCTGGGGAGTGAGTGAGCAGGTGAGCAAGATGCCTTTTCTAGGCTGTGGAAATGAAACCTTCTCATTCACTAAGTTGGAGGCAAACTTACAAGCCAGTTGCACTGAGAGACACCCAGCAGGTGATACCACATGTGGCCAGCAGGGACCGTGGCTCCAGGGCCCGCTGTGTGTAGGCACACAGACTGGGCCTGCTGCTGGCCAGTGGGAGGTCCCTAGAGCAGGGAACTTGAGGGAGGCACTAGGCTAAGGCCTTTCTTGATGCCAGCCACGCTCCCCCTCACTCATCTCTGGTGCCCCAAAATTGGGTCCTGAGCTGCCCCCGCAGAAATCCCGCCAGTCTGTGAGGAGCCACACCCCGCCCACAATTAGCCAGGGGGTCACCATGCCCCACCGCCCCAGACCATCCTATAATTGTCCACCTCCTACTTCTACACTGCTTCTACCCTGGGGTTTGCCCCCACACCAAACCCCCGCTAACCTTCTCCACCCTAACAACCTCTCCTCTAGTCTGATTCAGCAATGAGAAAACTGAGGCACAGGGAGGGAGAGAGCTAAAGATGCATCTGGTTGCTCCCTGTGTGTTAGGCCAGGTGGAAAGCAGTTTTCCGTTAGCAAAGAGCCAACTCCCCATCCTCCAGGCCTCCCTGGAAAGTGTGTTCCCATTTCTCTAATCCCCAGAGGAGTGATCCACTAAAGCCAGCGAGGCAGCTCAGACGTCAGGTGTCAGGGGTCTTTGATGGAGCAGGTGGCCCTGACTTGGCCAGTCAATGCCCCCTCTCCAAGCACAAACACACTCTGACCGAGAGCCCCAACTGTTGCTGAAATTGAAATGGAATCCACAAAAGGAGCTGAGGAATTTCTCATGTACTATTTTGCTTTTAAATATGAAATCTCTCCCAGGGCGTTACTTTATTACTATAGTAATTTCCTCAGAAGGGCAGGCATCCAATGCTCTGTTTCTCCACCACCTTTGGAGACATGGAAATCTAACAGAAATATTCAGGTTGCTTAAGTGGCTAGTGCAGAAGAGGGAGACATAAAGGGAGCTCTTCCAAGGAATGCAAACTCCTGAAATCCAGGTGGACGGATGTGCTCTAGGCTATCAGGTGGAGACAGGTAAGGGTCCCATGTGCCACCTCCACTACTCCCAGAATGCACAGGGTGCTCACGCCCATCCCCTTTGAGGACACTTGCCAGTAATCATTTCTTCTTTGGGAAGCTGGCCAGGGCAGGGAGAGGAGAGGAGGAAAGATACTCCAGTCCTTCCACTAGATTCCTGACCATAAGCCATGCTGTGGTACAGGTCTCCAGCAGTGTGTGTGTGTGTGTGTGTGTGTGTGTGTGTGTGTGTGTGTGTGTGTAGGTGTGTAGGGTGGGAGGTGGGAAGAAGGGGCAGGAAGGGAGCTATACGGAGACTGGTGTTCAAGCTGAAGTGTTGGGGTTATCTGAACACTTCACTCATCCCTTCTCCCATGACCATGGAAGCATGGAGTGCCCAGTAATCAATGAAGTACTCAATGGCCGAGTTAGCATCAGAATTCTTTCAGCCTGTGGATTCAGGCCAATCTGAACCTTTCTTCACGCAAAGCCTACAAAAGTGGTGAGGTAAGGCGGATGGTTAAGAACACAGATTCCAGAATCTGACCACCTGGGTTCAAGTGCACTGACACTTAACTAGCGATGTGACCTTATCAAATGACTTCTCTACTCTGTATTTCAGTCTTCTAACCTGAAAAATGGGAGAGTAGGGTTGATAACAATACCTAACTGATACAGACGTTGTACAGATTAAATGAATTGACTTATGTAAAGTACCTAGAACAACACCTATGTTAAGTGCTGGCTATTACCAGCAGCTCCCAAATATACTGGTGCCAGGTGGCCTGCATCTGAATCACTGGAGCCCTTTGTTAAAAATACAGATTTCCAGGCCATTCTGACTCAGTAAGTACAAAGGGGAGCAAGACTGCCCATGATTTCTGGCTGCAGCCTCATTGAGAACCTCCCCTTGGGCAGTGTTTCCAGGAAGCGCTACATCAGGATCTTTACAGGGAGGCCAGAAACAGATTTCCATCCAGACCTGCTGAACTTTGGGGGTTAGAGCCCATGAGCCTACAACAAACTGCCTAGGTGCCATGAAGATTCCTGAAGCCTGAGAACCACTGCCCAAGATGATACTCTGCTCTTCTGGCTTTTAAAATTGCTTTAACCCTTGGCTCACACTGCCAAAGACTTATGCTCCTGAATGAGTGGTATTAAGAACTCTTATAGAATAGTTACAGATGACTGTTTTGATTCAATAACAAAAATATATCTTTGACTTTAACAGCATCTCATGTTTTGAACTAGTACAGGTGTATCCTCATAACATATATAACTTGCCCAACTTCTAAGGTTGGAACAGGTGAGCTTCATGACCCACTGTACAGAGAAAGACACTTGGCCCGGGGGACTAGGTGATTTTCCCCAGCCACAGAGTTGGAAGATGAAAAACCTGCCTTCACAATCCAGCCATCTGTCTCCACTTTGTGTAGATCTCAGCCCCATCCCGTGGTCAGACCCCATTCCTGACCCTATACCTCCTCCACTACCCCAAGTTCCTGAAATTCAGTCAACCAACTAGAGAAGAGGTAGCTTCTAGTGAATGGGGTGGGGGTGGGCCCACACACTAGATCCAGAAGAAGGGGTCATGGAGCTGTCATGCACACCTTGACACCACCCTTCTTCAGCCTAATCTGTTTTATCAACGATTACTTCTGGATGGGTACAATTGTACAGGATGCTGTATCCTATCTCTGCCTCACGGGCCTTTCCCAAAGCACATGTTGGTAATCAGGATCCATACTTGTGAGGGGCCAGGATAGGGCTTCTGGGATCTAGGTCTGGTTTTATACAGATCAACAAATGGCAGGAGGGGCTGGAGCAGGATACTATGTGGCCCAGCAGGCCTTCCTCATGTCCCTGGGCATCACCGGTGACAATTCTGCTCTGTCAACCCAGAAGGTTCAAGCTGGGGCTGGGTCCAATCTCTGTAGCTGTTTACACTGCCAAGAATTTTCTCAAGCAATTACCCAGAGCTGCGTTGCCCTGCCTCACCAGCATTCCACTCACTGGCTTGAGGGGGTCCCTCCACAAACACTGAGTAATAGCCACCTTTTCACAATGCATAGAAAATAAAATCACCTAATAGAATTTCCTCAAATTTACTTGTCTCTCCCAGACATTTTTTTAAATCTTTGGCGCCTGCTACTGCTTGTAGACTCATGTACACTCACAGATACCCAAAACAGATGCACACACAGCAAAGAAATAGTAACATAAAATGCAGAAAGAGCCAATCAGTGCCTAGCCTGGTGGCCTGTTGTAGACACAGGGGCTGAGGATGGGGGTTTTTCCCCCATAAACTTGTAATGGAGATTTAAGTGCATATAGTGTAACTCGGTGCCTTTGTATTTTAAGGTGTGCTCCACAAAGGAGCACAGTAACTCAGCTGTGTATTCATGCATCAACAGCCCCTACTGAAAACCCACTATTTGTCAGGCCCTGAGAAATCTACCACCAAATCAAACACATGTGTATGTTCAAGGACGGCAAGCCCAGGACTTCACTGCAGGCCACACCTAAAAGCAGATCTCCTGGGAGAGCTCTGGTCAGCCATTGTCCAAACAGTGAGGCCACCTGCAGGTATATGGTCATTCATGGATGCCAGGGGTGGGGCTGGGAAGATGCTATGAGCTTTCAGTGATGCCAGACGGCTGCCTCCCAGAAAGGCCAACATGTTTAGTCCACTCTGAGGGTGGGCGTCTGCTGCCAGCCCAACACGTCCTACTGCTGCAGAAACAGCCCGAAAGAAGGCCAGGTCTCCAGATCCTGTTTTGCACAGGCCAAAGGGCAGCTCAGAGAAGGCAGGTGGTTGTCTTCCCTTGTAGACACCAGCAGCCCATTCTCAACAAGCCCCAGACACAGTGTGAAAGGACTTATGCTTGAAGAGGCAAGTGTTTGGAGACTAAGAGGCCGGTTCTGTGTCTGGAAAGCCAGAGGGTTTCAGCATCCCTGACTCCCAGGCTGCCCTGTTCTCCTCTGAAAATAGACTTTAAAAGCCCCAGGCAGCCTCCTCCCCGCCCCCCACAATGCCATCTCTCTCCCCACAAAGCAGAGCCAATGGAAATGGGGAAGGGGAGGGAAGGGAGGGGTGCTCTCTTTCAGTGTGGATTTCCCACACCTCATGTCAACCAGCCCCTTCCTTCCTCCCAGGCAGAGAATCTCATAGGGGCCTGCCTGTCTGGCCAAGTGTCCCCAACTGGCCCATGGCTGCCACTATCCCTTTGTTCCTGCCCTGGCCTGGACTAAGGACCTGCCTGGTTTTGGAGCTGCTTGCCCCAGTGCAATTCCACCAGAGCCCCACTAAGGGAAAAAAGACAGGTTAAGGGGCCAAACCAGCAAAGAGAGGCACCCCTAGATACAGCAGAGTTTGGGAGGGATCTGCTGTCTGTGTAGGCAACTCATTGATCCACTTTTCTGATAATTATCTCTCACTCATCACAAACCCAATGACGCTGGCCCCAGCCCAGCCAGGCAGGCAGGAAGGCGGCTCTGCGTGTGAAGAGGAGAAAATGAACCTGTCTGTGTTCGCTGGAGGAGAGATAGGAGTGAATGGTGTGTACTATCCCTGCGCACTGAGCAGGGACGATGGGGCTGCTTTAATATTCTGCTGAATGTGGTGTTTCTTTTAACCCTTTCTGGAGAGATTTTCAGCTTAGAAAGCCAGGCTCTTCTTGCCAGGCTGCTGGCAAAGTTGCTGGGGCTGTGCCGAGAAGAAACACAACTCCCACAACAGGAGCCACTCCAGGACACCTAGTGACAGGGCGCATATACAGGGCTGGGCGCCACCCGTACAAGGGCACTCTCCCTCGGGCAGCTCCAGCCCAGCAGCCGACCGGGAGCCAAGAAGGGATCTAGGGAGGAAACTGCGAGCATCCAGACGTGGGTTCCCACGCACTTGCTCTTCAAACAATTTTGCTCGCTTGCATGCCCTCCTTTCATCGATGGAGACCCAGTGCCAAGACCAGGCTCCCAAAGTGGGCACCCCTCTGCTCTCCGAGGCTCAGCCTCTGACCCTCTGGCGGGCGCGAAGACGCTAGGACGTTGGACGCTACAAAGTCCAGCCTCGCCTAGCTCGTTGTTTACGCTCGCTCACCCAGGTTGTCCTGACCGGTTTGGAAGTGTGAAACGCTGCACCTGTCCTATTTCAACTGCTCCCGCCTTTGCCTCTCTGTCAGTCAAACCCAAGCATCCCTGCTCCGGGGTGTCGCCCGCGCTCCACACAGCTCTAGTCCCCGCACGTCCCAAAATGCATCCCCTCCGCACAAAGACCAGGAGCCGGGAAGGGCAGCGGGAGGCAGACAAAAAACCATCTTCAGAAAAGCAAGTGAGAGCTTTCTAGGCATTCATCGTCGCACCCCCGCGCCGCCACCAGAACGAACGCGGCACACCGTGGTCTTCCCCACGCGGGGAAGGAATCAGCCCCGCCCTGGGGCCCCGAATGCCCCAGCTCCGCTCCAAGAAGGGCAGCGCTTTCCGGAGGTGTCAGGAGCGCTGGACCACGGTGTCTGGGGTGGGGGCGTTTCCGCTGGGCAACCGGTAACAGCTTGCGAGGGACCGGACAGACCGGCCCAGCGAGCCACCAGTTCAGAACGCTGCGCGTGATTCCCGCGCAGAGTCCCTCCGCGGAGTTTCAACCCGCCGGCCACCGGGAAACGAGGCTGCGAGCCCGGCCGTGGCGGCGCACCACCCCGACAGTGGTTTCCCCCCAGCAACTCCGCTCGGCTCGGGGGCCGAGCCGCGTTCCCAGGAGGGGCTGCGGCCCGCGCTCAGCGGCTGGGACCAGGGGCGGGGGAGGGGCGGGGGGCGGGGAGCAAGGCAGGGATTTCCCACAGGGATTCGCGGGCGCCGCCGAGCGCGGGTGCTCCCTGCTGCGCCAGGCGCTGTGCCCGCGGGGCGCGCTTGCCCGGCCACAGCCCAAAGCGCAGCCAAGGCTGAAGTAGCAGGGGGAGTGTCGCTGCCTCCCGGCCGGCGAGTCTCCCCTCCGAGGCGAAGATGATGCTGGGCGAGTTTCGGCAGGACCTACAACCCACCCACAGCACCCCCGTTCCCAGGCTCAAGAGGCGACAAAGGTGTCCGCCTCGCCCCGACTTGACCCAGGAAAGATGCAGCTCCCGCGGGCTCCGGGACCACCAGACTGTCCCCCGAGGGTACGGCCAATGAACTCAGTCCCTCTCCTCCAGCGGCCACTTTCGGGGCACCGGGGTAGAGCTCTGGTCCCCGCGCTCAGAGCTAGCCCGCCGAGCCCAGAGTCCCCGAGCCCGAGCAGAGGTAAAGGAGAGGTGGCGCACGGCCACCTAAGCGCATCCGTGGCCGGGACAGGAAGGGAACCGACAGGCGCTCGCACTCCAGGGACCGGATGGCCGGAGCCGTCCCTTCGTCCCCAGTACCGGGCACCCCCGGAGCTAAGGAGCCTGCACCGCAATGCAGCGGGCTCCACGCTCCCCGAGCCGAGCCGGAGCTCTGAGAGACCCGAGCTGCCCAGGAGCGCCGGGGCGCGGTAGCCAGGGGCTTCGCGAACCAGCTGCTGGCGCCGAGAGCCAGCCGGGGGCGCGCCAGGGGTGCCGCCCCAGCCTCGAGCTCGGTTGCGGCCGGGGCTCCCCAGCAGCCGTGCCCTCCGGGCGCGGGAGGCTGGCGGCGCAAAGCATCCAGACCAGCCCCGGGGATACAGCCGCCAGCCGCCAACTTGCTCCGCGGAGGCTACGTTACCTTCCATAGCGGCCACTGCGGATGCCAGGAGGAGCAGCAGCAGGCAATCCGGGGCCATCGCCGGCCGGCGGCCCCCAGGCCGAGCCCAAGCCAAGGCGGCCGCGCGGGGAGGGCGCCGCGTCCCGGGGCGCCGCTGCACTCCCCGCCGGTGGCTTCTCTGTATCCTTTCGCGCTCTAGCTGGGACCGGACTCCCCGGAGCGCGGCGTGGGCGTGGGCGGGAGTGTACGCGCGTGGGGCGGTGCGGGCGCGCGTGGGTGTGGGTGTGCATGTGTGTGTGTGTGTTTATGGGAGAGGTGGGTGTGTGCGTGCGCGTGTATGGGAGAGAGAGGGCGAGGGAGTGTGAGCTGGGGAGAGCGCGCGAGTGCGTGTGCGTCCTGGTGTCACATTGCGAGCTACAGCGGAGCCTACGAGAGGACGGAGCCGGCCAGACTGACGCGGGAGGGAGTGGAATCCCCCACCATCAGCTCTCTCCCCACCCCTAACACCTCCTGTCCAATCAAGGAATCAAACCTGCAAAATTCCCCCGTCCAATCAGGCGCGAGCACCTCCTTACACAGGCATTGTTAGTTTAAGAAAAACTTTTGCTTGCAAGGCTGTGCGGGAGGGCTCGGAAGGCACTAGGAGGGGTCCGGGCTCCCCCTGGTGGTGTTCTCTGAGAAGCGCACCCGCCTGCCCAGCTCCCGAGGCCCCAGACTTATGAGGCCTAGTCAAGGAGCCTTTTGAGGCGCTTTGCCCTCCTTATAGCACACCAGGATTGGGTGAGCTTTAAATAATCAATTTTTTCTTATTTCATCTTAGCGACACTTACCCTGGCTACCCTTCAGACTGCAACCGGAAGGTGCACTCTATCCTTCCTATTCACAGCACTTCACCTTCTAACACAGAATGGATTTCACATCTGTTTTTTACTAATCAATGATGTTTAGGGGCACCTGTCCTTAGGCATCTGACTCTTGATTTCAGCTCAGGTCATTATCTCACTGTTGGTGGGATCTAACCCTACAGTGGGCTCTGCACTAACAGTGTGGAGACTGCTTGGGATTGTCTCTCTCCCTCTCTCTTTGCCCCTCCTCCCACTCACACTCTCTCTCAAAATAAATAAATAAATTTTTAAAATATGTTTATTGTGGGTCTCCCCTTATTAGAATGGAAAGGATCTCCATTCTTGGGATTCATATGTGTTTTGTTACTACAGAAAACCCAGTACCTTGAACAGTGAAGGTGATGGCATATATCGGAAGGAAGGAAGGAAGGAAGGAAGGAAGGAAGGAAGGAAGGAAGGAAGGAAGTTCAGAGAATCTGTGGACTGCTGTTCCAGTGTGTACAGCTCGCTGAATATGCGTCCTGTCTAACTCCCTGCTGTTCTAGTCCTCCACAAGTTTCTGTCTACTTTTCACTTCTAAATGTATTCTATGAGCATCCACAGAGGGCCTGACCCCAGAAGTCAGGTCAGGTGGGAGAGACCAATGGTGAACACAGCTTGCTATAAAAAGCAGAGATCGAAGTAGAAGCAGCAAAAGGTTTTGCAAAGTGGGGCACAGAAAAAGGCACCCTAATTGCAGGTGAGACCTCACACATGGGTTGGAAGGACTTGACTGGGCAACAAGGGGACAGGGCACCAGAAGTAGGAGTGATTCTCCCAGGCCCAGCTCCCACTCTTCCTCTCCTCCTGTCTCTTCCCGTCTCTGAACATAGCCAGTGTTCTACACTGAGGACCTGCCTTGAGGCTGTAATGTTGTGTTGGAGAAGTGTCCTCACCCCAGCACTCCCACCCCAGACCTGATGATGGTCTGGTCCTACAGGGTCAGGGAGGGCCTGCTGGATGGCCTAACAACAGCAAAGGTGGCTGCCTCTTCCCCATCAAGCCCTTCCCAGAGTTGTCAATGAATTAACAGTAAGCAGGTGTGGTGACCCTCCCGTGCTCTCTGTCCTCCTTCTCAAGCTTTGCTAAGTCCATTTCCCACCGTGTGTGTGTGTTTGTGTGTGTGTGTGTGTGTGTGTGTGTGTGGCCTCTGCTTTGCTGGGACCACACCCCCTCTGTCACAGCCAAACTCCTCTCCCTATCCTGATCCTGCTTTTCCTCCCCCACTCTCACTAGGGCTTCTTGCCTCTCCCTGACCCTCCAGCCCACACTGCCTCAACACCTGAAAGGTGGATCCCATCATCATCTATCTTGACGCCATGCCAGCTGCCCTCTGCCCTGCCATACACCACCAATGGTGTCCCAACATCTCTGGAGTGATCACAGTGGGAATGACCCACCCCCAGTTACCCATCATCCTCTTGGATGCCTAGCACCCCCGCCCCCGCCAATGGATGACTAACAGTTGTCCTGCAGCCCTTGCCTCCCTTTCCAAGGTCCCCATTCTCTTACCACTGTCTTACCACTTTCTACTGTTCCCTCTTCAACTCTCCAAAGCAGATCCCCTCCACCGGTTCTGTCCCTGGAAACTCTGCTCCCTGGGTCCTTGGACAATTCCTTCGCAGCTTCACCTGCTCATGTACCTTCCATCGCTCCCCTCACTCATGGATGGATGGATGAGGCTCAGACTCTTTTCTCCCCTTCACTACATCACAGCCTTTTGAGAGGCATGTCGGGCAGCGTCCACTTCTGCCACATCTTCCTCCCAGTGCCCTTGTCCCAAACAAGGCTTACAAGACTGTCTCAATTCCAGCCATGTTCCTTCCCCAGGACAACTGGGGAGTCTGAATAGCTGCCCAGCTTCTGTCCCCTCCCCCTCTAATCTTTCTGCACTCTGCTGACAAACCAATCTTCCTGAAGCCAAACTTGATCTTATCTCTTCCCAGCACAGAAAACTAGTGGCTCCTCACTGTCTGCTAAAGAAAGACCAACCACTCTGGCGCGGTGTCCAGACTTCTCTATAGGCTCCCTGAAACCTGCCTTCTGGGCCTGGGTGGCTCAGCCAGCTTGAACCCCTCACTCTCCACACCCCCACACCCAGGTCCCCCTTTCCCGGCACGTGGCTAGTCACACGCCCACCCACTTACTCAACAAATATTGAGTACCTGCGATGAAGCCAGGCAGGCCCTGCACTAGACTGTGGGGACTCAATGGACACAGGCCCTGCTCTGAGGGAGCATGCAGTGTAGTGGGGCAGGATGACAGAGGCAGTAGCAATGCCAGGGGAAGAAGAAGGCAAGGCAACAGCTGAAGGGAGATGGTGCAGTCAGACATGAGGGGAACGGCTTCTGTTTACTCAACACCTTCTGCCAACAAGCACTGCGCTGGATGTTTACGTGCAAAACTGAAACGAAGTGGGTAGAATTTCCTGCCCTCTACTTCTTCCCAAATCCCTCCTTGCCCAGGCAGTCTTGATGGCCCTCGGCTGGTCCCTCCCACCCACAGTCTCCTGCTACATCTCTTTGGGCAGTTCTGAGTGGCTCTTCCAGACCTGGCTGAAGACCACTGTCCAACTGCAAAACGTCACCGCTGGGAAGACCCTAGCAAACCGTAGGTACAGGGATCCCAAGGAGAACTCTGCCAGGGTCTTTCAACCTGTACCAGGCAAATTACACAAGAATTTCTGACTTAATGTCTTCTAATTCCCCAAGCTTCACTCCTGAGAATTTGAAGTCAGTAGGCATGAGGTAGGCCCACAAATATGATTTTATAGGCCCCACCCCGGTTGATTCTGCTGCACAATGAGGCTTGGGAGTCACTGTTCCTGCCCAGGTGTTTAAAACTGTGCTCTCAGGTCATCTCAGGGGACTTCCAGGTGGGGAAGTACAGGAGTGATCAGGGGATGGAGCCCCAGACCTCCCTTCTATTCCAGCAGCTTTTTGTATTGGGGGGGGGGGGGGGTGCGGGGGGCATCAATACCAGGTTTTGTTTGAAGAAAGGGTTCTGTGGCAAGAAGAGGAAGAGTCAGAGGGGAGGTAAGAGGGGCTAAAAGAGAGGGTTGGATTGGGGTGGGGTTGGGGCACATCAGATCAGAAGGGGTAAGGAAAACAGCATTGATGACTTTGAAAGCATGCTGATGGCTCAGATAAGAATAGCATCAGTTTAGGGCTTTTGTTAATTTCTCTAATAACCCAGGGGATTGACTTTTCTTGAGCAAGTTAAATATTAATTTAGCTGTGCAGCAAATTGATCTTTCTCTTGCAATGGGTTGTGATTTGCAAATATCCCTGAAAGCACCATTGGTTGGGGAATGCAAGCCTGGGTGCCTATTTTCCCCAAAGCATCTCCTAGGCTATTTTGTTTTTCTCTCTGCTGTCAAATGCTCGCTTGTTTTCTTGATTAATCACCCAGCTATTTGATATCACTAAATCACTCCTTCAAAGCTATAGATGCTCACCTCTAAGCCTGCAGCTAAGGATTCCCAGGAACCCAAAGGTGATTTGACCCTTTGTCTACAGCTCAGAAGTCCTTCTGGCTAAATGGTTTTGGGGCAGCCAGTCAGTTCACCCCCCAACTCTAAAGAGTCTGTCTAAAAGGCTGAAAGAGATTTCTGGTGAACACAGTTGTATAACTTCCCTTGATAACTCTACACATTATAAAGCTAACCTATAAAATGTGCTTGCTCACCTCTAACCTGCATCCCTTTTATTGTAATTTAAGGCTGTTTTCTTCATTCTACCTAGTGGTGGAAAGCGTAGACAAACAGTAACCATCCTGAGGATGATTATATGGCTATCTTATACCTGAGAAGATGTTAAGTTGCTCCCTTATCCCATCTTTTTAAAAATATTACTTAACTGCATAAATTAAAGTTTTAGTTATACACTCCATGACCCAAGTTACCTTTAATTTTATTCTTAAGCTGCAAGATACCACTTTCATCAATTCCTTTTGGAGAAGCAGGTTAACCATTTACGAGTCATATAAAACATTTTAACAATGGGTGATAGACAAATAACAAAATCTTCCTCTCTCTTGTGCTCTTTCAACATTTATTGTGCAGCAACTCTGTGTTAGTCACCTGCAAGGTGCTAGGGACCCAGTGATGTTTGTGACCCAGCCCCTCCCTTTGAGGATCTCATGGTCTCCCTAGGAAAACAGATGTCAAAATGCATTGTGGGACTTTCTGTACAAAATGGCCTCTGGTTAGAGCCTTCCAACAAGACTTTCCTTGTTTCTCAGGAAAATATCCCAGAAAACATAGACAAATATGAAGACTCACACTAATGAGGTGAATGAACACTGACAGACAACATAATTGCCAGGATGTAGAAGGAACTGACAATACTTATAAGGCAGATGAAGTTGGTTGGAGAACAACCTATCAAGCACATGTATGACATATGCCAAGTTCTCCCCTATAAGGAGGATGTATTTTAAAGAAATAGATAGGAAGATATGTTGTAGTTCCCTCTCTGCCAATACCTGACTCAGACGCCCAAATAAAGAACAGTTTTCCCTGGTCATCTTCCTCCCTTCCCCCAAGGTCTTCTTATACCCAGGAAGAGCCCCAAAATGAGCAAGACAACTGGGAAGACAGATGGGCTGGTGAAGACACAGTGTATTCAGGATGTGAAGGATGGTCTAGAGGCTGGAGCAGGCACAGTAATAATTATGGAATTTGTGCAGCCTGCTGAATGTTGTTTTTCCTATGACACATCAGATCAGAGCACCAGAGAATCAGGACGGTGGTTGGGGAAAGATGCCACTTCAGTAGAGCAGATATACACTAGATGAAGCCTGTTGGCAACCAGCAATTGAACATTGGCTGGCCCTCCAGTATAGGTCTAAACAGAAGATTCAACCATCAAGCAAGAGAGAGATGGAGGGCCCAAAGCCAACCCACTCATCCTGCCTAGCAAAAAACAGCAAGAATTAATGAGTCTCTTCCTTCTCAAGGAGCAGTAAGAGGAATCATGACACCCAGGGTCTATTAGAACACTGAAGAACAAAGAGCAGAACAACACCTCCACGACCCAGAGGGGAGCATCTTTTTAAAAATGATGTTCTGTACAGTCAAGAGAGACTTTCAGGAAGCTTCTTGGCATGCACGAAGACAAACTCCATGAAAAAGGTCCAAGTTTACAAGAAAGCAGGTTAAGCAGAAAAGACAACAGAATGAGAGATGGGAAGAGAAAGAGAGAAGGGTTTTCAGGAAACAAAACTGCAGTGTCAGAATCGAACTTCACCTTGGTGTAGCAGTAAAGGGCAGATGTGTTGTTGTTGAGCAATGAATGAATGATATGCAAGACAAACAGAATCTTTCAAACAATAACTACAAAATGGACAGAAAAGGAAAACCATTGAAAGAGAATACAGAACATATAGGAAACAGAAAATGTAGAGCCAACATATACAAAATTGTGCCCATGCTTGCAAAGGACTGGGGACTTGAAAGAGTCCCTAAAATCATTCCTAAAAGAGATACCACTACAAACGCCATGAAAGTAATGGCAGAGCTATGAAAGAATAAAACTTGTCTTAGCTGAATAAAAACCTGATAATTACATCTAGGTAATGTTTTCAAACTGTATGGAGATTTTAAAGAAACCTTACATCTGTATAAGGACACACATGGACAAATAGGTTACCTACAGTAGAATAAAAATCGTTAACTTCATAACACTAAATTCCAAAAGAAAATGGAACCGGAGCTATAGAGTTTTACGAGGGAAAATTTGTGACACAAAAAATATATTTCCAGCTGACTGAAAGCAATAGATGTTTTGGTTACATTTTCAGGTCTCAGAAAGCTTGCAACCATTTAGAAAAAATATACTTGAAAATATATTCAAATGACAGAGACGAGTTTTGGTGACAAGCAATAAAATCAACTAAAATAGAAGTCTAAATGTTTGCAAACTGCTTTTAAATTGAATTGAAATGTCAAAAATAGTCTCAATAAAGAATATACATGTTGTTAACATTCTAATTACAAAAACCTAAATCTAATAACTCAGATCATATTAATTAAGAACAAAGAGAAGAGGAATTTAAGGAGAGGTAGCACAGCTATGTGAAATTCCTTGTTCACATGGGTGGGATTCAGAAGAGGTGTTTTTAAAAATAAGATAAAAACAGGGGCGCCTGGGTGGCTCAGTCGGTTAAACGTCCGATGTCAGCTCAGGTCATGATCTTGCGGTCCGTGAGTTTGAGCCCCGCGTCGGGCTCTGGGCTGATGGTTCAGAGCCTGGAGCCTGCTTCAGATTCTGTGTCTCCCTCTCCCTCTGCCCCTCCCCCGTTCATGCTCTGTCTCTCTCTGTCTCAAAAATAAATAAACGTTAAAAAAAAAAAAAACTAAAAAAAAAAAAAAACCCAAAACATAAAAACAGAGAGGGAGGCAAACCATAAGAGACTCTTAAATACAGAGAACAAACTGAGGGTTGCTAGAAAGGTGTTGGGTGGGGGGGATGGGCTAAATGGGTGATGGGCATTAAGGAGGGCACTTGTTGGGATGAGCACTGGGCATTATATGTCAGTGATAAATCACTAAATTCTACTCCTGAAACCAATATTACACTATGTTACCTAACCTGGATTTAAATAAAATATATAAAAAAAAAAAAGAAGAGGTGGGGTTTTTTTAATGCTCGAATCTTACAAATACCAAAATTGCTTTAAAATAATTAAAGTTCATTTAAAAACAATTTAAATACTTAAAAGTTTGCACAAATATACTTAAAAGAAGTATATATGCCTTTGAAAATACTGGAGAAGATAAAAATGAAATATACCCCAATGGTTTTTTTTAAATGAATTTTAAAAATATTAAATTAACAGAAGGGAAGTTATTATTTAAATAATAAGCATTTACTAGAAATTACATAATCACTTCCAATTACAAATATGAATGAACTGACTCTTGATTAAAAACACTTGTTGGCTACAAAATAATATCATTACATATGGTGCCTAAGACAAAGGGAAAAATACATAGTAAAAGAATAATTTTAATTTAGGGTAATATTACAGGTTACCCTGCAAAACTTTTGCTAACCACAGCTAGCAAAACTCAGTAAAACAGCTTCTTTTCAATATATTACAGAGCTCATAAGAAGTATTCCCAAGGGCCTTGAAACAAAGAAGCACTAAAATCCCAAATGGTAAATGTGGGAGCTTACATGGCAGTGTGGGTGGGGATTAGTCCCTGTTCTGGGAAATCTAATGGCTTGAATTTTAATGTACATGAATTGGAAACAAGACTTCGAATGAACGCAAGGCAAAAAGTTGGAACAACGATCACTGCAGAAAGCTGAGACCTCAAATTGCAACACCTTCACCAAAAAAGTGGACTGAGGGAAGTGTCTCCAGTCCCTCTCACAGAGGAGAGGAAGGAAGCTTGCCCCTCAGCCTGGGCAGCTCCCCTCAGAATTCCTCTCATAGGCCTTCACTTACATGAGTTTGAGTTCAGATTTATACTATCTGATCTCAGATCTCCCAAGCCAAGAACTCAATTGAAAACAATTAATTGTAAATGCATTGGCAGGAGGAAATGCAAAAAAGAACACACCTCCCATAAGGTTTCCACAGATAAAGCCCTGACAGACATGAACTCACAATCCACAATCACAGAGCACATGAATAAATCTACCATGAGCAAAATTCAGCAGGCAAAACAAACAGGATTAGACCCTTATTCCTGTAGAACTACCAGAGAAAGTCTCTTAAATATCAACATTTAAAATCATAAAACACTATTTAAAAAACCTATTGATTTGAGACAGAACCACATAGAAAAGGAAACTAGAAACTGGATAGGTTTAAGAGGTTCTATATACTGGACAGGTTAACTGAACTTCATGTTAAATTTGAGAAAATTAACTCTAACGCAACAGAGAAAAGTGAAGCTTAATGTAAAACATTTAAAAAGGGGTTGAAAATATGATAGAAGCAAAGATAAGGCTATCATTTTTCAAATACCTAGGAGGAAATAATAGAAGTGGCGGGGGGGGGGGGGCGGGAGGAGATAAGCAATATTAAAAGAAAATGGCAGATAAATTTCCAGAACTTGGTGAAGGAAATGAATTATTCAGATTCAGGAAACACAGATTTTGGAAGTCCTGAGCAAAATAAAAAGAACCTATCCCTGACTAGGCAAACTGTAATGCACTTTAGAACACCAAAGACAAAAACTTAAAAGCCATCAGAGTGAAGTGACAAGATGCTAGTAAGAAATGACCATGAGTCTTCCAAGTAGCAAAATGTTTGGTACAGAAAGAAAATAACCATCAACTTAAAATTTTATGTAACCTAAAATCCTACATCCAGCTACATTTTTTTCAAGACTGAAAGCAAGACAAGGATGTTTCAAGCAACATTAAGGAGGTTAGCAGCCAGGTGCCATCTTTGAGACTTACTTAAGGAAATGGTTCAGGAATAAGGAAATAAGAAATGAACTCAGAAGAGCAAAGTAAGATGAATGAAGCAATAATGAGCAAAGGAAGTGGTAAATATGGGTAAATCTTTGGGGTTTATAAAAGCAAGATAATACTAAAAATACAGAATAAGAACAGCATCTAAGTCAGGAGTTTAAAAACTTTAGTTTTCTAAAACCCTGGTACCATTCTGAAGGCAGTTTTAGATGTTGCTAAGTCAACCATGCTTTAAAAATGTTAAGGGTAACCTCTTCCAGATAAGCAGCGGTACGGGGGTGGTGGTGGTGGTGGACTAACCAATACAATGGAAAGTAGGAGAGGAGAAAAAATAAGTAAGAAGAGCATTGCACACACAGAGTGAAAAATAAAATGATGGAAATAAATGCATATTTACGCCAGCATTCACAATAAGGGTATCAGCAACACAATAAATATAACTAAATGAAAGAACAGTCTAATTTTAGACAATCTATTCACTCATTAACTGATTAAAGGACAAAACCTATATAATCATCTCAAGAGACATAAAACATTTGATAAAAATTCAGAACTTCGTCACAATTTAAAAAGTATTTAATAGGGGGAATAGAAAGAAACCTTCTTGTCTTTAGACATGGTATCTACCAAAACCCCAGAGCACATAATACACTTAATGATGAAACATCAGAAGTATTCCCTTTAAAGCTGAGGAAGAAGAAAGGATGCCTACTCTCCTTGCTGCCATTCAACACTTGCTAGAACTAGGGTTCTAGCTAGCACTCTTAGACATGAAAAAGAAATGAAATCCATAAGGAAGAAAGAGAACCAACAGTAAGTTTATCACAAACACTAAGATTATCTATATAGAAAACCAAGAAACTGACAAACCAGTAGACCAAACATGAAAAATGAGCAAATTTGCTGGTTACAAAGTCAGTATATAAAAATCTATTGCTTTCCTAAACATCTACAGAAAATAGATAATTTTCAATGCTATGGCATTTTAATAGCAACAAAAACTCCAAAGTATCTTGGAATAAATTTAAAGAAAGTTTTAAACAGCCTGTATGGAAAAAATTATAAGACTTTATGAAAGAACATGTAAATTACTGGGGAGATGCACGATCTTTGTGAGTAAAAAAGCTGATGGTGATTCTCTACAACTTTAAATATAAGTTGAATACAAATATAAGAAAAATACCCACAAAATTTTGGAAGAATTTGACAAATTGACCCCAAATTCAAAATCAAAAGGCAATAACCAAGTCTATTCTGAAGACAAACAGAATGGGAGGCATAATTAAAACAATATGGAATTGATATAGGGATTTAGGACCAATGTGTTTATGGAAACACCGTGTCAAGGAAAGCACTACCAAGTACTGGGGAAAGAATCAACCATTCAATAAATGTTGCAGAGACAATTTGAAAAAACAAAATTAGACTCCTCTCACACCAAATACAATCAATTCCAGTGGATTAAAAACAAATATGAAAGGCAAAAGTTTCAAAATAATTTTGAAGAAAATATAGGATAATGTTTTAATGACACGGGTGGGTGGAGGGGAATTTCATAAGCAGGACACAAAAAAGCACAAATTACAAAGGAAAATATAGACATATATGAAGGACTGCATAAAATGAAAAACTTTGGTACTTTTAGCACCATAAATATAGTTAGGCCACACATTGGGAGAAAATATTTGCCACCCATCTAATTTAAAAAAATATTCATATCCAGATTTATATACAGAACTTCTCTAAACCAAAAAGAAATAAACATTTTTAAAAGGGCCCATGTGCTTGCTCTGGCAGCACATCTACTAAAATTGAGATGATGTAGATGATGTAGACACTGGCACGACACCAGCGCAAAGATGACACACACACTTATGAAGTGTTCCGTAGTTTGAGACCACACAAAAAGGACAGATATTGTATGATTCCACTCATATGATTACCTACCTTGAGTAGGTAAATTCATGAAGAGAGCAAGTGGATTAGAGTTTACTGGGAAGGAGGTATGGGGAGTTATACTTTTTTTTTTTAATGTTCATTTATTTTTGACAGAGAGAGAGAGACAGAGCATGAGCGGGGGAGGGGCAGAGAGAGAGGGAAACACAGAATCCGAAGCAGGCTCCAGGCTCTGAGCTGTCAGGATAGAGCCCGATGCGGGGCTCAAACCCACAGACCGTGAGATCATGACCTGGGCCGAAGTCAGACGCTCAACCAACTGAGCCACCCAGGCGCCCCAGAGGGGGAGTTATTCTTAATGGGTAGAGTCTCTGTCTGGGGTAATGAATGGGTTTTGGAAACAGTCGTGATGGTTGCACGATATTGTGAACATAATTAATGTCACTGAACTGTGCACTTCAAATGGTTACCATACAAATTTGATGTTATATATTTAATCATACTTTTAAAATCACCCAATATTAAAGAGGGAAGAAGATCTGAATAGACATTTCAGACAACAGCTAAGATCGGTAGGAGATGGAACAACAGGAGTGGTGATACACTGCTGGTGGGAGTATCGATCGGCTCGAATTCTGAACAGGAGTATGGTATCACTCAATGAAGTTTAACATATGCTTTCTTATGTATTGGAGTAAGTACAGGCCACCATAATACAGACACTAACAATAAAATGGCTTAATGGTAAAAAAATGTATTACTCTTTCACATATCCATCCCAAAGTTTACCATCCAGGTCAGTGAGACAGTTTTGGTCCTCATGGTCAGATAGCTGGTTCTTTCTAAGTCATTGCTCCACCAACAACTAGGACTCTGTTGTTTTTCTGCAAAGTTGAAGTTGGGTCACCGCCATGTTTGGGTTTTGGGTCTTATGAAGGGAGAAGAGAGCATGGACGAGGTACACTCATTGCCTTACGGCTCTGATCCCAAAGTAGCAGAATGGAAACTGCTTAGATTCCTTCGGTGAGAACTCAGTCACACAGCCATATGCAACTAAAAAGGAGGCTGGGAAAGATGTCTAGCTGGACTCCAAGTGGGAAGATGGAGAGAACAGATTTGGGTGCACAACTGGCAATCCCCACTACACCGTAGGACTCCACAATTTCACAGCTGGGTATACCTTAGCAGCACTTATGTACATGTGCACCAGGAGAGATACACAAGAATGTTCACAGATACTCAACTCATAATAGGAAAAAAACAGGAAATACCTCAAATGTCCATCATTGTGAAACAAAAAAATAAGTATTGGGTATATTCATATACACAAGCAAAAATGAATAAATTATTGTCACACAGTTGGGAAGATGCTCCTAAGACAACATCAATATTCAGCTAGGTAGGTATTAATATTTAAATTGTATGCCTATACATGCATACATACATATATATGTATATTCTATTCATTATTTTGTATATACTTTCAACAGTAAAGTTATCTCCTCAAAATGAACTAGATATAATTTTTCACCCAGCAGACTGGTAAAAACAAATGTTTGTTAATATTAAATGCAGGCAAGGATGTGGGCAGATGGACAGTAAAAGTATAAATTGCAGTTTTATTCTGTAGGGCATTTTGGCAGTATCTAAGAAAACCTAAATTGGGCATCTCTATGTATTGCAGTTTCGCTGCTCAGCACTAACCCAGAGGAAAAAACCATGGAGCACATAAGGAGGCCGTGTGCAAAGATGTTCAGTGCAGCAAATTTTAAAATAGCGCAAAATTGAGAATAACCTAGATGCCATTAATTAAGGAAAATAAACTCTGATCCAGCCATACTACTAAATATTATACAAGTGTAAAAAGAGTGATGTGCAACTATTTGCACTTAATGTGAGTATATCTTCAAGATCCAGGGTTCTGTGAAAAGGCAAGTTGCAGAAGAAACGAGAGAAAACAGTCCTAGATTTCCCATAGGTGGGTGTGTGTGTGTGTGTGTGTGTGTGTGTGTGTGTGTGTGACTTCCTGATTGTATGTACACGTTTTATGTGTTTTGAGTTGTTTCTGAACAGAATTTTCTGTTTAGAAAAGCCTACATAAAGAACTAATGTTTTAAAATATTAATTTAGAAATGTTTTCGAAACAATATGAGATTTGACCATCTAACTAAAACTAAATGAAGAGATGATACAGCTCACCCATTCATTAAAAATATTTATTGAGTGCATACGATGTGTCCACATCTGGGATACAGCAGTGAATTACAAAGTCCCTTCTTTACAAAATTCAGTCATTTGAAAGACTGAATTTTACCAAAAGTGAGACTTGGAAACCACAATACTAACCATTTCCATGTATTTTTATGAAGCATACTCTCTGGGTTTTACCTTTTTTTTTTTTAAAGTGAGTCAAATGGACAAGTCCAGTAATTGCTCAAAGCCTCGGTTTACCCATCTGAAAAATGAAGTAAGTATATACTCTGCTCAAAAGTCAGCTAACAGGCACTTGCGAGTGCAAAATTAGATCATTCTCTTTATGAAGGGCTATGTGTGGTTGATCAAGGAAAAGAAATGAAGGCAATTTATCTTGCTCTTCACAGACAGTCCAAGGTATGAAATGCTAATCATTATAACAAGAAATGCAGTCCAGATCAAAATGCTGTTAGATGATCACACAACTAATTGGAGAGAGAACTAAAGGGGACTTATTAATGGTAAAATCTACAAGTGCTTTATGAGGAGGTCAATACAAAACATGTGCCTTTTTTAACAGCTACACCATGGACTCAATAATGCAACAGAATGCATGCTACTTAAATTTGTGTTTGTCACTTTTTGCCTTTTGAAATCCTAGAAAAAAAAAAAGAACTGAAGATGGTTGGTTTTTCTAATGATTAATAGATGAGCCTCAGACCGGCAAGTTTGGCTCTGATCTCACCTTGTCTAAACACAGTCCTGGTTCCCCAAATAGCACCAGCATGGGTGCCATGGCCTGTTCCTCTGTTCCTCTTCCTGCCGGGATCACAGATAGTTTCACAGGCCTTAAAAACACTGGCCTGAAATCTCCACCACATCAGGGAACTGGTCCCTATCCCCAACCCGTCTTGACAGCCACTAGCATCAGACCCTGCCCCACTTCCATGATTTCTACCTCTGTAAATTCTCCTCTTGGACCAGGACCTCCCAGGCTTCCATCAACCTCCCCTCCCCTACTCCTCACCACTCCCTCCAGTTTCAACCCCAGCCCAGCTGCTCCACACCATCAAGAATATCAGGTACTCTTACCTTCACGTGCCTCCTAGTCCAGACTAGACCCTGTGATCAGACCATTTCAACAGAACGAGGTTTACTACCAGAGACTCTAGGAATGAGCCTCCGAATATGGTTCTCATTAGTCACATGTGGTTACTGAGCACTTGATATGGGGCTAGTGTAAATTGAAATATACTTTCATTATATAAAATATACTGAAATTTATATCAGTTTTCAAAGATTTAGTATGAAAAAATGTAAAATATCACACTGATAATTTTTATACTGATTTCATGTTGAAATGATAATTTCACACAGTGTATTAAACTATTAAAATGAATTTCACCTATTTTCTTTACCTTTTTAGTGTGTTTACTAGAAAATATATAGCCTGTATTATATTTATACCCCAACCAGCTGCTGACTGGAACCATGGGAAACAGAATCTGTAGGGCAGGGAGTTAGCAAGGATTAGGGAGGTATCAAGGCCCCACGGAGGGGTTTGTAGTGCAGGGCATCCCAGAGGGGCTAGGCTATTTGTAGGGAGGGGAGTCAGAGACCCAGTCCTACAACACCACAGATATCTCTGTCCACGGACAAATGGGGAAGTGGCTTGCTGAAAAAGCATCTGCCATGTTGGTAACAATTGGCATTTGTGCCATTTCCGCCATTAGTACTCCCTACGTAGACCTGATGCGGGAAAGAGGGCTTTGGGCAGGCAGAGAGCCCTACATCCATAGCTGAACGGTGGTAAGGATGAGAAGAATGAAAAAGAGAGGCTGAGTTACTCCAGGAGAGGTACCATTTCACACAGAAAGAATGATGGAGAGGGAAGAGCTCACTGTCTGAATAACTCCACCAATTTTCCAGAATGACCTCCAGTACCAAATAGACAAATGGGAACTTGAATATACTATCAAGGGATTTGAGGTCTCCCTGGAGATCTAGATAAATTTATCTTATTCCATACCCCAGAATCAGATCCTGAGACGAAGATTAGAATGCAAGCCCATATGGAGGTCCACTGGATGCTCCCCTTTACTGACTACTTCACCCATCCTCCAGCTGTGAATGCTGGCTGCTAACAGCTCAGCAGAGCCCTTTTCTGGAGCATTTGCCTTTCGCCAAATGGGCACTGTCTGAAGTTAGGAGGATATGCCTGCCCTCCTCCACCCTTCAGAGCAATCCTTGGGAAATGTCTAACTGAAACAGGGGTTTAAAAGCCAGCTCTCTTGGGGCGCCTGGGTGGCTCAGTAGGTAAGCATCCGACTTCAGTTCAGATCATGATCTCACGGCTCATGGGTTCAAGCCCTGCATTGGGCTCTGTGCTGACAGCTCAGAGCCTGGAGCCTGCTTCAGATTCTGTGTCTCTCTCTCTGCTCCTCCCCGACTCACACTCTCTCTCTCTCAAAAATAAATAAACATTAAAAAAAAATTTTTTAAGCCAGCTCTCTTGACCCCAGGGGGGGCCCAACTCTGTGATACTATTTGTACTCTAGAGCTCCCCAAGGGATCAAGCTGACACCAGTCTCTAGCGAAAACCATAGATTTGCTCAGCCCCTTCCCCTGCTCCATCCTACAGGCCTCTCTCCTCTTCACACTAAGTCACTTGAATAAGCCCCTCTGTCAGGCTCTGCTTCTAGGGACCTCATTAAGGCAGGACGGGAAGGAAACATGGATTGGTGAGTGGGGAAGCCAGACAAAAAAGGCAAAGCAGCCAATAATGGTATACTATCAAGCCATCCACCATCATGGGTGACTAGAGATTAATCCTGTGGAGTAAACCCGGGAAGCCAGTATAGAACACACTTAAAAGTTATCTCACCCAGGGCGCAAGGAATCTGGGGTATTTATATACCAATTCTCCTCAGACATTAGTTCAGGCTTCCAAGGTGGGGAGCATCAACTCTACAGCACTTCCAGCTGCATGAAGGTAGGCAGGGGATCCCTCCAAGGTCCCAGCGAAAGCCTCTAGGGCCCAAAGCTGGCAGTGGGAGTCAAGTCACTATGACTGAAGTGTTAGAGTTGAGGAAATATTGGCAGGATGTAAAAGCTTTCAATTCTGACACCTTCTGCTTCATGAGTTCCATGCATAGATCTCCACAACATCTCTATGAGGCACCAAATTGACTCAAACAGACTTGGCCCCCACTCTGTTCACACACACACACACACACACACACACACACACACCATTCTCACACAGAATTTGGGTGTGAGGGAGACTTCCCCAACTATTCAGCAGTGATGAAGGAGATAATTATTCTGCGGAAACACAAATGGCCTCAGAGATAACATTATATGTTCTTGTTTCAGGCTACCCATGTGGACAAGAGTCCATCAAGGGATTGAGTGGGGCACAGGGTCTTTCATTTTACAGGATTCACTCTTCTTAGAAGGTGTTGAGGGATTAATAAAGTAATTTTCCTCTCTATTACATTAATATCATGGTATGTCATTATATTGCCTTGAGTTAAGAATTGTTTTAAGTTTTTATGCTAAATCAGAGAGTAAATTATTTGTGTCGTTTCTTAGCTTCATGACTTAGCACAAGGGAGGGAGCAAGATCGCAGATACCAGCATCACCCAGAGATCCTGTGGAAGAGAACAAGAAGCAAAGGTGAGGAAGCTGCTGGCATCAGACTGTTGCAGGATGTCACTGAGGACGTGACCGCTGGTTGAGCCAAACCCAGGCAACAAAGGCTACCACCTCCTCTGTCCTTGGAATGTAAGTGTGCCTACTGTTCCCACAGTGGGAGCTGTTTTCAAAAATTGTTGAGATTATGTGGATGGTATATGTGACTGAAGCCCATTAAGTCCTCTACAACAGTTTTAAGATTCTGGCAGGACGGTGCAGAGATCTCACTTTTTGGCCAAGACAAGCCTCGTATGTAAGTTCTCTTGCTTATTAAACCTGCCACCTACTGATCTGTAGTGGTCTGTTTCTTTCTTCAGTCTCTCCTTGCCCTCCATGTTATGAGGGCCAATTTGTGAACTAACACAGCCACATGGGGGAGAGGTGCCAGTTAGGAATGATGTCCCATGCCAGTGGGAGCTGCTTCCTTCCCTCAAGGCAAGGCAAGATTCTCTGTTCCTGCTGTTAGTCAATGATTTATTCAGCATGGATTTTCTGAACACTTGTAGCATGCTGGGCACCAAGACTGGGCACTGGAGAAACAACGAGAAGTCCCTGTTTTCATGGATGTTAAATTACAGAAGAGACAGACTGTCCCCTTAAGAAACTATATAAACACAAGTAAGACCATCTCGGAGATGCCAACTAAGAACCATGTAGAAAGTAAAACACTGTATGATAGAGGGGCACCTTTGGTGGGATGAGGAGCACGACTTCACCCAGGGCCATTTGGGGAGCATCTATGAGGACGTAACATCACTCAAGTAAACAGAAATGTCAGAGGCCAGGGGAGGGCAATGCGCCGAAGCCTAGTAAGTGAGGATCAAGTCGCTGAAAGTATAGGACGTGAGGTTGGAAAGACGGACAGGGTTCATTTGTGTGGGGCCCTCTTTGTTCTAGGTTGTGTTCTAAATATGGCATTCATAGAGATGCTTGCTGAGGGATACACCTGGGACTGGGGGTAACATGACAGGCACACTTGGCTTTTCCCCCACCCTACCTACTACAACAGCACTGCCTGGAACTTATGGCTCAGAATAGACTTGGCTTCTATGTGTGCTGTTTTTCCTGGGCTAAGGGAGTGGCTTGAGTGGCCTCCACAAGTCCCTCCCAGCCAGACCATGTAGAGATGGCTCTGCCTGCTCCAAGAAAGACTGGCTCTTGCAGGAAGGGAGCCCACCTGTAAGTGACGGCTGGGTCTCCTGTCTTTTCTGAGGCCTGGCCCTACTTCTGAGTGCTGGTGGCAGCAAACAGGAGCAGGATCCTGCAGCCTGGGGGGTAGGGATGAGAATTGGGAAGTGGATGCAGTGGCTCTCCATCTGGAATGCCCTGCAGCCCTGCTGTCTCTAAGCACCCATGTGCTTAGTGGGTGGGTGCGAGGCTGGGGCTGGCGAGCATGCTCCAGAGGGGTCTGGGAACCTCTGGGCACACCTTGGGGTATGTGAAAGAAGAGGCCACAGCTGCCGCCCATGCTTCAGAATCTAGATAGCCCTTCCTAGGAGAGGTTCACTGACGACAGTGCCTTGGTACACTGGCCTGGTTAGCTATCTCCACCTACGAGAAGCCAAATTCCCTTCTACTCATCCCAAAAGGCTGCAAGGGACATAAACTTAGTCACAGTCAAGCTGAGCTCCTGGGAACGACCCTTCAGTTCCTGAGATGACCGAGCTCTCTGCTCCCTCATGGGAACAAACTCCACAAGGAAATGCTTGCACTCTGCCAATGGGCCATCTTGGAATGTCAAGGAGAAGTAGTGAGAGCCCCTGTTGTGGTGCTGCAGAGACCCAGCCCCCATGCGCACCCTTGGCAGGATACAGCGAGACAAACCTAGGTGAGAGAGCACCCTGCATCCAAAGCCAAGAGTGGCTCTGGATCCTTTCTTCATGGAACATTTCCAAACCATAGGGAGATAATGGGGAATGGAAAGGCAGAATAAAATGGAGGAAAGGAGAGATGTAGGGAAAAGAAGAGGGGAGGAGAGAAGAAAAAACAGAAAAGCAAGAAGTTAAAGAGAAACTTTGCCTGGCTCCCTGTCAAGTGGTCTCCCCTGAAGCGACTGGCACCCGTACAAGGTGTCCACAAGCCAAGTGTCTCCCTCACAGCCATTACAGTCTCCCATTATGGCTGGCTAACAGAAATCAATCTTCTTAATGCTGCCTCGAACCGAGAGGGAGGCCAGCCAAGTCTGGCAAGAGAACCCAGCCATGCATCAGCTGCAGTGGGTGTCTGGTATTAAAGGGTCAGGTTTCTCCCATCTACCTCCTCTCCTGGCACCGAAATCGCACAATGCCCACAGTGCCTGCAGGGAAGAAGGCAACGGGGTGGCCAAGACTGTTGTTTCAGACAGGTCTGCTGGGATGCCTCTGCTCAGCATGCCTGTGTCTGCTTCTACCCCGCCTACCCTGGATGGCTAGATCCACTTTCCCCGCACAAAGATGTCTGCAACTTGATCTCACCAGCACGCTTGCAAATAACCATCATCCCTGGAAATTTTCCTGCCTCTAAGTCAGGGATCCAGAATGCATACAGATTTAAGAATACCCTTTAAGAATATTCTGAGTATTTCTCAAGGGTCAGTGGGCAGCAACCAGAAGATGAACTCATGTGGATCCAGACGGATATGGATTGCTCTTCATCAGCCTTTCAGGCTGTCCACCTCCACTCAGCCTGGATGAAAGACAGACAAGGTTCTTTTGGCTGGATTCAAGAATCCAGCAAAGTTAATGGTATGGAAGCAGGAGGCTGGGTTTTCCTGCCTTGAGAATCTTAGCCTGTTGTGAGTCTCAGCACCCACAACTGGAAGTGAGGATGTTGACTTCCTTTGTTAGCATCTGTCCAAATATATTCTTAAAGTAACTTTCTAGCCACCGTGGATTGATAATTTAGTATCAAATCTGGGGATGGTTACTAAGGGAATGGAGAGAAAAGTGTTTGCTATGTAAATCTTATCATTGTTTTCCAAATTAGCATCAACACAAGCTGTAACTCTGAAAGACTTAGAAGCTAATTAGCCCAAGTACTAGTAAGACGAAACAGACACAAGAGGAGACTTTCTGGAGTGGGCCTGACAATACTATTATTTAACTATTTATAGTTTTCCTTTGACCAGTGGAAGGTGAATGCTAAGAGGGAGAATGGCAAAGACCCTGTGGGTCGGGAGATCAGTTCCATCACCCCTCATCCACTGTGCTACACCTAAGCAGTGATTGCATCTAGAAGGGGGAAAAGTAGAAGCATTTGAACGGTGTTTGATGACAAACTAGCTTAACGGCCCAAAATCACAAGGGGAAGAGAATTAAATTCTCAAACCAGAGATGAGGATGAGAAGTACCACTAAGTCCTGAGAACAGTGAAAAAGGAATGGAAGATAAGGAGAAAGAATTGTAACTCTTCTATAGCATTTGCAATTCTTTAACTTCTACTCTAAATAATGCAGCTTTCATGATACAATCTTTTTGCTAAAGCCAGTTTACATTTAACAAATTTAAGACCTATTCTCATTTTCTAGAAAAAGAGTTATAACTTTGTGAAAAGAGTAGGTTAGGATGCAGTGATCCCCGAACTCCCATGGACTGGTGACATCAATCTCCAGGGGTTCTATTAAAAGTACTGATCGAGAGCCCCATTATTGAACATCCTGATTTAATGGGTCTGGATGGGAACTGGAGAAGATTTCTCCAGGAGATTTCTATGGACAGCCATATTTGAGAACTGTGGTTTGGGTCTCTCTCTGTTATCCACTCACTGGAGAAGACTGCTAGCCGGACTACAAAGACAAGGACCCACCACCGCACACTTGTTGGCAGCTTACCTTAGAGGAGGAAGTCTCCCCACAAGAAGACACGTAGCCTTGACGTGCCAGCCCTGCACATCAGTGAAATGACATGGAAGATGCTCAGAGGCACAAGAGAGAAGCTGGCATACTACAGCTACTCCATGTCTCAGAAATGCACCTGTTTACACTGCACATCCTAGGGCTGAAGACATGATGTAAAGGGAAATAGAAATAAGTGTAAGCTCTCCTCCTACACCTGCGTCTCGTCTCCACCTCTTCTGGGTAAACAGAAACAGAGCAGATTAGAGGTCAGAAGACTGCTGGGTTGGAAGGATGACACCAGGACCAACGCTGGGTGTACTCTTCCAAAAGCTGACCCCTCCCCCGACAACTCCCTGGGACCCCAAATGGTCCAGCTGTGGGGTTACTCCTCTTCTGGAGAATCACATACATCAGGATTTTCCAGCGTATGTTATTAACCATCCATGCAGTCAGGCAATATTTATTCAGCTTCAATAACGTGCCAGGTACCTGAGCAGCAATTCTCAGTGTACACTGGGGTCACTGACAGAACTGTTGAAAATTACAAATGTGCAGGTCCCACCCTAGAAATGTTTAATAAATTGGTTTCATGTAGGGTCTAGGCAGCTGTAGTTTTGAGAGTATCTCGAGGGATCCTGATGCGGGGCCAAGGGGGAGACTGCAGTCCTCGCGTTACCCTAGTAACCCTCAAACACTGGAGCATCAAGATCACCTGGAGGGCTTGTTCACACAGACTCCGTCTTCACCCAACACTTTGACTCAGCAGTTCTGACATGGAACCCGGCAATCACTTCCCAAAAGTTCCCACGGGATGCCCACCCCACTGGTCCAGAACCACACTCAGAACTACTGAAGTACTTGGTACCTGCACCTCATGAAACCTATGGTTAATTAAAAATAAACTCTCTCATCTGTTTCTTAGCCAGCATCAGAGTCTACCCAAAGCCGTATCTCGCTTACCATAAAGCCACCCAAAGCTATTCTACTTCATGAGTCTCCAAGCCCAAGACTCCTGGCCTGACTTCTGTCCCTTTCTTATCAAACCAGGTCCTTGAGTCAGGCCAGGGCTCTTCATAAGATAAGAAAGGGACAGAGAGCTATACTGCCTGCTGGGGGCTCTGGGGGAGAATCCCTCTCACGTACTGTCAGGTTACTACCAGAATCCAGTTCCTTGAGCTTATAGGACTAAAGTCCCCATTTCCTTGCTGGCTGTCAACCGGGGTTCCTCCGAGTTAGTGCCTAAAACTAGTCTGATCTTTGCACACGGCCCCTCTATCTTAGAGCCAGCAACAGCGCATCAGATCCTTCTCATGCCTGAAACTTTCCTGCATCCTCTTCTGCTTTTAAGGGCTCATGTGATTACATGGGGCCCACCTGGATAGCCCAGTATAATCACCCTGCCTTAAAGCCAGCTGATGGACAACCTTAATGCATCTTCAAACTCTCTACTCAGCAGTACACAGATTAGTGTTTGACTGAATAACTAGGGGGCAGGAGTTTTGAGAAGCATCTTTAGACATGTACCTACTCCAGGACTCTACCTGTTTGTCGTGCTTCCCAGCGAGCGAGGACTCGCAGAAATTACTCCTTCCTAGTGTCATCCATATAAGCAGTCAGTACCTGGACACAGAGTCTCAGGGCTTCCAGCACCTGGGCTCACCCAGAATTAGGAAGGGATGCCAAGGCCAACTGAGAAGAGAGATGGGTTTTCAGAGCCCTCTGGCACCATGAAGAAGAAGAGAGGGAAAAACGCCTCTGGTTACTGTTAAAGCCTTTCATTGCCTTAATTAGAGCTCTAATAACTGTTAAGCAAGGTTTGCAAAATGAAGATCTGTAGGCAAAGTCTGCAGCAGGACAAACGCAGTCCTTGTTCCTGGGAAACTTGCATCTGGCTAGCTAAAGATAATCCTCAATAATGGGGTAGCATGTTACAGACACCCTTCTGACTCATGGCCTTTAGTCCATTGGCTGGGTCCACAGGCACCAAAGGATTATCCAAAATGCAAATCTGATCACGTCCCTGCCTGTTTCCCATCCTCCTTTAGCTCCCCATTTGATGCCAAAGATTCCAAGTTCCTTGAGTATGTAAAAGGACCCCTGATCTGGCCCTTGCTGGTCCCTCCAGCCTCATCACTCCTGGCCTCACACCGTGTCCTGCCTAAATGCTCCAAACTCCCAGTGCATGTTGTGACATTCCACACACCCAGATCTTTGTTCTGGTTGACCCTGCCTAGAATATCTTTCCCTGGTCTTTGGAGGATCTTTAATCACCCAACACTCAACTCAGGTGTCTACTCCTTCAAGAAGGCTCTTCTCTCTCCACAGCTGGGCCAGATTAGGCACCCCTGAATGTTGATTATCCAGTTATGCATCTGTCTCTTCCCCTACACAAGAGCTCCCTGCACCAGCATGCGCCTGGCACAGCATGGGCACTCAAAGATGTTCACTTACAAGCAACAAGAATAACGCCTTTGGCAAGAACTTAGGGTACACAGTCCCAGATTTGTGCACCTTCAAGCTGCACTGGAATAATCAGTGTGGGTGTCAGGAAAGAGCAAGAATAGGGCTCAGTCTGCAGGCCTTGTTTCTTTACCTATAGGGTTCAATGCAAAATGGGAACATAGGGCCCCTTGTTAAGATTTATTAAAAATTTCAAGAGGGCAGAGCATTAAACCAAGCAGGGTATTTCTGAGTGTGAGTGTGGAGCCCTGTGTGACTTCATAGGTCACATAGCTATGAAGTCAGGCCTGCCAGCCTGCAATCTTGACATGGGCTAAAGGGTGGAGCCAGAAAGGCCAGAATACTCACTTTGCATTTCCCAAAAACCTTCAAGCCTGATTTTAAATGCCTATCAAGTTAACCCTTTGACACAGTCTTTTAGTTGAAGGGCGAACGTAATTCAGCCTCCTCTTTGGCTAAGAGGAAAATACCACCTGTGTCAGAACACCAGCCACATGGCGTTGCAAGTCTATGTCCATAGCTGGGTACCCGGACACCTGGGAGCCCATTTTCTCCACACAGTGGTTGAAAAGGCCAAGTCACACCAATGTGCACATGTCCACACCAGCCTCCCTCCACAGCTGGGCACATAGGTGGCAAGATGGCGCCAAATGGGAAGGGCAGGATGCAGACCAGACTGGTCCCCAGGGCACAGTACAGTCTCCATCAGGGGGACAGGCATCTCCGGGGCAGAGCAGACTCCGGACAGAACCAATCAGTCCCAGGCATACAACCAGTGATGAGAGGCAAAGAGCTACAATTAACAGAGATCTCTCAAGCCAGTTTTTAAAATGCTGTTGGGTGGGGGTGGAGAAACTCTTGCTGGATGCCACAGAGTGAAACTGGGGAGCTCCAGATCATGGGAAAACTGGAACTTGAGGCAGCCAGAGAGCAAGGAAGCTGTAAGGACAAGTTTCTCCCTCAGTGCCTCTGTGCATGCCTGTGTCTTCCCACCTCTCCCCTTTGACCAGCACCTCCTGCCTCCATGTGCTTTGGACTGCACAAACCCCCGTGGCTGTGCTGGACTTACTCTCCCTGCACAAGGGCTCTGTTACTTCAGTCGCTACACACATGGCCCAATCCTTGGTAATCTCCACATTCCCAAGGAAGCAGTCTGAACTGGCCTTAGTGAGCCCAGGCACAGAGTCCCACATGGCTGGCCAAACAGTGACAGAAGACCATTCTTGGTCCAGCTAGCCATGCTCAGGGGACAGGTTACGGGGTACAGCCCCCAACCAGGCCCACTCAGCCTCCACTGAGGGTGTGGGCAGGGCAGGTAGGAAGGACCCTCTCTAGTACCAGACAGAACAGTCTGTACAGGGTTGTCCTGGTGGTTAAAGACCCAGATAGACATCAAGGCAGTGCCATAGGATCACTGAGATAGGCTTCACACTGGAGGGGCAGGATCCCAAGAATCTGAGGAAGGGCTCCCATCAGGAAGCAGACACCAGCACCGGATGCATGAAAAGGCAGAGCAAGACATGACTCACAGTCACAAAGACTCTGCTGCATCCCAGAGGGAAGTTCATATCTGCATCTCCAACCCTCTACTCTCAGTCATCAGGAGAGGGAGTCCCATTGGAGAGGTAGATCCTAATACTAGAGAGTGACAGAGACAGACAGAGAATAAGAACAACACCCCTATCCCAAGTACTTTTATAGTAGGAGTATGTTCAACCCCAGCCGTCCAGAACATTTCATGAACCAGAACACCCTTTCTTCCCACACAAGTTAATTGAGTTGATTCTACTGTAGGTATATATTAATAAATATATTTGAAAGTCATAGGGAGCCAGGCTCAGCCAATACTTTTACCTTCTGGCCTCTGTAAATATGGCCCCAAAGCCTTGCTTCAAAGAAAAGACAACTAACCCTGAGAATAAAGATATGCAGAGAAATGTAGTTGAAGACATTCTCCACACTGGCCAAAGAGATTTCCTGAAAATGCAAGTAGGTCACATTACCATTTTGTTTAAATTCTTTTCACTTGTTTGCTTATTCAATAAATATGTATTTACTGAGAAATGATTCTGTGATGTGGGTGCTGTAGGATCAAATCCAGATGCCCTAGTACAACTTACATGGATTCTATCCAGCTTCTGCCCACTTCTCTAAGTCAAATAGTTCTCAAACTTGAGCAGCATCAGGTCACTTGGATGGCTTGTTAAAACTGAAATGGCTCCAGGGTGCCTGGGTGGCTCAGTCAGTTGAGCATTCTACTCTTGACTTAGGCTCAGGTCATGATCCCAGGGTTGTGGGATCAAGCCCCACATCAGGCTCCGTGTTGAACATGGAGCCTCCTTAAGATTCTCTCTCTCCCTCTGTCCCTCTCCTCTGTGTGCTCTCTTCCCTCTCTCTAAAATTTAAAAAAAAAAAAAAAAGGAAGAAAAAATTGAAATGGCTGGACTTCATCCCCCCTTTGGCTCTGAGCCAAAAGGTCCTTGATGGGGCCTGAGACGTTGTACTTCCAACGAATTCCCAAGTGATGCTGATGCTGCTGGTGCAAGAATTACTTAGGGAGTCACTGCCTAGCATCCCTTGTTACCATGACCAACTCCAGACTCCTGTCTCTCTCTCTACTTACTCCCCTTCCTCCTCTCACACACAAACACCTTCCCCACCAGCACTGACCTTCTTCCAGCTTCCATGTCACACCATGCCATAACTCTCCCCAGATCTTTAAACACGCTCTCTGGTTTAGCTAGAACACAATCCCTCCCCAAATTCCCCTGTTTCACGGCTATCTCTGTTTGAAGATCCAGCAGAGATGCCACTTCCTCCAGGAAGCCTTACAGGACCAGTCCCTTCCCCCTTATTTGCTATTCACACATGGGACTGGGCTGGCCCCCTGCTCTGAGCTTCAGGAGCAGCCTGTACATCTCCTACAGCCCTGAGTCCACTGAATCATCAGAGCTGGTCTGGCTCATCCTCTGTGAGGGTAGGAGTCAGATCCGTCCTAGCCACCATTTCATGCCAAGGCCTGGCTAGTGAGTAATAGGTGGTCAGGAAATATTTGTTGACTAAATGAATAACATGAACTTGATCGTTTGTCTTACGGAGATGTTAGCCTACATTCATATTAGATGGGGTTTGAATACTTTAGGCCTATGCTGCCACAGTGGCTCTCAAGATGTAATTCTCCACCAGTAATATCAACCTGGCCTGGGAACCTCTTAGAAATGCAAATTCTCAGGCCCCACCCCAAACTCTCTGAATCAAACTCTGTGGGTGGAGTCCAGCAATCTGGTTTTAATAAGCCTCTGGTGAGTCTGGTACATGCTCAAGTCTGGGAACCGCTGCACTGCCATAGAACGAGTCGTCAAAGGAGTGAAAATACGACAGCATTCTAAAGGTCAAAGCACTCACATGTATTTGGTGAAGGGCACTGACATGCGAACACTGCTAGACAGAGGTCTTGGGGATGGTCTACACTGGTGGGCAGCTGTAATCTCGAAGTAGTCACACTGGGGTCCACAATTCTCCAAATTATTAATATTTATAAAAGAGTTACTCCAAGGGTGGGGGAGTCACTGCAGACGAAGAGAGCTTGAAGGAGAGATGATCACTCTGTCAGGTGAATAACTTGGAGATCAAATCGAAAAGCAACAACAAGGAAACCCAGGTGAGCTGAAGGTTAACTTCGTGACAGAAATAAGAAGCACTAGTGTGGGGAGGTGTTCAATTCACTGGCGAGTTTAGCGGAGCAAGCCCTTCCAAATTCTGGGAGCTGCCCCCTTGTGAAAAGTAAACACAGTGGGCATCAGAGGTGAGTGCTTCAGAAATGACAGCCAAGTGGCTGTGGGAGTCTTGGGGCTTGAGAGGAGGCTCCAGGCCAGGAGTGGGGCCACAGGAGGGGTTAGGAACGATAAACAGTTGGACTCAGACAGATGAAGCAGGTTAGTACCGCACAAGACAAAGACTGTCCATACTCTCTCCAAGGTCAAGGTAAAAGAACCCAGGTGCTGTGGTCCAGGGGAGAGCAGAACATGGGTGGCCTCAGAGGCTTTGGAAAGAGGAACCCCAACCTGAGCTTGGGGGACTTACCCCTGAAGTCCCACAAGAAAGTGTTCATTTTCCCTTAAAGACTAGGCGTGTGCAAACTCATGCAGCCACTTGGCATTGAAGCAAAATGGAAATAAGAGGCTAGACTTGCTTGTTGAACCAAGACGAGTGGCAAGCTATGGATCTACCATATGCTTCTCAACTGTCCATCTCTGTAGAGTTTGCCCCCAGATACTCTTCAAATGCCCACAGAGCATACTGTACACAGTAAATGAAGATAGTCTTGGGCTGCCTTTCTGACCCAGAAAGTGTACAGACCAGGCATGGATCTGCAGGCCTTTTCACCCTACCTGGTGCCTTGTGTGGTGACACCCCCCTAGAAATGAGCAGTGAGGGATGGTACCCACCCTCCCCCCAACATTAAAAGCAGTTTTGCCACCTGGAGCTAGAAAAACATTCACTGGATCCTAAGAATGGGACCTTATTTAAAATGATTACTTCTCGTAAATTAGGCCAAAGCTCAGGGAGAGCGGGAGCAAGGACATCTCAGATATCTAGTGGAGACACTTGATTCACAGGAAACTAACTGTTCTGAAAAGCCTATGTGCTTTTGTGGGAGATATTCCTCCAACACACAGCTGTGTGAGTTCAGGCAAGTTACTGTGACCCTCCGATTCTCAGGGTTATCTCAAAATGGAAACAAAAATATCTCCTAAGCAGGACTATTTTAGAATTAAACAAAATATCACAGTATCTCTCACAGACACCCAATAAATCTTAAAATCTCACACCTCTCAGTTATGGAGTCCTGGCCTGTCTGAATCCTGTTTCATAAAAGGAAGGCAGATATGGAACGCCATAACATAGCCCTGAACTATGGAAAAGCCACAATTTGCAATGAGCCTTACAAATTACTTTGAAAAAATTAATGATGAAACCCTTCTTGCCCTTGGATTTGGTTTGGCAAACTGCCTTCGCCTTCTTCTTCACAGTTAGAAATGTCATAAGCACATACCCCAGAAGTTGCCTGGTGAGGTTTCTAGGACCCCCTCTCCCCCTGCTGCCAGGGGAGGAACTTTTCATCCCCAGTTACTAAGTCCTAAAATTTTAGCTAGAGGTGTTTTTTGTGTAATTGTGTTTTGTTTTGCTTTGGCTGATGAAGTTCTCTGTAATGCTTTGCCCATAACAAAGTACCACAAACTGGGTGGCTTATTCAACGGAAATGTATTGCCTGAGGGTTCTGGAGGCTCAACATCTGAAATCAAAGTGTTGGCAGGGTCTCACACACCGCTGGGGGCTGTGAGGGAAGGCTCTCTCTGCGGCTTATAGATGACCTTCTTCTCCCTGTGTCTGTTCACATCTCTCCCTTCTGTGCAAATTGCCCCTTCTTATAAGGACACCAGTCATATTGAATTAGAAACCACCCTAATGACTTCATTTTAGCTTGATTACTTCTATAATTACCCCATCTCCAAATAAGGTCAGTGGGGGATGAGAGTGCCCTGTTACCTGGCTCAGCTCCTCCGGAGAATGGCCCATTTCCAGAGTGGAGGAGAGAAATTTTCACTCCTCATACAATATTCACCCTCAACAAGGCCCAGCCCAGGGCAGCTAACTAGGAAGGTATGCACTTGGTCTCTCTCAGGCTGATTCCCTTTGGGCTCGCCAGTATGTTTAGAGACTGAACCTATAGGCTAGGCCTATCTTCATGGCTGTATTAACCATCCTGTAGATAAGGACCTTCACCACAGTGGCATCGATGTGTCTGCTGGCCCCACACATCAGAAACTACATAACCAAGGGGTTCATAGCAAGGTTTCTCACTTCTCATTCTGCTCAACTAGCCACAAAATGTGGCAACTCCTGGGGCGCCTGGGTGGCTCAGTCGGTTGAGTGTCTGACCCTTCATTTCAGCTCAGGTCATGATTTCATGGTTAGTGGGACTGAGCCCTGTGTTAGGCTCTGCGCTGAGACTGCAGAGCCTGCTTGGGATTCTGTCTGTCTCCCTTTCTCTCTGCCCCTCGCCCCCTCTCCAAGCAAAATAAAAAAACATTTTACAAAACGTGGCAACTTTGTTAAATCTCAAGATAAGAACTGCTGGAAGGTTTTGCTCCTACAGGAACAATAAGGAGCAGGCAGTGTTAAAGGAAGTGGTGTCATAGGTAAAATGTGGAGAGAAGATCCCACAGGGTTCCGCTTACTTTCAGGCTTGGTGATTGAGAGCTTCAGGAGAAACTCCCAGAAGAAGCTCCACCTCAGGGACAAAGGAGGAGAACAGGTGACAGGCTCAGGCACATACCAGGTAGAGACAAAGAGGCAGCCTTTGCAAATTCTGTTCTGAATCTCCCATTCAAATCTGAAGCACAAATATGGGGCCAGGCTGCCAGCCCCCTGCCCTGAGTGTGTCACCCACTCGCTGCCCACAGTGGAGGCAGTGCCTTCGCTGACAGCCTTCTCAGCCAAAGTACAGGTTCCCCTTGCCCTTTCAGACAAAATGAATGTTTCTCGGTTCAGCTTTAAGATGAATCCAGCAGACACGTCCTCAGAGCCATCCTCTCTGAAGGCTGCACCATGCCAAGGGGGAGCCTCCTGGAAAGAGTCCAAGTCCTGACCTTGCCCTTCCAGCTACAGCAGGCCTTTCCACACCGGGTCCTCTCCCAGCCTCCCTTATGTTCCATATTCATGTATATGAAAATTAAAAGCCCTGAGATTTAATTAGGGGGATGTGTTGGGAGAACGAATGGGCAGAGCTTGGTGGTCAGCCAAGGAAACCTTGCAGGCTCAGGGGTGGGGCTGTCTGAACATTCAAATGGAAGAGGACAGTGGATGTGCAGACCAATCACCCCATGAAAATGAAATCTGGCTCCCATTCTTCCTTGGACACAAAGCTGAAATGCTTTTGCCTTAGAAGGTTATCATCTAAGACCAAAAAAAGACCCCTCAGACTTTTTTTAGCAACAGTCTTTTGAATATTGAGTTTAGTCATTCCAAAGAATTAAAACTCCAACTATGGGGAAGGGTCCTTGCATGAGGATTTGGTGGAGGGTGCTGGGAAAGCGTGCCGTGGGCACTGAAGCAAGCACGAACCTTTGTCACCTTGAAGCAGCAGCCTGCAAGCAACCAAGAGAGAGGTCCCAGTATAGCAGTGTCCCTTCTAAGTCTGTAAGTACTCATGAGGAAGCTATTTGCATTGAATTCTGGGCTCCTCTCACATCAGGAGCCCAAGAGGCCTACAACATTTCTAGCTCCAGCTTGGCCAGTATGTGGCCACTGACCATGTGACCTCAAACAAGTCCCTTAACCTCTCTAGTCTCCACTTTAGGGCATTGTTATGAAAATTGAATGGGCCCATAATAATGTATTGACACCATCCCCAGCAGGCACATAAATGCTAACCCTTTCAAGTATCATATTTACTCTCCCATAACACTAGGTCGGGGTCATGCTCTGCAGATACCCCAGAGAGGCACTGAGCAGGGATGGGGGTGGTGACTTTTCCTTGGACCCGTCTCTTGACCTGTTTCCTCATCTGAAGAATGCAGGCAAGGATTACTGCCTTCTGCTCTGGGCACCATGACACCAAGAAGAGGAAAATGCTTTGAGATCTGTGGCGAAGCAGGTGCATATTTTTACACTTGATTCAAGAGTGTGTTCCCTAGAGTCAGACTCATCATGCGTTCTAATCGTCTTTTAAGCAATTGCTTAACCTGTGTGCCAGTTTTTCATCTGCAAAACAGGAACAATAAAGGCAAACATTGTATGCATTATTGAGAAGATTAAAAAGTATATGCTACACGTTTTTTTCTTGTGATGAGAATTCTGAAGATCCACTCTCTTAGCAACTATCAAATACACAATGAATGCTGTGTTATGAACTATAGTCACCATGCCGTACATTACACCCCCATGGCTTATTTATTCTACAACTGGAAGTTTCTACCTTTTGACCACCTTCACTTTTTTTCCAAAAGAAATTTGTAACTATGTGTGGCCACATCAGTGTTAACCAGATTTATTGTAGTTGATCATTTTGCAATATACATGAGTATGGAATTATTACATTGTATACCTGAAACTAATATAATGTTACATGGGAATTATATCTCAGTAGAATAAAAGTTATATGTCTATGCACAAAGGATAAAAAAAAGTATGTGCTAAATACTTAGAAGAGTGCCTGGCACATTGCAAACGTTTGTTAGTCCTGTTTTATTGCAGTTTTTGTCTTTATTGTTATCAATAGTAGCACATGCAATGATTGTGGCTGTATTTCCTCTTTTAGGGTTACTTGTCCTAAAAGTTGTTCATGCTTATATATCACTGCCAGAAACCCAGCTCCTTATATATAAAAATCTGACCATTGGAAAAGTGACATGGTTCCTCTTCCTCCATGGGTAGCTACCACTTGAACTAGGGGTTCTTTCCACACCACAGTCCTACAAGTCAGGCTTTACTGGTCTCATGTTTTAAAATCCAGGTGCTACAAGTCAGCATGAGGGCCTGCCTGTGCTTCCTGTTCATTTGGATTCATTTCCTGTTGTTGGGAGCAGGATGGTCTCATGTAACAGCATTAGAGGGGAATGAGGTTTCCCTTGCCAGGAAAATTCTGTGGGTGATGATGCCAGAGGCAAAAGTCCGTCCTCTGTACAGGGTCAATTCATGCAGAAACACTGATGAGCTGATAGGGTAAGGCTCTGATTCCTAAGAAGACATGTTGGCCCCAGCCAACAGAGCTGTTCTTCTAACAGGGAAGGCAGAACCACTTGGTTACAGACTATCTATTTCCCAATGCTGCTATAAAAAACGACCACAAACTTAGTGGCTTAGAATAACACAAATTTACTATCTCATGGTTTTGGAGATCAGAAGTCTCAAATCAAGGTGTCTGTAGGGTATATCCTTTCTGTGAGTTCTAGGGGAGAATCTGTTTCCCTGCCTTTTTCAGCTTCTGGGGATGCCAGGTGCTCCATAGCTTGTGGCCACATCATCCCAATCTCTGACTCTACCTTCACATGGCCTTCCACCGACCTTCTCCCTGTGTCTTTTCCTCTTCTGCCTTTTATAAGGACACTTGTCATTGGATTCAAGGTCCAGCTGGTTAATCCATAATGATCTCATCTCAAGATCCTAAACTTAATTACATCTGCAAAAACTTTTTTTCTAATAAGGTCACATTCACAGGTACTGGAGGTGAGGACTGGGATATAACTTTTGGGGGGGGGTCACCATTCAACCCCCCTGTAATTCAACAATTACAGAAGGAATTGTTGGGCACATGAATTAATGAGCAGGATATGTGTCTTCTCCTTAATAACCAGGACCCCATCCCATGGGGAGGTACGCATAAGGATGGTCTGTGGGCTGGAAGGACCGCAGGGCATCACCAGCTTGACCCTAAAGCTGAAGCTGAGTCCCTAGAGAAGTGGGTGTCAAAACAGCACACACCCTGGGTTTGGATGTGGGCAAAACATCTGGGAGCTGCCTTGGACTGGAGCAGCTGGACAGTTGGGTAACAAAGAGCAAGAAAGGAAATAGTGCAGGGCCATGTCTAGGGGACTTGGGTGTGGCTGCATTGGAACAAGGGGGCCAGAGACAGGCTGAGATGGGCCCAGCAAGTGAGGACTGCTGAGGTGCAGGCAGGTGGGAAACCCACTGCCAGACTCTTCTACCTGAAATAGCCTGTCAGGGTTACTGGCCCAGCCCCACTTTACAGGTGAGGAAACTGAGGCCCAGGGAGAGACAACACTTGCTCCCCCCTCAAACTACAATGGTCAATGCTGCAGCTGCAGCTGAGTCCTGGCTCTTTGCTCTTGGCCCAGGACCTTCCCTCTGTGTAGAAAGTGTCACTGTCTCCTGTGTTCTGGGGAGTCACAATGATGTGACCACATTACCCAGAGGGTCATCAGGCCCTGTGAGTGGTAGAGAACCTGACAGACATGATCAGAGTTGAGTGCAGAGTTCAAGGGCTCCCTAAAATAAAGCTAACCAGAAATGTGAATATTAAGTGGGTGGGGAAATTGATTTAATGCAGTCTTCTGATGGAGCCTGCTATTCTTTTAGATAAGAACTTCTTCACATATGCCTGTTGGAGCCAAGGCTTCAGGGTAGGGGTACCTTCCCCAGGAAGACTCTAAAAGGCAGAGGAGAAAAGAGAGGAAGAGGAGAGAGCTAGAGGTGAGGGGACGAGGTGGGGAGGGACAGAGATGGAGCAGGGCTGGTGTGACACTCCCATGGGGGACAGACAATGAAGACAGTAAAGAGAAGGGCAGGGGCACCTGGGGGTCTCAGTCAGTTAGGAATCTGACTCTTGTTTTCAGCTCAGGTCATGATCTCACAGTTCATGAGTTCAAGCCCCGTTTTGGGCTCTGTGCTGACAGTGCAGAGCCTGCTTGGGATTCTCTCTCCTCTCTCTCTCTCTCTCTCTCTCTCTGCCCCTCCCCTGTTTGCACTGTCTCTCTCTCAAATAAACTTAAAAAAATTGAAAAAAGAAAAAAAAAAAAAAAAAGAAGGGGCAGCTGCATGGTCACTGCCTTGCCTTGACGTACACCTGACCTCAGGGACCCTGACCTCCTCCTTCAGAGGAGCCTGCGCTCTTCAGTCTCTGGAGAGCTCCAAGGAGAGGCTTACTTTGGATGGCAGTCAGACAACACAAGCAGCAACATAAGCAGCACTGGAGGCAGAGAAGGCCTTGAGCAGCCTTTGCCCAGACACCTGCAGACACATGGTGGAGCCTGGGCTCCCCAGACTGTGCAGTGGGGGTGGGCTTGGGCCCATCTAGTCCAGCTCTCCTGAGGCCCCAGCTGACACTCCCCAGTAGCAGCCCAAAAGTGGCGATAATCGATAACAGCTGGGATCAAGGGGGACTTTGTCGCAGACAAGTTGTGCTTTTTAAATGTTTTTGTTGTCCCATCTCTACACACAGCACTGAAATGGACACTTTCCCGGCCCACATCTCATCTTGGGCTCAGCACACTTCACCACACACAAGCACAGGGTGAGGGAGGGGAGCACACACATGCTCTGGTTCAGGTTCAGCTGGGCCGGCACTCACTACCTCCCTGCTCTCCTAGCCCCTCATCTGGGCTCAGGGCGAAAGCCCCCACACCGACCCCTCCTCTCACTCAGTGCCAGGGCCCCTCCTGCCTCCTTTCCTCCCTCCTCAGCCTCTCCACTCACTTCTGCACCCCAACCCCCCTTGGACACCTCCACCACAGACTACACCTCTACCGTGTTCTCCTCAGCCTTGTTTGTAAACTGGTCCTTCCCTGATCCCTCTGCCCCCATGTCGCCATCCCTCCTCCCATTCCTTTCATTTGGCAGTGAATCCTCAGCACCGAGGCTGCCTTCAGCTCCCCTCCCACAGCACCCTGCCCTCAGGCTCGATCCCAGTGCCCTTCTGCTCAGCCCATTCTGGGATCCACTCAGCCCTGCTGACACAGGTGACCATGGAAGGTCCCACCCTTGTCCCAGGGACTCTGCCATCCTGATGCCATCCTCCCTTCCAGCAGCACCTTCCATGACTACCATCCCATCTCCCCACAATCTACTACACACAATCTTCAACTTGCTCATCTCTTCCCTTACTGTGGATCTTCTTCCTCACTTGAGGACTCAAAATTTTGGAATAATTCTTGATTCCTCCTTTCCTATACCTGCCCTTAATATTCTGCCAGTCACCAAGTCTGCCCATACTTCATAAACAGTGTTGCATTGAAGTGTTGATAAAACACCCTTGTTGTGGGAGTACAGAGTTCTGAGTTCTAGAACAAAGTCTAACACTGGCTATAGAACTATTTATGGATCTCGGTTTGCTTATCTGCGAAGTGGAGGTTTGGACTAGAAGAGCTCTACAGACTCTGGTAAACACTGCTGGCTACCCATTTAACATCCTTTCTCTTTGTGTTCCTTGGAAAAATCATGCTTCTGTCCTGCGTAGTAACATGCTCCCTGGGTGGCCAGTCCTGGCCTAAGGGTGACATATGCTGTGCCCTGCAGGTCCTCCTGGTCCCAGCGTCACCAGCCATGTGTAAGCAGCCAGTCTTCCGGGCAAAAGATGCAAAAGCAAAGGCCTCTGCTTGCTTGATGTCTCCGTGGGAAGACAGTGGCCTATGTTTAGACACTCACAACCTGCGGGGCTGGACAGAGACTGAGGTCCACAGCGTCCCAAATCCTATTTCACTCAGAGACCTGGATACTACTATGAGAGTCTCTGCCGTTGAGCTCAATCTGGGCCCATATAGAAGAATCTCCTACCAATCCTTCTGGAACCCAAAGGAAAGAGTTCAGGACAAGCTTGCAGATGTGACAGATGCTCTGTCCCTTGTGTCTTTGTTCCAGGTTTAGCTGGACCTTCAGCTATCAGGACGGAACTGGTTTCCAGACCCCACCTCATACTGGTCCTTGAAATAGTACCAAACATTGCAGCCCTCCATGCCTACACATAGTGGCATTTAATTTTCCCACACCAGCCTCTTGATAAAGATACTCTGCTTAACTGTTTCATGGCCTCCCTGACACTTTGCATGGCATTCAGTGCCAGGATGAGAATTTCCCAGCTGTCCACGGACAATCCCTCTGGGAATGCTCATTACATGGAGGCGTGGGCCCTCTTCTCTTCTGATCTTAACCTGAACTCAGGAATATGGACTGGAGAAAGCCATCTAGACCAGGAATACTCAAAATAGTCTTTGAGGCACTGAGTGGAGACATTCCCCACTGCTGGGCAAACGCCCCGGCACAAAGGGCTCAGTGATTGTTAGGAGCTCCTCTGTCCATCCCTGCCTACAGCTCCACTAACTCCAGCTTCCAAGCAGGACCACAAGTGGGCTTGGCCCACCTACAGACCACATGTGCAAGCCTTTCTCCAAACCAGGGGCAACTCCCCCTGCACCATCCCTCAGAGGCAAAGTGAGAATACCACTCTGTGCTGTGTCGTTAGCAACTGTTTATGGGAACTTCGCATTTGGGGGTATTCGAAGCCCCAGTACAGTGCTCTCACAGTTCTTTCTGGCATCAGACAGTCCGAGAACCAGGTAAGCATTCAACTTACAACTACTTAGCAGCAGTAGCCCAGCTGTGTGGGGAAGTTACTGAAGCTCCTCTCAGGGATCTTCTCCCCAAAGGGAGCCAGGCTGAAGGAGGGAGGGGAAGGAAGCTGAGATTTGGCCACAGCCACAGAAGAAACACCTTGAGTGGGGCTGGGGGAAGCTCTGCCATGTGGGGAGCCCCAAGCAGCTGGCACTGAAGACCTAAGGAGGAAGGAATGATCTCTCCCCACATAGAGGCCAATCAGCCTTGAAGTAGTCCTGTGACTGCCCTTAAGCCAAATTGCTCTGTGCATACAATATGGCGGACCCCACTCTTTGTCTCCAGCAGAGCCCCCCTGGAGATGCCTTCTGGAAGTTGAGAGGTGCTGACCCACCTGAGGGCTCAGTCGCCATTTGCAGACTCTCCACTAGAGGGCAGCTCTGAGAGGGGGCAGGGCTCTGCTGCTCCTCTTGGGAGCTCCCAGGGCCTCCAAGGATCAAGGCTCTGGAAGGAGCTCCCAGATTAGTGGAGGATAAGGGAGGTACTACCATTCCCTCCACCGTAGTACATTCTGGGTTCCCCATAAATCAGTTCTCAGAGACCACATGACTGACCCAGCACCCTCCATCTGAGGTCAGAACAAGCTGACCTCACACCCAGATGGCCTGGCCTGATCTGGGGTGAAGACAGAGCCGAGGGTGCAGCTGAGATGTGCAGAGGCATGTCAGAACCACCCATGCAGCCCCTGAATGTTCCTTCCAGCTCTCTCAAGTGGTCTGCTTCTCTCAGAACCACGGGGGAGACAGGGAGGGTTTTAAGGGGTTGAAATTTTGCTTATTCCCTAGCTAAGAATCAGGAGGTAGGGCCTAGAGCCCTTTTTAAGAAGACAGATAAAAATGTGGCACGGGCCTGGGTACTGGCTTAACCAAGCTATTAGAAGAAAGCCCAATTTGGAGAATACACAAAATCAGGGCTGCTTTGGTCAGTGGAGGGTAAACAGACTCCCATCCTCCGAGTAGCCTGTAACTATGCACTCTCTCCAGCCCTGGCTTCGAGCAGTCACTGAAGCACCTCTTGGAAAGGCTGAGAGTCTCAAGGATACAGTTTGGAAATCACCAGGCAAGTCTTGCTAAAGTCCATCCCTGTGCCTAGTCATAAGCCCAGACAGCCCCAGGCCAATGCGCATGGGGGAATAACCTCCTGCCAGATAAAGGGAAGGGGGTTAGGAAGCAGGAGGGACACTCCTCACATCGGGGCAGCCCTTCTGTTTACAAGACAAGCTGCGTCATCCCCAAAAACCCCAGGAAAAAACCTCTGACCTTCCAAGTAGGTTCCTGATGGGCAAAATGAATAGCCCCGGGGTCTCTGAGCATGAGCCCCACTGCTCCCATGACTGTCACAGCCTCAGCCAGAGACAGCCTCAGACACAAGGACTCCTTGAGGCCAAGATACAACCTCGCCTGCCTGGCCCAGCCCCAAGTACCATGCCTGTGTGGTGCAGGACGCCAAAGGAGGCAGGAGTGTGCTTCAGCTTGGGAGGCAGGGGCCTTGCACTGGGCAAGTCCCTTGGGCTCAGAGACACTGTTTTGTCACATTTTTTAGTAAAGACTGAAAGGAGCATTTTACACTGTCCTAGGGGAGTCCCTAAAAAGGAAGCAGATCTTTTTTTTTTTTTTTTTTTGGATGAAATTAAAAGGCTTTGCTTTTTTATTTTCTCCTTTTAAATATCTTTGTTTTCCAATTCTATTAGCATGAAATACACATTTGGAAAGATAAGAAACCCTGTGGATCCTTTTCAGAGAATCCCTACAACACAGAGTAACAGAAAACAATACGAGTCAGGGGTATGAGCCATATTGGGGTATGAGTCAGGGGTATGAGCCATATTGGGGCTCCCTGGGCCTGGGGTCCTCCATGGTGGCTCTAGACCCTCCCCTCTGTAGAACGCCTCCTTCAACCCGAGGGTGGGAACTGTCGCCTCTCCTGCAGAATTCTGGCCCCAGAGTTCATCTCGGGGAGCATTTCTGGCAACCGTCTTCCCCTGTGGTCCAACCAGCAAGGCAGGCAAAGCCCACCCCTCTGTGGCCGCAGCCAGTCCCAACACGACTATGCTGACCAGCCACGCTCCTGTGTCCTGTGCAAAGCTCAGAGGTTCCAGGACTCCAGGGCAAACTCTGCCCCTGGCCGCCATCCCAATACCTCTGCCCAGGTTCCACAGGTTCTGTAAACCTCATACACATGAAGTTTATTTTCAATTAGGGACAAATAAAGAGAATGGTCACTGTCCCCCTGACTAACCATGTCACAAAAATGCTTCTGTGCAGCCTTTCCAAAATTACTTCTAATTGGTAGAAATCATCCCTAGATGATTGGTTCATTCTGTCAGCTGGTATTTACTGGGTTCCTGCCATGTGCCTGGTACACAATGCTTGCAAGTGAATTGATTTAGACCAACAGCCCTGGTGCAGGAGTAAGAAGGTGAACAAGACATTGTCCTTGTCTTCAAAGAGTTTAATGTCTGTAGAGGGAGATAGATAAGGCGACGTGGAGGAGGGCGGGCCTGGAAACATGGTGACAGAGCTTGTGGGGAGTCACAGCCCCATTCATCAATGGACCGTTTCTGTCCACAAGCTTCCAAACCACACACATTCTTGCACCCCATCCCCAGCCCTGCACAGTTAGATCTCAAAGGGAATGGAGTATTAGGGCCACGAGGAGCCTCGCTTCCCTTGGGCCTCCGCTGGTGCCCAAATTCTCTGGAACCCAAATCTCAAAAAGGAAGCAGATCTTAAAATATACCTAGCAGAAAACATACAAACAATCCCCACACATGTGCACATATAAACCTCACAGATACAATATGAGATACACAGGAGTGTGTGGCTTACGTACATTTGTGGCCCACATTACAGTGCCCTGAGGCAATATTGCAAAGTGGTCAGGTGGGCGGATCCTGGGCCAAGAGCACTCTATTACTGTCTAGCTCTGTGTCCTCAGGTAAGTTACTCCACCTCTCTGTGCCTCTGCTTTCTCCTTTGTAAAACTGCATGTGTCAGAACCATCTACCTCCAAGGCTTATTATGAGAGCTGAATGGGAAGATGGTCTGCAAAACCCTAGCCAGAGATCTGTGCCTGGCCATGTGCGTGGACACCCAGGACAACAGTGTTGCACAGGGGACTCTGGAAACCAGGAGGCGCTCACTCACTCTAAGTGTTGGACCATGGCCTGGGCAGCCATCACTGCTTTTAGTCCAGTTTTCCCACTGCAGTTTTCCCTGAGGAATGAGGGTCCACAGCCAGTGTCAGAAGGCCTGAAGCTTGGGAACTATCAGAGGGATGGAGCTGGGCACTTTCCAGCCTGCTTGCCGCCTGCCTGGAAGAACCGGGAGGGAGTTAATGACAAGTCCTCATGGAGGAAGGCACTGACTGCAAGGAGACAATGCGGGGAAAGAGCTGGGATAAATATAGAGAAAGAGAAACTGTAAATAGAGCAGTGACAGATGCAAAGGGAATGAGCAGAAATGGCCTGTGTAGAGAGAGCAGCTTACGAAGGCCGTGGAGAGACAGACAGCCAACCGACAGACAGAGAGAAGGACCACTGTCCAGGGCCATGGGCTTGAGTAACCACACAGGCACAGCCGCCCACAACTGAGGACGACGGGGAACAAAGGATGGAAACACAGAGCCCCAGCCGCCCATGACCTCTGTGCCCACTTCCTGCCTGGACATCCCAAGGGCCTTTCTCTCTGGGCACTAAGTTTCTGCCAGGCCTCTGGCTACCAGACCCGATTCGTGCCCGGGCAGTGGCAGAGCCTGGCGGGGGCAGGCAGGAGGGGGCAGCGCAGGTCACCAGCAAGCCCAGGCAGGAGGAGAAGGAAGAGACGGCTCTTCAAAGAGCTCAGTCCCCGTGGGGCCATGGGCAATCACCAAGGACCTTTACTTGTCAGCCCTGCATTCTAATGACTTTAATGAGACCTTGCGCAATTTTCTCCCTGGAGAAGGTGCTTTTCTTCTGTGATTCCTGGCCCTGTGAGGCCATACCTCTTCCCTGTCCTGGCTTCACCTACTCTGTGGGGGAGTATGGTAGAAATTCTTTCTGTCTTCTTTCTATGATTGTAATTAATTTTTTCCAAGGGGGATAAATGAACGCACTGTCCAGGTACCTAATCATCTGCCATCCCTCTGGTGATTCACCCAGAAGCGTAGTTGGCTGATGTCCACCACTAAGGAAGGGGGGGTGAGTGGGGGAGGGTGGCTTCCAGCTCCTTGATGGGAGAATGGTGGCCATGTCACGTGCTCACAGACATACATGTTGAATGTTTACCTCTGGCACTGGGATGGCGACATCTGATATGGCCTCTGCTCTGGGAACCTGTGCCCAACGTCCACACACAAGGTGTTGTTGGGATGAGGTGACTTACCTTAAACTATGTCCCCTTGTGGGTTCCCTGGTTCCTTCCTACCTTTCTGAGCATTTTTCTTTGTTTCTTTTATTGATTAGTCTTTTTCCACTTGCCTTTAGATGTCAGGGTTCCCCAGGTGCCACTCTGGCCCTCTTCGCACTGTGAAGCCCTAACTCAGGAAATTCATTCACCCTCAGGACCCACTGCACAAGAACACCAGCCCCTAAGCCAGGCCCAGAGGAGCAGAGAGGAAAGACCAGCCCGTGCCCTCAGGTTGCTCAGCCTTCCACGAGAGCAGCTAGAAACAAAGCAACAAGAAAATCGATGAGCTCTGTGCTCATGGGCTATAAGAAGGGCTGAGGGAGCCCAGCACTTTTACCCTTATATGGTAAATGAGTATATTTCATAGAACCTCATAGGGGTGTTGAGGTGGTTAAGTAGCAGAAAGTACTCACAATGGTGCCTGAGAAAATAAGTGCTCAGTAAGTGAAGGCGCATGTGGCAGCCTGAGCCACGGCTGAGCCCCACCTCAGTGTGCAGCTCACACCTTTCCCTATGGTTGCAGGCGAGCACAGCTATCCCTCCCCACAGACTGGTCCCTGGGGCATCCAACAGGCACTGCAAATCTGACAGATCCCAACGGAGTGCACCTCCCGTCCCCTACTGTGTTCTCCGTGGTGACGACACCACCATTCAACCATGGGACCGGCTGTCTGAGCTACAACCCAGGAGCCATCTGCACTATCACAGTGTCCTGGGAACTCTGGCGAGGTCAGGCCGAGGCATGAAAACCCCTGGACTAAAAGTTAACAAGATAAACATTGAATCCTCACAAAATCCGTTCCCATATAAGCCATTCCAACTCATAGGTATATCCCCTGAAATAACTGAAAACGGATACTCCAACAAATCTTTGTACGCAAATACTTATAGCAGCACTAGTCACAATAGCCAAGGCAACAACCCAATGTTCATCAGTGGATGACTGGATAAATGCAATGGGGTATATCTACACAGTGGAATACTATTCAGCCATAAAAACGAACCAAGTACCAAAACACACCACCCACAATGCGGATGAACCTGGAAACTACGCTAAGTGAAAGAGGCCAGACACAGAAGGTCACATATTAAGTGATATGTCCAGAGTAGGCAAATCCACAGAGATATAAAGTGCACTGGTGGTTACTAGGGATTGGAGAGAAGGGGAAACAAGAAGTCACTGCTTCATGGATACAAGGTTTTCTTTTGGAGTGATGGAAACATTTTGGAACCAGATAGAGGTTGTGGTTGCACAACATTGTGAATGTACTAAATGCCACTGAACTGTTCACTTTATGTGGTTGGTTTTATATGATGTGAATTTCACCTCAATATTTTTAAAGGAGGCTATAAGGTTTTCTCTGGAGAATCTGTTGATCTTGGACATAGACCCCTTCCTGTTATCAGAATAGGAACACCAGCAACTTCCAGACAAGACAGGCTAGAGTGTGGACACTAAGTGGGGAAGACAGAGCTTACAGAAAGTCCCTTTGTCCACTAGAACCCTCCTCAGATGAGCTGGTCTCCCCCCAACTTCCCTCATGAGGAGGATGCTGTCTTGTCAGTGTAGAATTGGGAGCCCTGGGAAAGAGAAGCTTGCCTGTGTGGGGTGCAGACAACAGCACTGAGGCCTGACCCCAGCAGCTCAGATGCTCAGAGCAGCCTTGCAGCTATCTGATCTTCAGAGCAGAAGGCAACTCCACCCCATCCCATGAGCTGCTGAGCAAGAAGATCAGGAGAATCCTGCTGCTCTGGGCTCAGGACTACTGGGGGGTAGCCCCGCTCCGGAAGTTCCCAGGGTCAGGAGCAGGGAGGATGGGTTCTGGAGGTGCTGGGGCTGCTCCTCCAGAAGCTGCCTATAGGGCCAGGACATTTATTAGCAGTGGGGGGAAGGGCTCTGGCCAAAGCGATAGGCCAGAGACCAGCCGGAGGCCCCTCTCCATCATGCCTTATAGCCTTGATCAATGACTGGCCTGGTCTTGGACAAAAATGCTCCTACTGGAAGGAGTCCCAAAGGGCCCACACACTGGGACTGTTGGCCAGGGGAATGCTAAGGCTGACTCAGTCCTAGAGCATTGCAAGCTGCAGGATTCTGGGAAAGCAGCAACCCAGGCAAAGCAAATGAAATGGTAAAGTGTCGTTTGACTGAGTGGGGCGCTTGCTTCTAAGTGCCCCTCTCTCCAAAGCCAAGCTGCCATCCACCAGCGGTTGGTAGCATGGGCTGAATTAACCTACCATAGGGCATCTTGACCCATCAGTGGCTTGGGACACTCAGCCTCCCACAAGTGAGGCCCAGAGCTGGAAGCTTGGGTCTGTCTCCTCTTACTTTACGCCTGTCTGCCTAGCTCTCCTGGCCTCTGGATTTCAGATGGAGATCTACTTTCTGCTTGTCTCTAATTTTGTTTTGTCAGCCCTCTTTAGCTCCCTTATGGCACTTTTCCTCTCTTTGAACCATTCCTGTTGCTCTTCTAAGTAGGTGGGGAAGGAGGTAGAAGGAACAAAGGGAAGGAAGGTGTGCACCTCTCCATACAATCCCCCTAGTTGGACACATGGGCTCCTGGTCTGGAGATTTTGAGATGATGATAAGATCCACTTGGGTTTTTATACTATTTTTCCCCCAAACAACTTAAGTCCTGTTGATTCTCCATTTCTCCTTCCCATTCCCCTCTCCCCATCTCCAACTCCCCCCCAAATGCTTTGGGGGCCCTTCCAGCTCTCCACTGAATCTGTGGCAGCCAACAGCCTTCTGACCCACCTACCTCTCTCTCCCAGAAAACCTCTGAGCATTTCATTTCCGCACTTCACACCAGCATTAGCATCCCCTGGGAACTGGTTAAAAAGCAAATTTGCAGGACACATCTTAGACCTACCAATTCAGCAACTCTGGGGCAGGGCCCAACAATCTGTGTTTTAACAAGCTCTCCAACTATTTGTGATACCTGCTGAAGTTGAAAACCACTGACCTACTTAAAAGCTTCAGTGGTTCCCTCTGCCAGACCCAGATTCCTTGGCATGGTACCCGGAACCTCTGGGACCGACTCCCTGCCTATCTTCTGAAGCCCGCTTCCTCCTTCCCACCCTCTACAGTCATCCCTGTCCCCAGCACACCTTGCTTCAACTCCTCCCACCTGCCTTCGGCTCCCTGGACAGGGGCTGCTGCAGGCCCTTGTGCCCTGTCCCCTCACACTAAGAGACCTTCTCCTCTCCCCTCAGAACACACTGGCCACTCCTTCTCTAGATGTCCCCTCCAGCCTTGCCTCACCTACAATCCTACTACTTAATAGCAGCCTGTCCCTCTCTCTCTTCCTAGACTATGAGCTCTCTGAGGGCAGAGCCACAAGTTTGCCCTTTTGAAGCCCAGCACTTTGTATACACATGGCACCTGATTCTGAAGCCTCAACGACTTAAGCACTGTTCCCTGGGCTGTCACAACTTCCCTGGACACACACTGCCACACGGGGGTGGCTGTTTCAGTTCACTCCTGGGTTTGCTATTCCTCCAGAGATGTTGCTGGGCCCCCAGACGATGCAGAGCAAGTTTCCCACAGCTCTTATTAACATGTCTTCTGGGGGCGCCCAGAGTATGTGGAAAGAAGTAGGGAGTTGGAGTCCAAGCACCTGTGTTTGTACCCTGGCTCTACCACTTTCTAGCTCCATGACTCAATGTTTTCACCTGTACAATGGAACTGCACATCTAAGTTCAGATAAGTATATGTCTTAATTTGAGTCCACCCTGAAAGCAGAGCCTTGAGACAAGGACTTGGATGCAGGTCACTTATTTAGAAGGTTATCCCAGAGAGTGGGAGAAAAGATTTGGGGAGAGCAAGTCAGTAAAGAGGAACACCAACATAACTACTGCTGTAGGTAATCGGGCCTTCATCCTGCCGGAACCTCTGAGAAGCATACGAGAAGCATACAGAATGCCCCCTTAAGGCTGTCCACCCAAAGCACGGGAAGTGGTGCCACTCATCACACCTCCCATCTGCCACTGGTTAAGGACGGACATGACCATTAACTCCCCACTGCCTCCTCCAGCCTATCCTTCTGAGGTGCTCTTGTTGGCAGATATGTGGGTTTCTGAAGCTTCAGGGAATGCCTGAGGCAGAGAAGCGGAGAGGTGCAAGGTGCACTTGAGGTGGGACTGAGCTCATGTGGAACTTTCCACCACAGCTGCAGCTGAAATCAGAGGTGGGCCAAGGGAATGTGAAATGGGGCCCTAAAAGCATCTGCTCCAGTCTGTGAACACGCACTCCCGTAGAACGCCATGACCACCTTATGGGGCCCTGTTCCTTTGAACTGAGATTGTTTAGTTGTCCGTGTCTCCACTTGACAGAGATTTGCTTGAGGGCAGGGACTCTGTCTGTCTTGCCCATCACTGTATCCCCAATGGAGAGAGAGCTCTGCACACAAACATTCTCAAAACCATTTATTTGTTGAATGCCTGGAATGAAAGTACCTCTCACGTAATAGATACCCAAGGCATCAACTGCAACACTACTCAGACTTACTGAATCAAAGGAGAGAATGTACCATCTTCTTACCAAGTTGCAGAGAATCACTATCCATTCAAGATGGAGTAACAGAGACCAGGTTTCCCCTCTGACCTGAAACAACCACAAGCCCAGACAACCTATAGGAAACATGGTGCTCAAGACATTGGGCATTGGGCGGCAAAGAAGGGTTATCCCTTACAAACAGAAAACAAATGAGGTGAGCCCTGTGACTGCCCCAGTTTAATGCTCATGGAAAGTTTCCAGGCAGCAGTAAGAAGAGGAGATGATGGGGGGGGGTGGGGGGGGGGAAGAGGGGAGGTATAGGATTGAGGGGCACATTACAAAGGGACATGAGGAAACATTTTAGGGTGATGGATATGTTCACTACTTTGATTATGGAGATGATTTCACAGGTATATACATATGTCAAAACTTATCAAATTGGGGGCGCCTGGGTGGCTCAGTTGGTTAAGTGTCCGACTTCGGCTCAGGTCATGATCTCACAGTTTGTGAGTTCAAGCCCCATGTCAGGCTCTGTGCTGACAGCTCAGAGCCTGGAACCTGCTTCGGATTCTGTGTCTCCCTCTCCCTCTGCCTCTCCCCCACTTGTGCTCTGTCTCTCTCTCTCTCTCAAAAATAAATAAAATGTAAAAAAAACACCAAAAACCCTACCAAATTGTTTGCTTTAAACTATGCCACTTTACTGAATGTAATTATACTTCAATAGGCTTTTTTTTTTAATAATTGAGGGGACTGGTATTTCTGTTCAGATAATGAAGAATAATCTACATTATAAAAACACATGCAGAAACTCATTAAAGAGTGTATAAGTAATCAATATCTTTCTGGTAGGATGCTTATCTCTCTGATTTTTGACAAATGATCTTTGTCCAAAATTTGTATCCAGTTTCCGGTGAGGGTTCAGGATTTTGAGAGCAGGCCTAGACAACCAGAAACACATTCATAAGCTCCACATGAGTCTCTCCCCCATCCGCATCTTGAGCCAGTTGCCATAAGAGGGGTACATCCAGCTTACTAGGCCACCTGCCAGCCTATTTTCCTCTAGAGCTTTAACCTTGTTCCCCATATTCCACTGCCTCCGCCAGAGAAGCCCTAGGAGGCTCCTTCCCACAGCTTCCCTGCCACATCTGGATCATTACTGCCACCTTCCTGAGCTCTCTGTCATTTGATCCTCTCTGCATCCACCCATCACCCCGCTCATGAACCACTCAGGTTCCCACTCCAAGAGTGGAGCCACTGGTCCCTCCACTGATCACTCAGCCCCTTGCTTCCCCTTGGGCAAGGAGAAGGAGGAGGCCCCTGCAGAGCTGTTTGGGCCCCTGGTAAAATTATTCCTCCTAATTTACCACCTATTTACCTAGCAGAGTAGCTTTAAGTTCTTAAAGACACAATTCTTTCCATTTGCTCTTATACCCACCTCCTCCCCAGAATCCAAAGATGTCCCTAGGGAGCTTTGCTGGCACGTATTCAAGCTTAGCCTGGTGCTCCCTTCTCTGCAGGACCTGAGGCTAAGTCTGGCCACTGTGCCAAATCCCTTCTGTATTAAGGTGATCTTTTTTCCCCCTCAGGGCCCTCTTATGCTTCTTGACAACCTGGCATCAGTCTGCACGGTACACTCCCTCCTCACGCACACACCCCCTAACACACAGCAAATCTACCATCAAGCTATAGATAATTGAACCTCAGTAGAGGACAGGGCTCTGGTTATTTCCCAATGGGATTGTGAGCCCAGTGAAAGTCAGCATAGGTGGGTGTTTGAGGCTGGGTGAACATCATACTCCACTGAGGACCCACACAGGCTCATACTAATAGTTCAGGATGGTGGCTCATCTGGGTGGTCAGTCGGTTAAGCATCTGACTCTTGATTTTGGCTCAGGTCATGATCTCATGGTCATGAGCTAGAGCCCTGTAAGGGCCAAGCTGGGCATGGAGCCTTCTTGGAATTCTCTCTCTCCCCCTCTGCCTGTTATGCATGCTCTCTCTCTCTCTAAAATTAAAAAAAAAAAAAAAAAAAAAAAAAGTCAGGATGGCCCACATAAAGCACTGCAAAGAGTACCATGACTTCCAGGCTCTGTCTCCTACTCCAACACCTTCTTGGAGGGAAATGGTAGGGGAAAAGGGGGCACTATGGGAGACAAAATTGTTAACTGCAGGGGATTGTGTTAGGACGTCCTAGATCCTGGGGAAGGAGAACTTGTGTTGTGGCTGGAAGTTTGATGGAAGTGTGTCAGAAGGGAGAGTCTGGGAGAATAATGAAAGAAGCAGCCTTTGCCAAGTTCCTATTAAGGCAGATACGCTCAGCTTTCAGGCTTCGTGTCAGGACTGAGTGAAGAAAGACTGGTGGGATGTCATGGCTGTTGCAAACTGTTGCATCCTATGACATTCCTGACGGGACAAGAAGACTCGGGTCCACTCCAGCGGCTCCATGGTAAGTACCAGGTGCTCACGGTGTGGAGAGAATTCTAACCCAAACAGTTCCAGGAGCTCCAACAGCCCCCTTATCTCTGTTCGCACGGCCTGGCCCGAATCCTCGCCGCTCATGTAGGTTCCCGCACCAAGATTTCTGCCTCCGGTCCTGGACCCTCCGGCCAGCCCTGTCCATTCTGCCACCAGGGAGAGTTTTCTAAAACAATGGTACCCGCCTTTCGTGCAACGCGTTGCGGAAACACGCGGTGCCGGCCCCATGCTGCTCTTAGTCACATCTCCTGGCATCTTCCACCCACCCAGGCCCATGTACCTACCCCTCGGGACTCGTCACCATCCACTCCACACACCAGACCCTCTCATCCTCTGTGTTTCGGGGGACGGAGATGGTGGAGTTGCAGGAGAGAGGAAGAATGGCAGATGGAAGGAGGCCCGAGTTAAGGACGGCTGAGGCAGCGAGGACAGAGTGGCAGCCGACTGCTGGCGGGCCGGAAGTGAGAGATGAACATTGAAGGACATCCTATCCTTGGCCGCCACCATCTGAATTAAGTAGGAAATGGGATCAAAAACCGCGTCCCCTTGGAGCGCAAGCGCGTGCGCGCCCGGACGCGCACGCACGCGCACGCGCACTCCTAGGCGCACGCTCCACGGTCACGTGCTCACCGTCCCGGCTTGTCTCTGTATGGTCCAGTGTGAGCCTCCATGGGCAGAAACGCAGACGTCCTGAGCATCCCTTAATGGGGGCAAGTCTGAGGACCCCCTTGGGGTCTAGGAAGTGCAGCAGAAGGGAACAAACCATCCCAGAAACATAAAAACACCCGTATTTAGTTTATGATAAAATTTTCATTCCTAAAACCATAGAGGAAATAAAGGGCTATTTAATAATTTGCCCTCAGACAATTAGAAGAACTCCTATCACACACCAAAACATACCCAGATGGGTTTAATGGAAACACAAACCATGATATAACTGGGGAAAAAATAGGTAATTGTCTTTTCTAAAAGTCATTTGGTGGTGAAGCCTTTCTAAGCATGGAGCAAAGGCAGAAAGCATAAAGAAAAATGATTATCAGATTTGACTAAGTGAGAATTACAATCCCCATTTTGCAGATAAAGAAGCTAAGGCTAAAAAGGTCAGAGAGCCAGCCATTGTGGATGCTGACAGCCAATATGCACCTGAGACACATTTCCCTACCACATGAAAGTCTTCCAAGGCCATGGATCAGCATCTCAACTCTATGTACCCTGGGGTCCGGCAGCGGGGAGGGAAGCAGAAGGCACTGTGTGTAGGTGTGTGAGGGAGAGACCCTGGAGAGAGGGAGAACACACACCCCAGCTAAAGAAGACAGTGTCCCCGTGCCCATGAACAACCCTGAACCCAGGCCAGGGAGGGACTCCCTGCCAGATCTCCAGACCTCCTGCCTTGTATGTTTACAGAAGGGGGAAAACAAAGCAAAGACCAAAATAGCCAAGTCTCCAGGCCAGACTGAAGGCCTGTGTCCTCTGAGTTAGAGCTGTATGAAAACCTGCCCTGTGATGCAGAGCGTGGAGGCAGGCACGGAGGGGCAGAAGTGGAGGCCACTGAAACTGAGGGAGCCACTTCAGTACACAGGCACTGCACGTCTGTTCAGAGGGGTTTCATGTTACTGCGTGAAACTGGGAGCTGCCCTCAGCTTACACCCACCAGCCTGCCCACCACCTTTCTTCCTCAAATAGCAGAGATGCTTGATGAGTAACATCCAAATAGGAACCAGTAGAGGATGTCTGCCTCTGTCCTCCAAAAAGCAAGGTGAAAGGAACAAAACGGGCTGGAAGAGTTTGTCAAATATGAACTTATGTGTGTCCCCCTGGTGCTCTGGGATGTACCTATATGAGCCTCTTCCTTAAGTTCAGCCCTCATGCTTGAGGAGAGTTAACTTGAAGGGACCAGAAGGCAAAGGAGTCAGTCTTAATTTTGAATTCTACATTGGTGTTCCTCAACTTTCACATGCAAAGGAGTCACCTAGGCACCTCGTTAAAGGGAAGATTTTCATGGCTCTGGGGTGGGCTGAGTTTCTGCAGTTCTCACACGCTCCCAGGATGCTAGTTGGCACACCACATTTTGATCGGTGAGGATCTAAGGTCCAGGACAGGAAAAACGGGAAAGAATATGTGATCCACCCTGACTTCCAAGACAATCAGTGAAAGGGAGAGGGGAGAGCAAGATAAACCCGGGAGAAAACTAACTTGATCATGATGTTTTTCCTACTTGCTGTTGGATTCAGATTTCTAGTATTCTGTTTAAATTTTTAATCTATTTTCTTGAGTGCTATTGTTTAATCAATAAATGTCCTCTGTTGAAGGACATTTTGGTTGTTTCCAGTTTGGGGTTATTACAGATAAAGGTGCTGTAAACATCCATGTGTAGGTTTTTATGTGAACCTAAGTTTTCATTTCCCTGAGATCAATGTCCAGGAGTGTGATGGCTGGGCCTTATGGTAAATACATATAGAGATGGCTTCTTTTCCAACTCTCATATCTTTAAGTGTTCACTCTTACCCAGTTGCATTGGCTAATGCCTCAAGGACAATGCCACCTCATACAAAGACAGTGGGCATCTTTGCCTTAGTGGGAATCCCTCTAGTGTTTCCCCATCGAGTAGTACCCTGGCTTTAGGATGTGAGTTTCATGCTAAGGAAGTAATCGGTTCCCCAGGGCCATAACAAAGTGTCACAAACTGGGTGGCTTCAAGCAACAGAATTGGTTTTGGAGGCTAGAAGCCTCAAATCAGGGTTGGCAAGGCCATGCTCCCTCTGAAAGCTGTCTAGGAGAATCCTTGCTTGCTTCTTCATAGCTTCTGGTTTGCAGGCCAGAGCGCTACACTCTCTGCCCCCATTGTCACGTGATATCTTCCCTTCTCCTTCCACGTCTCTGTGTCTCTTCTTATAAGGACACTGTCATACAGGAGTAAGGGCCCACCCTACTCCCGTGTGACCTCATCGTAAGTAATTATACTGGCAAGGACCCTCTGCCTTCTTTTGTATGTTTTTCTTGAGAGGAAGGGTGGAAACTTAATTTTCTTATGCACTGAAGTAATTTCATAGTTTTTCTTGGAAGCCCTGAGGACTTTTCTTTATCTATAAAGTCGAATAGGTTATGTCTCAGATTTGAGATGTGATCGTTCTGGGACAAATTTCTAGGCAAATGTGTTCAGAGACAATTCTCCACAAGTCACTCATATTTCTGTATATATTTTGAGTGAGGCACTGACTGCCCTTCACTCCAGACTATCTTTTCAAGGAAGTTTGTATCGCAAACAGCCTCAGAAGGTAGAGACAGCCTCCAGGACAAAGAGAAGAACATGCTTATGGTCAACATAATGAAGCAAAGGGAAGGGATGTTTCATGCCCATTATATAAAATTCAGGTCAGTGGAGCCTGGGTGGTTCAGTCAGTTAAGCATCTGACTCTTGATCTCAGCTTAGGTCTTGATCTCAGGGTCATGAGTTCAAGGCCCCGATTGGGCTCCACACTGGGTGTGAAGCCAACTTAAAATTAAAAAATTCAGATTCCCTAAACTCAGAATTTCTCTCCTATAACATTGTATGTACAGATATCAGCCATCCCTCTGCCCATCACCCTTGAACACTAGAGCTTAGGGAACCAATATAAAAATGACAATACACTGGGTACTACCATTGCTGTGAGCAATGTATTATCTTTACCCTCTGGTCTAGGAGGCTCATGTTTTCTACTAACATCCATAAAACTGGCAAGCTAACTTATCAGCTTACAAGTAGGATAAAATATAAGACTCTTCCCAGTGCTTGACAATATAATGGGCCATTTTAATAAAGTTATTTAATTTTCTCTTATTTTTGGAAAGTTTCCTTGAATACAGTTTTAAATATTTATTTTGTTCCTTTGTTTTGATCTTTTCTTCCAGGAACTCCAAATACGTGTAGACTGAACCCTCTTTGCCCATCTTCCATTTCAATCACTTTCTCCCAGAAGCATTTCACTTCTTTCATTATTTTATTTTTATTGTTTTGGTTGGTTTTCTGCCTGTCTTCAGTGTTCTTTTTCACTTCAATATATTCCTTCTTTCACATGTTCTAATTTATTCTTTATTTCTGAAATTGTGTTTCCTTTTTCTTCAGTTGCCTTCCTGAGTTTGGTCAATGTTTATTGCATTTTGCTCATTTCTGTTGTTTTTTTTTTTAAGTTTATTTATTTATTTTCGAGAGAGAGAGAGCAAGCAGGGGAGGGGCAGAGAGAGAGTGAGGCGGAGAGAGAAAATAACAACAGGCTCTGCACCGTCAGCACAGAGCCTGATGTGGGGCTCAAACTCTTGAACCATGAGATCATGACCTGAGCTGAAACCAAGACTCAGGCATTCCAACTGACCGAGCCACCCAGGCACCCCTGCTCATTTCTGTTTTTAGTTTCTTAATTTTGATTCTAATTTTTTAAATCTCTGAGAAGTGTATTCAATTCAGATTGAAACGTGTTATCAGTTTCTTTCATTTTGTTGGTGTTTGTTATGGAAGAATTTTGGTCAGCAGTTGTCTTATATGGACTTCGTTTGCTTTTTTTTTTTTTTTTTTTTTCATTCCTGAGCATAGTGTAGACAGAGTTCACAGTTTAAGAGTATCTCTTTCATCAGCTTAGTAAAGTGCAGTTTCCTTACAGATGATCATGAGAGGAATGAAAAAGGTTGGCATATCTTGCTCCTTTTTCATTTCTGCAGGATCAGTATTTTTCCTCTCTTACTGTATCACTGTGATATACCGTGATTCACTTGGATATGATTACTATGTCAATCTACAAAGGGCATAATTCATCCCTACTTATTTGATTATTGACTAGAAGCTGTGCTTCTTTGCAGCTGCCATTTCCTGCCCAGCTCACTACCAAGCCACTTTCCCTTTGGCTGATGCTGGGAACTACTGTGTCCCAGACCTGTGCTCAGTATTTTGACACTTACTGTTGCCTTTATTTTTCTGGGAGTGATTTTGTGCTTTAGTATAGCTCCTGCAAACAGAAAAGATTTTTTAATTGAATCTGATAATTCTCTATGTTAGCTACAGTTTGGTACATTTCTATTGTGATTATAGATATATTTATATATTTATATAGAATAATTTTATAATAATTTTATATAGAAAAATTTTTCTGTGTTATTTGTTTTTTATGTTTACTGCAACTACTATTTTTGTAATTTACAGATTTTTTTAAGCTGATTTCTCTTGCTGTGAAAAAAAAATTTACCTGGAATTTAGTAATTCTATTAGTTACACTTTAATATTTTCTTCTGTCAAATCCAAGTAAAATTAAATGTATTGTTACGGGGGCGCCTGGGTGGCTCAGTCGGTTGAGCGTCTGACTTCAGCTCAAGTCATGATCTCACGGTTTGTGAGTTCGAGCCCCACGTCGGGCACTGTGCTGACAGCTCAGAGCCTGGAGCCTGCTTCTGATTCTGTCTCTCCCTCTCTCTCTGCCCCTCCCCCACTCATGCTCTGTCTCTGTCAAAAATAAATAAACATTAAAAATGTTTTTAAAAATATATTGTTACATACATACTTGTATATATGTATACATACACACATTTCTATTTGTATCTATTTTTCCCTACAATGAACACATATTATCTCTGTAATATAAAAATTATTTAAAGGTAGAGAGTTTAATATATAAATGGATAAATAAATGAGCAAATAAAAGTTATATGGAAATGATGTTGTTACACACAGGTAGACTTACCAACAGCCATAAAATGGAAGTATTCTGAATGCAGGATCTCCTCAATCCCTCCTCTCCTAAATGGTTTCACTTACAAGTAGTAAACAGGTGCAGAAAAAGAATGGGTGCAAGCAGGAGTGTCTGAGCTGAGCCCCTATGGTAAGGTTTCAGATTTAGCAAATAAAAACATGACACGAGATATCCTTATACTAAAAATGTATATGCTGTATGTCTGTGATTCAAGTGGTCTCACCCATGCATTACACAGGAGAGTGGAGGCGGGGCAAGAGGGCTCTTCCCTGTGAACCTCTGGTCTCTCCCTGCTGAATGGAGCTGAAATGTATGCCCTCTGTTTGGGCATCAGACTCATCATCTCTTATTTGCCAACACTCTCTCAAGGGCCACGTTAGCACTTAATCTAAGGAATGAGGACACTACTGCCATTGGTTTTCAGCCTAAGGGAGTCAGCATCCCAGAGCTCCAATCTGACCCCTTGCTAACAACTCTCCCCGCCCCCGCCACACACACACCCAGACCTTCTGGCAGGTTCAGACCTCAGAAGCTGGAACTGACCAGAAAAAACCCACACTGAGGGATCATGGCCAGGTATTGTCTCCTCCGAAGCTCAAGAAGACTGCTAACCAGTTGCCCCAGCAGGACATTGCTTGCTTAAAAACAACGTATGTATTGATTCCAATGGGTGTGAGCCCCCAAAATCACTGCAAAATCTGCCAGTATCTTTTGGTCACACCCCACCCCCATCCTCACTCATGAATTTTCCTGCTAACAATTATTTAGAGGTTTCCACTGTTTCTTCTCCTTCCTAAAATAGTTACAGTAAACTAACAGTTAACCATTTTGTATAAAACTCTTAAGTTTCTGGTATATTCTTCCATTATATCTGTGATGACGATCTCTCAGTCAAGCTCTCAGAAAACGTGGGCGCAAAACAGGCTTGAGTTTCAGGCCTCAATCAATCATTTAATAGCTCGTGATTTGGACCAATTCACTGACCTTCTTCAAGACGTCTATCCCCAATCTATAAAGTGGGACTAGTACAAATGCCTTCTGTGAGCCACACCCTACTCTGTTAGAAACCATTCAGACTGACAGGGGAAAACGTTTTACACACCCCACATTTGAACTAGATCTTAACCTTTTAGAAGCCACAGCGAGGAACAGGAAAAAAACAAAAACAAAAAAACTACAAGCTTCTTTTGCAGCAGAACTAGGAAGCAAATAGCCAGACTACAATGTATCTATCTGCAGGTAGGCAGGCATTACAAATTAGGAAATTCTTTTGTCCTCACAGGGGCAAGAGGTAGACTTCATTTTAGTGAGAAAGGCAAGATGGAAACCAGTATGTATAGCATGCAGCATTTTGTATAAGAAAGAAAAAATGGAAAAATATATTTTATTTTCTTATTTTATAGAAACGATACATGGAGCGTAATCAAAGTGGTTAAATCTGGTGTGAACATGGGGGATTCGTGGTGCAAAACATAGCTGTTCAGGAAGGGGGTGGGAATGAGATTTTTAAACTGTGTATCTTCTTACACATTTTGATTTTGAAAACATGTGAATATATCTTATTCAAAAATAAATGGAAAGTTGAACAGAGGGGAGGAGGGTGTGGGGATGGGTTAAATGGGTGATGGATATCAAGGATGGCACTTGTGATGAGCACTGGGTGTTGCAAGTCATGAATCACTAAATTCTAACCTGAAACTAATATCACTCTGTATGTTAAGTAACTAGAAATTAAATAAAATCTTGAAATACATACATACATACATACAAAAATTAAAATAAAGTCTAGGGGCACCTGAGTGACTCAGTTAAGTGTCTGACTTTTGGTTTCAGCTCAGATCATGATCTCACAGTTTGTGAGTTCAAGCCCTGCATCAGGCTCTGCACTGACAGTGCAGAGCCTGTTTGGGATTCTCTCTTTCTCTCTGCCCCTCTGCTGCTTGCATGCTCTCTCTCTCAAAATAAGCTTAAAAAAAAAATAAAATAAAATAAAGTGTACTCCAAAAGTTGTGAGTTAAATAAGACTATGTGTGTTAGTGTATTATGGGGGGGGGGGGGGGGTGAAGGCATCCAGAAACTTACTATGGCATATGATGGTGATTTATTAAATGTAGCACCCTTCTCTTTTTTACAGTTTTTTTCTAGTTATAAAATTATACAGTTTGATTAGACAAAATTTTGCAAGTTAGAGGAAAGTCTAAGGAAAAATCATCATCCATTTTCCCACCACTCAGAAGTAACTCTCTTAACATTTTGCATATTGCTTATTAATCTTTATATTTTATTTAAATATTTCTACATAGGGCAATATACCTTAACTCAATGACATCCTTTGCAACCTCTGTTTTAATATTTGCAATATACTCCATTATATAAATGTCCTTTCTGTTCTGTTTACTTGCCTACGTTCCCATCGCCCTATCGCCTCCCTGAGGATAGGGACTGTGTCTTCTCCATCTTTGTGTCCCCTGTGTGTGGCTTGTAGAGGGATCTTGGTAACTATCTGATGGAGAAATGCACAAATTAATTAATCAAAAGCATCTAAGTAGATGCTTATTGTTGGGTGTTTGGGTCATTTCCAGTTGTTTTTAATCTCCTAAATAACGCTAGTACGGTCATCCGTATACATAAACCACAAATCACCACACGCGTCTTCACTTGTTTCCTTAGGCAAAATTCCTAGAAGTGGAATGACTGGCTGAACGGATAGGAAAAAACTTAAGGTTGTGGAAATCACATTGCTAATTTGCCTTCCAAAAAGTTGTCCCGATATGCACTCTCAGCAGCTGCCTAGCGGGGGCCTGGTACTGAGGCTCATCCTTGAATCTTTGCTCATTGCTTAGGAAGACCAAAAGCATCCTATCACTTTCATTTAAATGTGCCTCATTGTTTCAGTGAGGTTAAACAGGCTCTCCAATCTTATAAGACATGATTTTTTTAAACCAGTTGTCTGCTCAAACCCTGTGTTCATCCATCTCCTTGGACCTTCATGTTTTTCTTCTATATCTTCTCTTTTTAGATTTTGAATCTCCCTGCTTCTCGCCTGATTCATAGTTTACCTAATTGTCTCCGGGGAATTTTTCAGAGGCTTAGGAAAGATGTTGACTGTGGAAGATTTCCAGCAGACATGAAAGTAGAGAGAATAGTACAACGTACCCCCACCTTCCCATCGCCTAACTTCAAGGATTCTGAACATTTAACAATTTCATCTGTTTATCTGTTTCTTCCCCAACACACACATTCAGACATTTAAGAAAATTTTTTTTCTGGAGTATTTTAGGCAAGTCCTAGACATCATAGCATTTTACCCATAAATATCTAAAGAATTTTTAAGCTGCCATATGAGTATTTCTATTTAAGTGCACGGATTGACTCCACAATTAGGAATTTATTTATAACCTTTCAGAATGCTGCCCTCTATCATTTCGCCACGTTCCGTTGACACTTTCTTACATCAAATGTGGCCTTTGTCCTTCTTCAGGCCACCTGCATAGGTTACTGCATGGGGTACTGGTGAACTATCACAGCCATGCACTTAGAACAAACGCATGGCCAAGGCCTTGCCAAAGTCACCCAGGTAGGCAGGAGAGGAGAATCACCAATTTTGTATTTTGCACGTAAACAACTTGTCTCCAGGCCTGTGTTTTACTAACTGGCTGCCCACCTTAATCAAACTCAGAATTCAACAGCACCAACACTGTTAAATCTTCGTTCATCTTCATTAAATAGTAGCTGATGTTGAGAGGGGCAAACGGGTTTATTCCCTTTCCCTGCCTGTTAAATGCAGATTTCTCTGCCATCCTGGAAGCAGCAAATCCCACTGCCTTCCCCTTTGCACACTGTGTTTCATGCAGTAACAGAACTCCAAAATGGTGACGGTATCTTTCTTTCCTCTGGTGAAACCATTTTTATCCAGTTTTAAGTAGCCGTAGAAATCAGAATCCAAGCAAGCTGCCTCAAATGTGAGGACTACAGGTGTGCAGAGTGGAAAAGGACAGAAGAGAGAGAGAGCATGAAGAAGACATGTCTGCAAGACAGCAAAAGTAGATTTTTAAAAATAAGTGCTTGCAAAGACATAACTGCAGCCAGGCTGGAAGAGGAGAAGGCCACGCCACCCCCGAGCTCCCGCGGCCCGTTCCCTGTGCTAATCCCAGTGAGAGCAACAGGAGCCGCCGGAATCTGAGCCGCCTGCCTGACTTCAGCATCTGGCGCTGCAGCCTAGGGCTGTAGGTCCGGAGAAGTTATGTCGTGCGAGTGAGGAAACACAGCTTGTCAAGGCCCGGGACCAGCCGTGGCCTGGGTCCCGAGCCTGCTCCAGAAAAGTCAAAATGCCCTTTATTGACCAGCACTTGCATTCAGGTCAAGCTTTCGCCCTGTGCCAGCCCTTTAGCATCTCCTGGCTGGGTGTGCTACGGGGAGAGCCAGGGGCAGCTCAGCCTGCCCTAATATCAAGGAACGTTGTTGTTGTTGTTGTTGTTGTTGTTGTTGTTGCGTGCACACGCGTGCGCACCCTGCTGTTTCCTGCTTTGGAACCTGGAAGCTACAAAGCACCTCGTTCGAAATGAAGCCTGCTGTCAAGTGGTAAACAAGGTGGATTCTGGGAATTAAAATGTCAACCCCGACCCAAAGCCAGGCCTTTGCGAACATGAGTGGTGGCCAGGTGGCACCCGGAAAGGTTTTTAAAGACTCTAGGCCGGCACGAGGTGTGTGAAACCAGAGCTTTGCCTTTCCGTGGAAAAAGCTAGGGGAGAACAGGAGGAGACAGGCTCTCTCACCATGAAACGTGTTTATAGGAGAATCTTTTGAATTAAAATAGATGTACTCCCGAAATAATCTTGTTTTGAAACATCAGAAATCTTAGGAAGAGGAAAAGGCTATCAATACACTTACCCTTTGAATCTGTTATGGCCCTTGCTATTTATAATGTATTTTTCCTCCATGTGGCTTAAAATAATCAACGGACATTATCACATTAACTCTTGAAATCCCCCCTGCCCTTCCACAGACACCTCACCTTCAGGGCCACAGAGGACACAGCCCCAGGTCTGTGGATGTGGCCTCTGCTGCCCTTGCTCCTCTGAGCCCCCAGGCCTGCCGAGGCCCAGGAGAGCGTCCTGGCCGCCACAGTTCAGTCTTTCCTCACCTGCACTGCTGCCAAGTGGCAGAGAGCCTGCTGGACAGAGACCTTGGAGCATCAGAGCCACGGGACCCTAGACACTCCCTAGGCCCCAGTCCCTGCCGCAGTGTCCTGACCTACTGGTGTCACTGTGAGGCCCACAGCAAGTCACTATGGTCAATGGTAAAGCACTGGCACTTAAAAATTGTTCACCTTTTAAAAAGTAAATTAGAACAGGGTAGAACTATCTCAAGAGAGGGTGCAAAAGTGGCAGTCCACACGGTATGTGCGTGTTCACTTTTAAGACTGAGGAACGCTCCTATGAAATTTCGTATTATCAGCTTCTCTTGAAAAACCTGGGGCTGGTGCTCCCAAGCATCAGCCCTTGATGAGAGGTGAGGGGCCCTGCCCTTTCGGCAGTGAGCAGGTCTCTCTCCAAGGGACACTGTGAGTTCCTGAGGGGGCACGCCAATCCCAGTGAAGGTACTCCTGGCCCCTCACAGGCATTTGGGGTATGGCCCCTGGCAGGCAGAGGCAGGAGTAGGCTTTCCGGGGGCCAAAACCTATACAATTTTGGAGGTGCGTTTTATGGAAAAAAAAAAAAACTATGCATGCAAAGTTAAATGCAAAATGAGTATTTATTTACAATGAGAAAAGAATTGATAACAAATTACAGTTTTTGTGACAAATATCCATGGTGACAATTAGAAATCACAGGGATGACAATATATACACAATATGCACGAAATCTAGAAAGATAATACAGTGTTGAAAAATAATACTTCACTGCATGGCATCCTTCCATAATACTCTTGTCCTATGGTTTTTGGCTGTATATAGTCTGATTACATCTCCATATGAGATGATTTTATAACATTTTCTCTAGAGAGAATAGATAGACCTTTACTCTTTCCTCTAGATCAGCTGGCTGAAATTTAGTGTAAATTATTCATAGTTCAGAAAAGTTTCTTCTAGCTTCGCCCCTCATTATCAGTAATGTTATGTGCATTTTTAGGATTGTTGTCAGATTTAGGAAAACTTCTATCAAGTTTCTTTTATTGATGAGCTGCCCACAGTTGTACTTGAGGTTTGATATACTTCTATAGGCCTGTGCCTGTAGCACAGGAATTCTAATCGATTCTATTTTACATAATTCTCATAAAAAAAGGGTATATAGTACAATTATAATTGTATGCTCTGCCTTATTGAGAATATTCTTGCATAAAGTGGACTTCTGTTTTGACTAGGCATTGATGAGAATTGAATCCATTGCTTAGAGTTTTATGCGCCCAATAATCAGAACAGTATCCTACCATAGTCTCTGTACATTTCGAGCCTTGTTACTCCTGTGTTACCCAAATGCTTCAGGAACTGCATACCTTGGATACATCCATGTCATGATGCTGAGAGAGTTCACGGAACAGGCAGGAAGAGCATTCTTGGAAGCCATTCCTGTACCAGCATGGCCAGCAATGACTTATCCATGAGACTGATGCAGACCACAGAAATACATCCCACTAAACCCAAATGGATCCCAACTTCAACCCCCTTCACAGATACCAGCAAAGCCCTTGGCCACTCCAATGACAGTTGACAGTCTCCAATGACAGTCTGGCAGAGCAGAAGAGAGAATGGACACGCATCAGCCATTGTACCATTGCAGTTCAAACCTCTTATCTTGGCCAATTTTACAAAAATGCAGAACCATGCACACGCACTGCGAAGGTCCCTCCCAGGATTCTTGAAAGGGGGCCTGGAAAATCAGGGGCCTGAAGTTGGAGCTTCACTTGCTTCCAGGTGAATTTGCTTCTGGTGGATTATAACAGTCTCATTCCCCCTGCTTTCTTAAATGGAAAAGAAAGAGGTTCAATAACCTGGAGAGACACACCCCACTGTATAAGCCGTAATCCTGTGTGAGTGCCCTTTCCGGCAGTACCGCCGGCTGTCGTGGTGCTTATCAATCACTGAAGTGACTTACTTCCCCAAAATTATCTTTCTGAGCTCTGTCAACATCTGGATCTTTTGGAGGAAATGCATCTTACATATGGCCATTGTCCACCAGATATGCCGCACTTGCAGAAAAATGGCCAAGGGCTGCTGTGCTGAGAAACCCTTATGCTACAGGTAGAGAGAAGTGAGAACTGCCCAAGGTGGTTGGGGCCAGGATTAGACCCCTCCTACAGCAATCCTCAGCCCAAAGCGATATTCTGCTAGTTCAGAGCAAAGTCTCAGCTTTCAGGTGGCTCTACCATCTCTTCTCATCCCTTCTCAAATACCAGATGCACAGCCTCCTGTTGGGTCTTGCTTAGTGTATCAATCAGGTGTTGCTCCATTATTGTATAACCATCCACTCCAAAACTCCTTGGCTTGAAACCGCCATCATGTGTTCTCAGGAATCTATGGACCGGCTAGAGAGGCTCTGCTTCATGCTGGAGGACTGCAGGTCTGGGTCTGTTCCACACATTTCTCATCCTCCTTGGGCCAGAGGACTAGCTGAGCCATTTTCTTCTCAAGGTGATGGCAGAGGTGCAAGACGATGAGCAGAAACATGTGAGGCCTCTTAAGATGCAGGCTTGGAATTGACACACTATGGCTTTCATCCACGTGCCATTGGCCAAAGCAAGTCACACTGTCAAAATCAAAGTAAAAGATGTAAAGTGTACTCCACTTAGAAACTCATGACGAGGGTGTGAATGCAGAAAAGTGTGAAAAATTGGGGACAACTTCCACACCTAGGGAGGAGAGCAGATGACAGATGGGCAAGGCCAGCAGCCCACTGTAGAGATGAGAGGATTGGGGAGCGCCACAGACAACACAGCTTTAGCAGGGCATTTGGCAGGGGCAAATGTGGACAGCTGGGTAGATTTATTGCTGAACCACAGTGCCCAAAGAGCATTGACTAACGGATTGATGTCCATCTGGAAGAGGTTTGCAGTGGCATACCATCAGCTTCTGCTCTGCTCCGCTCTTTTCATCCACATCTTGGTTGTAAGTATTTGAATCATGTTTTATCAGATTTGCAGATGATACACAGCTGAGTAGTGTGACTAATGCCCGTTGATGACGAAACCAAAGCTCAAACTGGCATCAACAGTCTGAGTTTATGGGCCCGAAATAACAAAGATGAATAAATTAGAAAGGAAACTAACATTTATTGAACACCTACTGTATGCCAGGCACACATTTTAATCCTCACAACACTTTGAAGCAAATATTATGCACATCTTTCAGATTAAAAAACCATATTCTAGAAAAAGAAGTAAAAACTACATCCAAATCAGGCAGAAGTACGGAAATAAAAAATAAGCATGGAAATTAATAAAATGGAGAATAGAAAGACACTGGAGAAAAATCAACAAAACTAACGGCGGTTCTTTAAAGATCCACAAAATTGACACATCTTTAGCTATGCTGACCGAGAGAAAAAGAAAGAAAAATCAAATACCTAAAGTCAGGAATAAGAAGATATCATTACTGACCTTACAGAAATAAAACGGATTATAAGGGAATACTATAAACAATTATACATCAACAAATTAGATAACTCAGGTGAAATTCCTAAAAGACACAAATCAGTGTGACTGACTCAAGAAGAAATAGCAAATCTGAACAGGCCTATAACAAGTAAAGAGATCATATTGGTAATTTAAAATTTTCCCATAAATTGGGGCACCTGGGTGGCTCAGTCTGTTAAGCATCCAACTTCGGCTCAGGTCATGATCTCTCAGTTCGTGAGTTTGAGCCCTGCATTGGAGTCTGCTTTGGATTCTGCATCTCCCTTTCTCTCTGCTCCTCCCTCACTCATGCCCTGTCTCTCTCTCTCTCTCAAAAATAAACATTAAGGAAAAAATTAAAAATTTCCCATAAGGATAAGCAGCCCAGGCTCATAGGGATTCACTGATAAATTCTACCAAACATTCCAAAAAGAATTTATACCAATTCTTCACAACATTTTAGGAAAATTAGAAGAAGAGGAAACACTTTTTCTTAAATTTATTTATTTATTTTGAGGGGAGGGGCAGGGACACAGATAGAGGGGAAGAGAGAGTCCCAAGGAGGCTCCATGCTGTCAGCACAAAGCCTAATGCAGGGCTCAAACTCACAAATGCATGAGATCATGACCTGAGCTGAAATCAATAGTTAGACACTTAACCAACTGAGCCACCCAGATGCCCCAAGAGGAAATACTTTTCAATCAATTCCATGAAGCCACTATTACCCTGATATCAAAACTACAGACATCACAAGAAAAAGAAATCCTACGGAACAATATTCTTTATAACATTAGATGGAAAAACCCTCAACAAAATTCTAGCAAACCCAAACCAACAACATATAAAAAGAATTACGTGCCATGAGCAAATGGTATTTGTCCAGAGAATGCAAAGTTGTTTTAACCTTCAAAAATCAATTAATGTAATACAGCATATTAATGGAATAAAGGACAGAAAACATAAGGTTGTTTCAATAAATGCAGAAAAAGTACTTGACAATAATGAATTTTTTTTATTTTTTTATAAAAAAAATGATTTTTTATGATAAAAACACTCAACAAACTAGGAACAGAAAGAAACATCTCAATCTGCTAAGGGATATCTATTTAAAAACCCATAGCTAGCAGTATACTAAATGGTGAAAAACTAAACACTTTCCCCCTAAGACTAAGATGTCTGTTCTCTCCACTTCTATTTAACGTGCACTGGAGGTTCTAGTCAGGGAAGTTGGGTAAAAGAAAGAAATAAATATCATCATAATTGGAAAGGAAGAAGTAAAACTATTTTCAGATGATATGATCTTGTTTATAAAAATGTTAAGGAATCCACTTAAACACTATTAGAACTAATAAATGTACTTTTATAAACTAGCAATTCAAAATTGAACAATGAAATTGAGTAAGTAAAATTAGAATTAGGAAAACAATTCCATTTACAATAGCATCAAAAAGAATAAGTACTCAGGTGTAAATGTAATGAAAGAAACTCAAGACTTGCCTTGTTGAGAGAAATACAGGAAGATATAAATAAATGGAAAGGCATACTGTGTTTATTGCTGGGAAGACTTAATATTGTTAAGATGGCAATACTCCCCAAATTAATCTCCAGATTCGATGCAATCCCTATCAAAATCCCACTTGCCACTTTTTTTTTCTGAGAAATTGAAAAACTAAACTTAAAATTCATGTAGAAATCAAAGAGATCCAGAATAGCCCAAACAATCTTGAAAGCAAAGAACAAAGTTGGAAGACTCCCATTTCCCAATTTCAAAACTTATGACAATGCTATAGTAATCAATACTGTGTGGTACCAACATAAGAGCAGATGGATAGATCTATGGAATAGAATTAAGAATATAGAAATAAACTCTTACATTCATAGTCAATTGATTTTTAACAAGTGTGCCAACATCATTCAGTGGGAAACGATAGTCTCCTTAATACATGGCGCTGGGACAATTCAACATGCAGAAGAGTGAAGTTGAAACTCTACCTCACTCCACAGACAGAAATTGATTCAAAATGGATCACAGAGTCAAATGTGTGAGCCAAAACTACTCTTAAAATAAAGCATAAGAGTAAATTTTCATGACCTAAGATTTGGCAATGGATTCTTAGGTATGACATCAAAAGCAAGAGACAAAAGATAAATCGAAGTTGAGCAGAATTAAAAACTTTTGTGTGTTTTGATAAGGACATTATCAAAAAGTATGAAGACAACCTCAGAATGGGAGAAAATATTTTCAAATCCTATATCTGATATGAAAGTTGTACCTATAGTAAATAATTCTTCTAAATCAATAGTAAAAAGACAAATAAATAACCCAATTTAAACATGGGCAAAGGAGTTAAAGACATTGCTCCACAGAAGATATAGAATGGCCAATAGGTACATGAAAATATGCTCAAAACCACTAGTCATTAGGGGAATGCAAATCAAAACTACAGTGAAATACCACACATACCCATTAGGAAGGTATAATAAAGATAGACCATTTGTGTTTACGAGGAATTGAAGAAAATAGGCCCCTCATGCGTTGCTGGTGGAAATGTAAAATGGTGCAGCCACTTTGTAAAAGAGTTTGGCAATTCCTCAGATAATAAATGTGGAGTTACCATATGGCCCAGCAATTTTACCCATAGGTGTACAGACAGGAGAAATGAAAACATGAATCTACACAGAGACCTGGACACACATGTTTATAGAAGCATTAGTCACAATAGCCAAAAAATGAGAACAACCCAAATGTTCATCAACTGATGAATGGAAACACAAAGTATGGTACATCCACACAATGGAATATTATCTGGCAATAAAAAAGAATGAAGTCTTGATTTGCTGAAACATAACAAATCTTGAAAATATTATGCTAAGTGAAAGAAGCCAGACACAAAAGATCACACATTTTATACAAAATGTCCAGCATGAGCAAGTCAATAGACAGAAGGTAGATTAGTAATTACTTAGGACTGGGGGATGCGGGTCCGAGGGGAGTAGAAATTGATGGTTAATAGGTATGGGGTTTTCTCATTAAGGGGACCAAAAATTCTCTAAAATTAGAATGTGGTGATGATTGCACAATCCTGTGAATAAACTAAAAAATCCACATTGAATTGTATATTTCAATAGGTAAATTATGTGGTATGTGATGTATCTCAATGAGGCTCTTTAAAAAAAATTGCACAGGTGGAAAAAAGAGCTCTATCCTAGGAAAGTGCTTCTCACACTTTAATGTGCATGCAATTCACTGGGGATTTGTTAAGATACAGATTCGGATTTGTAGGTCTGGGATGGAGCTTAAGACTTGGCATTTTGCCTGGACCACACCTAGAAGAACAGGGCCCTAAGGTAGTTAGACAGCTTTCTCAGGGTTAGACAGCTACTAGATTGGGGGAGCCTGAGTTCCATTTGTGCGACACAGAGTTGCTAACAAGTGTGAAGGGTGAATTAAGCCTGGTTCTCCTCAACTGCTATAAAAAACAGCTCTATATAACTATCACCTGAATGTATCAAGAGTTCACCACAGGCACTGAAACTCTGGACACTTAAACTGAATTAGTAGAGGCAGAGAGTCCATCCCAGTAAGGAAAGCCCTGGGTGCTCCCGTCTGATTAGATGGCCTCTGGAATCCCAGGTTCAGATGCGGCAGCCACATTTAAGAGGAACACTGGAGAGTGCTAGTTTGCCTAGAAGAAGGTAATGTGCATGGTGAGAGGATGAGAAACCTCACAAGGAGGACTGATAAAATGACTGGTGAGGTTTAGAAGCCAGAAGTAAAGACGCAGACAAGCAATGCTGGCTTTAAATGAGGGCTATCCTGTGAAAGAGGAAATGAATGTTTTCTCTGTGACCCAGAGGGCAGAACAAAGATTAAGAAAGGAAGGTTGTTGGGAAGTCACTCCAATAAATTAAAGAGTCGTACAATTTTAATAATTAAAAGCTTCCTGGATCATTCAGGACTCAGAAGCCAAACACAAATTGGCTCAAGCCAAATGGGAAGGTTATTTTTCATGTAACACGCAAGTCCAGAGACAGGTTTTAGGCATTCCATCTTTGCACACTGTCTTTCTCTCTGTTAATTCCATCTCCAGGCGTGTCCTCCTCTGGTGGTGCCATGATGGTCACTAGCAGCACCAGACTTAGCTCTTATCCGTTTAACAACCAAAAGAATGAGTGTCTCTCTCCCAAGGATTCCATCAAAACTCCCAGGACTTACTTTTGCTGCACAGCTTGAGTCACATGCCTATTCTTGAACCAATCGTTCATTATGGCTGTAGTGTGAAACGTGATAATGTGCCAGGCTGGGATCACATGCCCACCACTAAAGCTGCCCACACCACGAGAACTGAGACTGGAGAGGAGATGATTCTTCAAAGAAAGAAAATAGACTGGCTGTTTTTTCCTGAAGGGAGAATAGAAGTTTGTCAGGAAAACCAACAGATTTCCCCAAACTGCAAATTAAAGAGGCTCCTTTGGGGGGGAAGGAGGGAGAGAGATCCCCATCTCTGGAGACCTCCAAGCAGAGGCTGAATGCTCACCATCATGTTGCCCAGTAGGGTACAGTGGATGGGACGGATCCCACAGGATTGCCTCTAAGGACAGCAACTCTCCGTCGTCTTCCTTCTCATTCTCAGGCACTTGCTTCTGCCTCAAAATACCTTGCGTCATAAAGAAGCTTCCTAATTCATATTGCATAGAATTTTTCAAGCCCTTTCAGAAACAGACGTATTTCCTTTTGTCTTCCCTCTTCAGCCACTTTTTGTGGCCTGAATGTGCACTCACTCTCTGTGACTGTCCTTGGCCTTTTGTCTTTGCCATAATTAAAGATGCTCTCTCCAAGGACACATGGAATGAGGAGGCTTCAGCAGAGCATTATCATCTCTTGTACATTACTTTTTGGCAATTCACCCCTTATTCAAGGTAAGGCATTTTGTTTTGCAAGAAAACAAGATCACTCAAGCTAACTAAAGAAAGAGGCGTGCGTGTCTGTGTGTCTGTGTCTGGGTGTGTATGGAGCGGGGAGGATACGGCAGTGTCTGGGGATCATCTGGAACAGGAATCACTGTCAGCCAGCAGTCCTCACAGACTAGAAACTTACTGAGTTCTCACACTCAAGATCACCATCTCACCCAGCACTCTGCATTATTCACCTGGCCAACCATTGGTGACATGTTTGAATCTTCACACTTGGCCACCAACTGACTTGCTTTTCACTGTCTCAGGTCCTGGAAGAGGAATGTCACTGGACCAGCTCTTGCTTTGCCCTCAGACAATAGGCCAACCCTGGTCTAAATCTCAACTCTTTTCCAAATATCTGTGTCCAGGAGGGAAGATACAGATTTGACAGCCCAGGATGCTCTTCACCAAGTCCATGGGTAAACCTATGGAACATGGTGTTCACCTAACCTGCACCCCAAATTTGTCACGTGCATCCCTCCTCTTACACCTGAGTGTTGCAGAAAAGATTTAAGTGTGCAGCCTCATGTTCTCCCTATAAGTAACCAACCAACTGAAAGGGTACAAACTGATCGGACCATCAGGCAACACAGAATAAATGTCTTTCCAAATGGCAAGGGCAGAGGAGGCTGGGAGTCTGTTGCACATGGCCTCGAAGACAGTGCCAAGAAAGGGGTTGAGATTAAAGAAAAGGAAAAATAATTCATCAAAGCTCAGGTGTCCTCTGCACCTCCAGCCTATGGGAGAGGGAGGCTCACACCTATGAGTCCATAATCTACCCAGAGATAGAGGTTACCTGTGTGACAGGCTGGACCAACCCTAAGAAGTCCCAGCTACGCACAAAAGGAAAGGCACCTGAGTCCCCCAGTGCCCCTGTTCAGAGACCAACCACCCCCTCTAAACCTCATGTCCCCTCCCTGTGGGGTTGTCAGGGGATTCACCAGGGAAGCAGCCAGACCAACAAGACTAAGGTATCAGGGAGAACCAGGCCACGTGTGACTCAGCCACCTGCCCCTTGCTGAAAATAAGGCTGAAAATACCTAATAATGTAAGTCTCTGAGGGCTCACCAGCCCTAACTCAGAGACACCATTCCTATGAAAATATGCAGCCAGAGAGAGAGAGACTGGAGGGAATTCTAAAAAATTGAAGGGAAGCACTGGTTCCAGCCACTGTGAGAGAATTAGACACGGTAATTAATGGAATCTTATAAAACAAATTCAAATTGATCGGTCAGTAGATGAGAGTATTGCCACCCAGACTGAAACGGATTTAAAGGAACATAAATTGAGTCAATAACAAATGTGGAAGGAGACAGGAGTCGGGACAAAGCAACTAGTGTAGCATTACTGGAGTTGATGTTATTTATTATAGGGGATTAATAGTAATGAAAAAAAAAGCTCCCATGACAAAGTCTTTGAAAGAACCTACAATGTAAACTTAGATCTATAAGTAAGATCTGGTTTTAAGAGCTTAATTGAAAATATTAAGTGGGGGAACAGCAATTTAATTAAATATAAAGATGATGATAAATCACCAAGATTGTATTTAGTCATGGGAAGAGAGATCCTGAACAAGGGCTCTGAGGTAATAAAAATGTTGGGAAATGCAGACAGTTTTCTAAAGAGGACATTTGCAAAGCATCGATTGTGAACTCCCTCCCATGCCTCCCCACAGGGATACTGTACCAGGACCCCTTTAAGTGGTCAAGGCCCTCTGGGGTCTGTCTGTCTCCTCCCCTACCTCAGAAAGAAAAACAAACAAACAAACAAAAAACAAAAAAACCTTCCCTGGCTGCACAGACCTCCTGTCATCAACCTCATCCCTGAATATGCAAAAGGACAGGCCCCATCCCGTGCCCATGACTCATGGAGCAGGCAATGCCAGAACCCCCTCACATTCTATACACAAGCCAGGAGAAGGGGGAACCCTGGGAGCCAGAAGGAGTGCAGTTCACCACCAGATGGCTCTGATTAATAAGTGAGGAAACAGGATTAAAGAGCCACAAAGCTGCTTAACCCCAGAGTAGCTGACGTCCAACCCTCGCGCTTAAGTAGAGGGTCCAGAACATGTCCCTAACCTCAACAGTGCCACCCACCATGCCTCGTCCACACAGTCTCTCACAAGAGAGGCTGTGGCTGGCACAGGCTCGGTGTGGAGAGGAAGGACAGCGGCGCCGTGGCAATTGGACAAGGAGGATGCATGCAGATGACAGGAAGGAATCATGAGCTAAGAAGGGGCGGATGACTCTTACAGCAAGAGACACACGGCCCATGAACAAATACAGCAAGACCTTCTCCTCCTTAGCCCTGAAGACTTGGGCCTGCATTAGCAAGTCGGGAAGGCTTCCCTAGATCTCCTGCCTCCCCACCCTTGGGGCACCTGGGTGGCTCAGTCAGTTAAGTGTTCAACTCCTGATTTCAGCTCAGGTCATGATCTCATGGTCTATGAGTTTGAGCCCTGCATGCTGTCCACATGGAGCCTGCTTGGGAGTCTCTCTCTCCCTTTCTTTTTGCCTCTCTCCCACTTGCGCTCTCTCTTTCTATAAACAAACAAACTTAAAAAAAAAAAAAAAGATGCCTGCCCCAACTCTTCAGAAACAGCCTGACTTGGTCATCTCTCCGTACTGCTGGACCCCAAAGAAGTGGCCTCTTTCTGAGCACTGGGGCCTGTGCTCTTGGGTGTGGGGAGAAAGGGGGTACATCCAGAAGGCATGAGTTAGTATATGTGGAAGCTGAGAGACAGGTACATGACAGCGTATTTATACACCTCTCTACTTTTATGTATGTTCGCATTTTTCCATAATAACATCATTTTAATAAAATAAATTTTAAAATATAAAAAGACATTGACCTCAAATGATTTTCCCTAATAGTCTTACTCTCTCCCCACCTCCTCTAATACAATGGTTCTCAAACTGTGGGACCCAGGCCAGCACTATTGGCATCATCTAGGAACTTCCTAAAAATGCAAATTCACAGGCTTACCTGGACCTACTGAATCAGAAATTCTGGGGTGGGACCCAGCAAACTATGCTTAACAAGTCATCTAGATTATTCTGAAGCATGCAGAAACTTGAGAATTACTGGTCTAATGGATTTTCTTTATGATCTTCCAACTCATGGCTTTCACAGATTGGTAATATTTCAAATTGTTGAAAGTCCCCTCCCCAATGCCTTTGGGAGAATGTGTTTTCTCCACAGCTGGCATCCCCTCAATCCCAGTCACATCTCACTCCCTGGACCAAACCTACACCTGGCTTAGATCCCTGTGCCTAACTCCATGATTTAAGTACATATCCAGGTCCTGGAGGTTGGGACTATAATTTATTCACCTTAGTAAGACTTACCTTGTCACTTAGGGGGCTTCTAGGTACAAGGAACAAATTAATGGACCTAGACAGCAGGCAAAAGCTATCACCTCATCTAGCCATTAAGGTGGCTGTGACAAGTTAACACAGTGGTTCCATGGTGCCATCAAGGATTCAGGCTCTCTCCTTCTTTCCTCCTAGCCACCTCTGCTTATACCTCTCTCCCCAAAGATCAACCCCCATCATGGTCACAAGGTGGCAACTGGCATCATGATCAGACAGGAAGAATAAGGGCTATTTCTTCTAGATATCTCCTATTTCACAGTGAGGGGTCCTTTCTCAGCAGACTTCTCCTCATGTCACATTGGCTGCAAGTAGGTGACATGCCATCTCTGAACCAGTTGCTGCAAGGGGAAATGAGAATGCTTTGATGAGAATAGCCTAGTCTGTGGGACCCCTGAGTTCCCCGGTAGAGGTGTGGACATTCCAATGCAACTGGGAGTTGGCCAAAAAGAAGAGGAAGGAATGGCTGCTCTGGGTCCTTCCCCAGGAGCCTGTGCATGACTGTGGGGGAGGGGAAACTGTCCTAGTGTGCAGCCCCAGAGAGTGAAAAGCAAATGTTGCTGAGTTGAATCATTGAGATTTCGGTACTGTTAGCAAAGCCTATCCTGACTGACAGACGTGGGATTCCTTCCCATGCTGCACAGACATGAAACTGGATGATTTTGCTCCAGAGAAATGGAATCAGACAAGCTTTGGACTGGAAAACACCAGAGGTTATGATGAGTGGGATGAGGCATCATTCTGAGAGTCTCAGCCATCTCCCTACCATACTTTGCTCCCAGGTTGCTGACGGCCAGGCAGGAAACTGGAGAATGTTCTGGAAACTGGAAAAAACTGCCCCAAGAGAAACCACTCTCAACTCCCTTGAGTTCTTCTAACAAGATATCCAAGCCCCTGCCTGACCTCCCTATAGTGAAGCCCCCAGTCACCACACCCTGTATAGCCAAGAATACATCCTCTTAATGTGGACAGATAGCCAAGGGTGGACAGCATGGCAAAAGTTAAGACCAGATCAGATAATTACAAACAAACTGAAGCAAAAAAGAAAATTAACAAACTTGGAAGAAACAAAATTCAGGGAGAAGAAAATTTTTAAAAAATAAACAGTGAAATAAAATACTTCATATACAAAAGAATTATAAGAAAACAATGTCATTTTGAAGAGGTAAGAGAGAACAAATTTTGTTTATGAAGTTTTAAAAAACGGTAATTTAAATTTAAAAATTTCATAAAAAAAAACAAGGGTGCCTGGGTGGCTCAGTAGGTTAAGTGTCTGACTGATGGCTCAGGTCATAATTTTGCAGTTCTTGAGTTTCAGCCCTGCATTGGGCTCTGTGCTGACAGCTCGGAGCCTGGAACCTGCTTCGGATTCCGTTGTCTCCCTCTCTCGCTCCGTCCCTCTTCTGCTCATGCTCTGTCTCTCTCAAGAATAAATAAACATTAATTTTTTTAATTTAATAAAAAACAATAGAAAATAGAATTAAGGAAATTTCCCAAGAAGGTAGAATTTTTAAAAAAGATGACACTTAAGGAGAACAGGAGAGGAATAAAATAATCAACTCAGGAGTTCCAAACTCCAACAAAGAATTTGCAGAATGATAGAACAAAGAAAAGGGAGGCAGAAGAATTATCAAAGAAGAAATAACACAAGGGATTTTCCCAGGACTAAAGGACATGAATTTCCCAATTGAAGGACCCACTGAGTGCCCACCACAGAGGATGAATGAGAAACCCTCACCAAGGCATGTAATCATGAAGTTTCAGAACACTGGGGCAAAAGTTCCCAGAGAGAAACAAATAAAAGTCATGTACATATGATCCAGAATGAGAACGGTATCAGGCCTCTAACCAAAAACTTTTAATAGTGGGTTAGAAGACAGCAGCACAGTGCTTTCAAAGGGATGAGGGAAAATGATGCTAATTAGTCATGTTACAACGTGGATGGAACTTGAGGCTATTATGCTAAGCAAAATAAGTCAGTCAGACAAAGATGGATATCATATGATTTCACTTATATGTGGAATTTGAGGAACATTTTCAGACGTTCAACAAACATTCAAGATCTCAGAATCATGCACCTTTCTCCGGAAGCCACAGGAAATCATGATTCACCAAACAAGGGAATACACTAAGGAAGAGGAAGAAATAGGACCTGGGACACAGGTGAATTTCTGAGATGGGGTGAAGGAAAGCCGCAGGGTGACCACCACAGGTGTGCAAAAGGTCTGGAGAGAAACCAGGAAGGTTAGAGGAATTTAGGGCAGATGTCCCCAAAAACTGTGAAGCTGGCAGTTCCCAGCTGCATTTGCAAAAGAGAATGGGAAGATTTCATGATAGAGACAGAAAGACAGAAAGTTAAGGCAAATAAAAAATGAGGCAATTATCCCACTTCTCCACCCTCCCAGAAAATAAGAAGCAATAATTTGTCAAAGAATGGAAATGTAATCATGGAACAATAGGCTGCTTAATTGTCAATTATACTTGTAGTCATACTATTGTAAACACCAAATCTTTATTTAATCAAATCTTGTGATACAAGCAGATTGTGAGAAGGGAGGAGTAGAAGTGTGTGTGTTTGTGTGTATGCGTGTGTGTGTATGTTTGTAAAAGAGCTAAATCCTAATCTTGAAATAACAAGTCAACAGATAATGTTGAAGCTCGAAAATCAAAAAATTGAACTATAATCGTGTATTTTTGAGAGAGATGGACACAAGAAACCAGTGCAAGGGCTCTGTTGAGAATGGCACGTTTGGGTGGAAGAAGGCAAGCAAGGGCGTCTGTTGTCCACCATCAGCCAGACTGTGCTATTTGAATTATTAAACTATGTTCCTGTTCTTTTTGCAAAAATATCTTCTGAAGATATAAATGATTTCCACTTGTTCCAGGAGAACCCACCAAAGCCTGGGCTTCTCCTGGAGATCCTGTGGGGATTCCAGCTGGAGGGCGGACACATCCTCACAACAAACAGCCAGTGGCCCCCTCCTCACTTGTTGCAGAATCTTCATTTGTAACAACTGATACCACTGAAGCTTTTGAAAGCTCCCAGGGAGAAACCAACTAGCCACTCCCAGGTTAGCCTCAAACCTCCAAGGTGACCTTTCCGGGTCACCAAGACCAACAGCGGTGGTGTCCATGTGCCAGGTTTCAGGGGCTGCGAGCCAATCCTGGGGCTCCAAACAGTCTGGAGCATCGAGACTGGGGCTGAGCTACAGCACATCTGCCCCAGACGGGGTCCCAGCCAGGCGCAGACCGACACGGGTGACCCCGCTCCTGCCAGCCCCAGACCTCCTCACCCCACTCACCACACTTGTTTACACATCTGGTTACCTCTTCCCACACGGAATCCCCCTGAAGCCAGTGCTATGGGTGGAGTGAAACTGAATCCCAACAGGAAAGACCCTGTGTTCAAATCCATACCCAACCCCAACTGGCTGCATCTATGATCTATTTTTCTGCCATCAGCCGATCAGCAACCACAGTCCAGTGGTGGCAGCTACAGTCTAAATACTTTACCTTTCAGGGCACCTGGGTGGCTCAGTCAGTTGGGCATCCAACTTCGGCTCAGGTCATGACCTCATGGTTCTTGAGTTCGAGCCCCGCATCAGGCTTTGTGCTGATGGCTCAGAGCCTGGGACCTGCTTCAGATTCTGTGTCCCCCTCTCTCTCTGCCCCTCCCCTGCTCGAGCTCTCTCTCTCTGTCTCTCAAAAATAAATAAATGTTTAAAAATATATAAGTAAGTAAGTAAATAAATAAATACTTTACCCTTCTTACTCATGGAGCCCGAATGACTACAGCCATACAGATAGTAACTGCCAACTCTGCCCTATTGGCTCCGACGTCTGAATTCTTTCCTTTATTCCAGACTATCTCTATAAATGGGGAGGGATACATTTTATTCCCAGGAGGGATGCAAAGTTTCCCTGGGAGAATATTTGTAAGCATTACTACACGACACAATTTGTTGTTTAAGAATTGTTTGTGCAAGGTCCGATGCTAGATGCAGTCCCTAGACTCAGAGAGGGCAGAGCCCAGTGTGGGAGGAAGACACTACAACAAATCAGCACAGCTTTGTGATAAGAGAGTCCGACCCCCTACTGATTTCCAGGAATGCTCAGACGCCTCTCCTGTGCTGTGGACGTGTCCCATGACCGGCCACTTAGCAGCAGTCACTTTGTTCCTCTTTATTCCCTCTTGTCCAGGGCTGTCTGCTGCTGAGGCCTCGGCCATCTCCAAGCACCCCAGCGCCACGGTGCAGCCACCCTCACCATGTACCTCCTCTACCACCACAGCAAGAAAGCTCTGGAGTCCTGAAGCCCCCAGAATGTGGCCGTAGCATCTGGAGCCACTTTGCCTTCTGTGCCTGAAGGGAAGCTCTGTCACCTGGGGCCAAAGCGAGGGAGCTCCTGCACCCAACATCTTTCAAGGCCTCCACTGAAAAAATCTCCTTCCGTCTGAACCTTGAGTTTCATCTGTGTCCATAGGACATTGAGTTGGGGACAAATCCAAGTAACAGCCCTTCTTTTTTTTTTTTTTTTTTTATTTTTTATTTATTTTTGGGACAGAGAGAGACAGAGCATGAACGGGGGAGGGGCAGAGAGAGAAGGAGACACAGAATCGGAAAGAGGCTCCAGGTTCCGAGCTGTCAGCCCAGAGCCTGACGCGGGGCTCGAACTCACTGACCGCGAGATCGTGACCTGGCTGAAGTCGGACGCTTAACCGACTGCGCCACCCAGGCGCCCCAGTAACAGCCCTTCTAAAGACAAAGGTTTTACTCCTGAGCCTAACTCCTGCCTGCCTCCCTCTTCCCAAGAAGCTCCTCAATCCCTCATAAATATAGTCCATTCCCATCTCATCTTCCAGACACACACTGTCATGGCTCAGGGCCTATGGCGGGCTGACGCCCCAGTCCACACACATGTTCAGGCACGCATGCAGTTGCACACACCTGCACACACACACAGCCGTCCCCTGGTGCGTGACTGTCCCCCTGCCCATCCTGACTCTCCTGCCTGGTCATTCTCCCATGGTCAAGGCCCAACAAACTTACACCGTATCATTTGGGTACAGAAGGCTGCAGAAGGGCATGTGTCCTCCACACATTTCAGGACAATGTCCCGAAATTTCAGGAGATACAAGTATCTAGTGATTGATGGTTATGTAATAGAACATAAAACCTGGTAGTCTGAGAATAAGTTGTCCAAAATGGGAGATATTGCCAGAACTGTGTTTGTGCTATGATGGGATAAAAGGCACACACTTCTCAACCATTTAGACACTTCAGAACAAGGGAAATAGGAGGGCCATCCCAAGCCTGGAGGGGCCTCACTGATGGGGCTCTCAATGACCACTGCAATCACACTGAGCCTCTAAACTTCCAGACTTCTTGATCATTCCCTCAACGACCCATCAAGATAATGAAAATCCTCCCTATTTCCTCAGGGCCCTGGCCTCTGCTAGGCAAAGTTTTATTGTTGTTGGAAATCCCTAACCAATCAGACAAATTAATCTCTGATAAAAGATTAATGTAAGGACGGCAAATGGATTTCATTTCTGCAGCCTGCCATGATTGATTGGTAGGGCAACCTGAAGTGCTCATCTGAAGACTGCGGCCGGAGCTTAGCACAGCAAGAGTGCTGGGATCGATGCGGGCTGTCTGCCCCCAGCCCTCCAGGGACAATGCCATCACAGGTGCTGCTTGTCTGCCATCCTAGCATTAGCGGCTGCCCTAGGTTAACCTGTGCCTCTCTCTTGGGCATGGCCCTTGGGAGAAGCAAGTCTTATTCTAGACAGGGAAAGACCTTGAGCCCATGAGGAGGTAGGTGGAGCAGGGGGACCCCACCGGCCCTCTTAGGACAGCCTTTTCCATGCTCCAGGAAAACCTGAGCTCAATCAGTAGCATCTCAGAGGGGCCGCAGCCGTGCTCCAGCCCAGGGTGAGATAAGGGCTGAGCAGCCATCAATTCCAGTTAATCACAATGAACATCATTAACCTGTACCCTCCAGGGTGGTGACAACCATCCACGTGGGGGTCAGTGTGATCTGCCCATTGGTGGTTGGACCCAGGTACCAGTGAGCAACCACCACCTGTTCTGGGGACTCAGGTCCCAGGAAAGAGGGTTGGAATCTGATCAGGCACTTACCGACACGAAGAGAAAGTGGATCAATCTTGTAAAGAAACCCTGGGTGCACTGAGGCCTCACAGTGGGATGAGGGATCCTTAGCCACCAGGTTATTTTTTTTAATTTTATTATTTTTCCAGGGCTGCTTATGCTCTTGCTGAAATAGTAAATATAAAGGGCTCCGAAAAGGTAGGAAGTTCCTGGGGACATTGTGTGGAACCCGTGATTTCTGGAACCTGGGTGTGTGAAGTAAGAGGAGAAGCAAGTAGAAGTAAGACAACAAAGCCCATTCTGTCTGCTTCTGTGGGGCTGGCAGACCCTGAGCTGTCTCCCTCCAAGGAGAGTTCACAAACTCATGCCAGGCCCCACCTCTCCAGCAAGCCATGGCCCTTCCATTCTGGGATCCACACACTATTTGCAGAAGTTTCCAGCCCATGGACAAGTCCCAGCTTGCCCAGTTAGTCCAAATAAAGCACATAGGGACCATGATGGCAGATTGGCTCATCGGAGAGGTAGGTACACTGGGAACAGACTCCCGCAAATAGCAAGCATGAGCTGACCCTGACTCCAGAGGAGAGAGACCCATAAGCATCTTCCGATGGCAGCTTTGGGGTTGGAATGACTCTTAATACAGTGATCTCTGGGGGCACTTGGGTGGCTCAGTTTGTTAAGCATCCAACTCTTGATTTCAGCTCAGCTCATGATCTCACATTTTCGTGAGTTGGGCCTCTGTGTCAGGCTCTGCGCTGGCAGCACAGAGCTTGCTTGGGATTCTCTCTCTCTCTCTCTCTCTCTCTCTCTCCCTCTCTTTCTGCCCCTCCCCCCCAAGCTATCTCTGTCTCCCTCAAATAAATAAATAAGCTTAAAAATTTTTTTTTAATACACTGATCACTAGATTCAACTGGAATGCCCTTGTAAGATGGCCTTCCATCATTTTCTCTTTCTCTTTGTCTTTTCTGTTCTTTACCTAATTCTTTATCTCTTTTTCTTTCTTTTCTCCTTTAGCTTCCATTCTCTCTTTGTACAAGTGTAGACATCTACTGGATGTCAGGTGTGGCCCTGGGTGCTGGGGATGCAGAGATGAACAAAGCCCAATCCCTCTTCTGGGAGCTCTCAGGCTAGAAAGGGAGATCATAAATCTACATGCACGGAAGTACATGGCAGTACAGAGTACAGGGAAAAGGGCAACTGCTACAGAGAATTTGTCATTTGAGTTGGCATTTAAAGGATTAATTGATGTTTAAGTGACAATCAGGTAAGGATGTTTCAGGCAAAGATGTTGTCATGGGTGAAAGTACCCAGGCCTGAGAGAATATGTGGTATTTGGGAAAGTGCAGGCAACAAGGTGTTGCCAGAGTCTGTTAGCAGAGGAAGTGTAGGTGGGGAGACTGAACAGGTAAGTAGAGAGCATGGAGAACAGTGTGTGCTAAGATAGGATTTTATCCTGAGACCAGCAGGAAGTGGCCTCACTGGATTTACCTGAGAGAGAATTCTGCACTCGGGCCAGATATGGAAGAGCATGGCAGGCCAATGCTCCTGCTGCAGTGACTAGGGGGAAAAAAAGATAAATTGGGAAAAATTTAAAGATCTTTTATTATATCTTTTTTTTAAGATCTAAGAGTACTATAGAGGCAATGAAGTCCAGATGAACTAAATTTCAGCAAAGGAAAAGCCTTTCCTAGGTGAGCTGATGAATTTTGGCTGTGTTCTCCCTTGGAGACTCTCGCCAGTTCAGGACACAGGCTCGTGACGGGACTTGGCCCAGCCAAAGGAAACTTACCAAGGAAAGAGGAACAAGCAAAGTCTTCAAGGTCATACAGGCTGGCCGATGGATTGGAAATAAGAGGAGTCCCGAAGGCAAAGCTGGTTTTGACCTAGGACAGTGCTTAGAGGCTGGGCACCAGGGCTGGAAAAGGAATGAAGTCTCCCCCCATCATCAGAAGGAGGGGGGCTGTCGCAAACATTCCAGTCTCTTTTAGGATACTTGCCAGATTTTGAACCCACCCAGAGTGGAAAGATAAAGATCTGAGCTCAAAATATCAGTGGTGTTAACTGTGTTAACTTAGCTAAATTGGAAGTGCCTTTCCCAGAATCCTTTTCCTTGTTTGGTACCAGATTATGGGTGATCACAAGATAAATTGGAGATTTGGAAAGTGGATTGAGGCAACAGTCCTCTGCTGATCTACAGCAACTGCAGGGCCCACCCCTGGACACAAACACAGCAGCCTTCCACAGACTCCCCCACAACCCCCTCCCATAACCACATAAGGTCTAATTCATATAATCACTATTCCATGTCGTTCAGACTGGTTCTGCTACTCTGATCAAACTCTGACACAACAGAGGCCACCAAACTTCTTATGTAAACATTTTATTTAATAAAAGCTATTATCATTATTATTTATAAATAATATAGATTTATGTCATAAATATTTTTATACATGTCTTACGGATCAAGAGGCAAAAATGAGGATATTATAAAGATACTTATATCTTTATAATGGCTCATTTGGTTGAGCATCTGACTCTTGATTTTGGTTCAGATCCTGACATCACGGTTGTGACATCAAGCCCTGCATCAGGCTCAGTGTTGACAGTGCAGAGCCTGCTTGGGATGTTATCTCTCCCTCTTTCTCTGCCCCTCCCATACTCACATGCGTGCTCTCTCACTTGCTCTCTCTCTCTCAAAATAAATAAATACACTTGAAAATATAAAAAATAGAGGTACTTATATAACAAAAGAGAAAATTGAGTTCCATAAATTTTTTGACTAAATTCAAAATGCAGTAAAAATAATTTGAAGAGGAATATTTTTTTGGTAATACAGGTCTGCTTATAAGAGGAACAGAATTCTTTTGGACATGATAGCTTTTCACTTAATAGGGAGGGATTCAGAGTTAATGCTCCCCATCACCAAATAGATTACAAATTCTTATCTCTAAAAACCATTCTTAGCTTGTGGGTCATACAAAACCAGGTGGTGGCAAGATATGACAGGTAAGCCATACTTTGTTGGCCCTGTGATACACCCTTTAAAGGGGAAGAACTTTTAGGGCTGAAGAGGTAGAGTGCCAGCAGGCTGTAAATCAAAACTTCAGAAAGATTTCACCGATGGAACAAGGACAAACTGAAGATAAGCTGAGTCTTACTAAAACTGCAATCCATTTCCAGCCCAGCTCAATCTCTGGCTGGATTGAGCTGGTAGTCTCTTTATCCTATCTACCTAACAAAGAAGGAATCCTTGCTGGTTGAGGATATTACCCAAAGCCTCTATAATTCTGTTATACACAATGACCAATATGTAATGAAAAATTACTAGATATGCAAAGGGACAAGAAAATGTGATGATAAGGAGAAAAAACAAATAATAGAAATAAGTTAGAGCACTTTTAAAATAGCTATAATAGTATATTAAAGAAAGTTGACACAGCTAAACAGAGGATTAGTGAATCCAAAGACAAGTCAATAGAAGATATCCAAAGTAAAGCACAGAGAGCTTTATCTGAAAGAAAGACCCTGGCTGCAGGGTATAGTATAGGATGGATTGCTGGGGACAAAAATTGAAGTCAAAATCCTTTGAGGAGATGAGTAGAGATTTGCTTTTTCAAATCCTCTAAAAGCAGCCAGGATGAGGAGCAAATAGCACCCAAAGCCTTCTTCTCTCCCTCCTTAAGGAAAAAGGATCTTATTCAAAACACTGCCCACCGTGCCATAGCCTTACTCAACTGAAAGCAAATAAAATCAGAGGTCTCTCAGAGAAGCATCCCCATCTTCGGGTCAAACTAGGTCTCTTTTTTTCCTTATGATAATTGTATTTCTAGCTTGGCTGAGACTGGAGGAAGAGAGGAGGAAGAAAACCTTAAGATTCTCCGAATTCCCTGGCTCTTCCTTGGGCAGAGAGAGAGAAACATTCCAGGCTCCAAACCAGCCTGCTGACTATCTCATCACTGACTGTTTCCCAGAATGTTAGTGGAGACTCTGCACCACTACCAACCCTCCTGGAAAACCATAAGCTTCCAGCTGATCAGAAGTTGTGAAGTGCAGCCAATCCAGGTCCTGGCAGAAAATCAGTCCATGTTAAAATGAAATAGCGAGCTGGGGGTAAAGGTGGGGAAGTGGGCAGGAAAACTCCCTTCAGGGGGAAAGCTCTATGTGATGCTCATTCGTTCAGCAATGTGAAACCTCTATTATGTGCCAGGCATAGGTCTAGGCCTGAGAACACAGCAGGAAACAAGATAGGCAAGGCTACTTGACTGTATCTCAGGCACTTTAATCGGTTTATACAGTAAATAAATACATAAGCAAGAAATTATCAGTTTGTGAAAAGTGTTACGATGAAATTAAAAAGGCATGATGTAGTAATATAAAATGGTAATTTGGGTGGCCAGGGAAGTCTTCTCTGAGTTGGTGATATTTAGACTAAGATCTGAATGACAAGAAGGAGCCAGCCATGTGGAAACCTGAGTTAGGAACCTTTTAAGCTCCCTCACCAACCCCACCCCCCTACACACACAGACACACACAGACACACACACACACACACACACACACACACCAAAAAAAAGATCATTTCAAGCAGAGGAAGGAGCTAGGACAAATGTCCTAAAGGCTAGTGTAGCTGGAGAATAGTGGGTGCTGGGGAGAGAAAGAAAGAGTAAGGTAGGAAATGTGGGGGGTACCTGGGTGGCTCAGGTGGTTAAGCATCCGACTCTTGATCTCTGCTAAGATCATGATCTCACAGTTCATGAGACTGAGCCCCACATTAGGCTCTACACTGAAATGTATGGAGCCTGCTTGGGTTTCCCTCTCTTTCTCTGCCCCTCCCTCACACTTGTGCTCTCTCTCAAAATAAATAAACTTAAAAAAAATGGTAGAAAAGGTGGGAAGAAGCCAGTTATATAATTTCTTAATCATTATGACACAGAGCTTGATTTTATGTGCGATGGAAAGTCATCAGGGATTGAAACTACATAGAAGAGCCCTCTGCATTGTTTCCTGCTTCGGCTTGATCTCATGGTTCTGATCTTCCAGTTATTAATGAATCTCTCCCCAAATTCTTCTACCCCTCAGCCTTTGTCAGGCCTTTGGCTCAGGCCAAAAATCCTGGAGTCACCCCTGACTCCTCTTTCTTGAAACCCTGAGAAAATTCTGTGGGGTTTACCTTTGGTGTATGTCAGTACCCGATACTTCTCACCAACCCCTCTGCTGTACCCCACATAAGCCACTGTCATCCCACACCTGGGTGATTAAAACTTTTTCCTCTTTTTTTTTTAAATGGCTATCAGCAATGTTCATGTGATAGCCTTTTTTTAAATGTTTACTTATTTTTGAGAGAGAAAGAGTAGGGGAGGGGCAGAGAGAGAGAGACAGAGGACCCAGAGTGGGCTCTGCACTGACATCTGAGAGCCTGACGCAGGGCTCAAAATCATGAACCGTGAGATCGTGACCTGAGGCGAAGTCGGATGCTCAACCGATTGAACCACCAAGGCGCCACCCAGAGCGAGCCCCTTAAATAGCCAAGCATACCAGTTTATACCACTCCCATGCTCTGAGAGCCTCCTTGGTTCCCATCTCACTCCAGGTAAAATCTGAAGTTCTTATACACACTTATCAGGTCTCTAGGGTATCTGCTCCTCATCACTTCTCTCCCCTCACCACCTCCCACTGCCCCTCACTCACTCCATCCCCAGGTCCCTGGCCTCCCTGCCACCACAATGCTCTACCCCTGGGGCCTTTGCAGTTCCCTCTGTCCCGAACACCCTTTCCCTGGATAGCCCACAGTGTACCCCCTCCTCCAGCAAATGTTGGGTCAAAGGCTACCCCTCAGCAGAGCCCTGCTTGTCTACACTGTTAAGTGAAGCAAACTGTCCCCATCCTGGCACTCTGTACCCTCCTTACACAGCTTTAATGCTCTTTTGTGTGTGTGTGTGTGTGTGTGTGTGTGTGTGTGTGGTGTGTGTGTGTGTGGTCTTCCCACCTTCTAAAACACTGTACAATTTACCTATTTATTATGGTAATTGATTATCATCTGGTCTGTCCGCCAATGTGGATGAATTTCTGTGAGGGTATGCATCATGTCTATTTTGTTCTCTTTACGCCAAACCCCTGAAGAAGTGTTTAGCATATAGTCAATGCTCAATTAGTATTTCTGAATAAACATTGTTGAATGTATTGATAATTTTGGAATTTTTACGCTCTGCCCTAGATCAGCATAGGACATGAAAATCATTATATGTGACAATATTTATATCCACAGCATGTCACTCAATCATTCCAGAAAAGGTTTTTGAAAAGAAAAAAAAAAACCAGTTTGAGCAGTGTATGCTGACCACAAATGCACTACCTTGGCCTCCAAGTTGAACATGATGAATTGAATACATGCATCCTCCCTAGATCCCAACAAAAAAGGCAGAATGAACCCATAAAGACAAAAAGAACAAGAGGGAGGTGACAGCAGACCAGATGCATGTACAAGGACTAATATGGAAAGCAGGTGGACAGAGGCAGCCACACGGGTGGCAAGGGAGAACTGTGCTTGTCCGAAGGGAGGGAAGCCAGGAAGGAAGCTGGTTCCTGCTGAAGCATCTAGAACCAGAAGAAGGAGGCTGTTCTGACAGGTGGGGCTGAGCACAAGAGGATGGACTGATGATCCGTGTGAGAGACAGCGGGAACCCCACACCCCCTCCCACCCCACGGACAGCAACCACACACGGACTGCTAACTTCACATAACTTGTGATGTAGCTACTTTAGAAAGATGTTATCAGTAGGGCGTTGGGGTGGCTCAATCAATTAAGCGTCCAGCTCTTGATTTTCACTCAGGTCATGATCTCATGGTTTGCGAGACTGAGCACCGCGTGGGGCTCTGTGCTAACAGTGAGGAGCCTGCTTGGGGTTCTCTCTCTCTCTCTCTCTCTCTCTCTCTCTCTCTCTCTCTCTCTCTGTTCCTACTCTGCTCATGCTTGCTCTCTCTCTCAAAGTAAGTTTTATACAAAGAAAAGAAGAGAAAAGAAAAGAAAGATGTTATTAGGACATGTCTGCGAGATAGGGAGGGGATAAGAGAGAGAAGACGTATTCCATGTTTGGAATTCAGCAGGAAACAAGGAAAACCTGAAGCTCGCATGCTAGCAGTATTAGGAGGGTGGCAACTGCTGAGAGTGGAAAGTGCTCACCTGTGGGAACCATGAGATGTGACGGAGGAGGGATGGGACAGGAGCCCGTTCTCCTTAATAAGCATTATAGAACTAGCCGTCTTTTAAACTATGTCCGTATAGCCCTTTTGTAAAAATGAAAACTGAATTTCCGGCTGCAGTGTGGAGAATAGACTGGAGAAGGCAAGAAGGGAACGAGGGAAACCCCGTAAGTAGTCCAGGGAGAGGTGGTAGGGACGAGGCCAGCGTGGCAGGAACAGAAGTGGAGATAACTGGCCACATTTGCTAAGTTCACGACAGAGTCTACATGACTTCCTGAAAGACTGACTACAGGTGTTCAAAAGTAACAGGAATCAAATTTAATTTCTAGGCATCTGGTTGGAGGTGCTTGGGTCACAGTGGAGAAGTGAATGCCTAGGGCACAGCATTCAAGGAGGCCTTGTTCCCAGGGCCACCTAGGTCCAGGTGGGCACCTGAGGGTGAGGGTCTCCTGAACTGCTGTGCTCACCTCACTCTAGTTCCAACCTTGACTTGGAAGATTCTAGTGCTGTTTACTGAGATGGGCAAATGAGTGGGAAAAGTACAAGTCACAAGGGAGGACAGAGAGTGATAAAAGTTTGAGTTTGGACAAGTCATGAGTTGTCAAGCTGTACAAGTCTGCAGCTCAGGGGTATAGCCAGGTTGGAGATGGAAATTCAAATGTCTCAGCATAGAGATTATCCTGAAAGTCATGGGTCAAGACTGGATAACCCAGAGAGAGTGGGTATGAAGAGTAAAGGAGGGACCAGAGGAGAGATATTCCAACCTGTAACAATGAAGAGGAAAGGAATGAAAAGGGTGAAGGAGCAGCCAGAGAAGTAGGAAGGAAACTGGGAGAGGCTGCTGTTCCAAAGCCAAGAAGAAAGCCTTTGCAGAGGAGACCATCCCGAATGCTTCACAGCCCAACCCCTTACGGAGATTATCCTGTGAAGAAGATAAAATGCATGAGGCGCCTGGATGGCTCAGTTGAGTGTCTGACTCTTGATTTCGACTCAGATCATGACCTCATGATTCATGAGATCAAGTCTCGCACTGTCAGTGCAGAGCCTACTTAGGATTTTCTCATTCTCTCTCTCTCTCTCTCTCTCTCTCTCTCTCTCTCTCTCTCTCTCTCTCTCTCTGTCTCTTTCTCCCTGTCTCTCTGCCCCTCCCTTCCCCCCTCAAAATAAATAAACACTTAAAAAAAAGAAGACGAAATGCTTGTGTCCCCCATCTTGCCCACGGCCAGCCTCCATATGTCCACCTAGGACTTCAGATAACCCAGCTTTCCTCCACCTGTGGTATGGCCTGTCATTCTGCTTCCTCCCAGCTTCCAGGTCATGCCTTTCCCTGCAGTCTGTGGCCTATCCATTCCCCAGGACTTCAGATGCCTCCTGTCTTGACCTTTGCTTTCTAAGGACTGGACTTCGGTCATTCATTCAACAACTGTTTATGAAGAACCTAGTGTGCCAGCTATGGTGCTGGGCACAGTGAAGACAAAAGTAATTAGGACAAAGTAGTTACCCTGAAAGACTCTTGTCTGCCATGAAACTCTCTGCCCTGTGCCCTTTCAGATAAAACTCTTCACCTGCCCGAGTCTGTATTCTGGCTCCAAGCCCCCTGGCCAAACCTACCGGAAGCCCCAGTGAGCCTCCATGGGATGGCGAGGGGCCTAAACATTTCCCTTTTCACGAGGTGTGGCCTCATTGGAACACAGACCAATCCACTTTGGGGAAAGGCATGCCTAGGATAAGCCAAAGTATGTGCCCATTCAGCCCAGATCCTAGTACAGTGCCTGGCACATGGTCGTGCATGGAATGGTGGATGAATAAATGAAGTGCCCACCCTGATTTCAATTCAAATGATCTTTTGCAACAACAAAAACAAATACATAAGGGATCTTTGCATGGCAGACACTGATGAAGGTTGCCTGCGGGAGGGGTGTGCAAAGTCAATCTGCCTAGAGACAAGGAAAGCATGGACGAGGGAAGCCCAGACATCTCCACTCCCATGGGACCCCCCGAGCCCAGGCTGAGGCCATGAACCCACTGCTTATTCCATCTGCAGTCTGATGCTCCGGCTAGGTCCTGGAACTAGCCCAGTATCCCATTCTCCAGAACATGTGGCTGTAGCAGCAGTTTGGAGCTTGGAGCAACCTCTCAACAATCTCAGCCTGACACGCAGCAACTGAAAACTCCCAACAAGAGACTGTATTCCTGGGCTGGGGGTGTGGAATGGAGGTGGGTATTCCAGACCTCTTATGGAAACTGACCCTGGACACAGAGGGTGGGAAGGGCAGCCCCAGGCTTTGTGCCACCTCAAAACCCCTTCACTTAGAAGCCAGAGAAACTAGACTGCCTGACTCTAGCTAGCAGATGAAAGGAACCCATTTACTGATTCGTGGCTCAGCCAAGGGACTGTTCAGCTCTTACTTCAGCCAGCCTTGTATAACTTTCCAGAGTCAACTGTCCAAGCACGTATATCATCCCAGCCTAGAGCTGCTTTGGGAACCTCTACACATGACCACATAGATACACAGCTTGTTGGTCTTAAGGCAAATCCTATTCAGGGCTGCCTCCCGAAGGTAAGCTGGAAAGTATGCCACCCATGCCCTCTCCCAGGGTGTCCGGCTGCCAGGCATCTTCCCCGATCCCCACCATTGCATCACAGCCCCCACGCAGACAATCTTCCACATCTGGACAAACGACCTGCACCACCATGCTGTCCACCCAACACCCTGTCTGAATGTGGGGACCCGTACGCATCAGGGCAAAGCCCCCATCCCGCTCTGTGGCCCCACCTGGCAGCCAGCTGGCCCTTCTCTCACAGCCCCATCAGCTTCATCTGTGTTGATTTTCCCATTAGTTTAATAGTTCATTTCAAAGTGCTAATATTGATTAGAACAGGTCTCAAAAGCTCAACACAGTCAACGTGAAGGTGGGAACCTGCAGGCATTACCGGAAAAAACAAACCTGTAGCTCTGAGTTGAGGCTCACCAATCAGCAGTGTGTGTGTGTGTGTGTGTGTGTGTGTGTGTGTGTGTGTGTGTGTGATTGGAACGAAGAACAAATTCAAAAATATTAAGGTGCCGGAACATACATTTTGAAAGACTAAGTCTCATAGGAATGGCCTCAGTGTTTACCCCCTGGAACTCTCTCCTCTCCCCCAGCTCCATTTTTAACATGAGATTCGACTCAATGACCTGTCCTCACCCCACCTCTGTGGACACTTCCAGGAAGGCGCATGCCCAGAGCCAGGCTACCTCTGCCCCAGCAGACAGCATGTGCCTCAGCATCCCAACCCCCAACCCCGGTGAGTTCCATCCTGCGGTGTGAGGCAAAGCCTCCACGGAACACTGAGGTTTTCTCTTCCTTCGATTCTTCCTACATTCAGCCAAGATGCTACTTGTTCTCCGCATCTCCCCGTGGTGCCAGTTTCACCTTATGGAGTCATCGTGAGAATTCACTCCCCTTCTCACAGGGTGTCCCTTCAAACATTTCAAGGCAGCTGCTCTGTTCACACCTCCTCCCTTTTCAAAGTGAAAGGGTTCTCATCTTCTCAATAATCCCTCCAAGGAGCTGGTATCCACATCAGACCAATCTCTTGGCCCTGGACATATTCTTCTGTGTGAAAGCCCCTCAAAGGTGGACTGGAGCTTTGCAATGGATATCAAGGAACTTGACGATGTTCCTAGCTTTTATTTCCAGAATCTACTTCTGGAAATCCATCCTAAAGAAAAGATCGCATACATAGCCAAGTGTTGTTCTTACAGCTCTTCCCTCGCACTGCTGGCCTTCATTATGGAATAATATACAATAAGGTGGGCGAGTAAATTATGGCATGTCCACATAATGACACAGTGTGCGACAACCATGCAATCCTATTTTGGGGGGGAATATGGAAAAAAGCAATATACGTAATTACATACTCAGTATCACACAGACGCACACCCACATGGCACACTCACATGTACTCGTGCACACGGGGGCATGCACATGAAACAGGAAGGCACACCCTTAAATGTGAGCAGTGGGAATATGTATCGGTGGCATTCTGGGTGAGGATTCTCTTGCATTCTGTCTGTATTTCTCAAATATTCAACTATGAGCATCTACTACTTCTCATTTGCAACTAGAAAAGTTATTGTTTAAAATAGAACTGGGAGCACCTGGGTGGTTGGTTAAGCGTCCGACTTCGGCTCAGGTCATGATCTCACGGTCTGTGGGTTCAAGCCCCAGGTCAGGCTCTGTGCTGATAGCTCAGAGCCTGGAGCCTGCTTCTGATTCTGTGTCTCCCTCTCTCTCTCTGCCCCTCCCCCACCTCTCCCTCTCTCTCTCTTTCTAAAATAAAAAAACATAAAAAAATTTTTTAATGAAATAAAATAGAACTGGACACAGGGCCCTCGTATTGTCTGAACAGCACAGGGTGTGGGTCACTCTCCCTGTGCTGTGTCCTTGCCTCCCTTGTCCTGAAGCCTGATAAGCACACACTCGTTGTCAGCCAACTGCCCTGAGGTGCTTTGCAGGAGCTGCCCTTACCCAGTACCCCTGCTGGTGACACCATGGGACATGTTTTTGCCCGGGGCAAGTCTTGTCCCAGACAGAGAATGCACACGCAGCAGAAGACAGGAGGTGGTGATTCAAGAGTAAGTCATACTTGGGGAATAAATAAAATACTGCCCACAGTAACAGGCCTGCCTTGCACGTATTCCCCTTGGGACCAGATCTTACCGGGTCATTATCACAGACGAAGGGTGGCCACAAGGGCAGATTTCACCTATGTTGTAAGTCCCCATGAAACTCTGAAAGAGCCCATCCAGGTGGTTGTCTCTTACATATGGACAGAGGGGAAAGTAATGCCAGGAGGACACGGGAGGAATTCAGTGAAGTGGTGAAAAGCCCAGAAGCACTTACTAGCTGTGTGACCTTAGGCAAGTTACTCAACCTCTCTGAACCTTAGCTTCTACCAGTATGAAATGGAGATGATACTAGGACTGCATACCCCGGTGGTTGTGAGGATTCACTGAGTTCAATTCTTCCAAACACATAAAACAGAAACTATCAGCCATCGGTGTTCACAGGTTACATGTGGCAGACCAGGGAGGGGACCTTGGCTGCCTGGCCCCACGTCAATTGCTTAGGCCATTGGGCCTATCGTCCTCTCTCTCTCTGTCCTTTAATAAATTCCCTCTGTGTAGATGAACTGCAGAAGCAGAAGTGCGTGCAGAGGGGGCTCTGAGCTTTTCTCTGAGAGTGGTGCACAGCCCCTTCCTCCCCTTGGGGACTCCGCAGGGCCCTAGCGTGGCGCCTCTGCTGTGCAGTGCCTCATGCCCAGCTTCCCCACCTGCCAGGATCCACATCCATCTGTTCACAAAGACCAGATGGGCCCCAATCTCCTCCTGTGAGTTGACTATCTGGTCCAAGGAAGCAAGAAAGGTCACTGCCGTGTGTGGGCAGGCCCCCTCTCTCTGTAAACTCATCTCTCAATAAATGATGAGTGTTGTCACATCTCACTCGAGAAGCCAGAACAATATATGCTCAAGCCTTTCCAATCAGGATTGTTCCCACAAGCCTTTGGCTTGTGTGGGGAACATTTGGTTTAAAAGGAAATGGAATTTCCCCTTCAATATTCTTCTTGGATGACAGGTCTGTGATTGGAATCAGGGCATGAAAAATCATGCCCTGGTGGTTATTTCCATTAGTGGCTTTTGACTTTGCAGGGACACCTGGAGCACAGGGTGCCCAGCCTCTCCCACCTCCTACTTCCCACCCCCACGGTGTAGGGAGGTCCTGGCTGACTGACCTGGGGCTTCCTGATATTTTAGAGCCCTGTGCTGTCTGTCGAGGAGCATGGCTAACTCATCTTGGCAAGAACCTGCTATGCAGTCCCTCCTCACATCATTGTCCCTCTAGCCCATGTTCTAGTCCAGCCTTCTTCCTCTGCAGAATGTGACAGAACACCTGAAATGCACATGGACACACATGTGTGTGTGCGCACACACAGTGAATGCTTGCTTCTCTGCCTGTGATAAACAATCACAGGGAAGTTCTAATTGTCAATAAGACAGAAGAATTGTGCATTGTCTAGGTTTCAGGATACCACTGGGTTGTAGAATCCAGTGAAGGAAATGGACATGGGGCCTACAGACTCAAAGGAAGGGTAAAATGAGACCACACTCAAGAACGAGTCCTTGAAGAAGGTTCGGTGGGAAATAGCGTGGCAGCAGCATCATGGCTGGCTTGTGTGTGTCTCCTGTCCTATCCTGGAAGCCCTGGAGGGTGACCACACATCTATGTCCCTCACCCCCAGCACGGGTCCAGGAAAGGCAAGTGCTCAGGAAATGTACGCTGATGATGTAAAGAAGGAAGAATCAAGAGGATCAGGGTGGCTAGCTTCTGCTCAGAGATCTGGGTGCTGTTTTACTTTACTTCAGGCAGGGCTTGAAGAACAACAAAGTGTGTGTGTGTGTTGTGCAGGATGTAAACTAAGAGGAGCCAGGTCCTCTGCAGCCAGATGCGGAGCCTGGTCTGGTGACTCGGAGGGGAAGGCACCAGCTACATGATGCTTACACCCTGCTCCTGGACCAGGAGGGCGGGGGTGCAGACGCAGTGTAGTGAATGGGGTCACAGCACCTGCCTGCCAGCGGCACGGAGCCCACGCCAATCCCATTAACATTGAGAAGATGTCAAGAGTTCCCTGCCATTTTATATAAAGAATCTTTCTATTCAATAAAGAAAAAAATACCTTGCACTGTTTAAAGGTTGTGTTTGGCAACAGAAATCTGAAAAACAGTGACTTAAACACAGTCAGGTGAGGGCAGGCCATGACTGGCCCATCCCGAGAGCCACGTATCAAGGACGCTGCCCTTCATCCTGCTGCAGGACGCAGGCAGCCTGGATTCCTGTCTTTTTTGACACCTGATAGTCTACTCTCTTGGGAGTCTAGATATAACCCCCATGTTCTTCTGAAGTGGCTTTTAAAAAGTTGAGTTGAGTGGGGTTCTGTCACTCGCAACAGCACCCATTTAAACTGTGTACTTCCTACAGCCTCGCGTTCCTGACCCCAGTTGCAGCCAAAATGCCAAAGGTTTGCCTGAGCCCAGCAGGCAGCATGGGGTCAAGATTTATTCTTAATGGAGACGATCACTGGGGAAACCCCTGCAGCAACAAGGAGGAAGGAGCCATCTCTCAGCCTTCTGGGCACATGGGGTGACAAACAGCTCCTGTGTCCAGTCTGCAACTCCCCTCTCTGGACCTGCTGCAGGCTCAGCTGAGTTACGTCAGAGTTTCTCCTGGAGGAGCACATAAAGTGGCGAGAAGAGCCTGTAGCCTTTGAGAAATTGAATGAAGATGGAGGCACACTTGGTGGGTGTCAGAAAATGTGAGTCCTGGTGCACTCTGAGAACTTCTGCATGGTGCATTTTTCCTGGGGGACCACAGTTGGTTCTATGAAAGCATAGAGAGCTGTGTGTCCTGGGGTGAGTCATCCAACCTCTCTGAGCTATAGTTTGCAGAACTGTTGTGAGGCTTGGGGATGAGGGCAGCACCCCAGCACATGGATGATGCTTTCCCCAGCTTTCTTGGTAGGTCAAAGTTTACTGAAGGGAAGTAAAATAAAATGACCCTGCCCTAATCCTTTGCTTTGGGGGAGATGTTTGGGCATCGCAATTAAGAAGATGAACTTCCATGTTAGATGTGTCTACTGCAAGCCATACTGTGCCTGCCGTGTGTAGTCGGACAAGTTACCTCATCTCATTAGCCTGTTCCCCCACCCCTACAATGATGCTCATGATAATGCCCTGCTCAGCAGGTGTGCTGTGAGACAGTGAACAGAAAGTAGCACTTGCCAGCATTTGCTGATTTTGTAGCTGCTATTCACTTGCATTTTTCTGACCTTTCCCTGGGTCGGGAGCTGCCCTTAGGGCTGCTGATGGGGAGCTGCCTCCAGGAAGAGACTTGCTATATCTGGGGTGAACAGTGGGGTACCAGGATGACAGGAAGGAAGACTGCGGGATCCAAAGCAGCCCCCACTGCCCCTGCCAGGCCTCTGGCTATGAGAACCCGCAGCAGCCCCTGCTGGAAGGCCCTTGGCCAGCCGGCACCTCAGTGTGCCAAGGACACTGCTGACCCCACCCCAGGTCAGATGTGCGCTTGGTCGCCTGAGCTCCCCAACCCCTCCCGGCCCAGAACAGCAGGTGTATGTGCTCAGTAACTCGAGCCTACCTTCTGAGGGCCCAAGCAATTGAGAGAGGACAGACAGCTCTTTCTTCAGACAACCACAAGGCCAATAAACAACTTTTCAGGGAGACTATGGCCAGCTCAAGATTCTGCAGGGCCGGCTGTCAGTTTGGGGATTATCCAGGACCTTTGCTTCTCATAACAACAACGGCGGCAGCAACCAGCACCATTTGTTGAGCAGCCCGTGGTTGCCGGCACTGCCCCGGGTTCTTTCCATGCTGTCTCCCATTTCTTCCTCTCTACAGCCCTACGCGGAGAGTGACTGATAGAAGCAGAGTTCCCAGAGTCACAAAGAGGAGGCTTGCGCCTCAGCTCTGTCACAGGCCGACTGTTTGACCTTGAGCAAGTCAAATTAGCCTTGTGGAGCCTCAGTTTCCTCATGTGTAAGATACAGCTGATCATACCTACCTCATATGGCTTTTGAGAATGAGCTGAAGTAATGTAGAAAATATTGATAACCCAGAGCCGGGCACAGAGTAAACCCTCAAGACACGGCAGCAGTCTCCCCACTCTAAGTGCGAGGACACTGAAGCCCATTCAGGCAGAACCTGAAGCGGTCTGACAAGCTCATGCTCTTACCCACTATGTACTCTCTGGCACGTCTGGGTTGTTTCCCCAAGTCCGGTAACTCTGCTAGTGAACAGAAGAGAGAGAAGAAAATCACTGGATTCAGGATTCCAGCCAGAAAGAGATAGAAAGCACCAGCTAAGATGGGGGGGGGGGGGGCGGGGAGGGGCATGGATGGCTTCTTCTTGTCCAAATCTTCTTCCTGCCCCAAATCTAGAACGTTCCCAAATCTTCCTGCCCCAAAATCCAGAACGTTCTTCAGAAAGCACTAAAGATGAGTACACAGAGAAGAAATCCCAAGTTATCTTGTTCCAAACACTGACTCTTCCCAATACACAGAAAGCCGCAGACCACATGTCCATGCCCCTGGGACCAAGGGCAAAGGATAAAAGCAGATGAGAATCGTCATTCAAAGGGTATGGTGACCGTCTTCAGAGAGAAGCCCTCTGTGTGTGTCTGTGTATGTGCTCACTCAGATGCCATGGGTCAAAGTGTACCCAAAGCTCTACAAAGGGTCCAAGTGACCACAATTCCCCAAAGTCTTAATTATTCTGATTATTGCTTCATTTCAACATAGCTTAAGCTGGGATAAATGTATTTATCAAGAAGACGTTTGTCATGAGGTTATTATTTTCTTCATGACAACAATTTTATACATGACGTTTAGAAGTTTAAACCCATAAGGGTCTGTTTAAACCATAATATGTAAGCAATGCCATGTCTTTTAGTGAAAATACATTTACGTTAGACCATATTAAACATGTACCGCCCAATCAGACATGAAATGTCTACCCAGACCCAGCCCTTTCCCCCTCCACTCAAGCCACATGACGCCGAGGCCCCTAGCCCAGCCCCGGCTCCCGGGAAGGTCCTGGTTAGATAAGCACATCTCTTACCAGTGTTGTGTTCAAGAATCCAATCAGCACCTGGCATCCCTTTGGCAACTGTCATGGGTCCAGGGAGGGATGTGAGGGATGTGAAAGAACATTCCTTCATCCTGTGGGTGGAGGACAGGGCTCCTTGCCCGGGCCTCACTGTGCCGCACCTCTGGACTTCCTAGTTGGCAGGATGGTGAACTCCTCTGCTGAACTGGAGGGGATTTTCCACAACTTGCAGCAGGAAAGCATCCTTGTGCTGGAGATAGGCCTGGAGATAATGGAAGGGAAGGGACTCTTGAGATAACTAGGCAAAACTGAAGGCAGTAGTGGAAGAAGGTAAAGTGTTCATGAAGGAGCCTTCGCTTAAGCAATAACGACATTTCCCTGCATAAACTTATTTGATTGGAGAATCGCAAGAGAAGATGAAAGGAGGGCCAGACTCGAGCCCCAGCCCCTGAGGGAGAAGGACAGTCAAAGTGGAGAGAAGTTTCCTGTAGGTGGAACCACACAATCAGCCCCAAACAGCTGGCTCCCCATTTTTCAGGGAAGAAGTAAGGGAGGAGGGGAGAGACAGTGAGCCCCGTGGGAGAGGGCACAGAGGGGACGCGCAATCGGCGACCACGTTCCCGGGATGTGGGCACCTTTGTAGCGTCTCTGCGCCAGTTTGAACTTAAAGCCCTTGTAGACAGCTAGTATCATCTGCCAGGGGCTTCCTTCCAGCCCCTGATATACAAGAGAGTTCTTTTTCCTTTTCTCCCAGTCCAAAAGAAGATCTTAACTGTTCTCCAGGCCTCAGTCAACACTACATTTCCTTCCACGGCAAAAGCCAAATGAGAACGAAAACTGTCTTACAGCAACTTGCTCTCATGAAACCTTATAGTGCACATCTGTTGTTTTGCCTGCCTTACACCCATTTCTCCTGGGTCTGTTGACAGCACCCCATCTTGCCCTGAGGCAGTGTGGTTTGCAGTGCATTTGACCCCACCCCGGGTCCAAGGTCCAGCCAGTGAGAGCACTGCACCTCCCAGCCAACAGTAATTGCTTCCAGTGTGGGCAGGTGGCCCCACCCCAGCCAATCTGAGCTAATGAGATGGAGCTGGTCGTGGTGGTAAGTGGGGAAGAGTGTTCTTTATCTGCTGAGCCTATAAAGGTGCTGGCCACCTTGGAGCTGCTAGGTAGCTTATGAGAAGAATCTGCCTGAAAATGAAGCAAACGTGGAAAGAGAGAAGCAGACCAAGAGACAGACTGAGTCCTGATTATATCATCTAAGTGCCATGTCTAAAGCCAGTGTCCTGGACTTTTCACTGACATGAGCGAATGATCTATTTTCTACTTTTGCGTAATCGCTTAAGTTGGTTTTTCTGTCACTCGTAAGTGATGGAGTTTGGGTTAACAAATTTCAACGTTAGAAGAGAATGATTTTCCTTCTCTCTTACTATTTAATTCTTAGTCCTACATAAAAGGCTTAGGTTATTCCTAATGTCATCAAATGCTTGCTGTCTGACCTTGAACAAGTCCTATCCGTGTGCCCTCATCAGTAAAATGAGGGCATTGGGCCCTATCTCCCCAGTTCCTTCCAGCTCTGAAATTGTACACTTCTATGAATAGTCTCTTAGCAACCTTCACGCTCAGAATTAGATACAAAACTATTTTCTTCAAGAGAGCGGATTCAAAACATTAAAATAAAACTTGAAAAAGTTTAAATCAAATGTCAGATGATGAAAACCACACAAGGCCTCTTTCTTTTTGCAAAGCATAGAGCCACATGGCACGGATGTGTCACCTGCTAGTTTCTGGTGCCTGAAAACTCCCTCCCCGCCACCCCCTCTCTCGCCCCTTCTCCTGAGGAATTTCCAGGTGTGGCCTTAGCCAGTCTATCCCATTTTGCCATTTGGGGATGGGGTAAGCATAACAGCTTAACAATCTTCAGACAGGTTTAAAAACAAGACTGTGGTTGCTTTGTCCGTAGAATCTCAGGTCCCTTCTCAAAGCCCCTCAGCGACACTCTGTCACCCAGATGCCAGGTCAGATGTCTGTACACAGGCTCCAATCCCTTCTCCTACTCCTGCCTTCTCGAGCATCCTCCGTGCATCACTTAATCTCTTGGGGCCTCCGTTTCCTCATCTGTAAGGCGAGATGGTACCTTCCTCCCAGTGTTGCCATGAATACTAAATGAGTAACATCCCCAGAACAGCACCCAGCATGCACTGAGGACCGCATGAGTGTTCACTCTCATCTCCAACGTCATTATCCCTGAAGGACTCCTCAGTGCCCACGGGTGTTTGCTTGAGCGGGTAGGTGAACAAACATGTGAAAAGCATCAAGTACTCAGAAATATTTCACGTCCCATAGGTTATTGGTAAATACTTATGAACAATGGCGTTCTAGAGACATAAAAGCGGCAATTCAGAAGGAACAAATCACACAGCCTGCTCCCCTTCCTGCCATTTCTGCCCACTCCCGGGTCCCCAACAAATCCTTTCTGTTTAGAGCTTTTGCTACTGGCTTGCAGGGCCTAGGATGTCTAGTTAATGATGATTTGCAGATCTTGGCGTAAATTTGCTCTTCTTGGTCCCTAATATGAACTCCTCCCAAGACAACTGCAGACTCATTTCTCAATTCTGTCTCTTTAGGCTGAAAGATACCCAGAGTGACCAGATGACCCCAGACCTCGATTCCCTGGGGCACCTGGAAGTAACAGGATTTGGGAACTAATTCTCCTAACCCGTTCTTAAATGAAACATCTGGTCAGTCAGAAAGACCATGTACTGAGAGTAAGAGGAAACAGATTAGACCAGAGCCCCAGTCCCTGGTTGTCGCTTAGAGAGTTCTCTCCCGGGAGACTCACCCTCTAAGCACCCAAAAGGCTGCTCACTGGCTGCAGAACAAAGTGGGCCGGCCAATCTGGAGGCGTAAACCCTCCAAATAGCATACAGAGCAAAATGAGAACAGGCCGAGGACCTGCAGAATTGGGTTGTTACTCTCCCAAGATTTGTTAGCTGGGTGACTTTGGGCAAATTCCTAACTTCTCTGAGCCCCGGTTTCTCCCAATGCAAAGAGGGACCATGATACTCACCCCACGAAGTAGCTGTGAGAACCGAGATCATACATGTAAAAGACCTGCTACATCAATAAATGGTACATCTCCGTTGTTTTGAATGTCCTTCCTTCTCTTGGGAAATATTTCTGTGCCGGCAGCCAACATCAGCCCCTGGATCCACTCACTCCCCCTCATAGTGATGCATAGACTCCAAATGGTTTTCATGCTCACCTCCTGTCCCCAGATTCTACCATCTCCTACATAGCTTCATGGCAGTGCTCCCTGTAAAATACCCACACGTTTGCCCATGATTTCCACAGGCTTACAGACTCCATGAAGCCTCTTCACATGCCCTCTAGGAACACAGCACCCCAAGGTTAAGATCCCCTGCCTTAGCTGACCTTCAGCAGCTTCTGGCCTTGCTTGGTGCTTGGCCAGTGTTCCTGTTACCCACGTGCTCTCAGCTCACCCCCAAAGGTGGGGGGTGGGGTGGTGAACAGGCCCTCACTTCACATTTACAAAGGGACATATTCTCACTTGGATGGTCACAAAAGGCTAATTCCACTCCTCCTCAGCCCCCTCTGTGTGGTGTCTGCCTCAAAAGGCACGCTTTCCCAGCTCTCTCCTGAAAATCAAAGGCCCCTCCCAGGAACTGGGCCTACAGAGAGCCCACCACCCACCTCCCTCCAGCTCTCCCCGTCCTGAGCCTCCTCCCACTCTGAGGCCCACCCCTGCGTGTTTCCAGGCTCCGGTCCTGAGAGCCACCTGTCCCTGCACTTCACTGACAAGTGCCGCTGTCCTGCAAAGTTCCTCTGGGCTCTGTCACCAGGGCAGGAGGAAGAATTAAGATACCAGAGTTGAAAGATAGCAGGCTTCAGAAGCAGGCTCTAAACAGACTTGAATAGCAGGAAGTTTCAAAGGCTTTCGCTGAAGTCCTCATAAAACTCCTGTCGCCTCTTCTATGAGCTGGCAGTCCCAGGCTCTTTTAGATCTCTGAGCCACCTCCTCACTGAGCCACCAGCTACCGTCCTGCCAAGAAAGCAAAGGGCCTTTTGTATTTAAGCCTCTCAGTAGAGAGAGACTGGTGAGGGGCTTTGGGCCCTCCCAATCTGAAATGTGAACGTCTCATAGCATCATTAAGCCAGAAATTCTCTACCCTCTCCTGCCAGGGAATGATGACAATCTTGAGCTGGAAGGGGACTTAGTCACATGCCTCCCCATGCTCATCTAGCAGATGAGGAAACTGAGGCTCAGTAAAGTCTACTTGTTTGCCCAGACCTCTTGGGAGGGAGTGGCTGAGCTGGACACGCTCATGGTGGTGCAGAATCCTTGCCTCATCTGAATGCTGCTCAGAGGGTGACGTAACAGGAGTCACTGAGCCTGTTCCTCAATAGCCAGTGTTGTGGGAGACTTCACGACATGGACAGGGCTAGGGCTATCAAACACTGAACATGAACAAATGGTCACACAGAGCCTTAAAATGGGTATGCGTCTTGGTCCGCTCAGGCTGTCATAACAGAATCCCACAGACTGGGGAGCTGAAACAACAGACATTTATTTTGTCACCGTTCTGGAGGCTAGAGGTCTGAAATCATGCTGTCTGTCCACAAGGGTGGTTTCCCCTAAGGCTTCCAGGGGGCCACCTTTCGGCTGTGTCCTTCCCGTGACTCTATGTCTGGGCTCGCACCAGCTGGTGTCTCTTCCTCTTGTTAAATGGACACCAGTACCATTGGATTAGGGCCACCACAATGGCCTCATTTTACCTTAATTACCTCTTTTAAAGACCCTATCTCCAGGGGCGCCTGGGTGGCTCAGTCAGTTAGGCGTCAGACTTCAGCTCAGGTCATAGTCTCATAGTTCATGAGTTGGAGCCTCTCATTGGGCTCTGTGCTGACAACTCGGAGCCTGGAGCCTGCTTCGGATTCTGTGTCTCCCTCTCTCTCTGCCCCTTCCCTGCTCATGTTCTCTCTCTCTCTCTCTCTCTCAAAAACAAATAAACATTAAAAAAAAAATTTTAACACCCTATCACCAAATACAGTCACATTCTGAGGCATTAGTGTCAGGACTTCAGTACAGGCTGAACAGCCCTGTCCGTAGTTTTCTCTTTTCAGAACATAAACATTGCTAGAGGCTGAACTGTGTCACACACACACACATACACACACACACACACACACACACACAAATATACTGAAGTCCTAATCCACAGGGACAGGCCCCTGGACTGTGCTGAGACACCTAAGTGCAAGACTTCCTCTGGCACCCGCTAGCTGAATGATGTTTTCCTACATGCTGGCGTGTGGCCAGATAGTGTTTAGATGCTTACATCAAGCAAGGAACACGTGCAAGCGTAGAACCAATAACCCTGGGTCCCAATGAGCTCTGGTGCCTTGGGCAAGTGACTCAGTATTGCTGACACTGAGCTGTCTTTCCAGTAAAATGGGGCTAACCTGTCCTGAGCACTTCACAGGAGAGCAGGGAAGATCAAATAAGATAAAGCAAACAAATGGCAGCATATTTTGAACTGTAATCATACCAAATAAGGGAAAGTTATTAAAACTTATGTTACTTCTTCCTTGTGAGTAAACTAACATGTCACCCACAAAAAGATGACATTTCCAAAGGCATGGCTGTCATTGGCGGTGCTTCTTCACAGCCGGTGTCTGATGGGTCCATATGTCACCAGCCCTACTTGGGCTGGAGCCTGAATGAGCTCTGGGGGTGCTGAGACTTGTTCCAATGAATGGTATATGTAAAGGGTTCCTTCCTGCTGTGCCAGGGAGCTCCAGGTGGCTGAGCACTGCTTGTGCAGAGGTAGAGTGGGGCCTGAGCTGGGTCCTCGGCAACGTGGAGGACGTGAGTGGGCACTGGCATTCCGAGTGGAGAGGATCAGGGCAGAAGTCAGTGATTTGCAGAACCAGCACAGTGTGGTGGGTACAGGCCAGCCCCTGGAGCCAGGTTTGAATCTAGCTGCACATCTTTGGGCAAGGCTCTTAGCCTCATTGTGCCTCACTATCCGCATCTGTGAAATGGGAACTTTTCATGGAGTGGTGCCCACTCTATAGGGTTGTTGTGGGGTTTCAATGAGTCATATATGATGCGGTCTTAGAGCAGTACCTGGCACATGGTGGGCGGCCAGGGAGCATTAGCTGTTATGGTTCACCTTGTTCTTTCATTAAACTCGGTTAAGCTGCTGGTTTGTGCCCGGCACCATACTAGGCACACAGCCTTGCCCTCCAGAAGCACGCGGTACACATAAATGTGAAAAACACTTGAACAACTGACAAACACTCTCTCAGAGATAAGCCCAACCATTTATGGAAACCAGGAAGAGCACGTGGCCTGGCCTGAGTGGAAGTGGAGAGAGAACAGACATGGGATGGTAAGTCCAGAAAAGCATCCCCAAGAAGGTATCACCTGGTCCAGTCTTGAGGAGTAGTAATACCTTCAGAGGGGGCTGAGGGAAGGAGGGCACCACGTGCAGAGAGATGTGGGGGCAGTGGGGTCCCCACGGCAACAAAACATCAGTTCTGGGTTGGGGAAGCCTAAGCCCAAGTAGAGACGACCAAGAATACATCTGAGAAGCAGGTGGAAGCCAGTGCCTGGTGGCTCAGGTATCCTGCCATGGGCTTGGACTTGATCCCATGTGAGTTTGAGCAGGGAGTAGCATATTTAGATTTGTGTTTTAAGCCTGAGCACATCAAGAGGTCAAGGTGGAGGGAAGAACAGTAGAGGGGAGAACACAAAGTGACCAGCGAGCAGGACAAGGGGCCACGGCGGTGGGGATGCAGAGAGAGCAAGGACACCAGGAATACTTAAAAAGGACATGGCATGATGTGACTGGGGGACTACATGAAGAGGAGGAAAGGGTGCTGGCCCATGAGGGTGCCTCAGAAGGAGAAGGGGTTTGGAGGAGGACGAGTCTGACATGCAGTTATAAGTCCGTAACGTGTAGTTTTAAGTCCTGAGCATGGAGGCAGCAGCCCAGGGAGAGGGAGAAGATCAGGGCAGAGGCCCAGCCCAGAGTCGGGGAAGGCACAAGCATCCGGGGATGAGTAATCATTGAAGGGACCTCCAGGAAGCAGAGGAGCAGAGGTCAGAGCCCACCCTGGTGGAGGGAGGATGTGGTGAGGCTTGGCCACAGGAGGGCAGTAGAGTGCCCACCGAAGGCAGGCCAGAGAGGCAGAGGGTGAGGAGGGAAAAGGGACCGCCAGGAAGCAGAATAGCACATGTGGACCACCCTTTGGGAGGTGTGAGTGAAATGGGGAAGAGAAAAAGGTGTAAAGTAGAATGAGGGGAGAACTGTTTTTTAAACGGGAGAAGCCTGAACGAGGACCAGCAGGGGCAGAGGTGGGGGACGGGAGAAAAAAGTGCTGCCTGCAGGGCCCGGCCCCCAGGAGGGCAGAGGGCATGTGTGCCGGCCCGGGATCCTTTGGGGGTAAGTGACGGAAAACCTGATCTACCCTGACCTAAGAAACAGAGAATCTGTTGGCTCATGTAACTGAAACATTCCAAGGTAGTCTGACTTCTGGCACAACCGGATATCGGGGCTCAAGCGGGATCACAGGATCTGGCTCCTCTCCCTCTCTCTCCTGTCTCTGATTCCTCACTGGCGACCCCATTCTCAAACAGATGCACCTTTTTTAATTCTTCTTTTTGAAAACAGATATAACTCACTTCTAAAAGTCACCCTTTTAAAGTGTACAGTGAAACTTTACAATTATTTTTAATATATTGACAATCACTGCTATCTGATTCCAGAATATTGCCATCACCCCCCCCCCCACACACACACACACACACCAAAACCCTGTACCCATTAGCACTCCCCATTTCCCCCTACTCCTGGCCCCTGGCGGAGAGGCTGTGTGCGGTTTGGGGAGGAGTGTGTTCACGTTAGAGGCAAATAAGTTGCAAAACTTTTTGTGAAAATAGCACAGAGAGCCTGAAAAATCATACCTGATCTAGTCGGCAGTAGTTAAAAACCTCTTCTTGTGCTCAGAACTTATTTTCCAGTCCCCAAATTCCATCTTTTTAACATGCACTGGCTCTATTTTTACTTAAGATCTTTGACCCACTTACCCAGGCATTTCAGTCCTCCAGAAGCCATGGAATAGTGACTAAAGAGCTTTCCCATGACTGAAATCACTATCAGCCTCATCAATAAGTAACAAGAACTGAGGCACGATTAGCCTAGGGCAGCATCGGTGTTATGTAAAATACTTAATGATCCACACCGCACAGGAGCTGAGCAATCAGAACAGATAGCAGCTGTCAACAGCCTGGTGGACCCACACCCTGCAAACCGGCCAGAGAGGGAGCTGGGCCCCAGAGCCCAAGAGCTACTGCACTCCCTGACACCTGAATCATGTGAGTGACAAGCATCAGGGCTGGAGGAGTGGGTAGAGGGAGAGGCTAGGCTATCACCCCAGCACAGTGTCTGACCAGAACCCCCAAGAAGAAGCACATGAAGAGGAGGAAAAGGGCTGTTGCTCTGAATCCATGGTCTGTGCTCCTCTGGCTACTATACAGCCGCCTCTTTCATTACCTGCAACTTTGAAGATTGATGGTCTCTGAGACGTAAGACAAATTCTTTTGGTAGTGAGGGTAAGAGTGAAGGTGGTGGAGGTGATGTTGGTGGTAGAAATGGAGGTGAGATGGTGATGGCGATGGAGGGGGTGATGGTGGTGAGGTTGGTGTTGGTAGTACTGGTGATGGTGGTGGATGAGTGATGGTGACGGTGATGGGGATGGTGGTGGAGATGGTGATGGTACTGGAGGTGGAGGGGAAAATGGTGACAGTGGTGGAGGTGATGACCTCTTGATAGACATGTAGCAATAAGATGTGCTTTGCTAAGAAGGAACAAGTCCAAGGGGAAAGTAGAGAGTGCACTCACCTCTGTGGAAATCTATCAGATATGAGTACTCGGCAGTCTACCTGAAGAGCAGTTGAGTTCAGTGAAGAAACAAATGATTTTATGATGGGAGTTAACTGGATACCAGTCAGAGAGAAAGCCATTCAGGAGACGGGAAGGCCCGCTTTGCTAAAAGCAGATCCAGAATGTGTTCTTGCCTTGTCTTGAAGGTCAAGACAATGCCACCTCCGCTTCTCCCTGCTCTGGCTGGACTCATCTCCCGGGAGCCAAGAGCCACCCGGAAGCTCCCCTCCTGGTTGGCTCACACCGGGACAGCCTTTCTCAGTCCTCAACTTCCTCCTCACACTGAGGTGGACAGCTGGGCCGACAGGGAGTCCCATGGTCATGGGCTTCATGGCTTCCTCCATCCATGACCCAGCCAGGTCATGTCAGAGCACCCCAACAGTTTGAAAGCACAGACACTTTTACAGGCCCCAAGGTCCTCTGTCTAGAGCAGCCCCACAGTGCAGCCCCAGAGCACACCAGAGACCCATACTTCCAGGTCCTGCACTTCCATCAGGAGGGTCTGAGCAGAGTCCCGTGATCTGATGTATGACAGCTCCCTGCAAATCCTTCCTCAGTAGCTAGAGCACAAAGTCTGCCAGCTGCCACCTTTGGAGCCAGAGAGTCAGTCCCCTTCCAGGATGTGTCACTAGTCAGATAGGTCTGTGAAGCAGACCCATGGGTGTCCCACTGGGTTTTTCATACTTCCAGGCTGTGAAATCCTGAAATACATATATTAGTTTCTGCCTCCAGTGTCTGCTCATATTTGGTCTTTGAGCCCAGTTCCCAACACAGAGCTCCTCAAAACCTTGTAATTTCCTGGGTGATAGGAGGCTAGGAAGAGGTGACGCTTGGTGGACTCCTGGGTGGGGGCTAGTCACCAGAAAATCCAAGCCATGATTAGAAGCTTAAGCCCCAGCCGCCATCCTCCAGAGAGGGGAATGGAGCAAGGAAACGGGTTAATAATCAATCATGACTATGTGATGAAGCCTCCATAAAAAGCCCAGAAGCATGGGGTTTGGAGAGTTTCCAGGTCAGTGAATACATCTATGTGCCAGGAGGATGGTGCACCCCAACTTCATAGAGACAGAAGCTCCTGCATTTGGGACCCTTCCAAGTCCTCACCCTATATACATTTTTAATCTTTTTTTTTTAAACATTTTTATCTCTTTTTGAGAGACAGAGACAGAGCACAAGCAGGGGAGGGGCAGAGAAAGGGAGACACAGAATCCAAAGCAGACTCCAGGCTCTGAGCTGTCAGCACAGAGCTCAATGCAGGGCTTGAACCCACAAACCATGAGATCATGACCTGAGTCGAAGTTGGACGCTCAACCAACTGAGCCACAGAGGCGCCCCTAGTCCTCACCGTATGTAATCTCTTTACCCAGTTGTTCACTCCTATCCTTTAAAATATCCTTTGTAGGGGCGCCTGGGTGGCTCAGTCGGTTAAGCGTCCGACTTCGGCTCAGGTCATGATCTCGCGGTCCATGAGTTCAAGCCCCGCGTCGGGCTCTGTGCTGACAGCTCGGAGCCTGGAGCCTGTTTCGGATTCTGTGTCTCCCTCTCTCTCTCTGACCCTCCCCCGTTCATGCTCTGTCTCTCTCTGTCTCAAAAATAAAAAATAAACGTTAGAAAAAAAAAGTTTATAAAATATCCTTTGTAATAAATCAGCAATAGTAAGTAAACTGTGTCCTGGGTTCTATGAGCTGCTGAAATACACCATTTCAAGGGATGACATCCCACTAATTTTTTTCTGGACCCAACCCAGTGCCTGAACAAACGGGCTCTATTTCCTGGGACTGTGGCCAGCCGAGCAGCACCGCTTCCTGAATCGTCCTTCGCTATCTCGCTCAGCACCGCTTCCTGAATCGTCCTTCGCTATCTTGCTCACTCTTGCTGCCTTGGAATTGCAGCCCAACCCCACCTCGCTCTCACAAAGTGTTAGCACGAAAGTCAGCCCCAGGCTCTGTTTCCTAGCCTGGAAAGACAGCTATCTGTCTGTCTTCCTCCTCACTTCCAGGGATATAGGTAACAAGTCTGGGGGAAAATTGAGTTGGAAGAGTACCGCCTGGTTCTGCGCTTAAGATACAAAGGCTGAACTGGGGACGAGATATTACAGTGGGAAACTGTAGTGACTGAAGATTGCCGTGAGCTGGCCCAGGCAGGCCCATGACAATGATTGGATGGGGTCAGGGGAGGAACCAAGATAGCTGTGTTTGGGATCTCAGCCTGAGAGGCAGTAGAGCCATTAATAGAAATAGGGAAGAAGCTGGGACTTGAGCATGGGTTTTCGGGTAAGACAGATGTGGAGTCTGGTCCAGGTTCTGCCATTTACTAGCTGTGTGCCCTTAGGAAGGTTACTTGTATCTCTGGGCTTCATTTCCTCACCTTTAAGGTGGAGACAGTGAAGACCTTTCCCCTGTTTAAGCCATAAGTTGAAAGAATATTCAGCACAGAGCCTGGGCCATAGCAGGAGTTTGAGAAATTAATGTGTCATGTCACCTTTATTGCCTTGGCCTAGCCGCTGAGTTTCCTCACCTGCACAGAGTGGCTGGAACTGAATCATGATCTCCAAGGTGCCTCTCTGCCTGACCATCCAGGGGGAGACAGAGGGCCCCAACCCTTCCTAGGATCACTGGCTGGTGAAACAAGGGATGTGGGAAGCCTCCAAGTCTGTGGAGGGAGTTCCCTCGGAGCCCTGGTAGCTGCCCATCCAGGGCCCACAGCGAGTGGGGGGACGCAGGGAGGGGACAAGGGGACCGACTTCTGACTCCTCCTGGTGCAGTATCTCTGTGATTAGTGTGACCCCACAATAGAATCTGATGGAAATGCAGATTCCTGGCCTCACTTTGACCAGAGAATCAGATTCTGGGGTTGGGCCTGGCACCTGAACTTGAATGTGCCCCCAGTGATTCTGCTGCCTACTAACACCTGAGATCCACCGTCAGGACCCTGAAGCCAGGAGCCCAGGGTCAAGTGCAACTTCTTCCTCTCCATGTGCTGAGCTAAAACGACCTTGGTTTATGAGGGTTCTTCCACCGGGAGCCTGATCAGAAGCCTTGGTCTCTCTCCCCTCTCCAACCCCAGCTACCCCAGCATGCACTCCCCTGTTTATGTCTCCAGAATTTCTTTGTCTCTCTCTGCCTCTCTCCCTGTGTCTCTCCCCATGTCCATCTTCCCCTATCTCTCTACTTCTCCCTCTCTCCCATACCCCTCTCATTCCCCCCACCACCCCTCTCTCTCACTCTCTTTGCTCCTCTGTTCCTATTGTTCTCCCCTTCTGTCTCTCTTTACCTGTCTCTGTCTCTCAGTCCCTCTATTTCTCTGCCTCTTTCTCTCTCTCTTGCTTTTATGGGTTTTTCCTCTTATCTCTGTCCCTCTGTCTCTGTGTCTCCCTATTTGTCTCTCTCTGCCTCTGTGTCCCTATCTCTGCCTCTGTGTCCCTGTCTCTGTCTCTGTCTGTCCCCTGCTTCTCTTTCTATTTCTTTCCCTGTCTTCTCCCTCCCTGGAGGCCTCGCGGCTGGTGGCTGGAAACAGATGGCTGTCAGGCCTTGGCCAGAGGCATATGTCATCACAGGCTCCTCCCCCAGTGGCAGCCTTTCAGCCACCACCTGGGGAGTGCAAACTGTCCTGCCACCAACAGGTCCCTGTCATCACTGTGCTCCAGGGCCTGGCCCAGCCCCCAGCCCAGCCTGCCTCAGGTAACCCTGTGAGAGAAGGCAAGCTCCCTACTCCCGCTTGCTCAATAGCCACTCCAGGGGCCAGACTCCCCGCCTCAAGGAAAGGGCAGGGGGAGGAGGAAAGCCTTGCACCAGTAGGCTTGTCCCAGTTGCAGCACTGGGAGCTAGGGGTCCTCTGTGGACACAGGCCAGCCCTGACCTCTCTCACTGAGAGATATGGTTAAGGCCTCCACCCTGCTCTGCATTTCCTACCAGGAGCTGGGGGAGAAGAACCTAGGCTGGTTGGAGTGCCCTAAAGCCCCCCACCTTATTTCTCCCAGACCAGCAGGGTGGGGCCAGAAGTGACCTTGTGCTGCCGACCTTAGGCCAGCCCTGCCCCACCTCAGTCTGCATCAGTGTCTCCTGAGAAGCCAGGGCTCCCCACGCCCCTGTTCTGGCCAAGAAGGGAGGGGTCCCTTCTTTCCTGGAGCAGACCCCAAGGCAACCAGGGGAAAACCTCAGCACCGGATAGGGAGAAAGGGAATGGATGTCACGGGATCCCTCGTTACCGCGTGTGCCATGCAGGAGGCCAGCTGCTGACCCCAGAACAGCTGTGTCAGGCAGGAATCAACACACCCATTGTCCCAGAGAAGGGACACGACTCTTCCAGGGCCCCACAGCATCTGTGGGGGACCCAAAGTGGCTTTGTTACACACATGCACGCACAACTGGAGTTGCTTTAAGGGAACACCCGCTGCGGGGCTCTAGGAGAACGCAGATGAATGGCATGGTCTTGACAGCAGAGTCCCTGCGCACAAATACACGGTACGCACACCACCACCTGATGTTCCTGAGATCCCACCAAGAGGTGCACGTACGGGGGCTGTTTCTGTCCTTGCTCCTCCCATCCAGAGTCCCAGAGGTGCCCTGATAATGAGGTGAGTGGTTGCCTATCTGAGGTTGTGTGCCAGGTTCGGGGACCAGACTGGCTCTGTTTATGGACCGTCATGGTCACATGCCGGCCACGTGCTGGGCCACACTCTGCACCACCTCTCTTTGTCTTCTGCCCTGGGCAGCGGGCATGATTGCTGCCAGGTTACAAATCAGGAGACTGAGGCTCTGACTTGCCTTGCAATGCTGGGACTTGAACTCCCTCGTTCATAGGTGACCTTTTTAGGAGGAAAGTAAAAACAGCCAGCAGGGCCTCCCCACCTTAGACCCAGGGAGGTGAAGGGGAAGGCAAAGCCAAGGGGAGGCAGGAGAGGCTCTGCTGGACTAAACTGGCCTCACAGGTGTCCAGATGCTAGCAGAGCCGAGGGCAGGCCCTGCACATGTGGGCTTAGGGGGAAGGCCTGAGTTTTGTAGTTTTCGTGCATCTAGGAGGCCACTGAGCCTGGGAGCCTTCCCCGGAGCCTGCCCTTCCCTGTCCCCAGCCCCCTCCCTTCATCCCTCCTGGCTGGACGGAGGACAGGAAGGCAGGATGCAGTGGGAGAAGGCTGGCTCATGTTTCCCCCCTCTCTTCCTGGCAGGGATTACATGGTGAGGAGGGAGGACAGCTGAGCTGGCAGGGGGGTGGCCTGGTCATGCCGAGGGGGAAAGCTGGGGAAGAAGGACGGCTGAGGTAACTGGGGCCTCGAGCAGCCACTCTCCTCACACATCCCCCCTTTCCAGCCACTGTGGGGCCCCGAGGCCCAGCACCGATACCTGGGTGTCTGCATTCCCTTCCCCCAAACTCTGCTCTCCAGGGTAGGCAAGGGCAGACAGACAGCCTGACTTCAGAGAAATGAAGACCTACAAGTCCGTAAGACACAGAGGGGCTCACGTGAATGAGGCCTGTGTAATTCTAGAATCTCTAATTTGCAGTGCCCCTCACCCAGCCACCGACAACCCCCCCCCCTCCACAAACTCTGCAGGGGTTAGAGAGCCTCTGTCTGGTAAACTGCAGGGCCACTTCACCCCGCCCAAACCCCTCTCCCTGAGTTGTCGCTAGAGCCCGTGATTGCTTGGGCCACCTACCTAACCATCTGGAAATACTCCGGCCTTGGGACAGCGGTTGTCAACACTTACAGTTACTCATCAGGTGGTCAGGGAACAATTTGGTGGCATCAAACAACAAGAACTGGGTATGGATCCAGAAAGTGCCAGGAGCGATATGTCAGTGGGAAACCGTACATCCTGGGTGCCAGAGGGGCCTGGGGCTAGGGCTCATAGACTCCTGGCTGCAGCCCTAGCAGATGGGTGGTGAAGCTGAGCTCTCCTGCCTAGGGCTATGCTGAGTCTCCCCAGGAGGAGAGCTCCAACTGGAAAAGTAAAGCAAAGCTGGACACTAGACTGGTGTACAAATGCCTACAGCCCTGCCTAAGGTGCTTGGTGTGTCCTGACAGAAAGAATCCAGAGCCAGGAATCTTCCAGAAGGACCCTGGACCTGGCAGAACCACCAAGGCATGCTCCAATTCCACGTCATACAGGTACAACCTGGCATCTAACTCCAACAACTGTGCATGGCCCTGCACCTCCTTCTAACTGGTCACCATAGGAGTGGTTCCTACCCAAACACACTTTCAGGCAACAGTCCAGAAGTTAACTGTCAAATGGCATGCTTTTCAATTGTCCCGGACCTGTTTGCTTCAGGCTCCCATTCTGATGCTCAGTGTTAGCAAGCACTTTCAACCTAGCCCTGCTCCTCAGGTTTTATTCACATGGTGCACTGAGTCCTAGTTCCTCATCTCTAAAATGCAGGGAATCACCTCAAAAAGTTGCTGGGATAAGTAAGTAAGACTAGTGAAAACACCTAGCACAGGGTCCAGCACAGAGTAGGTGCCCAACACACATTTATCCTTCCTTCCTTCTTTCCTTCCTTCCTTCCCTCCATCCCACCCTTACTCCTTCTCTCCCTTCCTTCCTTTCTCCTTTCCTGTCTTCCTTGTCCTCCACCCAGTTCTCTCTCTCTCTCTTTCCATTATTATCCTCCCAAAATGCAGAGTCTAAGTATCTTGGTTGATCCTCCTATAGCCCCTTCTCTTCTCTTTCAGCCTCTCAGGACCATCTTGGTTCCACTTCTCCCTTCATAAGTGGATCCGTACACTGTTTCCCGGGTCAACTATGAGAGAGACCCATTCATCTCTGTGTCCCCACAACACCAGACACAAGGCCTGGAGCACAGTGTCTGGTTCCAGATGGTACGAAAAAATTGGTAATGGATGGAGTGGGGGCACAAACGGGTGAACAGATGAATGAGTGGACGGGTGGAACAAGTTAGACGGAAGGGATAGAAGAATGGGGGTGGCGGACAGACTGAGGGGTGATGTTCAGGTAGAGACGGAGGCATGGGTGAACAAATAACTAAGTGAGATGGATGGATGAGAGAGTGACTGGATGGGTGGAGAGATGGAATGGATGGACAGATATGAAAGACCCTGTGAAAGCATGGATTTGGAGTGGATAAATGGATGGACAGAAGCACATGCCATGGCTGGCTCTAGACTGAGACAGAGAGGTACAAAGAACTCACTCTGATGCTTTTCATCCCAAATCAATGTTTTCACTGTCTCCTTCTGCTCTCGAACCCTAAAGATGTGGTAGGGAAGGAAAGGAGTGGCTGACAGCAGCAGGAGCCAGATACTATCTTCATGGCAGCTTTGCCAAGCACTCACTCACTGAGTCCTGCCCCAGGCCACAGGCATCGTGGTGCTCAGAGCCACAGGACTGGAGAAAGGCTGAGGACACCCTTGCCCCTCCCTGGCCACTGCCACCAGTCTCACCCACCCCAGAAGATGCTGCACAGAAGGGGACTGACTGTGTGAGCAGAGCTTTGAGTGTCCTCATGCTCAATACCAAAGGCTGGAAACTTGCCAGTTTCACTTCCCAGTCTGCCTCTCCCCCAGCACAAACTTGCACACTGGCCCACGCTGAGGTTTGGCTGGAAGTGGCTTCTATGCTGCCCTCGCTAAGCCCAGAGATCTTGAGAGCAACTGTATCACCTTCACTGCCTCATCCCAGTGATAGAGCTCCTGACACAGAGTTGGCATAGAAAAAAATGTGGTTAAATAAAATGGATAATAAGTCTTAGACACGACTGACTATCATTTGGGAAAAGACCAATGTAATACAAAACAGTGGTAGACCTTGATCTAGGATGCTGAGCTTGAAGCCCAGCTCCCCTACTTCCCACCCATGTGGCCTTGCACAAATATCTGCACCTCTCTGAACCCGCATTTCCTCCTCTGTGAAATCAGGATAGTAGTGGACACCTGCTCAACTCTCTTCTGAGGTTGCAAGTTTTCCTTCGGGAATGGGCTTCTCATCTGGTCCTTCCGGGTCACCCCCACCGGGGAGGCTTGATAGCCAAGCCCCAAAGCTGAATCCCTCCTGCCCCACCTGGTCACCCAGAGGGCAGAGCAGGACGTTTTGGGAGGGGACGTGCAGGCTGCAGGAGGTAAGCATGTTCCACTTTCCGGCTTCTCTAACTGGGGCTATGCATAATCACCCTGACCTCAATCTTTCTTGGTGAATTATGGAAAAAGAGTTCTCAGAAAATGAGGCATGTGCAAAAGTTCCACTAGGCTCCCTGTCCTCCCCCTCATTTCACCCTTCCCAACTTAATAAAGACCATGGCTTATTAGCTGTTCCTATCCAGCTCTCCTTGTCCTGTGCCTGCACACGTGAGACTAAAAATACCCGTGGCTCCTATTAGAGGCTCTGCCCCAGGGACAGGCAAGGCTGGAGTCCGAACTGACACTAGAAACTCATTCCCTTTGCCCCCTGGGATCCAGGCCACGGCACCTGTCCCGTTTGAGGCAGATGGGCACCAACCTCATTCCGACAGTCCCCAGGGGTCTTCAGGGGTGATCAAAAGGCTGTTCTGACTTCATTTGCGTTTTTGTTCAGACATTCCAGAGCTGTCTCCTGTGACCCTCCTCACCACCTCATTAGACAACCTCCCACCACCCAGGTGTGAGGGCTCTCTCCCAGGGGGCACATGTCACTCAGAGCACTGGCTGGGGCCCTGCAAAAGTGGCTGGCCCAAACCTCAGCCTGCCAGTAGAAACGACATCTGTGCCCCTTTTCACTAACACATGCAGAACAGCAAGCGTGTTAGGTTTGGCGTGAGCCCTGGGCCCACGTAGAAGCCATTGATGGCTCACTGAGAAAACTGCACGAATTCACTTCTTGATCCTGTTTCAGCATCAATAAAATGGGTGTAAAGGCATCAGCCCAGCCCCAGGGCACTGTGAGGGCTACATGAGTTCATGGAAGAAAAATGCAGACTTCTGTACAGAAGTAGCTGACTACCAAGGGACAAACTCTGAAGCGTCAAGTCCACTTCAGAGGACCTTTCGTTTCCATCAGGGAGGCGGATCGAGGAATATGCGAGGGGCATTTCAATAGCTCGGCAATAAACACTTGGGGAAGCTGAAGAGGTAATCTCTCCATGGGCTTTCATGTGCCACTGGATACCTCTGTTGGCATGGCCTGAGATATTTTGGAAGAGGTGATGAGAGACAAATTGATTTTCATCATCTCCATCCACAGGAAAAGGCCAAGAATGCCATAGTGTATAAAGACTCCAAAACTCAAATGACCTGGAATTTGGGAGGTAGGGCTCCCCATGTTTACACATCGTTATGTGTAAGAAGATGGGATTGTAATAAGCTACAGACAGAAAAATAGGGAAAATCAATGAAGGTGTCACGGATAGAAATACTGAAACAGGCTGACAGGCCGATCAGGGAGAGACATGCCAAAAAGGCTGAGAAAGGGAATTGTGTTTAACAGAAAAGTCACAGCTTATGGCTCCTGATTGGGGCGGGGTGGAGGCGGCTGCATGGGACTGAGCAGGGCTGTTAGAACCAAGCACTCCCCCAAATTCATGCTCCAGATGGCTCTGTCAGCAGTGGGAGAAGGTGCCTTTAGAGCTGCTTGTCCTCACTTAACCTCCTTCTCTTCCATCTCCTGATGGTCAGAGAAAAAGGCACAGCAGAGCAAACGCTACAAATCTACAGGAGGTTGGCACACCTCTGGGCTAAAGGGAGAAATCTTGGCTGACTGGGAGGGTTCGTTCTGTCTGATTTGATTCAAACATTTATTGAGCACCTCCTGTGTGCAATACACACAGGAGGCTCAAGTCTGGTAGAGGAACATGGGAGGGACTCAAGAATGAGGAAGACCATGACCTGGCCCTCAAAGAGCTTAACATGGTCTAAGGCCAGGAAATGACTTCATCATACACTTTGCTATGAAATAGGAAAGACCTGCCGTAGTTTGGGAGAGTATTTTTTTTTTTAAACCTTTAAATGTCGGTTCCATTCCAGCAGGAAAAAGAAAATGAGGACGGCTAAAAAGCACCACAGAGAGCTGGCATTCTCTAGGATCTCCAAGAACTGGGGTAATCAGGCAGGCTTCAGGGTGGAGGTGAGGGCTGGTGTCAGACTTCAAAGGATGACTAGACTGTACTTGCCAGGAATGTCCAAACAGGTTTTCGGGAAGAAGTGACAACAGTAACAAACTCAGAAGTGGGAGTGAGCCAAGTCAGGCTGGTCAAGACACCACAGGAAGCCTATACCAGCTTTCAAAAAGGTTTGCGGGAAAGGCGTCTGTCTGGTCCCCCATGTAACAGTTTGCCCATATCAGCAGAAGCCAAGGTGTGAAGAGGCTGGGATGTGGTCTGTGCTCTTTACCAATGTGCCCCACTCTCTTTGTGCCCCTTCCCCACTGCACCAATGGAGAAAAGCATGTCATGTCTACAAACTGCCTGCTAAAAGCCTTTCATGTACTGGTTTTGTATAGAGAAGAGAAAAACTTACCTCCCGGGATTTCTAGAGGGGTGAAAAAGTTATGACTGGTGATCCCCCGAAGAACCACTAAGCCTTTGGAAAAATGAAAATGTGAGTCAGAACACACCCTTTCTGGTGAAACCCTCATCTGCCAGAAGCAAGCCTCTCCCTGCCAGCCACTCACCATCTCCAAGACAGCTCAGAGCTCAGAACCATCCGGACAACTGACGAATCCCATCTTCAAGCAAAGGTGTGGAAGCAGTGTGGATAATGGAGGATAACGGCAAAAATACAACCATTTTGACTGCTCTTTGTCTTTTGGTCTCCTGAAGTTTCCAAGTCATTGTGATGAAAATTATTAAAGGTCTGCCCAAGAACGGAGACATCCCCTGATTTGTCAGATCCTAAGACAAGGATGAAGATGACTTCATTAGGTCGGAATGTGGAAGTCCCTGAATTCCATGTTATTCAAGACGGTGGCAGGATGGAGAGGCCAGCATGTTAAGGAAAGCCTAGAAGCAGAAAGGTCAGATAGATGTGTTTGGGGAGTAGTGGGCATGGCGATGGCTACAGCATGTGTAGGTTGGCAGGGAAACTAGAAGAGGTGAGTCTATAGAAGGAGGCTGGACCCAGGGTGTAAATCACAGGCTGAGGGTCTGTTCTGTGTCCCATCGGTTGAGGGGGGGTTTGAGCAGAAGGCATAGACCCTCTGAATAATACCTCATAGCCTCCTTCTCTCCTGCTTCCCCTCCGCTTTCCAGATACATCCAAAATGCCTTCCTGTGGCATCCTCCTCTCAGCCAAAACAAGTAGTGTAGATGAGAGGATGGGTCGACAGAGTCCAGGGCTGAGGGGAACATGAAGAGTGAGGAGAGCATCTCATCTTTCTGCCCATGCTGCTGGCAGGGAGCATCTGTGCAGGCCCAAGACACCAGCTACTGGACTGAGAGCCATGGGTGGGAACATGTGGAGAGTGGGTCCAGGTTCTAGGCAGCATCAGGATCCAGGAGCAACAGCATTTTCCAGAGAAGTCAAGGTAACACAGCCCCTATGTCATGGGTTGGTTCCAAAGCAGTTTTCACTGCATTTTTGTCACTCAGGAAACATTATCAACATCTGGACACACTCTGGGTTCTTACAACAGGGAAGTGGGTGCTACTGGCATCTAGTAGGTAGATCACAGGGATGCTGCTAAGAATCGTCCAATGCACAGGACCACCCCTCCCTCAACAACAAGGAACTCTATGGCCCCAAATGTCCATAGTGCCATGGATGAGAGGCTCCTCTCTAAAGGATCTGTCTTCAGACATCCTGGAGGGGCAGGAGGCCCCCAGACCAGCTTCCTGGACCTCTGGGTGATACAACCCCCCATCATCTCCTGCTTCAGAGGCAGCTCTGGAATGGGATGTCATGTGAGCAAGCTCCTCACAGTGATGCTCTCCAGCTGGGGAGTAAGGAACAAGGATGGGAATGCAAATTTCAGGCAAGGGGGCTTCAGCTTCCTTGCCCTTCCCACTCGGCCCCATTGAGTAATGAGAGATGCTGCACAGAAGCTTCTGTTGGGACCAACACCCCTGAAGGAGGTACACGGTGCTTTCTCAGGTCAGATGGGGGATGCCGCCTGGGCAATCTCTAAGACTCCAGGAACTCTGAAGAATCCATTGTTCTCACTTCCCTAGCCATCTAGAGAACAAGCCTCAGCCAGCCTCCCAGGTGTGTGTGTGTGTGTGTGTGTGTGTGTGTGTGTGTGTGTGTGTGTGCGTGCATATGCACACATGCAGGCAGGACAGCAAGGGACAGGACTCACTACATGAGGAAACATGCTTTGGGAGCCACCCACCTACACCAGTCCCGCAGCTCAGCTCTCTTGGGACTGCAATTCAACACTGTCAGAAACCAGTGACATCTCCTTCCTCAGATGCCCAGTGGGCGAGGGGTAGTGGTGACGCAGCAAGGCACTGGCCTTTACTGGCAGACAAACTGTGAGTCACAGTCCGCGGACAAAGATCTTCAGAATCTGAGGGTAGATCTGTGTGTCCCCCCCCCAATGACTTGTCACTTCACCTGTCCTTTTCCTCCCCCCTTAAAATGAAGTATGAATGACAGCTACCATTTGGGGACCGCTTGTGGCGCGCCAGGCACCTCAAGTACACGTTCTCACAACAGCCCTGTGAGAACTCGTATCATGCCACGATAGAGGCGGGGAAATGGAAGGAAATGGCTTGTCCACAGTCACGCCGGCAGTGAGTGGCCAAGCTGAGACTGGAACCTAGGCCTGCACAGTAGAGTCTGCCTCCGAGGGGGAGGCAGGGGCTCTCAGGAACCACACTGCAAGGTAGGGTCATCACACTCCAATAGGAAGGGGCCCAGAGCAAAGGCTTCCGGGTGCACGACATTTATTAATGGTGGAAACTTAAGTTAGGGGACTGGCCCAGGTTGGGTGGGCCCACCGTGCCAAGGGCTAGCAGGCAGATGCCGCTGTAAACACTCCTGAGACCCAGAGCCAAAGGGCCTGTTGCTGCTGCTGGCTGGGCAGGCCGGGCCCCACTAAAAATAGATGGGTTCTCAGGTCCAGCTCCCTGAGCACAGCAGGCAGGCTGCTCCCTGCACCAGCCTCCTCCTCTGCCCCTCCCCCCTTCCCCACGGAGCATGAGCCAGGCTTCTAGAAGGAACAGAGATGTTAAGACTTTCACCACAAGCCAGAAAGAACTGTTAAGTTGATGCCCAGTAGTCATGTTCCAAGTTCTGGTGCAGCCATAATCGCAGAGGTCCGGACCCCAACACCCTACCCATCTCTCTCTTATAGAGGAAGCCATCAACCTCCAAAACCCACCCGGGGAAGGGAAGGAGTGCGGCCACACCGTGCTGCTTTTCCTTTTCCCGAATTTACTCTCACTGTTGACAGCACCGTGAGATTTCTGCGTTCGCCGAAGGCTCCGGAGAAGGTCTACCTCGGGCCCTCCTGGGAATCCCGGGACCAGCTGCGGAGACCAGGCAGCGCCCGGCCAGCGGGAGAAGGGCTCTGGAGCCCGGGACGAGCGCTCCAAGCGCACGGGGTAGGAGGCGCTAGAGCCTGAGGCTACGCCGCCCGCGGCCTGCGTGCAGGTCAGGGCTCGGCCCGGGATTTCCTTTCAAAGGTGACTTAGAGCGGCTTCATTAGGGTAGCGCCCTCCCGGGCGGGCCCTAATGGCGTGTTTGGCAGAGTCAGCGAAACGCGGCGCCCAGCGGCTCGGCGGCGGGGGAGCGCCCTCTCCCGCGCCCTCGCGGTCTCCCGCGCCGGCCAGCGGCGCGCACGGGGCCATTTGCAGCGCAGGCAGCCTCGAGAGCGGCCGCGGCGCAACGGCGGGGAGCGAGGCGGCACCATGGAGCTGAAGAAGGACAGCAACGCCGTGTCCATCGACATGCTGTTGATCGTGCACTCGGAGAAACGGCGCGCAGCGCACGGCACGCACTCGGACCGGCAGGCGGACCCGGGCGCGCTGCCGCAGCGCAGAGGAGGTAACGAGCGCCCGGCCCGGGCCCCCAGACCCCGGCACCTCGGCCTCCTCGCCTGGGGCCCGCCCGCCGGGGGGCGCCCCACGCGCCCCCGAAAGAGGCCAGGGAGACCGACCCTCTCTCCCCACCGCTGCCTGCTCCTCTTGCTCCTCTGCAAGCACTGGCGTCCCGTCCCGTCCCGTGGCAACGCGCAGCCCCGTGATTGCCCCGGGTTGACTCCCTGTGCTTCCGTCACCCCCCGGGAGCCAGCTTCCTCCCAGCCACTCTCTGAAGGGTGCACGACAGGGTTGGAAGATGCCTGGGAGGAAGGGGGCCAGAACCTCAGTCCTGACCCCTGGGTGACCGAGGCCTGCTCCTCACATGGCACTTTGTAGAGCTCAGGGGACCCAAGGGAATCTGTGTGCTGAATCAGACTTTGAGACGGGGAGCTCCCTTGGTGTCCTTGCACAACTCATGGCCTCAGTTTCCCCTTTCTTGAAGCCTCTCTCAGCCCCCTACAGTAGAAGGCATAAGGGTGGTGTAAAAGGCTTGCTAGAGTAAGCTGAAAATCTGCTCTCTCCGCTCTCACAGATCTATTCATTTTACTCCTCCTGTAGACTTTCTGAGAAAGGGTAGACTGGAAAAATAAAGTGACTCTTTATAGAGCAATTGTGGAAAGCAGCACTCAGGCCTCTGTAATCCCAGAGGAAAGGGCACACTGAAGAGAATACAGATGGAGAATAGGGGATGTTAAAGCCCCTCAGAAGTCCTAGGTGTATGATGAGGCCATCCCGAGCCTTCACGGGGGCTGGTGTGAGGTTTGTGCTAGGTTGAGGGAGGGCCAGTGCTTTGGGACTGATGTTTTAATAGCCCTTGGTGCATTGCACATCCACCTGCCACCTGCCACACTGAAGCAATGGTGCCTTGAATGGCTTTGCCCCCACCAGTCACATAGGCTGGACCTGCCCCATGGTTCCTTGTGACCTCTTGGGGAGGAAGGCAGGGAAAGAAATAGATTCTGGAGAGCTGAGAATGTTGATAGGTAGTCCGATCTCCCGCGGGATTTGAGGCCAGTTGTTTGGGTTAGTTGGTTCTTCCATTCCCAGAGCTGCTCCCAGGAGAGGCGGAAATGCCCCCCACCCCGCGTATTTGTAATGAGGAAATCGGCAGAGGCCCTCTGCCCCTTGATAGAAAAGAGGCTGCTTCTACTCTGGACACTGCAGTCTGAAGGCCTCCCCCTATGCGTGGCAAGGCCAGAGGACCCCCACAAGGCCTGGCTCCAGGCCAGCCTGTGAGTCCCTCCCTCCCCCGCCCCCTCTGATCTCATCTCTCCTAAAGGCTCCAACACTAGAAAGAGAGGGCCTTTCAACAACACAGGGAAGCCTCGGAAATGCCAGGGATCAGGACTGGTTCAGAGGTGTCTGACCCCTAGCACTAACCCTACAGGACTCCAGACCAATGCATTTCACACTCGACCATGATGCAAGGCAAGAAGGCCCTGCTTGCCAAGCCCTTTCTGCTAGTTTCCTCCACAACTTTCCTGACGGAGGTTTTTTCCCAGACACTATGGCAGTGCAGAGACCAGTGTCACTTATTTACAATCAGACAGTTCTGTACCAGAGTATAGAAGAGTGAGAATGCACAGCCTCTGAGGCCTGCTGGGCAATGGTGATGTCCAGGAGACCCCTGGCTAAGCCAGCCTACGGGCCCACACAGCCTAAGGCAGGGAAACACTGAACTAGACAAGCTTGTTCCAAGGCCTCCTGTTGGTGCACAAGATCCAAAACGCCCCCACACCTCTTCCAGGCATCTCCTCCTGTCCCCCCACTGCCCCCAGCCCAGGTCCTTGGCTCTGCAAAGGAGGGCCTGAGCTCCATTACTGTCACGGTGCAGAGGACTGGGTGGCTTTCTGCTCTGTCCTTGTGGCAGAAAAGAGTCAGAGAGAAAGGAGGCAAAGGCAGCATGTGCCAGGGATCTGGGCTGCCAACAGATGCTCTCTGCTCTTTCCCTCTATGGCCCTAGCATTTTCCATTGTGCAGTGCTTCTCAAAAATATGCCTGGGTGCCCTCACTTCCTGTCATATACCCCCTAGCCATGGAGGAGGTGGCCTAAAGTCCCCTGCCCCAAGTCAGGTTTCATCCCCAAAGTCAGTGTGATGTGTGTATTCTACTCTACATGTGTGTCAGCGAGGGTTCTGAGCCACAAGCCCCAGATCTTGCCTGCGGAGAGCTCTGCAGAATAGAAGAGCATCAGGAAGGGACAGAGGGACTTGAGGAGTGGTTGAAAGGGCTGGAGAACCAGGCTAGAGGCACAGCTTCCAGGAAGAGTGCCATAAGCTGCACAGCAGGGCTGGTCTGGTGAGGAAACCTCTGTTGCCACCAAGGAGCCCTAGATACTCCGTCCTCACCAGGAACTTGATTTTATTGCAGCTGCTCCCATTGCCAGAACATACGCCATTTCTGCGCCAGGAACTCGACCTTGCAGCCACCACTTTCAGCCAGGACCAGAGAGAGAGTGCGCATGCACTTCCATTCCCTTCCCTCTTGCATCACCAGGTCCCAAGATGGAACCAGACGCAGGTGCATCTGACTGGCTGTGCCTAAGCCACATATATCCATGCTCTAGCTGCAAGGGAGGCTGGGAGAGTAGGCAACAATCACTTGCAGTTCCCACAGGGATGGACCATCTTTGCCCATCCCCCACCTCACATCATGACCCTAACAGTGGGAGATTCACCACATACAGGAAGAGAAAGGCAAAATCAATGGCAAACATCTTCTACAATAATACTTCCATATTTAAGAGGTAGAGATGTGGAGTGAAGAATAGGCATCTGCACCGTGAAAATTCTCCCTGGATGATGCTGATAACCAACCCCACCATCCTTGGAAACCACTGTTTTAATATTTTAAAGTGCATCTCATTCACAGGCAGTCCCCCTTGAATCCTGAGAGAGCCAAGTTCCACCAGCCCCACTTCACCCCAGATACATTTGCAACTGACCTGTCACTCGCTGGCCTGGGTCTCCCGGCCACTGAGAACCTCACTCCAGACCTTGTTATCCCACAGGACTCCAGGGTGTCGGAAATGGAATCCGGAGATGGCAGAAATTCGAAGGAAATGACGTGCATGGTAAATTCTCTCTTTTCATTTTGTTTTCCTTTCAATCTCTGTAATTCAACACATTGAAAAATGACTGGAAGCATTAGATTTCACATGTTCGAAAACTGGCTCTAGACATCTAACCACTCAGGAAGTAGCTGCTCATGACTCAGCAAAGCTCTGGGGCTGCTGTGACTCTAGAAAGTTTTCCCTGAGATCAGGTCCCCCAGTTTCCTGGACGCTGTGAAGGGAGGGGAGCAATTCCATAAGGTTGAGCACCCACTTGTTCACTGGCTATATATAGGGAAGGACTTAGCATCATCTGGCACGGTGAGGTTTGAGTGTGTTCCCACTGGGGGTGGGGCTGCTTATGTCATGCAGGGCAACCATCTTTGAAATTTTTTCCAAATGGAGAGGACAGTGGCCTGCTTTGGGACATTATTGCTCCAGGCCTAGGGAGATGGGTTCTATGGTTCCCGGATGGCCTGGGACCCAGAATACAATAAGCTCAGAGAAGTCAGTTTCCAAAGCCTCCTTTCTCTGGTGCCAGGCATCTGTTGCCCTGCAGGGAACAGGCCCAGGACATCTCTGGGAGTGCCATGCATGGACTGACTATACTAGGCCTTATTCTGTACCTTTCACAGATTCATTAGCCCAGCTTCCAGAACAAACATCAGTGAAACTTCACTGTAGGCACATGAGAATTCTACTAAGAATTAGACCTCCCCTCCCAGAGCTCCATCAGGGGGCTCAGTCAGACCTGGGCCCATCAAATGCCAATGTGAAGATACCACCCCCCCATGACCCTCTGCAGATGGGGAATCAGGACCCCAATTGCCTAAGACCAAACAGCTATGCTCTGCATCCTGACAGTAACAAAAGGGAAGGATGAAATTCTGAAAGTAAATTCATTCACTCATTCCCTTAATAAAGCTCTACAGGGCTTACTTTGTGCCAGGCAGGGATCCAGTTGTTGAGATGAAGATAGTCAGGAACGCTGCCCTCATGGCACCACATTGATGGTTATAATCATGATGCTTTTCACTGCAATAGAGTCTCAACTCCCTGGAAGTGAAGAGCTTTCCTGTGTCCCCTGCCCTGTGCATGGGGACACGTTGTCCTTAAGACATACCCCTGCCCTGAGGACCACCCCTCAGGGTCCTGGCTAATGGGCATACATGGTGGGATGGCTTCTTTAACTTTGTTACGAGGCCATAGGGCGATAGATGCATCAACTCTGGCTGTACTGAAGCAAATGCCAAAGTTAGCAAAACTATGCTTCAGGCTCATGAGAATTATAAGAATCAGACCACCAGAAACCTGTCAGCTGCAGAAATGCACAGCAGCTGGTACAGATATGCACTGCTTGGCCTGTGTACAAGTGGGTAAGTGGGCAAGTGGGTTGCAGTGGGAGGAAAGAGACAAGGCATCTTCGTTTGTTACAGCTCTCTCACCTTGAGTTGTCTGAAATTCATCTTATGGCTTCTTGGCCACGTTCTTACATTAGAAGATTGAAATATAGTAAATTTATCCTATTTTTACCATCTTTAGCATCCCTGGTTTGAGGGAAATTTAGTGGAAAAATACAACAAAATAAATAGGATCATGGGGCACCTGGCTGGCTCAGTTGGTGAAGCATGTGGCTCTTGATCTCAGGGTTGTGGGTTTGAACCCTATGATGGGTGTAGAGATTACTTTAAAAAAACATAAAAATATTTTTTAAAAAATAATTAAATAAAGAAGATCACTAAAGTAGTTCTTGCAAAACTACCCGAGAACGGAGAGTTTCAGGTAAATGGAGGGCTGGAGAGAGGTTCTACAGAGGCCTTGAGCTTGGAAAAAATGATGGCTGCACCACTCCACTGATACATGTAATTTAAAGTAAAATTTTATTTTTATTTATTTTTCAAATTGCACGTTTGCATGCATGCAGAAGTTAAAATTACAGCTTTTTTTCTGTGTTTTCTAATGGCAAGATTCTGGGTACATACTTGCCTTGCTGGTGCCCAAGGCACCCAGCCCTGGAAACTGGACGGCTTTCATCTGCAAAGGAGGCAGCTGACGGCTTATGCTGGTGGAGTGTGCACAAATGTGGCTGAACATGGAGCTGATCCAAAAAGGCACATGTTCCCCCTCTTGCTGCCCTGTGCACTCCTTGGGCTGGGGCGTTGGCAGGGTGGGGGGAGCCTGGACTGCTCCAAACTTTTCCGAGCAGCAGGTGTTTGGGCCCAGCCAACCCCACTAGCTTGCCCAGCAACGGGCTTCCCCTACTGTGATTGGCTGCTTTCCTTGGTCCTGGCTGAAGTCTGCCTAGCAGCACAGGGACTGACACCCCACAGCCACAGGGAAACCAATTGTGCAGCCCTGACTATAAATACCCACAGCAGCTATGCCAGCCAATCGTCCTCCTTGAGGATTCCCTCCCAGATCCTGTTTCTTTCATCGGCCAGCCCAGCAGAGAAGTAGCCAGCTGTGCCTGAAGGAGGTGGCCTCCCTGTCCTCGCCTAAGTCTGGCCTAGAGCTCCAGACCAGCATCACCCTGGATTGGCACACACAGTGCTCCTAGCCCTTGGCCAACCCACCAACCTCAGCCCATGGGGTGAGGGTCCTGGCTGGGCCTGCTCATAGGAGAAGGCTGGAGCAGGCAGGTTCTCCAGGGCAAGACCCTGCCAGCTGGATCACAAGTCCAGCCCAGCTCAGTGACCTGCCTACCCACCTTGACTGGCTTCTACCTAGGCCAAGGTGTGGGAAGCACTGAGTGGCAGATCTGATCAGGTCCAGGGAAGTCATCTGAATGGAACCTGCTTAGGCCAGTGCCCCAGAGGCATGCTTATTTCCAGGCCCAGGCAATGGTCCCAGTGGCTACTTCCAATGTCAGGCTCGACACCGTTTCTGCAGACCAGTGTGAGGCCAGGGGAGAAGGTGGCAGGTGAGGGTGGTAACAGTGGGGGAACCCCCTGCTGCCACAACCCTGGCCCTCCTCCAGCCCCTCCCTTGATCCCTCTGAAGCAGCCTCAGCAAGACCAGGCCACCACAGCAGCTGTTAAGGGAAAGATGTAGCAGAAGGTGTTGCATCCCATAGGAGGGGCAGGTAAGCCTGTGGGTTCCCCCTTCATGGCCTGTGGCAGGAACTGGGCATTTCTCCACAGCAAGCTGACCCCACTAGGCTCTGAGGACAGCTCTGTGTTCCAGGACATAAATACCCTTCGTGCATGGAGAGAGCTATCACATAGCGGATGCCCTGCAAATGTCTCTAAAACTGACCCATGCGGCAATCACCCCAACTCCTAAGCTAGGAAGGCTGCCCCCACTTTTCTCAGAGGAGGAGGTTGAGCTAGGAATCAGGAGACTTGGGGTTCAGATCCCAGTCTGACCTACCCTGGCAGGAGGGTCTTTGGCCAGAAGTTAAGCCTCCAGGCAGCAGGCTCATCCGCTGTAAAATGGGGATAGAAAGGCATGATGATCAGCGAGGCATCTTTTTGTATTTTGGCAACTGAGCCTGGTGACACTAAAGTTGGGAGTTATGGTCACTCAGCCCACTGGAGCTGTCCCCACCTTATGGAGAAGAAACCCAGCCTCTGCTGGCACCTGCTGAGAGGTGTGAGGGTGTGTGCACACGGGTTCATAGTCATTTGCCTCTGCATTCATGTGTGGAACTGTGCCTATTCCCACGTGTGTACACCATGGGGATGTGCTCGTGGGTGTGCGCATGGTTAAGCCAGGCCTGGGGTGAGCTTGACCCCCACCAGCTCACCTTTCTGGCGGACGCACACAGCTCCTTGCTCCTTGCTTTGCCTGGGGCAAACTCCTCCACGGTCCCTGTGGCCACTGCAGGTCCCTCTGTCTTGCATCTACAGGAAACCTGGCAGAGAAACAACACCCTCAGCAGACCCAGGTCATCACTTCCTACGACAACCAAGGTAAGGATTCACTGCTACCCGTGACCTCTCCTCCAGCTCCTGTGTGGCTGGATCCGCTGCCCAGGCCAGAGACAGCAAGTGCAGAGCACAGACTGTGGGGAGCAGGATCCCCTCTGCCCTGTGGACATTGGAGCACCTTTTTCTTCTCCCTCTCCCCGTGTCCCATGGGAAACAGTGAGAGGCTGCATGGGATAGAGTGATAAAGTCCTTGGGCCACAGAACTCAACAGCTGTCCTCTTCACCCTTGCTGCCTTCACTATAGCCAACATTTATGAGTGCTAACCGAGTGCGAGGCACCCTGCCGGTCCATTTACATAATTATTCTCATGTAAATGAAGCTTACCTATCTGATAGGCCCTCTTAACTGTCCTCAATTTACAGATGAGTAAACTGAGGCTTGGAAAAGTTGTCATATGTTCGAGAGCACATGGCTGGTGAGAGTCAGAGCTGGGGGAACCTGCCCACCCCGCTACAGCCACCACCAAGGCCTCAGCTGTTAACCCTCACACAGCCCTGCTTCCACAACGACTCTGGAAACCGGCCTCCGCACTGCCTACCCACTCTCCAAGCCTTCCCTCCTCCTGAGTCACACCGGAGTCTGAGTCTTCCAGGGCCCTCCCCACAAGGGATGAGTTTAACTCGGCAAGGGGAAGTGAGAGGGCCCTTCCCTGAGAGAGCTCTTCCCTGAGAATCCTCACTTTGCTGGGATGGGTTCCGGGGCTCTGGGAGGACAGGCAAGGGCATCACCATGCTGACTCTGCAGTTGACCAGATCTGAGAACACAGGGTATGTGGGGTGGTGAGGCTACAGTGATAGAGACGGGAGGGCTTTACAGCTCCGGCTGGAGGGGAGGCCAGGTTAAATAGAGACTCCCACCCCCTACTCAGCCCCCTCCTCTCCCCCTCCCCACCAATAACCTCCCACCTTGGCCTCCTGCTCTGCATTAAAGACTCAGGGCCTGGTATCTATCTGAGAGCTCTCATAGACTCAGCCCTAAGATTTCACCCCTATTGCTCTCAGCACTGATGTCCTAACTTGTAAAGAAATTATCTGCTCGTGTTCAGGGAGCAGTGGCAAAGTAGGAGTCCCTGGAGGACTCGGAGTCTCTCACGGAATCGCTCTCAGAATCACAGACTAACCCACCATCACCACAGAAAGGCACTGGCAGGCGGTGAGGAAGGGCCTGTCAAGATGGGTTACCAGCACGACACCGACCAGTGTATCTTACGGCAGAACTCCGGGGAATATGGCTCCACAGCAGGCCCCCCTCAGTGGGCCCACCACAACCTGCCCCCTGCCCTGAGCCCTGCAAAGACAAACCCAGGCCCCCCTGCTTCCCTGAAGTGAACTAGCAGCACACAGCTCACCACAAAACAAAAATAAGCAATACCTCACGAAAAGGAAAGTGGATTAGCCACCGCCAATCTTGCTTAGTTCTGGCTACGCCCCCTGATAGGGCCATGGTGTTATCCCCATTTGTGCACAAGAAAACTGAGATGGGGTACTGTGGTCCCCGAGTCAGGCACACCTGCCAGACCTCCACACTGCACTGTCCCCACAGTGTCCCAGACAGACAGGAGTGGTATGGGGCCCACCAGACACCAGAGCCCCACTTGGCACACCACACCCTGGCTCTCATGGGCCACTCACGTTCCACCCACCTGCTCTAGGGGACAATCTGGTCCTTGACTCCTCCAGTTTCTAGAGGCTGCTGGCACTTCTTGACTTGTACACCTGCACCACTCCATTCTCTGGCCCATTGTCACATGGCCTTTTCTCCACATTAGTAGTTGAATCTCTTGACTCTGTTTTATGAGAATCCTTGTGATTACTTAGGGCCTGCCAGATAATCCAGGATGATCTTCCTATCTCAAGATCCTTAACTTAATCACATCTGCAAAGTCCCCTTTCCTATATAAGGGAGCATTCACAGGTTCCTGGAATTAAGGCATGGATATCTTTAAGAGCCGTTATGCAGCCTACCACATGGGTACAATTTAAAACAGAGTAGTTGAGAAGGTGACATTTGAATAAGGGAGGAGGTGAGGGAGCAAGCCATGTGGGCATCTGGGAAAGAGCATCCAGGAGAGGGAGCACCAGGTATGATAAATTTTATGCAACAGCTGACAAACAGATCAGTGGAGTCTCGGATCTCCATGCGGAAGGGTGCTTCAGAAGATTAATCTGTAATGGGTGTGTGAGGGAGGAGACAGGAGGGTGGTTGCTGGAGCCCCTGTGACTTGGGGCCCCAAAAGTGGTTCCTGAGGAGCCAGTTTTCTTTTGAGGCTTCCTTTCTTGCCGGTCATGCACCCTTGTCCCCAAGCAGACACTCCATTCCTTCTTTGGTCACGCAGGCACTGGGGTCAAACGGCCATGTTTCCAGATATGGGATGCTCCTGTGGAGCTCCGTGCTGCAGAAGGGATCATGAATGGCCCCGTGTTTTCAAGAGCCCGGTGAAAGCCGGGGTCGGTCAGGGCTGCGAGAGACACCCTTCATCACCCCCTGGCTGGTGTCCCAGCCATCTCAGCCCACTCAGCTGTCAGGTTGTCACCTGGTGACTCGGGCTGCTGAGTGGGCCTTTCACGCTGCGTCCAGTGGAGCCTGGCGAGGGTTCTGCAGAGTTAGACTGTCCCTGTCATCATCCAGCATGCTGCTCTTGGGCTGTCAGAGCACTAGGCTTCCTGCACTGAAGCGGACTACCAGTCCCTGGGCTGAAACCACGCACAACCCTGCTGAACACCTACCCTGGGGCTCTTTAAGGGCGTTTTTATTTCATTTTTTTTAATTTTTTTTAACGTTTATTTATTTTTGAGACAGAGAGAGACAGAGCATGAACGGGGGAGGGTCAGAAAGAGAGGGAGACACAGAATCTGAAACAGGCTCCAGGCTCTGAGCTGTCAGCACAGAGCCCGACGCGGGGCTTGAACTCACGGACCGCGAGACCATGACCTGAGCCGAAGTTGGACGCTTAACCGACTGAGCCACCCAGGCGCCCCTTTAAGGGCGTTTTTAAATTACAGATGCTTTAGCTGAGGCTTCCTGACTCTCAGCTACTGCAGAGGAACATTCCAAGGCAAGGAACCCGGCTACTAACCTGGGTATGGTTATTAACCCGGGTTCCAGGTACAGAAAACGTTAGTGAGCACCTTAAGTCAAGGATAGCAAGTATCTGACCTGAATCCTGCAGCCCTAGGCACACAGACGCCACCCCCCCACGTGTGCACGCTCACACACACTCACATTCATAACACACACACGTGCCTGACAGTCTTTGCTAATTGATCAACACTCCAGGCAGCTACTTGCAGCCAGTCAGAGTTAATGAACAACACGAAATCTGTTTGCCATCTCTGCATTAGATATTCTGAGCAAATTAGGGCTTTAGACAAATCCTGATTCAGACCTGCAGAGACCTGGGGAGAACCCACTGGAGGGAGAACTCTCCCGACCAGGTAAAAGGCAGACCCAAGGCAGTAGGGCCACGGGCAGGGACGTTCTGGGACTTCCTGATGCATCTCCGGATCTGAGGGCTTAAGAGGAAAGGACATGGAGCTGGTGGCACCTGGGGCAGGGGCCTGGGAGGCACTTCTCAAGCAACTGCTGATATGCTGCTACTAAGACAGCCAGGGCTGCAGCCTCAGGAGTGGTATTTCGGTGACAACTGGTAGAACCAGGGAGGGACGCCATGAGAGAGCCAGCCAGGTGACCTGAAGTCCCGGGAAGGACCTCCTGTGGGTTTGGTCGTGACTGTTAAAATTGGTGCAATGGTATCTGACTATAGTTAGGTTTTAGATCTTATTTTAAATTTTGCTCCAAATGATGTTCCACTCTCATTCATTGGAAATTGGTCAAATTAATTTTCTTCTTAGATTAAGAGTTGATGTGATACGGGAATATAGTAGACTGCAAAATCTTACCATTTCACTCCTTTAGGGAGCACAGGGCTCTCCAGTGACTGCTGCTTACCTGTGACAGCACACCCAGGCCCAGTTTCTGGGGCAGAGAGGCCTCCGAAAATGCCCTCACACACCTGTGTGTGACAAGAGTGGGTATCACACTCCCACAGATCAGGAAGGCTAAGGAGCTGTGTTTTCCTCAGCAGGGGGCTGATGAGCAGCGCCTCTTTGGGGGAGAGTCAGGAAGTGGGGCTCAGGAGGATATTGGAAATTGGGCCCCTGTCCAAGAAGGGGGAGGGAAGAGGAAGTTCAGGAAAGAGAGAAGGGATTGGAAATGGTGCTAGGTGGAGGTTGCAGAACAGGACCACATCCGGGTGTGAGAATACCTCAATGTCCACCTTTACCACCGCTTTACCAGTACCTAGTTTCTCACATCACTCATTCTTGGACAAAGAGCCAGGGCTGAATTGGGGGTGGTTGGAAGCGCCTGTATGTTAGATGTGAGAAGTTGGGGGAAGAGGTTTGCTGTTGACTAAACCAAGTTGTTCAGTTCTGCACCTTCTTTAAGCTTCTGGAGGTTGTTGCAGTCCAGCGTTTTCCAAATTGTGTTTCACAAAACAGTACTGGGTCAAACTAGCTTCTTCTCTGCAGGACTTCTCAGAGCATTACACATTACGACCCACAAAAAGGGAGACAGTGGGCATGTTTCTCAAATCCTTTTCTTGTAAAGCATCTTGTAGCCAAGTACAGCTTGGCACCCACTTTGAAAAACACCCGAAAGTGTTTCAGACGGGAAAAGTAAAAAGGCAAAGGAGAATAGACCTGTGCTTCACGCAGCATGGGAAGACACACAGGAAGTGTTTGCTCTTAGCATTGACACTCGATCCTATAACCAGAACTGAATTATGCTTTAAACTCTGAAATGCTTAAAGTCTTAATTATAAAGTCACACACTGATTTTCTTTGACAGTGAATGTACTAGAAACTACCCTCAAAGTGAAGGTTAACCCCTTCAAAGTAATACCTGGGAAGGTCACATTGTATCTTATTAAGTTGTTTGAGAATTACCCTCTTTGGCATGCAGAGCAAGTTTCTGAGCTATACAAGATAGTCAGTATTGTCATTCTGTGAAAATCATCGCAATACATTTAGCAGGGAAAGGGTTAGTAAAAAGAGCTCTTACAAAACTAATAAGGAAAAAATAATACAACTAGGAAAATAGGCAATTCACAAAATAAGAATTTCAAATGGCAAATAACTATATGAAAATACATTAAAAATTAAATGCACAAAAATGAGATGCCATTGTTCATTAATAAAAATCTCAGAGATTGATAAAATCACACGTCAGTGAGTATATCAGTGATCTATTTTTACATTGCAAACCACCCCAAAACTCAGGGGCTTAAAATAATAAGCATTTACCAGCTCACAGGTTGGCTGTGCGTTCCCGCCTGAGATACGCCCAGTTCATCACGGGTCTTGGCTCGGCTTGCTCATGTATTTGTGGTCAGCTGGTAAGTTGGCTGGAGACCAGGTAGGGTAGGGTGGCCTCACCTGAGATGCCTCTGCTCTGTTCCACGTGGTCTCTCCACCCCCAGCAGGCTAGCCTGGGCTCATTCACACGGCAGTCGTGGCTAGAATCCCAAGAATGAGAGTGGAGGCTGCAAAATTCCTTGAGACCTACGCTCAGAGCTTCCCCAGGACCCCTTCTGTTAACATCCCATGCTAACTAGACAAACCAAGTCCTATAGATAGCCCAAATTCAAGGGACAGAACAAAAGACCTCTCGTTGGAAGTACGAAGTTTTGTGATGAATTTTGCAATCAAACACAGTAAGAATGAGCAAAATGGACACTCCCTTGTGCTGTTGGTGTGATCAACTGATAAAATCATTCATGGGAAGTTTGCCAAAATACAGCAAAAGATCCATATTTAAAAATGTATTCAAAGGGACTGATTTGAAAAGTGTGTAAAGAGATGTGTATAAGAATGTTCATGCATCACTGATTCTAATAGCAAAATATTTGGGAGAAGTTAACTATCCAACCAAAAGGGATTGCTTATATGGATTATAAACGATGTGCAGAATAGAGTACTATCCAGCTCACTTAAAACGATGACATAGGACCAGATTCACTGACGTGTGAAGACTCGAGAAGGAAGCAGGTGTTTACTATAATCCTGCTCTGGACTTTGAATTTCCATTTTGTATCATTCTGGATCATCCAGTTCTTGTTTTAATTCTTCTCAGGCTTGTTTGCTCAACTGGTACTTATATTTATTTTTGTTTTATTTTAAATTACTAAAATTGAATTGTCTGGCATATACTTGCATGGGTTTTAACGCATACAGAACGCATGCTCATATTCTGACTACTACAGTCAGAATACAGGGCAGTTCTGTCACCCCAAAATCCTCTTGTGCAGAATGTCAGTGGTTACATCCTCCTGTCTCTCCTAAGAGTTTCTTTGTATTGTTGAGAAGTATTCCTTGATATGGATGTACCATAGGGTGTTTATCCATTCACTCATTGAAGGACATTTAAGCTGTTTCCAGTTTGGGGTGATTATGAATAGAGCTTCTATAAACATTTGTGTATAGGTTTTTGTATGAACAAATGTAAGTGTTTATATCTCTGGGATAAATGTTCAAGAGTGCAGTGGTTGGGTCAGATGTTCAGTGTATGTTTTGTTTTATAACAACCTGACAGACTGTTTTCAGAGTTGCTGTATCACTTCACAGTCCCACCAGCGATGTCTGAGAGGTCTGATTTATCCACAACCTTGTCAACGTAGAGTATTATCACTATTTTTTATGACTTCTCTTCTAATAGGTATGATATCTCATTGTGGTTTTAATTTGCATTTTCCTAATGGCTAATCATATTGAACATCATTTGACGCGCTTATATGCCACCTGTAATCTCTTCTTTTACCCATTTTCTAATTGAAATGTCTTTGCACTTTTGTAAAAAATCACTTTGCCATATTTGTGTGGGTCTATTTCTTAACTATTTATTATGCTCCATTGATCTATATATCTGTCCCTTTGCCAGTATAACACTGTGTAATGACTGTAGCTTTATAGCACATCTTAAAATCAAATAGCTGGTTCTTCCAACTTTTTTTTTTTTTCAAAATTGGTTTGGCCACTGTAGTTGCTGTATCTTTCCATCTAAATTTTAGAATTATCTTGCCTATATCTAACATCTATAAAATTCCTGTAAGGAGTCTGAATGAAGTTGCATTAAATCTATAGATCAATTTAGGGAGAATTGACAACAATATTGAGTCTTTCAATTCATGAGCATGGTATGTCTTCCCACTTATTCAAGTCTTCTTTAATTTGTTTGATCATAGTTTATGGTTTTCAACATACAGCTCTTGCACTTTTTTTTTAGATTTATATTTAAGTATTTCAATTTTTGGAGCTATGGGAAATATTGATTTTTAAATTCAATTTCCAATCATTTATTGTGACTATAAATAGAATAGATTTTGTATCTGACCTTGTATCCTGTGACCATGCTAAACTTACTAGTTCTAGGAGCTTTCTTTGTAGATTACTTGGTATTTTCTACACACATAGATATGTCATCTGTGAATAAGGAGAGTTTTATTTATTTCTAATCTATAGGACTTTTATTTATTTTTCTTTTTTTCTTTTCTTCTTTTCTTATTTCTTATTCTTTTTCTTGTTTTATTTCACTGGGTAGAACTTCCAGTGCAATGTTTGTTAGGAGCAGTGAGAGTGGACATCCATGCCTTGTTCCAGTCATAGGGGGAAAGCATTTCATTTTTGACCATTAAATATGCTGTTAGCTGTAGATTTTTGTTAGACACTCTTTTTCAGATTAAGGAAGTTCCCTTCTATTCCTAGTTTATTGAGAAGTTTCATCATGAATAGATGTTAAATTTGTCAAATGTACTTTCTGCACCCATTGAAATGATCATGTGGTTTTTCTTCTTTGGCCTGCAAATATGGCAAATTGCATTAACTGGTTTTCAGATATTGAACGAGCTTTGCAGTGCCATGGTATTCTTTTACTATATTGCTGGATTTAATTTTCTAATATTTTTTGAGAATTTTTGTGTTCATAAGAAAGATTCATCTGTAATATTCTTTTCTTATACTGTTTTTGCCTGGTTTTGGTATCAGATTAATGCTGGCCTCATATAATGGGCAATGAAATATTTACTATTCTGTTTTCTGAAAGATCTTATTTAAAAATTGATCTTATTTCTTTTTAAACATTTGTTAGAATTTATTGGTGAAACCAACTGGACCTGGCCTTTGTTTGTTCCTGGAAGATTTTGAACTACAATTAGTTTTCAAAATAGATGTAGAGATATTGAGGTTTTCTATTTGGGTGAGTTTTAGTAGTTTGTAGCTTTCAAGGAATTGATCCATTTCATCTAAGTTGTAGAATTATGTGCATTGGGTTGTTGGTAGTATTCCCTTATTATTCTTTTAATACATACAAGATCTGTAGTGTTCTCATCTGTTTCATTTCTGATATTGGTGTCTTAATTTCTGATTTGTGTCTTACCTCTTTTTCTTTTTGGTCAATCTGGTTACAGGCTTATCAATTTTGCTGATCTTTCCTAGGAATCAGCTTTTGGTTTCATTGATTACTTTCTCACCATTTCTTTAATTGTTTTTTTTTTTTTTTTTTTTTTTTTTTTACCACACTGTTTCTCCTCTCCTCCTGGGATCTCAGTAACATGAATGTTAGACCTTAAAGTATTATCCTACAGGTCTCTGAAGTTCAATTCATTCTGCTCTGTTTCTTATATTATCTTTCTTCAAGTTCACTGACTCTTCTGTCATCTCTATTTTTATTATTTAGCATATCCAGATAGTTTTTCAAACTGTTATATTTTTTTCCTCTAAAATTTTATGTTTCTTCTTTGTATCTTCTGATGTTTTGCTGATTCTTGGTATCTTTCCATTTATTTCAAGACTATTTGCCCTTATTTGTTAGAGCATGGTTTCCATGGCTATTTGAAAGTCTGATAATTCCAAAATCTTTATCATCCCGAGGTTAGCATCTGTTGATTATCTTTTCCTTTCAGGTAGAGATACTCCTCGTTCTTCCTACACTGTATAGTTTTGGATTGTAGCCTTTGCAATACTCTATAGATCTTCTCAGAACATGCACCCCCAGTAGCCAGTCTAGGCATTGGTCTACACCGTAGTTTAGTTCTCCAAGACTGTGGTATAATGTTTAGGATGAGATCCATGTGTGCTCAGCTCAGAGGGGACCACAAGAGTTCATCCATAACTGTATGGATTTGCTTTCTTGAGCTCCCACCCCTTCACAACCCGCTTCTCAACTCTCCAGCACAAAAGCTGGACTCTAATTTCCCCACTCTGCCAGGCACTTCTCACAACTCTGTCTACATCTAGAGACAATCAGTGGGGAACAGAGAGAGAGAAAAAACAGTGAGTATTTGCTCCCACACTCTAGGGAATCATAGCTTCCCTCGAAGACTCGAGTGCTTAAGGTTTGGGCTGACCAACAAACTCACTGCTACACCCCTACCAACAGACTTTCCTAGAGGCTGAATGGGGAGATAATAGAAAAAAGGGATGGGGGAGGTCCAACAGGGGATTTCCCCCATGCTCTCTGACTCTTAGAGGTTTCCCTTCTTACTCCACAAGCTGGAAGAAAGAGCTTCTCTTGGAGCACCATTTCCCTGTACCCACTGTGCACTTCTGGGTTTGGGGCTGCCTGTGAGTCAAGTCTAAGTAATACCATATGGGAAAGGGAATAGTAAACTCACTGAAAATTTAGTGATGCTTTAAATGCTAATCTTATTCCCTGACTTGCCTTCTATGATTTACAGAGGACTACAGAGTCCTCAAATAGTTGCTCCGTGCTTTCTTTCCAAGGTTTATAGTTGTATTCACTGGAAAAGACAAGGTAGTGTTCTTATTTCATCTTGCCTGGGTTTGGAAACTGTCTGCTTGTATTTTGTTTTTCATTTCTTTAAACAAGAATTACTTGTATATTCAGAAGAAAGCTTAAAACCAATCGTGTTTTGTTGTTCAAACATCTGTCATGGGACATTGCACCCTTTGCTAGCAGCATCTGGCTGAGAATGTCACCTCCCATTCCTTTGCAGGGACACAGCTGACTGTGGAGGTCCACCCTCGAGATGCCATGCCCCAGCTGCTCAAGAAGTTCTCCTTGGCTAAACGTACGTACGTACAGGGCTGCTCGTGTGTGGAGGGCTGGAGGGAGGAGTGACAGTCACTTAATGGGCCAGAGTCCAACCTGGGCATCTTGTGGGGGCACGAGAGGAGTAACCTAGGCCTACACACTGGAAAGAGGCAGAGGCATGACAGCTTCATTCTAGGGACTCCCTTCTCCATATCTAACACCCACTGTTCTTGTGTCTGTGCACTTAGGTGTGGGTAACACAAAGCACTTCGCTAAAGATGAATTTCATCACAAGAGTGTTGTTCTTAGATACCATTTATTGTCTGCCTAAAAAGTGGCATACACAGTGGTAAGCATTTTACATTCATTAACTTTTTAACCCTTTGATAGATGCCTCACTTTTTAAATCACCAAAGTGAGACCCAGAGAGGTGAAATAACTGTGAAGGGACTAGCTAGGAAGTGGGTCAAAACCAGGTCTGACTGAGACCTGTGCTCTTAGCCACCATGTTTGGCTGCCTTCAGTGCAAGGTGCATGGGGTCAGACCCATGATGTCTTTTCCACTCCCTTCTTGGTCCTCTCTGGGCATCTGTCTACCTTATAGCTACAGGGGCCTGGGGAAATGCTGGCCAAGGAATGAAGTCTACAGAGCATCCAGAGCTCAGGTTCTCTCTGTGTCCATGCCTGAGCAAGGCAGGCCCTCCCACCTGCCTTGTCCTGTAGCCCTCAGAGGTCAGGGTCTCAGAAGGGCAGTCAGGTATAGAGCGGACAGGCTGGGTTCAGATCTCAGCTCTTACCTTGGGCAAGTAGCTTAACCTCTCTTGTGGAGTCAAATTCCTCATCTATAAGAAGAGGAAAATAATTCAGCTTCCTTCATAGGACTGTTGTGAAGTTAAATGAGACTGTCAATATAAAGCACAAGGCAGGCATAGTAAGTGCACAATAAATGCTAGCTACTATGTTGAACCCTCATTACCCTATCAAAGAATGGAGATGGAAATAAAATGTAGGTGCAAGAAACACAAGGACAACTCTTTCTCAGAGCCTCTATACATTTGCAACCTTCCATTGTTATATTTACAGCCTTTGGTGGGCTTCAAGGGCATAAAACAACCTGCCTCCTCAGCTCCCCCTGGCTCCATCAGGGACCCATATCTTCCTGACCTGGTTTCAAATCAGCAGCTCCTTTCCTGTTTCCCAGGAGTCTAATAACTATTGGTAACCATTCTGCATTAACGGGTCCTGGATTGATAGGATTTGGTTGCCCTTGAACCTTCCTGAGGAATAATTTAATAATTGCTTGACTTTTCTGGGCTTCGGCTCCATAGAAACTGCCTTTCCCCAAGGGAATTAAAAGCAAAAATGAACTATTGGGACCTTATGAAGATAAAAAGCTTCTGCACAGCAAAGGAAACAACCAACAAAACTAAAAGGCAACCAACAGAATGGGAAAAGATATTTGCAAATGATATATCGGACAAAGGGCTAGTATCCAAAATCTATAAAGAGCTCACCAAAATCCACACCCGAAAAACAACCCAGTGAAGAAATGGGCAGAAGACATGAATAGACACTTCTCTAAAGAAGACATCCGGATGGCCAACAGGCACATGAAAAGATGCTCAACATCGCTCCTTATCAGGGAAATACAAATCAAAACGACACTCAGATACCACCTCACTCCAGTCAGAGTGGCTAAAATGAACAAATCAGGAGACTAGATGCTAGAGAGGATGTGGAGAAATGGGAACCCTCTTGCACTGTTGGTGGGAATGCAAATTGGTGCAGCCACTCTGGAAAACAGTGTGGAGGTTCCTCAGAAAATTAAAAATAGACCTACCCTATGACCCAGCAATAGCACTGCTAGGAATTTACCCAAAGGATACAGGAGTACTGATGCATAGGGGCACTTGTATTCCAATGTTTATAGCAGCACTCTCAATAATAGCCAAATTAGGGGAAGAGCCTAAATGTCCATCAACTGATGAATGGATAAAGAAATTGTGGTTTATATACACAATGGAGTACTACGTGGCAAGGAGAAAGAACGAAATATGGCCCTTTGTAGCAACGTGGATGGAACTGGACAGTGTGACGCTAAGTGAAATAAGCCATACAGAGAAAGACAGATACCATGTTTTCACTCTTATGTGGATCCTGAGAAACTTAACAGAAACCCATGGGCGAGGGGAAGGAAAAAAAAAAAAAAAAAAAGAGGTTAGAGTGGGAGAGAGCCAAAGCATAAGAGACTTTAAAAACTGAGAACAAACTGAGGGTTGATGGGGGGTGGGAGGGAGGGGAGGGTGGGTGATGGGTATCGAGAGGGCACCTTTTGGGATGAGCACTGGGTGTTGTATGGAAACCAATTTGACAATAAATTTCATATATTGGGGAAAAAAAAAAAAAGAAAGAAACTGCCTTTCCCTCGCCCACATTCATTTCTTCCCATGGTCAGTTCTTATGTGGCAATGAATTCACTGGTGCTGTTGGCATCTCCAGCTGTGTTCCAAGATGGCAGGGGAATCCAGAGGAAGGCAGGAGCTCTAGGCTGTAGGTGGACCCACTGAGGAACACAAAGTTTTGATGTCGGGGTAAATTCTGCCTTTGCTTACAGACTGCAGTTCTCTTTCTTGTCATTCCCTCCCTGGTTGTCAGTCCTTCCTCCGCCTCAGCAGGAAGTCCAGAACAATTCCAGCAGTAATAGATGGTGGGTGAATATGGGAGCAAGAAGGCGGGGCACAGACATAGAAGAGGAGGGGTCAGAAGCCAGGACCACCACAAAAAGAATCGTCTGTGCTTGCATTTTGACTTCTCAGGTGTCTCAACTTCTGACCTTTGGGATATTGCAGGTTTGCAAGGTGATAAAAATGGAAACACAAGACCCCGGCAGCCTGGAGCAAAAGATGCCCATGGTAAGTTGCAGGTCCTTCTCCAGGGCCGTTCTGTGAGATGGTGAACTGGTTTAGCCCCATGGGCCAGTCTCCAGGCAATTGGAAATGGCTCTCTGGGTCCTATGAGAGTCTGGGGCTACCTCTGGGCTCAGGGTGGGGAGGAGTATCATGATTGATTAGCAAGGTCTGCCATGGACATAGGCAGAGTAATGAAAAGCTCACACACCATATGAGCCCAAAGCTAAAGCATAAACCCCAATAACAAGGCAGCCCATTACAGAAAACATATTAAACAGAATTAACACAGAATTCAGAACTGTGTTAACTTTAAATGGAATGCCAAACTTGTGTAAGGTAGGAGGCATATGAATAAGTAGAATGGGACAGAGGGTAGAACCCTGAATGGGGTGATCGATGGCCTGGCTTTGAGTCCTATTTTTGTCCCTCCCTCACCTTCCTGGGGCCTCAGTTTTCTTCTCCATAGACCAGATGGCATCTAAGGTTTGGGAGAGCTTGGCACTTCTTCCCATTGTTTTGCTTTAAAGTTAGAATAATTTAGTTAATGCCACTGGTATTTTAAATGTATTTATGCAAAATCATATTTAGATCTTATATAATCTCTTCAGAAGGTAAATGTAATGAGGCATAAATCATTGTGGGTATTTTTAATGTTGAGATATTGTAAAATGGAACCAAGAAAGGGTAAAACTAGTAATAGGGTTTTCAGTCCCATTTTAGAAATGTCATCCTTCTTCTCAATGGGGGCGGGGGAGACCTCATTTGGTATAACTCTGCAGTTATACCAAGCAGAAATTTGTTAAATGTAAGTTCACTTCATATCCACTTAGGTCACCCTGCTAGCCCTTGTCAGAGAATGGCAAGAGCCAGATTCCACAGAGGGAAAAGGCACTGAGGACCTGCTGCGGGTCCCCACCCCCTTCTGAGAGGCTGGCTGGACAAGGGCTGCGCTCAGACCACACAGGACAGGGGCTGACAGGGATCTAAGTGATGAGAGACAAGCAATCCCAGCGCCAGCACCAGAGGAGTGACCCACAGTGGTGCTGGGCTTTCAGGGAGCCCCAGTGTAAGACTGTACAGGACACAAGGATTATGGAGGGTCCAGGAAATATCTTGGTCCTTATAAAAGAAGTAGAAAAATGAAGAAAGAAAATACTAGGTTGGTGGTGACACCACAGCCTTGGGGTAGGGTTTACATAGCCTGCCTGCCCCCCACACGGTCTGCCTCCTCTTCAGAGAGGAACAGTCCTCAGGTCCTGGATGTGTCATAGCACGGGATGTGGTGAGGACCCAGTCAGAGGCCTAGGGTCAAAGGGACCAAACCCCTCTAGGGGCTGCTGCAGAGTGTCCTCAGGAAGCAAGAAAGCAGAACAAAGTGGCCTTGGGGAATGTGCCAGACCCAGTTGGGCTGCAAAGAAAGAAGGCCTCGTTCTCAAAAGGAAGGGATGTTGGAGTGGTGGGGAAATGAGGATGGACCCACATGGCCTGCGCCTGACCGCTGACTAGAGGCTGGGATCTCCTCTGTGGCTGGAAATTGGTCAGCTCCCTAACCAGCTGCCACTGTGTCTCAGCCAATGCTGGCCCAGAGAGGATCTCGCAGGAGCTCGGGCCGGAGCTGGTGGGCCGCCCCCTCCCTACTCTCACTCTCTCGCCACATCTCTTGGGTCTGTAGCACCAAGGCCTGGGTCTCTCACAGACCTCGAGGGATGTCTGGGCAAACGCAGCTGCAGCCCCCACACCGGGCACAGACGCTTCACACCTCTACCCTTGTATTTGCCCACAGAGGACCCCCACCCTACACCCTCCCAGGGAGCAAAGCGGCACTGACCTTACAGCGTGATCCACCGTCTCGTTCACTCTCCCAGCTGCCCCATAGATGTGCACCTCATGCCTGGCAGCTGAGTCCAGCAACCCCTAGCACAGTGGAAGTTGTGAAGGTCAGGCCCCCACTAGAACCTAGGCTTCATGCAGCCCCCATCGGCTGCTTCCCCATGTCACTCTGCTCTTCCCAGGCTGGCTGCCGTGCCCTGGGGCCCCACCAGCACCCCCACAGGAGAGTGGGGTTATCACTGAGTTAGGGGATCAGTGCCCCTTTGGCCCCACCCTCCTCACCTAACCCCTGGCCTCCCACCCAGCTTGCCTGACTTGGTCAGCCTTGAATAATGGGAGGACCTTGCCGTAGGCCAGGCTCTCTTTTGGGCTGAGACAGGGATTTGCTGCCCATCCGTGGCTAGTCTGACGACTGGTGTGCCCGGCTTCCTATAAGAAAGGCTGGCACAAAGGAGTGATTCTGGGGCCCAGCCTCCCTCAGAGCCCCCCCTCCCTGCAATACCTGGGGCACCTGTTGCTACAACACACTTGGCTTTCTTGGGGTGCTCCAGTCTATGGCTGACTGTGGGCAAGGGAGGAAGCCTGTCTGGGTGCCAAACACGCCTCACCCTACAGAAGCCTACAGAGCCTGGCTCCGGCACACCCTCCTCCCATACCCAGAGTGCCCTTCACTCTGGGCATCATAACTAGAGTACAGACCCTCCTTTCTTGAGCCTGTCAGGGGCTGGCCGCATTGCCTGGACACTTCCCACAGAGCACTCATTCCTGGAAAAGTTAGCAGAAATCTGCAGAAAACTAAAAGGTGGGGAGAAGGGGACTCCATCATTAATCTGCCTGGGCACTGCTGAGTTAATTGAGGTGAAACCAGTCTCTTTACTGCTGACTTCCCAGGGTCTGCAAATAGGCTCATGTTCCCCGTGACTCTCCAGACGAACTAGAGAAGTTGCCATAGTTCACAAACCAATTTGACCAAGGAACTCCTCTAGGAGATATAGCTCTTGGGAGCAGTTTTCCAGGTTCTGGGAATCATGCTGAAGGTCAGGCAATCACAGCACTTCAAAACGACAGAGAGGCCTGGGCCGAGCAGCACTCACCAGCAGGCCTCAGTGGCTAACTGAGCTTCCCTATGTTTCCAGTTTACCCCTGGGATCGGTCCAGCCTGAAATCCATGCCCCTGGACCTGCAGGAGTTTGAGAAACTGGACACGTATGCCTCACAGGTAAGAGAGCAAGCCTCTCTGCATAAGGTGGGTCGGAGTCTCCCGAGTCAGAGTAATGAAGTCTCTGCTCAGGCCCCTCCTAAATGCATCCAGAGTCCCTTGGATAGATGGCCCAGAGTGCCTTCTCACATCACATGGATGGAGAGAAGAAGGCCAAGTCACCAGGCCCCTGCTCAGGATGGAAGACCATTCTATTCCCCCCAATGCCACCCACTGTCCTGATGCTCCCACCCCAGGCCGCACACCCCGCAGGCACCCCATTGCCAGGCCCCTCTGGCCGGCCCTATGCTGACCGCCTGCCATTGCCCATTTGGGCATTGCTGCTGCTGAGCCAGGCCACACCCGGCCCCATGAAGAAAGGTGGCAAGAGGATGAGGGAGGGCCATGGGTGCAGCTGGCCAGCACCCACTGCAACCACAGCCTTGCTCACCCCTGGAGCACACAGGCTGCCAAGCTCTCACACGTCTGGGTCTAGGCTCTTCTGGGGTGGGGTTGGGGAGGGGCAGCTACAAAAGCAGAAGCACTAGAGACAACTAGAGTCCTGGGAGCCAGGTGCTGCCTGATTGGAATGGCCAAGGAGCTGGACCCATTGCTGATGTCAGAAGTAAGCCATCATAGGCCAGTAAGCAGGGAGATCATCTACAGCCTAAAAAGACCCCCCTGTGGCTGGCACATAGCAGGTACTCAGGAACCTTGTTTGCTAACCAATGAGTAGATGGATAGGGGCATGGATCCAGAGTCAGGTTAGAGGCAGGGCCATCAGTGGGGAGCCATCAGCTGTCCCAGCAGGAGCAGGCGTGACCTGGATTAAGTGGGAACACTGAGAACAGAGAGGAGCAGAAAGGTCAACACTGAGCTGGGGACAGAGGGAGGACTCTATCCCAGTGTGTGCAAGGCAGTGGATGTGTGTGAGGGAGGGAGAAGGCAGGGGGCTCACAGGCTGCAGACTGGGTGACGGAGGGAGAATGGGACAGCCAGCTCCTCACTACAAGAAGCAGTCTCAGGGGATGATGAGATCGTTTAGGGGCAGTGGGCTCCAGTATCTGTGGGACAGCCAGTGGAGGTGGCTGGGTGTCCAAGCGTGGAGCTGTATCCAGCCTGGAGAGGTCTGGGCCAGAAACACTGATTCAGGAACCATCAGATTTAGCTAAGAGCTGAAGCCACAGGCTGTCATCTTGGGGAGGACAGGGCAGGAGGTCCAAAGGGCCCGGAGCCACCTGAGGCCGAGGCAAGATCAAGAAAGATCAATGTTCTGGCAGGCTCCGTTGGCAGGCCAAGGAGCAAAGCGGAGGTTTGGGGTGGTGAAGACCCCACAGGAGCCTGGCAAAGAGGGGAAGGCTAGGTGTAGGCAGTCCTGAGAAAGAGATATAGGGAGGGGTACAGACAGGAGGGGATAGGGCAGCCAGGACTGGAAGGGAGAAGGTGAGGACACAGGTGAGCAGGGGCACTGCCTGAGGAAGAGCAAGCCCTGCAAAGACAGGAGGCATGGCTGAGCAGGGGGAGGGCTCATTATGCAGAAGTCCTGCCTGGGCCTTGTCGAGTCTGAGGCTAGGCTGTCTCTGAGGAGAGAAGGGGGTGCAGTGCCAGAGTCTGAGGAGGGTGGGCTGTGTGGTAATGGCCACCTGGAGGGATGGGACAGGCTGCTGGTCTTGCTTGGAGAGCAGTGCCAGGAGCGCAGCTGAGGCCAGAGACTCAGCCACAGAGCAGTGAGTGTCCAGAGCCAGCCGGGCCCAGGTAGAGGAGACCAAAGGACCAGAAGCCACAGGGTTTTAAGTCAGGAATCAGCCAGGCTCGTGTGCAGGCCCTGCAATGTGTCCAGTGCTGTCCTTGGCCCAGGGAGAGCAACAGAGACCAGGACTGTGGAGTTGGAGCTGGACATCGAACAAAAGGAGGCGGGCAGCAGCTGGGCAGGTGGGAGGCAGAAGAGGGATCCAGAGGTCTCCTTGTCGTCAGACAGTGGATCCTGGGGTTCGGATGCGAGTGGCGAAAAGGATCCAGGCGCTCAGAGAGCTTAAGATGGGGGCTGGCAGAGGTGTGGGCAGCTATTGTAGAATTAAGCACTGGGTTGCCCCAGCTTCTCTATAAAGACTGTACATAGTCAGGGCTGCCTTTCCCACAACTCTAAACCTTGACCTAGTTTGTTCTTTTTTTTTTTTTTTCAATTGTGGTAATATAATAAAATTTGCCCTTTTAATCATTTTTAAGTGTACAACTCAGCAGCATTGATTGCATTCACAGTATTGTACAACTATCACCACCATCTGTTCCCGAGTCACCCAAACAAAAACTCTGTACCCATGAAGTAATCCCTCCCCATTCTCCCTCGTAACTTCTAAAGCACTTACTGTCTCTATGAACTTTTGCACTCTCGATTCCATTTAAGTGGAATCATACGTACATGTCCTGTTTTCAAGGCCTGTCCACACTGTAGCAGGTGTCAGAACTTCACTGCTTTTGATGGATGAATAATATTTCATGGTACAGATATATGCCACATTTGTTTACCCATTCATCTGTGATGGACACTTGGATTGTTTCTACCTTTTGTCTGTTGTGAATAATGCGGTCATGAACGGAGTTTGAACAAGTATCTGTTTGAGTATCTGTCTCCAGTTCTTTGGGGTGTATACCTCGGAGTAGAATTACTGGATCGTATGATTAATTCTGTTTAGCTTATTGAGGAACCCCCCCAAACCGTCCTCCACAGCAGCTGCACTGTTGTACATTCCCATGAGCCATGCACAAGGATTCTGATTTCTCCACATCTCGGAGATCTTTTTGATGACAACAGCCATCCTAGTGGCTGTGGTGTCCTGTGGTTGTGATCTGCATTGCCCTGGTGGCTAATGATGTGGAGCAGCTTTTCATCGGCTGTTTACGTACCTTTGGAGAAGTGTGTATTCCAGTCTACCCATTTTAAAATTAGGTTGTCTTTTTGTTGTCGAGTTGTGGAAGTTCTCTTACATATTCTGGATTCTACACCCTTATCAGATACATGATTTGCGAATACTTCCTCCCATTCTGTCAGTTGTCTTTTCACTGTCTTAATAATGTCCTTTGATGCCCACAAGATTTTTATTGTTATGAAACCCAATTAATCTATTTTTTCTTTTTTACCTTGTGTCTTTGGTATCATACCTAAGAATCTGTTGCCAAATCCAAAGTCATGATGATTTACTCCTGTGTTTACTTTTTTTAATTTTTTTTAATGTTTTATTTATTTTTGAGACAGAGAGAAACAGAGCATGTGCAAGGGAGGGGCAGAGAGAGAGGGAGGCACAGAATCCAAAGCAGGCTCCAGGCTCTGAGCTGTCAGCACAGGGCCTGACATGGGGCTCGAACTCACAAACCATGAGATCATGACCCGAGCCAAAGTCGGATGCTCAACCGACTGAACCACCCAGGCGCCCGTCTCCTGTGTTTACTTCTAAGAGTTTTATCATTTAATTTCTTTTAAGTCATTGATCTTTTTTGAGTTAATTTTTATATACGGTATGAAGTAGGGAGCCAACTTCATCCTTTTGCATGTGGATATCCAGTTGTCAAGCACCATTTGTTAAGGAGACTATTCTTTCCCCACTGAATGGACTTGGCATCCTTGTCAGAAAAGTCAGTTAGCCATAGGTGTATGAATTAATTTCTAGACTCTCAATTCTATGCCATTGGCCTATATGATCCTTATGTCAGTATCACACTATTTTGATTACTGTAGTTTTGTAGTAAATTTTGAAATCCAGGAATATGAGTCCTCCAACTTTGTTTTTTTTTTTTTTTTTCAAAATTGTTTTGACTATTCTGGGTCCCTTGCAATTCCATATGAATTTGAGGATGGGCTTTTCCATTTCTGCAAAAAAGACCTTTGGAATTTTATAGGGATTGTGTTAAGTCTGCAGATTGCTTTGGGTGGTATAGATCATGAGTAGGGGCTGCTACAGCTGCCCAGATGTCTGCCCACCTGGCTGGCCTCAGGGTCTGCAGTGAAAAGATATGTAGCTGTAGGGCCAGTGACTCAGCTGGTCAGCCCTACCTGATATGTCCAGCCCCCTACCAAGGGTTGCCCTCAGCCTAGCCTTTGTGCTTCCGGCCCTTTCCTCCTCCTCTGCCTGGAAGAAAAGCAACACCAGCTGAAGGTGTCAGGGCACTGGGCTCTCACAGCCCTCATCCAGGGTCTGACATATGACATAGCATGCCCCTCCCACTCCCCAGGTGACAGTCAAGAGTGGCCTGGACGAGCTGGTGAGCGACCTACTCCAGGAGGCCCACAGTGACCTGGAGAGGGTCCGCGTGATCTGGATCTGGATCTGCCACCACATAGGTAGGCCCACCTGTGGTGCCACTGGCTCTAGGACTCCTTTGACACCACTTCCTGAAGGACCCTGTTTGCAAGGGAACCTCTCTGGGATTCCCTTGACCAGCAGTGTGTAGGGAAAGAGATGGACGGTGGAGGAGAAGGGTTCCCAGATGGCTAGGTTGAACCACCAAAGACTAATGAAGGAGGGTAAAACTCAACATGTGCTAACGGTCTCCATGAAGCGTTGTTTAGTGGGGGGGGGGAGGGGTGTCCCACGTGGTCATCTGCCCACAGCCCGTGACCAGAGCTAAGGCCCCTTCACTCAGCGGCAGTATTCCCTCAGTCCTGGCTTCCCGGTACACCTGCTCCACAGACCTGAGAACCCAGGACAGAAGGTCATCTCCAAGAAGGATGGGGCAGATTCATAGCTGTTGGAGAAGTTATTGCCACACCAAAGGTTTCTTCAAGTACCAGTGCCAGGAAAAGTAGGCTCTCCTCCCCCTGCTCACTGATCTCACACAGGTGACCTCAGCCACCAGTCCTCACCCCACCTCCAGGCAAGCTCAGGGCACCTGGGCCTGTGCAGCTGTCCCCAGCTCTGCACAGGACAGCCGTGGGGGTCTGACCAGCTCAAGCCAAGCCTCACAGGTGGTTGCTAGGGGGATGCTGGATGCAGCCCCTTGCAGTCGATGGAAGAGCCAGGTGGTGGGGTGGACTTCCAGTGTTTTCCTTGTGACATAACAAGCGGGGCTCTCCTGATCTGCTGCCATTGGGCCTTTCCTTTGTCCTCCCAGAGCAGCAGTGAGGGATACAGCTTACAGCATGAACTCACTTTACACAGGTAGGATATCTTGACCATAGGGCCTGAGAGGCCATTTCCTCCCACCCCAAGCCCAGCAGCTCAGTTCAGCCTGGGTCTTGAGAGGGCAGAATCAGAAACAGAACATTAGGTAGGACTTCATTTACTGCCTGCCACCCTTACATATGTTCCCTTTGTGCCCTTAGTGGCCACAATGATTCCTGCCTCAGGGCCTCACCGCTGGCCTTAGGCTGTTAGTGAATGACAAGCTGTTTGGCAGTAGCTCGGAGTGCCCCCTGTGGGTCAGTGTGAGGCCCTGGGGGGGGGGGGGTGGCTGCAACAGGGATAAACTGCTTGCAGACCTGCATGGTGGGGGTGGGAAGGGAGGGCAGAGCCCCCACCTCTAGTGCTATCTTGGTCTCCTTCCCTCCCAGCCTCTCCTTGGAGGCCGAAGGAACCAGTCAGCAGCCTCTTCTGCCAATGCCTTGTTCTTCCTCTCACCACTGCACATTTCTCGCCACAGTGATGTTTCTGAGAGTTGGCCCTGGCTGGACTTGGGTTCCCTTCAGCCCACAGCAGTTTCTCCCCGACCTGAGAGAGGCCCACCCAAATGGTGCCAAAAGCACAGCCGAGGGTGAGGGTGGGGCCGCAAGCCATGGACTCCCCACCCCCTTCTCCTCTGCACCAACCTTGGTTGCCTCCCAGGACCTGTTTCTCACAGCCTCCTCTGCCCTCCAGAGTACGACATTGAGGCTGCCCAGGAGAAGGACCGCCAGGCCTTCAAGCCCACCGACATCCTGCGGACCCAGAAGACCAACTGTGACGGCTACGCTGGACTCTTTGAGAAGATGTGCAGGTACGAGAGGGGTCCAGCAAAAGGCAGGGAGCCCTGGGCTGACCACCCTGACCCATCCCTTCTCCCCTTCCGAAGCACCAAGCACCTTCACCCACATGCCAGGCCTGAAACCTGAGTTTGCAAACTCTGCTCTGGAATCCAAGTGAGTCCTGAAAAGGTCAATTTCTCCCTTTTTAACACCAGCATAATTGACTTTGTACCATCTGCCGGGCTTCACGATGCATTAACATAATGGCAGATGAATGCACTGAGATAATTTGGTTATAAAAGGCCCTTTTCCCACCTTCTCCGATCTCTGTTCAGCTGAAGGTTAGAAGAATGGCAGGTCCGGGAACAGGAGGACAATGGCTGCTGACGCCAAGGGGACTGTGAAAGCTGTCCTCAGGGCTGGCACAGGGGCCCTCTCTTGGGGAAAACAAAAGAGCTCCTACCTGAAAAGATCTGTCAGTTGGAGAAGCTGAATAACTAGGAAGCAGCTTTTCTCCTGGAGCCTTTGGGCTCCACTTTCATTGCTCTGGGAACACGCACCTGGTCACGCTGCCCAGGTGGGTGACAGCAGGCGAGTAGCTGGTAAGGAAACCACTTGTGTTTGGAGATACCGTTGCTGCTTCTAGGTGACCTCGAGACAGGCTCCAGGCTGGGGGAGCCCCGCCGACCCCACAGCCTCCTGTGCCCAGTCTCCAAGGTCTGCGGTGTTCCACAGGACACAATCAGTCAGCCCTGGCCTCCTCCCCAGGGAGATGGACAGGCTCTGCCCACCGTCTCCACAGGCCTCTGCGGAGAGGGGCCCCTCGGGCACCCAGATATCAGCCCACCAGGACTCAGGTGGCAATTCATCATCAAACCAAGCGCAGCAACAGACACTTAAGAGTCCACAGGTGGGCATTTGTATTCTGTCCTCGCTGCACACACAGCCCATTCCCGGCCTAGCATCCAGCTGTCGGGTTCCCACCCTGCAACATCACCACCAGGCATAGACATGTGCCTGCCCCCGTGTGGCTCCAGGCCTCCTGCCTGTTCCCCACTCTTCACTCCCCCCACCTCCAAGCCCTGCCCCTGAGACCACAGTCCCAGAGGCAGCCAGGGCAGGTCCCGGTGCAGAGGATGCAACCCCTCTGCAGCCCATCCAGTCCACCGGACCGGTCCTTCCCACCCCTCACATTTTTGCCCCCACTCCAGACCCGGACACCCTAACATGCCAGCGGGCCCCTCCAGGAACCGGGACCCTCACTGACCCTCTGCCCAGACTCCCTAGGCCCTGACTTTCCGAACAGGACTACCGACTCATGCTGTCCTGTAAAGTCCTCTAAAATCTGACCTCCGGCACCCTTCCAGCCCTGCACCTGTGACACTGCCTGCACTTCTGTGTCCTCAAGCTCGCTCTGCTCCCGTCTCTCATGCTCCTTCCAGGATGGCCCCCTCCTTTTCCCTCCCTTGATGTCATTAGCACACCTTATACACAAGCTCCCGTCTTGCCTTATGCTTCTATTTAGTAATTTTTCCAAATTAAAAAAAAAATACTTGTTAATGATAGATGACTTTTAAAATGCAAAGAAAAAAGAAGAAAATTCAGTTACTCTGACCATTTAGAGAGAACACTTCACATTGCCACATTCCTTTCCAGACTTTGTTCTAGCACAGATGTGTTCCCTGTGCTCATCTTTTCTTATATGTCTTATAGGTCTAATACATCTTTTATGTGTCTTTAGCTGCTCTCTATTTCTGCTTCCCCTATGAACACCCACTCAGAATCCTTCACACCGTAGGTCCTCAATGACAGGAAATGACAAGATATTCCGAGTGCAGTTGTATGAAATGGGCCTTATTCTCTTTTTAAATAATGGAATAGCCCTTAGACTGTTTTCAGCTCTATTTGTGCCTGGCATCTTTCAGAGTGTAATTTTCATCTTAGTTTGCCAACTTGAAAGCACTCAGGACTTTTAAGTCATATAGTATATCCTTCTTTATCCACCACAAGCTTTCCAGCATGGTACAGAAAGGGTGCCAGATTTAAAGCCAGAAAGACTTTTGCAGTCCTCAGTTTACCAGTCCTTAATTTCCAGTTCTTGATTTACCACTTGTTAGTTCTGTGTTTTTTGGAAAGGCACTGAACCTCTCAGAGCCTCAATTTTCTCATCTGTACGTGGGGACTGTATTGCCTATTGGCAGTTCTGTAGGGCTAGATGAGAACACGCATTTTAGAGTTTGCTCACCTGACATACGGGTTGTTTTTTCAACCTTGCCTGTCTTTCTTGAGTATGGGAGTGTTGTTGCTCTGTGGAACTTTCTTACAGACACACATAGACTCAGAAAATTGACACTTGCCTTGAGTGAACCTGTCAGCTTTTTGGCCTGGTCTGGATGCTTAACAATGGCCCTATTCTGGCCTGCAGCTGCTCATTAAAACATCCCAACATTTTACAGCATTTAAAGCTAAGTTCCAGCCTGGCAGTTAGCATGTGGAAAACTCTGCACATTGCTCAGACGTTTAATCGTAGCTCACGGTTCCCTGGATCCCTTTAACTTTTGCTTTAAAGATCAGTAACCTCGGCCATGCATCACTTTCCTAATTCCCCGACCTTCCAAATAATTGCCGAAGGTTTGGTAAATTCATTAGCGGAGTCCTTAATAACAGAAGACATGTAATCCACACTTGCTGATTTATCCCGGCTCAGTTGTCAGGGTGGCCTCTTAGCAAGAGTAGTACCCACGCAGCCATCATTACTTCTGCCAGTCCATTCTGCCTCCCTGCAACAGCCTCATTAAAGACTGATTTAATAAAGTAATTTGGTGGGGAACTCAGATATTTTTGCAACATCCTTCACTTCCTCATCGTCTTTCCTGAGTAACTGATGGGAGTTGTTTTTTGGGGTTTTTTTGTTAGTGCTATCGCTTGTAACTGCTGGTCTGGTTTCTTTCTGATTTCCCATCATCCAGCATTAATGTCCTTTCTTCTGCCTCAATTCCCCACAGCCTTCATGAATTCTGCTTAACTTCCTTGCAGGGGCCAAGCTCAATTCCCCAGATTCCTGTCACCAAGTCAGCCTCCAGTACAGCCCCTCCCCTTGTTATCACGGCTCTAGCGCCACCAGCTATAGCAGATTTTCTAGAGACTTTTGGTAAAGCAAGGAGCCTATTACAATTTGAGGCTTTGATATTGTGGAGACTGATTGTCACCAATCAGATGTCAGCCTGTTTTGCATCCATCCTTCAGCTGTTCCCTGAGAACAAGAGCAGAGGCACACTTCTGCTCAACACAATGTCCCAGACGATCCCAGCACAACACTTGGTTCCAAAGGCCCTGAAAGGCTGGGGATGGACCATCTTAGCCTCCTAGAAGAGGCAGATACCCTGCATAACGTTAAGTTATCCCCAGATCTGACTTTGTCATAAAAAGCCTCTGAAAGGGACATCTGAATTCCCTCAGCCTTATAGATACGCCAAAGGATACCATTCGCAGACATGGATGACATCACCAGAACAAACCATCCTTTAATTTTGCTCAGTGCCCCAACCATACATTTATAAATTAAAACAAACCTTGGCAATCAAAACGGCTAGTACAATACAAAGCCTCCGGAACTATGTGCAGCAGGACAACTGAGTCCTGGTGCGGCTCTGGCCACTAGTTGGCTGTGTGTCCCCAGGCAAGTCAGCTTCCTTCTCTGTTCTGCTGACTCCTCACCTGTCAGAGAGGAGGCCCCTGAGATCACACCCCACAAGGCCCTTCGCAGGGTCTCAGCATGAGACTTATTACTATGGTTATAGTTACTGACCTCACCATAAAGGCTGGTGCCAGAAAAGGCAAAGGGGACCGTATTGTAGAAATAGAGACACTGTTGAATTTATAAGAAATCAACTATATAAACTGTGAAACATAAGCCATGGTTATGATTGTCCTGCTGCAGGAGAGAAATCACAAACTGTTTTTGGTAGATTCTAAACTACCTTGATTGCATCAATATTAACTTTCTTGAGGACCAATGTTTCAGGGACAACAAGGGCCTAAAACTTCTAATTCGCATATGCTTGTCCACTTGAAGTGACCATTAGGCTTAAGGTTAGTGAAACTACATTTCCAATAAAAAATTAACATTAAAAATCATGATATTTTCATCAAGATACAAAAAAGAAAGTATGCTTCATTACCTCTCCCTTGGCAACATCCCTCCCTCCCTCCCTTTCTTATTTTCCACATGATTCACACACCCTAGAGAGGTGATCAGAGTTCGGGGAGTCTGCTATGGTCAGAGCCTGATGCCCACAGGGCACATTGCCCACCCCAGACAGTGCGGCCACCCTGCTGGGGGCCTGGCAGTGGTGTGGCTAACACAGCATTTATGGTTTTCATGGCAGGACCCTGACCATGTCTGTATAAAATAACAGTCACAGGCTGGTTCTACCACATCCTCAATTGATACCACTAGTGTTGGTGTTTTAAAAACGGTCAAGGGGCGCCTGGGTGGCTCGGTTGAGCGACCGACTTCGGCTCAGGTCATGATCTCACGGTTTGTGAGTTTGAGCCCCGCGTTGGGCTCTGTGCTGTCAGCTCAGAGCCTGGAGCCCGCTTCGGATTCTGTGTCTCCCTCTCTCTCTGCCCCTCCCCCACTCATGCTCTGTCTCTGTCTCAGAAATAAATAAACATTAAAAAAAAAAATTTTTAACGGTCAAAAGGAAAACCCAAGATTCTGCAGCCTGAGGTTATTAGGTAGATGTCGTGGGATGCTATTTTGGTCTCTAAGATGGCTGGTCAGATCTCAGTAGGAGGTGGAAACATTTCTGTCCCTTCTTCAATGCTCTTCTAGATCTTTCTAGCGAATTCCTCTTCCTTTGGTCCCCTAAAAGGGCTGTGTTCATCACTGGCATTTTAGTGATGGTGCACATATCTGCTCCCCTTACAACTATGAGTGCATCTCGGGCAGCCAGTGAACTTTACTTTTACAATATTTTATTATGCTATAGTATTTATCATGCTATGAGATATGATATTATTCCCTAGTGCCTGGTACAGTGCTTTTCACATAGTGTACACAGCCAGTGATCTTCTGGTAACATGAAATGGCCGTGGGTCATCCTGACTAGCACCCAGCAGCTGGAATGACTAGTTCCACTATTTTGCATGAGAATTATGGATTATTAACAGTAATGCCTTATGACTTCTTTGTCCAATTCATCTTGCATATTGCTGCCAGGTAACAAAATATCCTCCTATCATAGTCAAGCATGGCATAAGCCTACAGCTGAGTTTATTTTTTCCTCTTTGTTCTGCCCCAGGCATTCCCCATGGCCTTCCCAGTTTCTGTTCAGCCTGTCACAGGAGAATTAGCCCCTAGAGATCAGTTCATGCCAACCTTTCTTTTTGCCCGTGATGGGCCTGGCAAGGTCACACTGGAGGCGACTGTACAGCTGAGACGGAGCCCTGATCCCCTGGCTCAGCCCAGAGCCCACCCATCCTGCCACCCAGTTCTGCCTCCTTCCGCCCTTCGCAGGCTTGGGACTGAGCCCACTCCTCCTCCCCCACTTGGTTCTCAAATCCTATCTCCACCCCTCAGTGGGAGGGTACCCGCAGGTCCACTGCCTGGGACACGCTTCTCCCGGGAGGGCATTCAGGCTGAATTCCAGTGGGCCACACTGCCCGCAGCGGCACCTGGGCCGTTGCGCTGTAACACCTGGGGGCCGTGTGGACGTTCAGTGCTCAGCTTCCCTCCTGGACTGCAGGGGGCTCTGGGGCGAGACGGGGCCCCAGTGGGTGGCTTGTCCAGAGTGTACAGCCCGCCTCAGTCAACTTACCCCTCCGCAGGACTATTCCCAGGGCTCCACGTATCCCTCCACATGCTCCTTCCTGCAAGTGAGCGCGCACGGACATTTCTGGGCAAGAAAGGAAAATAACTCACTGAAGAATGTAATTTCAAGTAGTATTTATGGATTTTTTCCAATTCTAAAAGTAACACATAATCATTACTGAAAATTTAGTAGATATAGAGAAGTTTGAAATAGAAAATTACAATCACCCCTAATCGCATTACTAGGAGACCAGGTAAAGACAGCCGCGGCTCGCTCTGCCGCCTCCTCCGCTTCTCCCCCTACACACGCACGCACACGCACCCACACGTGCACACGCGCACGCTCAGGCCTTGCGCTGACGGCAGAGTTTTATAGACATTTATCAATTAACATCGTCTGGGGCGTGTCTTCCCTCACGTTTCGCACTCTCTCTGAATAGATGGAACACCACCCTCTAGGAAAGCACCCCCTCCCCCCGCCAATGCGCACCTCCATCCCACACTCTGGCCTTGGTTTCCCCCCCACCCCCTCTGTGCTGCGCATTTTTTCTAAGACCTTAAACATGTTCAGATCCCCCCACCCCAGAGAGGCACCCCCCCTTCTCCCCCTCAGCTAAGGAGGCAGGGGGCTCTCCAGAAGCACTTTCTCTCCTCCTGGGGGCTCCTCCACTCCTCCTCCACCCGCAGCTGCCTCCTGTGCCTCCTACCCCAGGGTCACCCTTTTGCTCCAGGAGTGGGTTTTGGCTTTTACCAGCAGGAAAACCTGACATCAGGATCCAGTCCCTCTTGCTCCCTGCCCCCATTCCCCAAGTGCTCCTGAAACCCTTCCCAGAGGGCTTCGCTGCTCTGCTCGTGTGGCATTTCTTAGACAGCCTGGGAGGCCTGGACCCGCTTCTGTGAGGACGCAGGCAGAAGGGCAGGCCTACCCGCTGCAGAGGAGGAAAGCTCAAGCAGACATGGGAGCAGCGGTTGTCATGTGCAGGCGAAGCAGCACCTTGGCAGGGTGGGAGGTGGAAACGCGCAGGCTCCCCAGGTCGGCTTCACAGACTTTCTCAACAAATGACAAGTAATATTTAGATACATAATATTTCATCCAATATTCTGATGTGGGGTTTTTTGGGGTTTTTTTGTTGTTGTTGTTTTTTGTTTTTTGTTGTTTTTTTTTTTTTTAGAGAGAGAGAGAGAACATGAGCAGGGCAGGGGCAGAGAGAGAGAGGGAGAGAGAAAAAAATCCCAAGCAGGCTCCCCACTGTCAGCACAGAGCCTGATGCTGGGCTCAGACTCACAAACCCCGAGATCATGACCTGAGCCGAAACCAAGACTCCGCGCTTAACCAGCTGAGCCACGCAGGTGCCCCCAATATTCGAATTGCTAATCAAACATATATTTTTAGAGGGAAAATTTCCCGTTCCTGTGATGAATGCAGAACCATTCCCCCTGCTGGTTACCTGGAGAGGCTGCGTGGCCCTCTTTTGGAAGGCCCCTGAGCCTGCAGGCCTGGTCCGCAGAAGGACCCTGGCCCTGGCCACCAGGGACCACTGGGCCTGATCCATACCCACAGTACAGAATTGCTTCATATGAGGGAAGTGCAGACTCAGCGGGTACCTTGCATGATACTCAAAGGAGCTACATTTGAGGGGCCACCATGAACGTCCTGGATAGCATGCACTGTGTGTTTATTATACCCTGCCACAAGTGAAGGAAAAGGGTCATGAAGAAGGAGCACCTTTCTCTAATTCACACAAAGGCCCCCAGGAGAGCTAGCACAGGGTGTCCCCGGGGGTCAGAGTAGCGGTCTATACTGGTAACTGCCATGCAGTGGGCAGGGCCACTGAAGAGGAAGTCCAGCTGGTCATGGAGGGACTCTCAGGGCTCTTGCTTTGGCCTTGGGGTGGTGCCTCAGGGTTTCAGCTGTAAATGCCCAGGTTGTAGCTTGCATGATTTCTGTGGTCCCCACAGGTGACCAGCATCCATCCCCCCACTGTCCAGGCCACAAAAAGTGGTGCCACCTAGGTTGTGAGCTCTGGGGGAACACATTCTCGGGAGGGTGGAAAGCTCAGGTTGAGTGAGTGGTCAACATTTTCACCCCCAAAGGACTTCCACAGGGGACTCTGAAACTGTGGCCAGGGCAATCAGTCATCAAATGAGCTTAATGCACCGCAGTGGCCCTGGCAGTCAGCCCTGAGTAATCTTAGCAACGGGCCGGTCCTCTCCCAGTCAGGGCTGGAGACACTGGCTGCCCCGCCCCAGGTGTCCCCACACAGGTGTCCTAGGGCAGTGTCCACTTTCTTCTGTACCCTCACATCCAGCACCCCTCCCTGATACTGGTCACCTAGACCAGCTCCTCAGTCACCTGTTTAGAGCTGCTCTGGTTCTTCAAGAACATCGTCATTTCCTGGGTTTCCATGTTCTTGGGGTGACCCTCACCATTGCACCCACCATCCTCCGGAAGAGCTGCAGGTGAAGCACCAGGCAGGTTCAGTCCAGGGAAGGATGTTTCAGGAGTCTTTAGGGATGCGCAGGTAGTAGGGACTAAAGCCAGTCTGTGCAGGTAGGACCCACCGACCCTGTGTCCCCCTATCCCCCAGCCCTGGAAATAAAAGCCCTCAGGCCATCTGTATGTGGCTTGTGAAAGGCAGGGAAAAGGAAGGGGGCGGGGCAGGGAACTGACGGACAGCAGATATGTCTGAGGCCTGGGGCTGTGGACAGACAGACTTGTGGGGGAGGGGCAGCGCCAGCAGGAGCCCACCTCTCAGACCCCCTGTCCCACCCTCAGGATCGCTGGAGTGCAGTGCATGACCGTGCCTGGCTACTCCAAGGGCTTTGGCTACCAGACAGGACAGAGCTTCTCCGGGGAGTTTGACCATGCCTGGAATGCTGTGTACCTGGAGGGGAGATGGCACCTGCTGGACAGCACCTGGGGCAGCGGCCTGGTGGACTCTGCCACCTCCAAATTCACCTTCCTGTAAGTATAAATCTCAGTTCTGTTGCCTGTCTGCTTGGTGGACATGGGGGAGGTGCCAGGTTGAAGCAGCGGGTAGACAAGCCAGGTGGGTGGGGAAGGTGGGCTCTGCTTGCTGCTGGCCACTCCCGCCCTTCCTCCAGCTCTGAGATGAGCCAGCTCCAAGCCGACAGTAAGGGTCCAGACATTTCTGTCACCTCACCCTCCACCGGCAAAAATCCCTCCTCTGGCTCCCGGTAGCACCCTCCACCCAAGTTCTAAAAGCCCAGCATTTGCCCACAGGCCATATGGGAGACGAAAGGCGGGGCTGAGAAGCTTCTTTAGCAGTCTGTAGATTCCCTTCAGGCCTTTGGCCCATTGAGGCCTTTGGCCCATTGACCGTATTACAGCTCTCACTGGGATGCCAGAATTCTCTTCCTGGTGTCTGCTACCACCAGACACCAGGGTTCCTCCTCCTCCTCTCTGGGCTGAATGCAGCCACATCATATCTGTGCGGAAGGGGTTATGGCTTGTAGGAAGGGGTGCTGTGGGTGCACAGAGTCACCGCGAGACACGGTGGGGCAGGGTGCAGGGCACTGGAGCATGTCTGTTCTCCAAGGCTTTGACCAACTGTGGTTTTAACCTAAGGCCGTGACATTCATCCTGGATCATAAATGAGAGCACTGTCTCTGATTTTTGCAGTTTAAATCTCTACAGTTCTGCACACAGACCAAATATAAGCTAAGAGTGAAGCATCCCCATCTCAGATGAACCTCCCAATTCTTCTCTTGATCCCTATCACTAACCTCTAGAGAGCCATGTCTCATTGGCCCCAGGGACCAGAGGAGGGCTGCCCACCCAAGACCTTCCCTGCCTGCCGGCCCTCTGCCCCACTAGCTGCACCTGATCCATTGGTTATGCCTTTGCTCCCTCAAATCTCTGTTTGGCTTTGAGACTAGCAGGAGCCCATTCCCCACCTAGACAGCCCCAATGGACTATGGCCTTCTCTTAAAAGGGGCCTCAGATCCTGCCATGGCTCCTATTTCTGGAAGCAGCCACTGAGGGGCCATCTGCAGTGCTCGTGTTAAGACTGGAGATAGTGGCCCTTCCACTGGGTTGTTGGCAGGACCCCTACTGTGGATGCACTAGGCAAAAGAAGGCCCAAGAGATCCCCTTGCGAGCCCCCGCCTCCTTCTCCACAGAGCTGAGGCCTATCACCCCACATGGCTACTGACCAGCTTCACCCTCCCCCAACCTCTAGCTACAATGAATTCTACTTCCTCACCCATCCTGCACTGTTCATCGAGGACCATTTCCCAGACAACAAGAACTGGCAACTGCTCAAACCTCCTCAATCTCTGAAGCAGTTTGAGAACAACATGTACCACAAGAGTGAATTCTACAACAAAGGGATGCTGAGTGCCCACCCAGAGACTTCGGTGATCAAAACAGGTAAGCCCAAAGCAGGTGGCCAGTGAGGTAGCAGCAGGGACAGAGCAGCCTGCTCTGTACCTCAAGGCATCCGGGCCCCCAGGGGACTTCCCTGCCAGGGCCTGTGAGCTTGCTGTAAGCTGTATGTATGTGCAGGTGCTACTAAGGCAGCCAAGGCCATCAGGGTATCAGGGCAGGATGCAGCCATAGGTCACATTTGCAGGGACAGATGCCTGAGCACACCTACGCATCCTTGCGTAGGAAGTCCTTGGGTTTCCCTAGCCCCTGAGGGCCACACTCACATCCCAACCTGTCAGCAAGTCAGGACTGAAGGATCCGTAGCTAGGTGAGTCTCTCCCAGTGCCCACAGCAGGGAAAGGACTGCCTCAGGCCTGGCTGTACCCACCTCCCAGTTCAGGTCCTCGACAGAAGCTCACTAGCCTGCTCTGTTGTTCCGACCTCCTGGAAAAGAGGACGTGTTGGCCCAGCCAAGCTGGGATCTGTGTATCAGTGGTCTAACCGGCTAGTGGGGGAGCAATGGGGGTCTCCCAGGACAGAGAACTGGGGGAGGTTTTGTTACGGGGAGTGGCTGCTGAGCGGGGTCTTAGGAGCTGGAAGAGAGCAGGCATCACAGTACACAGGGACAGACATGCACTAGCAGGACACAGCAAGCCCTCCAGCACCCCTAGGCTAGGGCTGGCTCCAGAGGAACAGCCTGGCTTCCTCGGCGCCCTTCCCTCTCTAGCCCAAATGCCCCTTGGCTCTGCTTCCCTCCTGGAGGCAGAGTCCAGCCTTTCCCAGCCAACTTCCCTGGGAGTAGGCAGTGCAGGACACCCAGCTGAGCTGTCCCATGGCTGACCTGGACTGACCTTTGCTCCCCGGATCCCCACAGCGGCCTCGGGCACCCAGCCTGGTGTGTTTGTGCGCTCTGAGGTTTACAGGGGCCACCTGTATGTTGAGGGGAGGGGAGGCCACAGAACTGTGGTCACAAGCCTCACAGGGCTGACTCCAGAGGACTTTGTCTTATGTGTGTTCAAGGCCCTCGTGCCTGGTCTGGGGCTGGGAACATAACCTGGACACACTACAGGGCCCAGCACAACCCTGTCAATGCACCTGCCCCCACCCAGCCACCCACCCACCACACACTTTAGCAAAGGACTGCTGGTCAGCACCATCTCTGCTGCATGGGGCCTGGGAAGGCCTGAGCTCACACTGGCTGTTAGCACAGAGAGGTCTGTGCGCGGGTCTGTGGGTGAGCCCCACCCCACACTGCACAGTGATCGGGGTGCAGGGAGCACAGGTGTCCCCACACTCCTTCCAACTGATTTGTCCCTTCCACCTCACAATGGTTGCCGTAACCAGTCTGCTGAGCTCTGGGCTACTTTTTTAAAACTACAAATACCTGGAGGCTCCTGCTGTTAAAATAACAGCATGAGGTTGCTGTCTTTGAGAATGCATTTCGGTGCTTATATCCGATGGGGAGCCTGGTCGGTCTGTTGTGGCCCATGGAACCACAGGGAAGAATGGACCAGGCTACAGCAACATCAAATTAATAGCGGAGTAGAACTTGCCTTTACAAGAGAAACAGAACTGTAAACACTGGGTTTCTTAATATACAGTAATCTCAAATTTGATTCCATATTCATGATGCATATTTAAAGAATTTTTCTTTGTTGGAGCTAGTTTTGTTAAGAGTGGGGACGGGAAGAAAGCAGAAGAGGGAAACAGGTGGGCAAAAGCAGGGAAGGAAGAGGACACAGGATGTAGGGGGTGGAATACCACTGAGACGGATGAGGGGAGGTGGAGGGAAAAGGGATGCAGGGGTGGGTCACAGGCTCCTGCAGAGTCCCTGAAGTCACCAGCCCTTATTTCAAGTCTTCCAGCCATTCAGCTCACCTTTGCCTAGAATCTGCTGGGCCAGGCACCCTGGTCCTTTCCCTGGACAGTCAGGAAAGGAGGCAGGAGTGCAGTTCCCCACAGCCCCACCCCTGCAGGGAAGACAGACATTGCAGAGAACTAATTCATTGCACTGGTGCTAAGTTTCCTGAAGGAGATGCGGAGCTACAAGACAGGCTTCCTGGGAGCTCAACGTCACTTGAGGGCTTGGAAAAAGGCTTTTTTTTTTTTTTTTTTTTTTTTTTGCATTCTTTGCAGTCAGACATTATACTAAGGTCTTACCTGGTTTGGAGGAAAGCAGTGGAGGGAAGAAGACTGTGAAGGCTACTGGATGTGAGGAGGTGTGCCCTGGAGGATGCGAGAGAATGCCCTGTGGTCCCCAAAAGGAGGGTCCTGACTCAGGCCAGGCAGGAGGGACAGGTCTCTCACTGGTCTCCAGTTTGATGGTGACCCACACAAGTGAGCCCAAGAGTGACCAGGTATTTTCCTCGGGGTCCTCGGGCAGCCATGTGGAGGTGCTGGTTGGCACTCCACATCAGACATGAATTCCACAGGATCTCACAGCCAACTCTCATGCAAGATGGAACAGACTGGGTCCGTGAGCAGTTGAAGGCTGAGACAGCTTCTGCCCACTGAATTGGCTTAGAAGAGGAAGCAAAGAGAGAGTAGAGATTCAACCAAGAGAAAGAAAGTAGACAAAGAAAATAGCACCAAAGCACAAAACACTCCACAATTGATATACCAGAAAGGAAAGGGATGGCAGCAAAGATGGGGCGGTGGTCAGCGGGCTGGGAAGAGGGCTAGGCTAGAGAGCATGGTGGGTGAAAGGGGAGAAGAGCACTGCCAGGAGGGCATGCCAGCAGCCCAGACTCTAGGAGTAAGTGACTGAAGTCTTTGGAGAGTGGGGTCAGGGGCCAGAAGAGAGTTACATGGGTGGAGGGGAACTGCAGTGGGGGAATGGGTTGGCAGTGGAAGGTAGGGAAAGGTTTCCGCATGGAGGAAGGTGGGTGAGGCTCTGAAAGGAGCCACCGCCCCTCCCCATGGTCCCGTGAGGCAGGGAGAACCACGTAGGGGAATGCTCACGGGCTATAAAGCCAGAGAACTGGCCACCTGTCCCTGAAAAAGTGACGAGGACAGAGGAAGACAAAACTGGAAGGCACAGGGAGAGGCAGAAGGTGGGTGGATGCAAAAGGCCCTCCCCTTCACCTTTGACCTTTCCAGAGACACACCGAGCCACTTCCCTGTGGGAGGCCTGGGTGGGGGCTCCAGGAGCTAGGAGGCAGCCCCACCCCTTGAGCGCAGCCTTGGGTGGTGAACCATTCCAGCCAGGTTTTAAGGTCCTGCGTTCACCTGAGAGCTGCTGACACTGTAAAGAACAGATGCCAGGAGGGGGAGGTGTGAGTCAAGACTCGAGACTGGAAGGAGACAAAGGGTGCTCTCCAACTGGTCATGGACCCTCTCCCCTGCTCCAAGAACCAGACTAAGCCTCCATGCAACTTTCATCTAATGTGAATCACCTGGGTGGGGCAAGCACATCCAGCCGGGGCAGATTTTCTTTGGAGACCCTCAGCTTTCAGCTCACTCTAAGAGAACCACCCGCAGCTCGGCGGGGAGCCCTTCCAGCGGTGTGCCGCAGCTGGCTCACATCGTGGTCGGTGACATCACTTCGATTGCTTAAAATCCATCGTGCTGAAAGTATTTACACCATGGAAGTGGGCAGCCACTAGAAATTAGGGCTTCCCCCACCCCCACCCCTCGCCCAGAGAGCCAGCTGCTAAACATTTACCAGCAAATCAGCACATACTGGGCCCATCCCACCTGACCCTGGTTCTCTCTCCACAGTGAACGGGAAGGCCACCGTCACCGTTGAGAGCTGCGCCCCCACGCTCTTCATGTTTATGCTCAATGGCAAGCAGGAGCATGGGCTGCTGAGCCTCAGGAAGAACGGGATGAAGCTGGACATATACCCTCCAACCGTGGGCACCCACAAGCTGCAGATCTTTGCCAAAGGCAAGTCTGACATCTACAGCTCGGTGCTGGAGTACACGCTCAAGTGCAACTACGTGGACATCGGCGTCCGGCTGCCAGCTGAGCTGCACCAGCCCGTGGGCCCCAGCTGGTTCTCAGAGCAGATGGGCATCATGAAGCCCTCCCACCCCGACCCCATCATCCACACCAGCGACGGGCGCTGCTCTGTCAGCTTCGGCGTGGAGGAGAGCACCAGCGTCCTGGCTTCCCTGCACGGGGACGAAGGCCCCATCACCGAGGAGACGCAGCGGCGCTACATCTTCCAGACGCAGCGGGAGAAGCGGGCAGAGCTCAAAGTCCAGTTGCCCCAGGCCGGCAAGTTTGCCCTCAAGATCTTTGTCAAGAAGAGGCTGGAGCCGGGCAACTATGTCTTCGTCTTCAATTATCTCCTGTGCTGCACCAACACCAAGGTGAACTGGCCCATGTTCCCCGAGAGCTTTGGCAACTGGGGGCAGGACAATGAGCTGCTGGAGCCTCTGTCGGGCGTGCTTCCTGCCAACCGGAACGTCCCGTTCAAACTGAAGCTACATGGCATCGCCAAAGCCCTGGTGAAGGGGCAGGACACGTGGCCCCTGACCCTGAATCAGGAGGGCTACTGGGAGGGCAGCTGCAACACGGCTGGCTGCCAGGAAGTCTATGTCATGGTGCTGGAGAATGCCAACCACAACTTCTACTCCTACATCCTGAAATACAAAGTGAACGCCCAGTGAGGGCCGGCACCCCGGCCACACCCTCCCAGAGGGCCGAGGCCACACTTGCCCAGGGAGGGCCCAACGGGAAGTGCAGAGAGCCCTGGACACCGAGTCTGCATGAAATCACTTCTAGGCCTCTGCCCCAGTCTCTCCGCTCTGCCGCGGGAGCTGTGACGCTTCTGTTCTGATGGCTGCACTCGGTTGTGGCGGTGGCCGAGGGGACTGAGGCAAAGGCCCTTTAGAAGAAAAAGGTGCTATGTAAATCCAAGGTATTGTAAACTGTACACCACTGCCCAGATGCCCCCTTCTCGTGTTAATGCTGTTGTTGTTTTTATAGGGCTGATGTGGGAAAGCAGGGACATGGCTCAGGCAGAAAGCTTTTCACATGATGGTGAGAGAGTTCTCCTCTGTGCCCAAGAGGGACCTGATCTGCAAGGCTGAGTTATTCTGAATCACAGAGCCCCTTGCTGGCAGCATCAGTGTTTCTCACCAATTCCTGGACCCCCGGGAGGGTTGCACTGCTGTTTTTTTCCCAGACCTGACCGTCTTCAGCATTCCTGCTGCCTCTCGCTCCTCAAGAGCCTTAGAAAAAAGAAGGTGTGAAGAGGGAGCTGGCCGGCCCACGATGGGCTGGAGGCTCCACAATCCCTGTGCATACCTGTGATGTGGCAACAGAAAAGTTACAAGGGGACTCCCGGTGCCCACCCTTGGGTGTCGGGGGTAGAGGGCCCAGGGGTGAAAGATGCCACATTAGCCCTGCCACCTGAGTCTAAGGGTGAGAGACCTCCTACTCTGTGCTCCCAGAGGAATCTAAGGGTCAGTTCAGTCTAGTTAGTTGGTGGCCTTCCAGGCCCTCTCAGAGCCTGACCGCAGGCCCTGGCCTGCAGCTTTCATAAGAAGCCACAAGAGGCTGCTAGAGCCTTGAGGGGGCCTTGTTGGTAACCCTAAACAAAGACCTGGGCAGGGAGGCCAGGCAGGAAGTAGTGCAAATACCGTAGTGCCAAGCAGACTCATGTAAAAACAGGATTATGCCGGCCCCCAGTGGTCCCTACCAGCAAAGCCTGGCTGGGGTTGGGTGGGGGGACCTCCACCTGCTCTGAGAGCAGTTTCTGTGCTCGTCCATATTCCAGCTCCCTTCCTTCCTTTCTCTGACACGAGAGACCCTGGGGTCCTGCCTTCCACGCTTGCTCAGCCCTGGGAGCCTCAGCTGCCCACCAGCCCTCAGCAGCACCTCAGGCCGGTGTTGCCATGGCAACAACCAAGAGGCTGGCTCCTGCAAGGGCAGCGCGAGAGGGAGGGATGGAGAGGCCTTGCGTGGTCACTACAACACCATCCTGGCTCCTGGAGGCCCTGCAGGTGCTCCCTGCCTCCTGGCCTCTCAGCTCTGTGGCCCCTGCCTAACCCAGCACCCCCACCCTGAGAGCTGGCACTGGCCAGCACTGCCCCCACCCCCCACCATTCTAAATGTCCTCAGGCTCAGCCACAGCCAGGGCCAGCCCGATGCTTGTGCCTTCATCCGCACATTTGTGTCTTCAGCAAATGTTCACGGGGCACTTAATATGCACCAGGCACTGTGCTAGATGCTGGGGTTACGGGCAGGACCAAGGGGCCCCTGCCCCTGCCATCTCAGAGCTCAGGGTGAGCAGCAGCAGCCTCCCCTGCACAGGCCTGTCTAAAGCTCCATCCCAACACTTCAGGCCATCATCTCCCTGAAGATCCCCGCTGCCACCCAGCTTGGACCTGGCCCACGGCCACGTTACAGGGAAGCCCGTCCCCTACCAGGCTGGGGGTCCTGGAAATGAAGGGAGTACACCACGAGGGTCTGAGCTCTGCCCTGGCCTATGTCCAGTCCTCTGGCAGGCTCCGCCACCCAGGCATTTGGCACTGCATCACTCATGCCTGGAAAATGCACAAAGGCCCCAGAGGCGGAACTGCTATGCACTAAGACAGGAAAACAAGGGGAGTTTTTACACCCTGAAAACAGCCTCTTTTCACACCTTTGATTTTATGGGCTGAAAGAAATGTGCTGTGTTTTGTCAAAATAGTAAGTGCCTTCTGTGATTCATGTCACTCACTGGACCCAGAGCCATGGCTAGTCCTGATGAGAACGGCATGTATCTTTTTTAAAATAATATAATTAATACCTTCTGGAGCATGCAGAGAATGCCACCCAGCAAAACAGGAGCTGCCCCAGGAACCAAGACAAGGCCCAGCCTCTCAAAGTGTCTGCAGAGCAACCACGTGCCCCCCCACCTTTGTAAAGACAGCTGTAGGCACAGTAAAAAATCACCTGTATTTCTTTCCACTGAAGTAAAAATACATGAAATGAAATCCAATCTTCATGAATTTTTATACGCATGCTGCTCAGGGTAGAATTCGGGGTTGCATTTTGAAATCTTTTATTCAAATCCCCATCTTTGTCTCCTGGCGGTGGGGTCCCAGCGCCTGGTGGAATGACACGGGCGCTCCCTGGTGCCCAATGTGTGGAGCTGCCGGTGAGGAAAACTGTGAGGCTGAGTCTATCACCAGGGTTTTTACGCAGAATCTGAAATATGCTGCTGAGATGTTTGTGTTAAATCCACTGGGTGCTTTCTCGTGGAATCTCGCCGCTTCCTTGTGTGCACACGGAGCACATCTTTGCTACGTACAAGCTGTGAGGTGAGCTTGGGGACTGCCTGGCAGGGTGATAAGACTCAGAATATAATATTGGGGAGTGGTTTGCCCGGAAATCACAACGTGAAATGCAAACCCTGGATATGGGACTAGAAGGGACAGCTTTCACCGCACTCATTACTTTGCCAGTGAAGGATTGAAACTGATCAATCTCAGAGCTTTGGCTGGCACGTCCTAGGGTGGCAGACCTCAGGCCACAGGCAGAAGGGTCCAGAAGGCTGGGGAGGGTCGGGCAGTGGGAGGCAAATGGGCTACAACCACAACTGCAATTACCTTCTTTTCGCTGGTTTCAGAAACGCCAGCAGCACAGCTGGACTCCCGTTTCAATCTGATTATGATCATTGTGAGTTCCCCATATGCTACACTGTCCCACCAAGACAAACTCCTCACAGCCTGCTGAGACTAAAAGGAAATAAATAGATTAACTGAAGCATGAAGGATTTAGGCTAGACATAAAGAACTACTTCCTGTTTTTAAGCAGGAGAGACAAGTTGCCAAGAAAGTTTGTGAAATCCTCTTCTCAAAGGACTTGAAAAGTTTTCCCAGTGGTCGGGGTTTTAGATGCCATGCTAACTGGAAGGACTAAATTCTCTCTAAACCAGTGAATCCTTGAAATACACTAAGTGGCCCGCAGCAAACACAAGGTGAGCGAGGCTGCTGCATCCTTTGCTGTTAGCAGTGTGTTCAAAGGGGGTGTGCGTCTGTGTCCCACATCAGTTTATCTGGGGTCTATCATTTCTTTTCATTTGGAATAAGTAGCTGGAAATCTTAAGAGGTGATTACTTTTCATAACGTGTGTGTTGAGTTGTGGGGGCCAGTGGCTGTTGCGTATGCTTTCCCCACATTGTTGCTGGTGTTGTTTTTCAATAAAATTTATATTCATTTTTATCCAACAATGTAATTATCGATCTGTTCTTATCACTGCTCTCACAAGGGGGTAAATAGGAAAAAACACTTTCATGTTCAAAGGGAGCCCAGGCGGGGGCGGGGGCGGGGGGGGTGGGGTGGAAATCAATGTCCCATCGGTGAGGTGCAAATGCAATGTCAGGCAAATAGCTATTTCACGTTAAAGAAAACATAATTGGGTTAGCTCCAGCCCCTCTCTGGCTCACATGCCTTTGAAGAACATGAAGGCAGTGTTTCTTTCACTGAATCTTGTTTAACTTGAAAATTTTAAAGTCAATCCTAATTTCTGTTATCAGGAGGAGAAAAAAAAGTACCCAAAATGCCTACCAGCCTGCTTGTTTTGTTGTTTTCACTATATATATTTCTTGATTTTCATATCCATACAGAAACTTCCAGTAGGTTACCTAAACAGACTATTCATAAATTAGACATTTAGGGAAATAGAGAAAATGAAAATGTAGACCTCTGAAAAGCTGCCGTAACCATGGAGACCATCCTCGTAGCTGTAGTGTGAAGGACAAAAAGAACTTGTGTTCCCAAACCTGGCCTCGTCGTGTCCCTCCCTGCTAGATCCACAAACATGAGCCCCAGCACACTTCTCCCAAGGAAGAAGGCCCACGGACGGGTAGGGCCATGTCTTTAATAGCATATGAAGGGGAAGTTAGAAGAAAGTCTCCCACATTAATAGGAGGAGGAACTCTTAAATTATTAGAACAGTCTGGAAATGCCAACCCCGAGGCTGGAACGGATGACCTCTAACGTCCCTTCCAGTCCGGAGAGTTTGTGATGCTGTGTCTCTGTGAACAAATGCTGGCAGGTGGTAGACCTGAGATTGTCAGTTTCGGAACATCTGAAGGGCCCTGCTGTGTTAAGAGCCTGCCCTGCAGCCCCCAGCAGACTGCGCTGCCAGCTCCTCTCTTGCCTGAGGGCATGGGGCTGGAGAAAACCCAGCAGCGGGACCAAAGGGAAAGCAACAGCGCCTGACAGGATGCTGCTTCTCTCTGATTTTGCAAGCAGAACGAAAGAAAACTAAAAGTCAGGGAGCAATTGGGATGCTCTCCCTTGGATGTCCCGCAGGCATCCCCAAGTCAAAAGATACTGAAGTCACTTTTCTCCCCCAAATTACCTCCAACTCCTCCTGGGTCCCCAACACAGTAAATACATCCCCACCCCCCAGGTACCTAAGTCAGACTTATGATGGTCACTAGTGACTCCTTCATTCCCCTCAATGATGAAATCTCGTCCATTGTGACCCACTCTCCCACCCCCACATCCACTGCACTCCCACAGCTTTGCCCTAATTCAGGCCTTTGCCATCTCTCAGCCATGCTGTGGTGATTGCTTTCCATGATGACCCGAGGCCCCCCCCCACCACCTGATCCATGACTCCCCATGTTTCCTCTTGTAAGAACACCAGGACTATTGGTGTATTAAGCCAAGGTTTCCTTGAAAGCCTCCCAGAAGAATTTCACCATCTCAGGAGAAAGCATAATTTGTGTCAGGTGCAGGTAGAAAAGGTAGGTCTTCAAACAAAAACTGGTTTTAACAGAGGGGCAGAAACTCCTCCTTTTTCTGGACTCTGAAGAGGCCAGGTGCTGAGGTCTTCACTCCTGGGCAGTACTGTGGAGGATGGCTCATAGCACCACAGCCAAATGGGGATGTGTGACCGTAAGTGGTGGAGCCTAGCCCGAAGGTTAGCAAGCTACACTTTGTAAATCAGATTATCCATATCCTGTGGCTCATAGATTTCCTTGTTCTCCTCCTGGAACCAACAACAGTATCGAGCGTATGTTCAAATTTACCCCTTGGATTCCCTGGCAAGCAGTTTCTGAGACAGAGTTAGGAATGCACACAGGGTATCAGAGGGTAATACCTGCAAAAGATAAAAATGGAGGAAGCAGGATCAGGCAGGGAGAACTTCAGGCAGTGGTCCAAGTCTCAGACAACACAACAGAAGAGTCCCTTGTTGTGCAGAAACGGCCAGGCCAGACCCTAGTCTGCTCAGTCACTGGCTGGGGGCTGCTCAGAAAGAGCTCGGCCTCAGTTCAAAAGTGAAGGCAGACATATGATTTCTGATCCAGCATGTAAGAAGCTTCGAAGCCATCACTCCCTCCTAACAGGTAAAAAGCTGACAAACTGAAAAATCAACGGCCCTTCTTATGTCTGTAGGACAAGTGAGGTCATGTCACAAGGTAAACTGGAGAGACTGACAGGTGGTACAGAGAATCAGAACCCACCAGAGCAGAAACCTCCATGGGAAGCATGGTCTGGATGGGACAACCTGAATTGTAATTGACAAATTGCTGGGGCTCCATGTGGACAACTTTGAGAGTTGAAAACTCTCCAGGGACCCAATCATCAGGGCCCCCATATTTTTTTGAGTTTTATCTCCCAGATCTCCACTGGGTCCCACCAGGCATATCAGAGAAAAATCCCCTCCTGTATCTGGAGTGAGAGAATGGACCCCATCCACAGGCAGAAAATCAGTAAAGACATAGTAGAACTCAACACCACCCACAAACTACTGGATATAATTGACACCGATAGACTACTTCACCCAACAACAGCATATTACACCTTATTTCCAAGCTCACATGGAATATTCACCAAGAGAGACCACATTCTGGGCCATAAAGCACACCTCAACCAATTTAAAAGAACAGAAATCATGTGCTGTCTGCTCTCAGACCACAGTGGAATTAAACTGGACATCATTAACAGAAAGATAACTGGAAAACTTCAATTTTTTTTCAGATTAAACAACACACTTCTAAATAGCTAATGGGTCAAAGAAGAAATCTCCAGGGAAATTTTAAAATATTTTGAACTACATGGCAATGAAAACAAAACTTTTCAAAATTTGAGAAATGCGGCAAAAGCTCTTTTTAGTAGGAAATTTAGAGCATTGAAGGCACATATTAGAAAAGAAAAAAACTCTTAAAATCAATTTACATTAGCTTCCACATTAGGAAACTAGAAAAACAAGAGCAACAGAAGCAGAAGAAAGGAAATAATTTTAAAAGAACTAAAATCAATAAATGGAAAACAAGAAATCAACAGAGAAAATCAGCAAAGTCAAAAGCTTGGTTCTTTGCAAAGATCAATAATATCTATAATCATCTAGCCAGGCTAGCTAAGAAAAAAGGATACAATTACCAATATCAGAAGTGGAAGAGGGAGTATCACTACAGATCCCATGCACATTAAAAGTATAATAAAGGAATACCATGAATAACTCTAGGCCCACAAATTTGATAGCTTAGGCTAGCAAATGGTCCAGTTCCTTGCAAGACACAATCTTCCAAAATTCACAAGAAGAAATAAGTGATCTGAATAGGCCTATAATCTATTAAAGAAATTGAGTCAATAATCAATAACCCTCTACAAAGAAAGCTCCATGGCCAGATATAGGTGCACTGGCGAATTCTACCAAACATTTAAGAAAGAGGGTATACCAATTTATTACAATCTCTTTCAGAAGATAGAAGCAGAGGGCTTACTTCCTAACTCATCTGAGGCCAGCATTATCATAAGACCAAAACCAAAGACGTTATAAGAAAACAACACATTAATATCTCTCATCAACACAGATATAAAAAATCTTCCCCCCAAATCAGCAACTTGAATCAAACAATGTCTAAAAGCTAAGGCCGGGGCGCCTGGGTGGCGCAGTCGGTTAAGCGTCCGACTTCAGCTCAGGTCACGATCTCGCGGTCTGTGAGTTCGAGCCCCGCGTCTGGCTCTGGGCTGATGGCTCAGAGCCTGGAGCCTGCTTCCGATTCTGTGTCTCCCTCTCTCTCTGCCCCTCCCCCATTCATGCTCTGTCTCTCTCTGTCTCAAAAATAAATAAACGTTAAAAAAAATAAATAAATAAAATAAAAGCTAAGGCCGACACTGAAGATGCTGCCAACTGGAAGCTCTAAACTATCTGATACAATACACGCCTTGCAGATAATCAGCAAGTTCTCTCTTGAAGGGAAATCTGAGCAGCACCCCTCTGTGTCTGCCACGGAAGATTCAGATAAGAACGGGTGGAGGTTCTAGGAGGGGGGCAGAAGATTCCAAAGCCATCTGGGATCCAGCGATCATTGGTGAAATGTCACCAAAGGGTTTGTCAAAGGGGCGGGCTCCATGTCTGGCTGTCTCTGCCCAGGAGGAATGCATTCCCCAAGAGCCACCTTCAAGGTGCTGTGGACCAATTTGATAGAAGGCAGCTTCTTCCTTCCCTCTCCTCCTTGGCCTCCTGGATCCTGTCAACCAGGACAACCTCAACACTAAAGCCAGAAGGATCTGCTCATATTATACTCTTACTTAAAACCTGCTGACGACTCCCCATTGTCTAAGGGATAAGATTCAGTTCCCCATTGTCTTAGTCTGTTCTGGCTCCTATAATGGATACCACAGATTGGGTGGCTAATCAACAACAGAAATTCATTGCTTATGGGCACCTGGGTGGTTCAACTGGTTGAGCATCTGACTTTGGCTCAGGTCATGATCTCGCAGTTCATGAATTTGAGCCTCACATCAGGCTAGCTGCTGACAGTGCAGAGCCCACTTCGGATCCTATGTCCCCTCCTCTCTCTGCCCCTCTCCTGCTCTCTCTCTCTGTCTCTCTTAAAAAAAAAAAAAAACACAATCCAAATTCATTGCTTACAGTTCTGGAGGAAATCTGAGATCAACTCATTCACAGATTTGGTGTTTGGTGAGAACACACTTCCTGATGGTTCTCTTCTCCTCGTGTCCTCACATGGTGGAAGGGGCAAGGGAGCTCTCTGGAGTCTCTTTATAAGGACACTAATACCATTCATGAGGGTTCCACCCTTATGACCCAATCACCTTCCAAAGGCCTCATCTTGAAACACTATCATCTTGGGGATTTGGTCTCAACCATGAATTTGGGGGAGGGGTACAAACATTCAATCTATAGCACGCACTCTGGCTTCACAATGTTTTCTCTACTTTAGCTAGAGATTCCATGAGATGCTTCTTGCAAAAATTAACTACACAACACCAGGCAGGCCATGGACCCTCATACCACCATGTTTTGTTTTGTCTTTTAAGAGAGAGAGAGGGCACAAATGGGGGAGAGGGGCAGAGGGAGAGAGAGAGAGAGAGAGAGAGAGAGAGAGAGAGAGAGAGAGAGAGAGAGAATCTTAAGCAGGCTCCAGGCTCAGTGGGCAGGCGTGATCCCACAACTCTGGGATCATGACCTGAGCCGAAATCAAGAGTCAGATGCTCAACCGACTGAGCCACCCAGGCACTGCACGCCCGCCCCCCCCCCCATACTTTTTACACATGCTGTTCTTTCTCACTGGAAATCCCCTCCCTCCCCCTCTCTCTGGAGAAGCCCTGCCTGGTCTTCAGGGATCCAAACCAACCCCAGATCTTTTGTCAGCCCTTCCTTAGCCTTCCCACTAACCAATCTCATGTGGAATTATCTGCCCACCTTCCCTGTTCCACTTAGCACTTTGTCAGCTCATCTGTTAACCAGGTACTTTCTACATGATTTATGTGATTGTGGGGGTTGTTGGAGGTTCCACACACTTAGTCATGAATTGTTTGAACACAGATACTTTGGTTTTTCTCCATGGCACAAAATAGTGGTTTGATAAATGCTGGGCAAGTGTTTCATTGGGAAAACAGAGAGGAAAGATGAAGACAGGACCAGCAAAGTAACGTAACTCAGCAGTCCAGTAACCAATTCACTGACATTTGTTGAAATGTTTCCAATTCACCAAGACTGGCCCCATGCCTTTTGCCCAGCTCTGGACACCACAGCCTGAACTTGAGGAGAATCTAAGATGCTCTCGGGGGGGCCACACCCCAGGAAGGGCTGGGAACCCGAGGCAGGGGAGATACTGGAATGACCACCCTGGGGATGGTGGGGGAGGTAGTTCATGGTGGTCTTTAAAGAAGTGGGTGAACTTTTTACCAAGACCAGCAGCCCACACTTACTTCTGAGGCTCTAAAGAGAACACATGCATATTCCACAGAACAGGACTCAAACAAAGGGCATCAGCTTGACAAGAGAAAAATGGTCACCCTGTGTGTGAATGTGGGTGGCAGGGGGTGGTCAGGACTCTTTGTCCATGAATAGCTTCATGGAATTGCCTTTCCTCTCCCTAATTGTGGATCCTGGCCCAGATTTCCCCTTCCAGGACCCTATTTAAAGGAGATTCTATAGCCTAAGCTCAGTGCTTCTGTTTAGTAGCACATAAATATAGCTCAAGGCATCTGCAGCCCTCCCCACACCAATCCCAACAGAGCAAACTAGCCCACTAACAACCAGTCAGCTGCCCAACCATAGGTCCAAGGATGGTCTGGAGGCCTCCCAATGCCTCTGGGCTCCAGGGAGATGCCACCCAACATACCCACTTGGAGCTCACAAGTGCACGCAGGTATACACCACCCCAGGAAGAAGGAGCCCAGGCTGGACGTTCCTGCTGTTTCATCTCATGTCATGATTAAATGACACCTGCATTTGGAATAAATGATCAGTAAGTTTCTGAAGTAAACATCAATTTGTCATTTCAAAAGAGAATTCCTAGATCACTGGATTTATTTCCAGGGCTGTTGACCAAAAAGGCTGTTGAGTTACAACATCCAGAGCAGTCATTTCCCTCTTTTTCTCAACTGAGTACAAAATACATGCCCAGCAGCAAGTTTCTCTGCCTTGTGGGAAATGTATGTTTACAGGAAGACAGAAACTGCCACCAGCCGGGAGCACTCGCACTGTTTGCCACCAGGAAGCCATCAGGGCACCAGATCGATCAGAGGAGTACCCTTCTTCTCAAGGAACACATGGCCCTCAGCTTGCGCTGAGATTGCTTTGTTTCCATCAGGAGGGATGGCTGACTGCCTCTCTGACACAAGGAATCAGACATCACTGCACCCCGGCTGTGCAGGGACGGAGGCCGTGGCGCCCTGCCCCGGGTGGCAGACAGGACTGTGGAGATGCTTGGGGCATGAGGGCACAGGAGCAGCCACAGCCCTGAACAGCCAAGAACAATTGGGCCACATGATTAATGAAGTACAGATGTAAGGGCCCCGGCAGCTCCCACATGGACAAAGAATGGTGACAGGGGAAAACGGGGGGATGTTTATTTAAATCGAAATAACTGCAGGATTACAAATTGCTCCCTGAACACTGGCTGCTGTATGTGTATGTACGTGAAACCAAGGGGATGGGAAAGTTTACATTTATTATACTACAAAATTAGGTGTAGCCAAGACGCCTGAGGCATTTAGAGGCTGTCCCCTCCCCTGCCCATATCCTTTGTGATGGTTCCGCCCTTGGGACTTGGGCAAACGTGGGCACCATGAACCCTCTGGCCTCCATTTCTTCAGCAGCGGATCTCCTTCCCCACCTCCCAGGAGAAACACAGTGAAGAGAACACGTTAACCTGATTGCGGGAGGAAATACACTCTGTCAGTAAAAGCTTCACTTGAAATTTTTAAAGCTCAGCAAGAGTGTTAAAAGTCCATTTTAAAAAGAAGAGAATGGGCCTCTTTCTGGAAAGATGTCCTCTTAGCTGCTGGTCCCGTTTGACTGAAAGCTGTCTTGCGCCATCAGGAGCCATTAATGTATGATCGAAGCCATGGTTTCTTTCTGTAAATATTGGTTCAACTTGGGGAAGCTCTGCAGCTAGCTGAACAGCCCTTCTCACTGAGCTCTGGCCGGCCCAAGGCCAGGGAAGGCCTGTAGCTCAGACCCTGTCTGCCAACGTCAGGCTGGCATAACAGGAACGCAACCCCCTGGGTCCCGTCTTAGCTCGGCCACTTCCCTCTGCTTTCGGCAAGTTACTGATCCTCCCTGTCTTGGTTTCCTCAGCGGTGAACTAGGGATAATCAAAGCGCTCAGCATGCAAGTTTCTTATGGGGACTGAATGAGGTAACATGAATACAGTGAACAGAAGAGCCCCTGACACATAGTTCCTGCTTGGTGAGTGTCAGCTGTCATCACTGCCACACCATGGGTGTCCTCAGCATTATGAGGATGATATTAAAGGGCCATGTGTTGTTCCCAGTGCAGTGTTGAATCCAAACATCCCAGGCTCCTCCTGAAATCCTAGTCATCACTGATTCTAGCCTCTAAGAGCAGAAATCCTGTCTCCACCACTTGGCCACCTACCTCTCCTAGAATCTTCCAGAGACCAGGAGCTCATCTGTCCATGAAACAGCTATTCCCTTCCTAAACAGCTCTGTTAAAAGACCTTCCCTCTAGGTAACTGCCTTAAATTCAAGCAGTTGAGCCAATCCACCCCCTGGTCCATGAACATACCTAGAATTTTCCAAGATCACTAGATGACAGGCATCCTGAGCCACCGGTACAAAACCCAGCTCATCCAGGGTTTCTGGGAGTTGGCTGGAACAGCTGTAATCTACCTAGACAAGGAAGGAGAGTCCAAAGACAGGTAAAGAAAAGGAAAATCTCCCACTCAAGAGAGCCTGCCAGCGCATCTGAAACCACATGAAGAAAAGTAATGGTTAGAAAATATATACGATTTGCATACTGTATGGTGAGACCACCCCAAGCCCTTATCCCACATAATGCCCCTGGCTGCCTTATACCCTCCAAACATTTCTTCTTTGAGAAAACTAACCAATCCAAGGTCTCCAGTGACAGGACCAGGACCCTATTAGACCTCTAGGGATTCCTCTAGGATCCCTCCCCATGCGTGCACACACAAACACACACACACACACACACACACACACACACACACACTCACATGCAGGTATTCATATGCACATACACACACATATACACACACATGCATGCACACACACACGCAACTCACACACAGAGTTTGCAAATGGCATCTATGGTGGTTTTACTTTATTTTTTTACTATTTTATTTTATATTATTTTTTGAGAGAGTGAGGTACATTCGAGGAGCAGAGGAGAGAATCTTAAGCAGGCTCCATGCCCAGTGTGGAGCCTAATGTGGGGCTCAGTCTCATGCCCCTGAGATCATGACCTGAGCTGAAATCAAGAGTCAGATGCTCAACTGACTTAGCCATCCAGGTGCCCCTGTGGTGGTTTTAAAATACTTTTACAGATTCGTTGGTACTCCTCCCTTCCTAAGGTAGAGCCTAATCTGCATCCCCTTAAGTGGGAGCTACACTTAGTGACTCTCTTCTAACAATTAGAATGTGACAGAAATAACAGTGTGTGATGTTCAAGATTACGACATATAAGGCATTACCACTTCCTCCTGTAAGCCAAGAACAGTGTGCACTGGGACCAGGAAGCTCCTACAGAAAGGGAAGACAAGGGGGGTACTCAGGAGGATGGTAATGGACAAATCTGGGGAACAGCTGCATGACAATGAGGATGGACACGGTCTAGAAAGGAAGAGGGCAGACCAGTCCAGGAGGCATATCACAGGAAAAAATAAAATGGGACCACTAAATTAGTTACCCGAGGTACTGGGGCTATTTTACAGTGACATTGAGGAGTTTGCAGGACTATTTGGTGAAAGCTATGATGAAAACAAAGCAAATACTAATTTCATGAAGAAATATTGTACAAAAAAGTCATATTAATCATGGTATATATTATATGTGGGTATTTACAGGGTCATAATATGTAAAGGTCAAGTACTGATTTGCATTAGACACTGTGTTTGGATATCTCCTGCCATTCTAGCCCTGCCCATCTTTTCCATCTTCCAATTTTGAGGCTGAGGTAGGAAATTCTTCCTTTCTCTCAGTAGTAATGTTTAGTAGATTTTGTGTTCAGTAATGTCTTTTGTTAGATATATTTTTAGGTATTTACAGGTGTATTTTCATGATGTGGTAAATGGCATAAATTTTAAAGTACATTTTCTAATTGTTTCTAGCATATGGACATACAGATTATACTACATGAAGTCATGCTGTGCATTCTTTGTGGGTGAGCAAAAATATAGCTATAACAAATACAAAAATATAGTTGTGAGATGTTAACACCATCACTAGGACAGCACTTGCTTCTTGGAGACAGAAGAAAGGCATGGAATTAGACCAAAACTAAGACATTTTCAGTAGTCTTTTATTCTATGTAATTTTGAAGAATGTATGTTGAAATGTTGGCATTCATTAAATTCAGGGGCAAAGAAATCATCCGTGCCACCATTAAAAAAAATAATAATCTTTGCCTAAACCAGGGTCTCAAAGATTTTGTTTTCTTCTACAAGTTTTATGGTTTTAGCTCTTTTTTTTATTGTTTTAAAAGTTTATTTATATTTGAGAGAGAGACAGACAGAATGCAACTGGAGGAGGAGCAGAGAGAGAGGGAGACAGGATCTGAAGCAGCCTCCAGGCTCCAGGCTGTCAGCACAGAGCCCGACATGGGGCTTAAGCTCACAAGCCAAGCCATGAGATCATGACCTGAGCCGAAGTCGGATGCTTAACTGACTGAGCCACCCAGGTGCTCCTGGTTTAACTCTTAAAGAAGTCCACTCTATTGCAAGATGAGCCCCATTCTCCATTGAGGATGGAACACATGGCGGGCAGCCACCTTCTGTGGCATCAGTTTCCCCGGGAGCCCTGCAGGCAAGAAAGATGACCCTTCCTCCTGCTGCCTTGCTACCCCCTGAGGGGCCTTGCCAGGGATAATGGAGCCTGGTACCAGGTCATCCTTATCACCCCAATACTGGTGTGGGCAGAGGTTGAAAACTACTGCTCAGCATGCAGTATTTAAAAAAAAAAAAAAAAGTTAATCAGTGCCAACATTTAAAAATCAGGAAAATCACACCGAAATCTGGCCAGCATTTCTCCAGAAACCTGTGAGCATCTGCATTGCAATGCAGCCCCCACCCCTCCTTTGGATGAGCTGGCTGTCTGGGTTGCATCACACCTGCCCCTCTGACTCCCAGACCCTGAGGCCAGGGTCAGATGCCTGAGTGGATGCTTTCCTACAGCTGCCCTCTTTGGTGTTACCTACAAGGCTCCATCTACAGCTTTTCCATCCTCTTCCCTACTCAGCCTCTCACCTGGTCTCCTGACAGCCTTGCTGAGTAAGGATCAGAGTCCACTCTCTGCATATGAGGAAAATGCCCAAGGGCGTACAGCTGCTAAGTGGTGAGCTGGCTTTGAGGTGCTCCTCCCTGCTCTGAGACTCCATTCTCTGGGCCCCATCGCCCTGGGCACTGGGGCTATCTTTAAGCACTTTTTAAGATACAAAGTGCTCAGGGCGCAGGTGTGTTACTAGGCCGCCAGGCACACCTGTCAGGTTCTGCGAGTGTGAAGGGAGTTGGGGTCTGTGTCACCTGCGCTGGCACCTGCAGGGAGTAGCAGGTGCTCAGGCTCCTAGCTGAGGGGTTTGCTTGATTAAATGTTTGACGAATGAACTAATAAATGGATGAGCTGTCATCTGAGTAGCTCACGTATATTTAACCATTAATCAAAATAGATTTTAACTGCAGAAATATTTTAGCTGAGGCATATAAAGGAAGAGGAGGAGGGGCAGGCCCATGACGTGCCAGAACTCATGGCAGGCTCCGCCATGAGGCCCTCTCATCTCAACACTGAACATTTTGAAGAAGACTTCACATAAAAAGCATAGACAGTAATATTTGTACAACCCTCTGGGGTAAACAAGAGAGGATTTAAAGGTGTCTATGTGGGACAAAATTCATCGATTTTCTCTGAAATATGTAATTATGATGATAAAGATAAAATGCAAATATTAGAAGACATTGAATTTATATGATTTATATGATCTAGTATGACTTAATATAGTCTTTTTAAAAAATTTTTAATGAAAACCCTGAGCTTTCTTTTGTGACTTTAACTTTCTATATAAGGACTTATGCTTGAAACCATTATGCACAATTCCTGATCAAGGCATTTTGAATTAACAATGTCTTTAAATTCTTCATACAGACCCTGACAAGGAACTTTGCCAAGTAGTGATAATGCTCTTTACAACAACAATTTGAAGATTACAACAATACAGATTGTATTTCAAGACTCTAACTGTAATTCCTTTCTTGACAAATTTAACGTTGAAGTTTCTAGTAATATTATGGATAGACTTGAATCCAATCAAACACTTTTAGATCCAGTGTTAACAACGTGAAATGCTAATTTGGACAACTTCTGTTTCTCGTTGGAGCCGTCAACCTGTAGCTTAGCTTGTGATAAGAAGTGACAGGGTACACCGGTAGACAGCTACAACTATCAGACCATTGCTGGAAAATAATTGCCTTGTTTGCAGGCAGACAAGAGTCTTGTTAGGGCAAGAGTCCAAGATACAGGTCTTGAGATTCCAGAAAGATTCAGACTATTGGATTGTTCTGTGAAGACAGAGATTTGAGACTGCTTGCAGGGTTGCACCCACGAGAACACCACCAGGCACCCCTACGTCAACCACCCCTCACCTGTCTCTTGCCCCGCAGTCCCCAGGTGGCTCCACTTGGGATGCAAAATTCCCTTTTGCCTTTAGCCTAAAATTGCCTTTAGCACCTTGTCTACAGAAGACAGTGGCACCCTCTGCAGCTCTGTCAAAGATGTTCAAGTGGTCCAGCTTCTCCCTGGTCACATCCAGCAAGCCCAAGATTCCACACATCACTCATTGGGCTTGTCACCTCTATGGACTATCGGCTCTATGGCCAAACCTAGCTCTCCTCTGAGGAGCCCCAGGCCAGGAGCTCTGCCCATCCCAGACTTGACCTGGCTGCCCCAAATGCTGAGGACTCCCAAGACTCCAGGCACCCCAATAATCCAGGTGTGATGCTCTGGCCTGCCAATGAACAACACTTGTTCTCCAAGATGCCTAAAGGTATGCCATGAATTAAAAAAAAAAAAAAAAAGTTTCCTTGTGTAAGTCAGGGATACTAAGTACAAATAGTACCCCCTCTACCCAAGTGTGTGTTCACAGAGAACAAGACTGACCAGGTGTGAGGTAAACCTTATAAAGTTCTAAGCCTCTATATTCTCTCTCTCTCTTTTTTTTTAATGTTTGTTTATTTTTTGAGAGAGAGACAGAGCATGAGCTGGGGAGGGGCAGAGAGAAAGGGAAACACAGAATCCGAAGCAGGCTCCAGGCTCTGAGCTGTAAGCACAGAGCCCGACGTGGGGCCTGAACCCACAAACTATGAGGTCATGACCTGATCCGAAGTCAGACGCTTAACCGACTGAGCCACCTGGTGCCCCTAAGCCTCTCCATTCTTAACCTGGAGTTCACAGACCCCCTACCAAGGTGCTTAAGGATGGAATTCATGGGCGCCTGGGTGGCTCAGTCGGTTAAGCGTCCGACTTCGGCTCAGGTCACGATCACGCGGTCCGCGAGTTCGAGCCCCGCGTCGGGCTCTGGGCTGATGGCTCAGAGCCTGGAGCCTGCTTCCGATTCTGTGTTTCCCTCTCTCTCTGCCCCTCCCCCGTTCATGCTGTGTCTCTCTCTGTCTCAAAAATAAATAAACGTTAAAAAAATTTTTTTTAAAAAAAAGGATGGAATTTAGGAGTCCATGAACTTGGATGGGAAAAATTGACATCCTAATTCTCAGTAAGCTCTAACTGAAATTTAGTTTTTATTCCATTAAGAATATAGACCATAAACCACAGCAGCTACCAGTACCTGGAGCTTTATTCCAGTAGAAATCACAGATATTTTTATATCTCATTACACTTGTTGTAGACATCTCAAAACATGATTTTCATGAGTCACTGCTTTGAAAGCATAGTAGGAGCCAGACCCGCCACGCAATCTTGTTATTTAATGAGTTAATAAAGAAGTATACAGAATACTGTGTTACAAATCTGTTTTGTCTCAGGTTTTGATAACAGAACGTCAAAATAATTGGCTTTCCTTTTAACACTAGGTATTTTATTTTATGCACGTAGTCATGATTTTGAGGTGTCCATAGGCTTCACCACTCTGTCACAGGAGTCCCTGGCACACAAAAGGTCGAGAACTGTAAGTGCCTAAGGTCACCAGCTCCCAGTGCTTTGGGAGGCAATAGAGGAGGCACTGGGAGAGAGCTGGAGGGCTGGAAGGATCTTGGCCAGTGAAGGGAAGAGTTCTCCCAATTCTGTACTGGCCCTAGGGGATACGATATGCAGCATTTCTCATTCCGCTTGGGCATATTTCTACGGAACATGTATTAACACTGAAAAATTTCATATCTCTGGAAAACAGCTTGAAATATATGGATTTAGGGAATGGCTTAGCCTGAGAAAACACTGGAATTGCTTGGTGTTCTTTAAAAAAGTGATAGTTGGGGCGCCTGGGTGGCGCAGTCGGTTAAGCGTCCGACTTCAGCCAGGTCACGATCTCGCGGTCCGTGAGTTCGAGCCCCGCGTCAGGCTCTGGGCTGATGGCTCGGAGCCTGGAGCCTGTTTCCGATTCTGTGTCTCCCTCTCTCTCTGCCCCTCCCCCATTCATGCTCTGTCTCTCTCTGTCCCAAAAATAAATAAAAAACGTTGAAAAAAAAAAATTTTTATAAAAAAGTGATAGTAATCAGGAATGCAAGCTGGTGCAGCCACTCTGGAAAACAGTATGGAGGTTCCTCAAAAAACTAAAAACAGAACTACCCTACGACCCAGCAATTGCACTACTAGGCATTTATCCACGGGATACAGGTGTGCTGTTTCGAAGTGACACATGCACCCCCATGTTTATAGCAGCACTATCAACAATAGCCAAAGTATGGAAAGAGCCCAAATGTCCATCAATGGATGAATGGATAAAGACGATGTGGTATATATCTACAATGGAGTATTACTCAGCAATCAAAAAGAATGAAATCTTGCCATTTGCAATTAAGTGGATGGACCTGGAAGGCATTAAGCTAAGTGAAATTAGTCAGAGAAAGACAAACATCATATGACTTCACTCATATGAGGACTTTAAGAGACAAAACAGATGAACATAAGGGAAGGGAAACAAAAATCATATAAAAATAGGGAGGGGGACAAAACAGAAGAGACTCATAAATATGGAGAACAAACTGAGGGTTACTGGAGGGGTCGTGGGAGGGGGGATGGGCTAAATGGGTAAGGGGCACTAAGGAATCTCCTCCTGAAACCAGTGTTGCACTATATGCTAATTTGGATGTAAATTTAAAAAAATAAAAAATAAAACAAGTTAATAAAAAAAATCACTAAAAAAAGAGAACACATTTGTGTACCTCAAATCCAAAAAAATAAAAAATTAAAAAGTGATAGTATTAAGACCTTTTGGAGCAAAATAAAAAAGATCAGGTGATGCCTTCTCACTATACAAATGGAAGTTTTTGCAGGAGGTAGCCCGCTGAACATACCAGCTACCTAGAATCTTTCCTATCCTTCACTCACGGTCCAGGACTTAATATGAACAGGTCAGGATTCCACGCTGGGCTGTCAGCCAGGAGGGGGATCACTGGGGAAACCACTGGGCTCCTGCCCAGCCACCACTCTGTTGGGTTATACGGGGACCTGCACAGTTGGAGTACATGCTCCTGCTGGGAGCAGGCTATATCCTCCATCACAGTTGAAATTAATTGGTAGAAAACACTTCTTGCCTTGTTTGTAGCATTTAATTTTGGGCTGAGGACCTGAAACATGTGTTCTAGATTGCAGAAAGATTCGGGGACTGGCATGTTATCCAACAGGGGTAAGACAAATCCAAGAGATGGAATCCCAAGAGGTCCTCGTTGCCTCCCAAAGCCAGTGCCATGGGAATTAGGACAGCTCTGGGAACTGGCAATTAGCTCAGCCACACCAGATGCCTCCCAAAGGAGTGGTTGTTCCACAAAAGCACTGGGCAAACTAGTGTCAAACGGTCTTAGCTGATCTGTGTTCCAGAGCTGAAGCAATGAAGAGGTTTATGTAATGGATCTGGCTTTCCTTTCTCTGTTTTTCCCAGTCATGCTTGGAGAGCTATTGGAGGATTTGCCAAGCAGTCTTAGTGCACATGTCCCATATTCACACACTTCCCCATCATTGTAGCGCTCTCTGAAACGTTCTGGACGCAGTCCTCCTCACCACTGAGGTTCATGCCAAGCATTCCTGTAGCCCCTCCATACAAGATACTTAGCCAAAAAGTGCTGCCTGGCTGATTATTATGGACTTTGCTGCCGGGACCCTCAGTAATCCTGGAAACTGCTCCCCTCACAGGCAGCGTAAGACCACGCCCTGGAGGGAGAGCAGGAGGCTTACAGCATGCCCAGCTTGCGGCAAAGCCCTTACTCACATCATCTTGGAGGTGAGGAACTGCCTCCACTCACAAGCAATCATGCAGACAGAGCTTGGTCACCCGTTCTCTGAAGAAGGCTACCACTGTTACTCCTGAATGGGCGCGCAGAGCAGAAAACATGAAACTTTGGCATGCATTGTGCTGTGATGTGTTCTGAATATAAACTTGAATTTTTTAGGCATTGCTATGCATCAGGAAGGCTTTTTTTGGGTAACACCTTTATTAAGATATAACCCACATACCATACAATTCACCCATTTAGAGCATATAATTCAATAGTTTTTTGGTTGTTACATTCAGACTTGTGCAACAATCAATTGTAGAACACTCCCATAACCTCCAAAAGACACCCCTTACTCTTTAGTCTTCAACCTCCCCCACCTTCCCCCCCTCCCCGCCACCCCTAGCAACCACCAACCTACTGTCTGGCTCTCCAGATTTGCCCATCATAGACACTTCATATAAATGAAATGATACATATGTGGTCTTTTGTGACAGGCTTCTGTCACGTAGCAGAATGTTCCCAAGGTTCATCAGTGTTGTGACAGCAATGCTTCATCCCTTTTTACGCCCAAACATATTCCACTGTCTGGATACAGCACATTTTGTTTATCGGCTCATCGGTTGAGGGACATTCAGGTTGTTTCTAACTTTTGGCCACCATGAGTAACGCTGCTGTGAACATGCATGTGTCACTTTCTGTGTGGACCTGTGTTCTCGTGAGCTTGGACACGTGCCTAGGATTGGCACTGCTGGGTAAACGGTGACTCTTTTTCAGGAACTGTCAAACTTTTCCAGAATGGCTGCACCATTTTACATTCCTATCAGCAACACAGAAGCGTTCCAATTTCTCCACATCCTCATCAACACTTGTTTATTGTCCATCTCTTATACCATCGCGGCTATGAAGTGGTTATCTCACATAGCGTTGCATTCTCCTGATGCTGCATTCTCCTGAAGACTAGTGATGCAGAGCATCTTTTCATGTGCTTTCGGCCATTTGTATATATTCTTTAGAGAAATGTCTATTCGGATCCTTCGCCCACTTTAAAATTGGGTTACCTGTCCTTTTATTATTGAAAATGATGAGAACAAAGGCAAGAGAAATGGAGCCAAAATTAAGTCTCCTTCTAGCTTGCAACCCACTGACACCTGAACCACGCACAGCATGACCTTCATGGCTGCCTTAGTGCCCTAATGTTTATGTTTTATTAAAGACTAAAAGTAACCTTAACAGCAGCTAGCCCCTCAAGGTCCTGAAAGCCTTGCTTCCAAATTCCTTAGAGGCTTACGCTATCCCTAACCTCACTAATTAAAAAGCACGTAGTCACCCCTCACAATCCTGGTGCAGCTCTTTCTGCGCATGGGGCCTGTCCCCGTGCTATAATACAATCAACTTTTGCACTAAAAACATCTCAAGAATTCTTGCTTAGCCATTCGCTCTCGAACTCAAAACTTCTAAATTTCATAATTTTGTCAGAAAAGCTTGAGTTTTTAATGACTATCCAGCTGCACTTTAAAACTCAGCCCCAGCCCCAACAGGAATGGGATGGGCTCCTGCAAATTTTGTGTCTCTTCCCAGATAACATCATTCTGGGAAAATTCCAGTCCCTGAAGTTGTGGTTCTTGATTTTCCACACCCCCCCCCCCCCCCCCCCAGTTCACAGATATCCTTGAGAGTCTGATGGACAGTCTCTGAGAGAAAAATGTACATACGCAAATTTGTCTATTTTGCATTTAGTATCAGGGAGTTCCTGGACCTTCCACCATTCAAGCATTGCCTTAGTAAGGTTCTTTCTTTTCATAAGAAGAGTGTACACTTATTTCTAATGATTGTATTGTCAAATGATTTGAACTTGGCCTTAATGGACGACATAAAATGCCCAAATTCTAGGTTCCCACAGAGGAAAAAAGAGTGAACTGGCTGTGAGATTATCGAAACCACACTGTAAAGAAACAGCTTTTATAGAAGATTGCTTTGAAGGCCTGCAGTCCATCATTTCTCCAAATTGTCCCGTGATCAGGCCAGACCATGAGAGCTTTACACCATCACATCTGAGATTGTCTTAGAACTGGTCTCTGATTGCACTTCAGCCTTTGCCATCAGCCCACAATGAAAGCACACTGTAAGGAAACTGTGCAGATTCTATTACTATCAGTTACAAAAATGTTGTAGGACCTCTCCTAAGGCTCATACACGCATTCAAAAAAGATGTGCTTCTCTTCAACCCATGGTCTGTTTTGATCTCGTCAGCACCATAAAGCTGTTACATAATGTTTCCTTCCCCACTTTTGCCCTTAAGAAACTCAGAAGTAAGGGGCACCTGAGCGGTGCAGTCAATTAAGCATCTGACTCTTGATCTTGGCTCAGGTCATGATCTCACAGTTTGCGAGTTCGAGCCCCATGTCCAACTCTGCACTGATGGCACAGAGCCTACTTGGGATTCTGTCTCTCCTTGTCTCTGTCTCTCCCCCACTTATGTGCTCTCTCTCAAAATAAATAATAAACTTAAAAAAAAAAACAACAACAACAACAACAACTCAGGTGTCTGGGTGGCTCAGTTGGTTTAGCATTTGACTTTGGCTCAGGTCATGATCTCACAGTTCGTGGGTTTGAGCCCCATGTCGGGCTCTGTGCTGACAGCTGCTTTGGATTGTGTGTCTCCCTCTGTTCCCCCACCCCCACCCCCACTCATGCTCTGTCTCTCTCTCAGAAATAAATAAACATTAAAAAAACAAACAAACAAACAAACACCTCAGAGGTAAAGTTGCTGCCTGTCCCCAGCAACTGAACTAGATATTCTGTTAATTTGTGAATGGACATTGATGGCCTTCATTTTCCCTTTGCCCTGATTCCACTGTTTCTTTTTGATATGTTTTACATGCGATCTCAAACTGTTTCTAGAACAAGTCAACAAATCTCTTTTTCTAACCTTACCTTTCTGCCCTTGACTGCCATTCATGACACCTGTTTGTTTATGCATGTTCTTAATGACAGAACTTATTTTATAGTTATTTTTCTCACCCGTAACTTTTAGTTTCTGGACTCAAGGGTGTTTTGCAAACAGATTACCATCACCCCAGTTTACCAAGCAATATGTGTCTAGGTAGGAGAAGGAAAGTAGAAATTTTTTTTTTAAGTTGAGAAGACATAACAGAGACAGTGTTGTGTTTTTTTTCTACTTGACAAGATACTTTCATGGTGCTTCCTAGGCTAGGCACTGTTCTATGTACTTTACAAATACTAATCTTCACAAAAACCCTATGAGGGAGGCATGATTATTGCTTCCCGTTTTACAGATGAGAAAGCTGAGGTATGGAGCAGTTAATTAACTTGTGCAAGGTCACAAAGCCAGTTAGCGGTAGAGCCAGGATTAGGAACAGGGTCGCCAGCCTGCAGAGTCTGCACTCTCTACCCCTGGCCTCTGCTAAAGAGAGCCTGGCTCTGGGACCCTGGGTAAGCCACATAAATCACGTGGGAACAATGACACCCACTGCATCCTCGGCTCATTGAAATCAAAGGAGGCTCCACTGAAAGGCAGCATCCTCCCCACAGTGAGAACTCCACTTTGTCCTCTTCAGCTAAAACCTGCATAGAAATCCAGACCAAACTTCACTGGGAATGCCGGCCAAGTGGAATGAGGTAACTCACCCAACACAACGTCATCCGTAAACACCAAAAGTAGATGAGAGCACCCTTACCTTTTCATCTCCTGTGAGCATCCTGATCCTAGAAAGATTTTGTAAAGTGTGGGTTAGGAAACTAGCTCAAATTTAGTTGACACATTTTAATATTTGGCATATCTTCTTGAAAAATGAAGTTGAGAGATTAAATTGCAATCAAACATTTCGACAAATTTAGACAGTTTACTTCAACCAACAATGCAGTATAAGTTTAAGGGTGTACATAGTACCTCATGATTCCTTATGCATCTCCAGTGACTAGAGTCTGTCCTTGCTCCTCCTAGTCAACATGTACCATAGAAACTTGGGGTTGCACCCTACATATTTTAAGTGGAAGCATGGGACAGTCTGACATTCAAAAATCCCCTCATACCAATCCAGATGGGCATCACAGTTTTAGAGTTTGCAAAGCCCTTTCAGAAATGTCTTTTCGGTAAATCCTCTCAACTCCATGACGTACCATCCCCATTTTACAGGTGAGTACAATGAAGCCCAGAATAGTAGCCATTTTTATCCACCTAGTATTCACTTAGTATCTGCTATGTGTAAGACAGCATACTGGATAGAGGCAGGACCTTGTCCCTCCTTTAAGGAGTTTCCAATTTAGTGGGAGAGACAGAAATTAGACAGCACAGTATGGTCAGTGCTTTGAGAAGGGCACACACAAGGCACTGTAAGAAATGAGCAGCTCTCCCTGAGTCTGATCGGGGGCTGTGGGAAGTCTTTGCCAGGCAAGATAATAGGGGCATGTGAAAGAGTTTGGGAAGAGGAGGCTGACCTAAGGGACAGCACGTCCACAGGCACAAAGGGAAAACGTGGTGCATCTAAGGAAGGACATTTATCTGTTGGTTCAAACAATCTGAGCACTTCCACAGTGCTGGGCTTGTGCTGGGTGATGACGCCCCCACGACGAACCAGACTGGCAAAGTCCTTGCCCTCAAGAAGCACAATTCTAAGGGTAGACAGATAATAAAAATGTAAATCAAGTAACAAAATGAGTTCAGAGTGGTGAGTAGTATGAAGGGAGTATGCGTTAGTCTGGACCAGGGTAGTGGCACCAGGGAGAGAAATGGCTGCATCTAAGAGAGATTTGGGAAGCAGAACTGATAGGACCTCCCAATGGCTTGGACCTGGAGGTGTGGGTGAAGAAGGAAATAAGGGGAACTCCTAGCAAATGGCAGACATGAAGCTGTCCTGACATGCAATCTTAGGAGGAGGGAGAACCAAGAGTTCTCTCTTGTGAAAATTCAACATAGGATGCTCACCAGACATTCGAGTAAAGCAGCTCTGGGAGTCAGGTATCTAAGACAGCATCTCTGGAGAGAAGTCAACATGAGCTTTGAATGCAGGGGTCACTGGCCTATAGATGCTCTTAAAAGCTTAAAAAGTGAATGGAATATTCTGGGGAAGTTGAGTGAGAAAACCCATGTCAAAGCCCCGGGGTGGGGGTGAAGGGAGAGGAGAGGCTTCGGAAGAGAAAAAGCCAGAAGAGCAGGTGAGATGGAGGGGCCAGTAAGGTAGGAGAGAAACCAGGAGTGACAGGTCATAGAAGCCAAGAGAGGAAGAGGGATTGGCTAATGTGTGAAATGATGCTCAGGGACTAATTAGATCACTGGTGACCTCGAGAGCAAGAAAGCAGTTTCATGGTAGGGATGGAGGTGGGGTTGGAGGAGGTTAAGAGGGAGGTGAGGAACCAGAAACATCACTGCAGACAACTCTTGCCAGAAATGTTTGGGTGAAAGAAAGGAAATATACAGAGTATGAGACAGAAAGGCACAGGGAACTGAGGTTTTGTTTTGCTTTAAAGAAAGGGGAAATGACAGGATGTTTGTATGCTGAGAGGAAAGGGGCACTGGGGAGGGGAGAGTCGCAGAAGCCCTGTCCCTTCCCTCAGCCGGTGCCTTCTGATGTCTCCAGCTGCCCATTCTAGCTCCTCCACTGATCCATTTCCTGGGATCCTCAGATGCTGGCATCCTTCAGGGCCCCCAGCCCTGCGTACTGCTCTCCTCTCCCTACACATCCTCCTTGGTAGATCATATCAGCGCTCCATGGTTTTAAACACCTTCTGCACCCTGAGATCTTTGTCTCCGCTTTAAACATCTCAGAAATGCACATGCCAAGCATTTCCATCTGACATTCCACAGGCACGCATGCCTAAAACCAGCCTGTCCTCTCCCTCCACCTCTCTCTTATACTTTGTTTGGGGCAAGACAGGGCTTTCTGTCACAATTCTTTCACCCCTATAAACTCTCCCAACCCAACCGGCCAGAAGCAACAACACTGGTACATCAATCTGGATCAGTCTGACTCTGAAATCCATACTTGCATTACCCACTTCTATAGTTACTTTCTCTTCAACTTGTATCATAAAATCCTTATTTTAATTAGTCTACAGCTATTCACAGTGAAGTCATTAAGAGAAAATACCACTTAATAATAAAGAGTAATGTGAGAAAAAAAAGAAGTCTAGCAAAGTGGTTTATTCTTACAAGTTATTGCTGGAGAAAGTTCTTCAAACAAACCAGTGCAGTGAAAATGCCTTAGAGAAGCATCAGGTTTTCAGATTTCTTCCCAACAGTGTTAGGATGTCTCATCTTCACTATTTTTACATGTTCGTGTTTTGACAAGTGCTTCGTCGGGTGATAGCAACTCTTCAGGGTTCATTTTTATTTCCAAGTTTGTGATTTTTTAAAAAGACTACTTTAGGGTGGTGAACTGTTTCACTGTCTTTTCACTCTCTCTTTTAAGTTCTTCAATATGGGCATCCAGGCGCTCTAGAATATGATGGGACCGCAGTTCCTCCTCTTCCAAAAATCTGGTAGCTATTGAACCAAGAGGAGACACAGGCAAGGGACACTGAAGGAGAAACAAATTTGGACATATGTAAGTTGAACAGTAGATTTCTCAGATACATTTTCTAACGAGAAATATTAAAAGGTGACTTAAAATACTTTTTCTTCCAAAGAGATAATTTGTTTTTATCCTAATGATAGGACTAGTAAAAAAGCAGCTGTTCCATAAATGTTAACATAAGACTTCTTCCTTTCTGACACAAGTTGTATAAATGTAAAGTGTCACATAAATATGTTAGTTATGTGCCTAAAGAATATCTCAGTTCAGACTTATATATCCTTTAATACCCTCAGAAGAGAATATACCTAATGCCTGTTATTTTATATTCACTTTTAAAATCTGAATATGTTACTTTGATTTTAAAGCACAGAAAATCTACCGACAACAGATTAGACAGCAAGTGAAATCAATGCTTTCCCTCATCCAAAATCTCAGTCCACACTCCCTCATCTGAAACTCCTAGGGCCACGGTATTTCAGAATCCAGATTTTAGAAAGGTAATATAGGACATGTACCACATACAGTCCATTCTCACGTGCAGTCGTTATTTTCTATATACAGTCCCCTCAAACACTGAGTTAGTGAATAAAGAATCATTGCTCCTTGGGAAAATATACACACACACAATCTCACACAGACTACCATCCTAAAAACAACTCCTCCTGGTAGAATCCATTTTCTTTATTTTACATAAGAGAAAACGAGGTGCAAAAGTGTGAAGTGACTTGCCAGAGGCCACCCCACTAACGGGTGCCAGAGTTGGGGTTCCAACCCTGTTTACCAGGCCCCAGAGCCCGAGCTCCCTGTGCTACACTGTGCTGTCCCCACGTCGTCCCCACTCTGGTCACCTCTGTGTGACAGCTGGACAGGAGGGCAAAGCACCACCTCAACCAATCTCAGCTGGGGACGTGTAAGCGGGGATCCAACCTTTTCACAGCTCCTCACAGGACCACGAATGACTGTGGGAGTCCCTCAAGTATTGAACAGGGTGTTAAATAGTTAAGCGAGTAGGAGAATTCACAAATACAGAATCCGTGATGAATAAGGATCAACTGTATTACCTTAGTGGAGTCTGAGGTAACGTCTCATAATCAAATACACTGATATTTCTGAAGCAAAATACTAAGTGGGATAAAGAGTCTATACATATTAGCACATCAGTTCAGTTCAGGTCAGGTTTTAGTGCCAAAAAGGTTTTGCTGCCAAACTTAGGAAGAAAGTTTTCAGGATGTTTTTAGGTCTCAGAATTACATGTAAGTGAAGCGGAGATTTCTTTTAACAATGAAAAGAAAACTCTTCCATGAACCTGTTGGCATATGCAAAGGTCAGAAATACTGCATTTTCACAGGGATAGGACCATGTAACTGGTGACGGTAATGAAAATCTGGCCAGAGGCAAGGGCTTCGGTAGAGAACGCAGACAAATGGTGGAGTCTGCACAGTGGCTGCAGGAATATGGAGCAGCGAGTGTCGCACTGGGGTACCCAGTCCACGTCTGGACACGTCAGGCGCAGTTCCTTCCTCCGCCTCAACCCACCCGCTTTCTCCCTTTCCCAAGTTGCTTCCTTTCTTCTTCACTGGCTAGGCCTCACGACCATCTTGGCATCCAGAGATATTCCTTGACCCTCTACAAATTGACCTCTCTGAAATACAAAATTGACCCTCTCTGAAAAAGGCAGGAAAGGAATTTCCAATTAGGGTTAAAAACAAATGAATGGGGGTGCCTGGGTGGCTCAGTTGGGTAAGACTTCGACTCTTGGTTTCTGCTCAGGTCATGATCCTGGTGAGTTCGAACCCCACCATCGGGGTCTGTGCTGACAGCAGGAAGCCTGCTTGGGAATCTCTGTCTCCTTCTCTCTGTCCCACCCCTGCATTCACTGGTTCTCTCTCTCTCTCTCAAAATAAATAAACAAACCAAAAAAAAAAGATACAAATGAATGGTTATGTTAATTTTCAAAACTAAGATGTATTTTGAAAAGTAATCATGGCTGAAATGTGTCTTCATGAGTAAAACTGCAAGACAGAAATACATGAACATAATAAAGAGTACTTAAGGTAGAGAACCAGTAAGGAAAAACAAAACCAAAACAAAACAGAAAACCATCACCCTGCTTTACCCTTAAAGTAAAAAATAAAATCAAACTAAATAGACTTAATAAACTAATAAGATCAGAACATTTCCATACCGAAGACATAAACTCTTCCTGGTCATTTATACTCTCAGAGACAGTGTCAGAAAAACTGGCATCATTTGTATCTAGCGCTGAAGGCAAAGAGCTAGTTTTACACAGAAAGTTAGAAGGCAAAGAGATGGTGGAACTGCAAGGGCTGATCTGAGAGCTCAGGGGGCTGAGGACTCTGGACATGGGCTCTATACTATCCAACGCCTGTCGTCTCGGAGAATGAAGACCTGTTTTGCAGTGCTCAGTCTTTACTCCATCGTGTCTGTACGGGCCACGGGTTGGCCTGGATAGCAGATTAGAAAACAAAACAAATATACATTGTAGTAACTTTTCTCTTTCAACACAGAACCGCTGCAGGAAGTTCACTTAAAAACAAAGGAATAGCCTAACCAGTAAGGCTGTAATTTACTAAAAGAGCAGCCCACTCGGACTACATGCTCTTTCTATCCAGTCAGGCCCCAAACATCCAACCCCCGCCACCAGGCCTCAGCCCTCACGCGGAGACAAACTGCCATAGTGTGTTTGGTGCTAGGACAGAGGGAAGTACTGTGCGCATGAGCAGGGTGCCTGACATCATCTGGGGTCGAGGTGGCAGTGGAGGAGAGGGGTCGGCAGAGGCTTTGGTAGGTAGGAAACACGTCAGCTGTAGAGTAAGAGCTGAAGCCAGGTGGGTTTTCACTGAATGCTGACTTCTTATGGTAAGAGCTTATAATTAATTGACCAACATTACAAAGGAAGCTTTCTTTATGTGAAAAGCCAATTTCTACTTTTAAGGTACAAGTGGGGCTACAGAGGGGGGAGGCAGCATGGAAAGTCTCAGGGGAGGAAGGACGTTGTTTATGCATGCGTCCAGAGTGTCTGAAACTAAAGCTTGAAGGAAGTGCCATACAACCACCCGCCGCATTTTATCCTCATGGCAGCTTTACTTGTCCACACTGTACTTCAAAATCAGACATAGAGTCGTTTGAGGAAGATTTAATATCTGTAGTCTGAAATCGTGCTCAAACGACAGTTCCAATAGTACACATTTTAAGTAAACTGTGAAGAAATTTTACTTGGACTCCGTATTCTTGAACTCAGGTACTCTGCTGTGTGCCGGTTTAAAGATTCTCTCATGGTTTTTTTTGCATATCTGAGTAGAAATCTCCAGCTTAGATTTAGTATCCATCAACTCTTTCTGCAGTTGTTGATTTTCAGACACTAATTTATTTAAGGCCTCAATATAATTCTCCTGGAGGTCTGCTAGTGAAATCTCTTTTGCCTAATAAAAGAGAATGCTAGAGTTACTTAATTTGTAGAAGAATATTTGTGATCTGGGAGACTGCTGGTGGGAAATTACATTTCTTTCAGTTATAACTAGTTCATCTGTAGCTTTACTTTGGAAAAAGTGAATACTTGTGTTTGGCCCCCTATGAGAAAAAAAAGTGTTGTCTCTTACAGTAAATGGGGGGGTGGGGGGAATTAGGAGCACAATGGGCTTCCCTGATGAGCCAAGGAATACCTACGGAGCTAGAGGAAGGCTGGAACTCAGATGGAGGAAAGCTACAAGTAGAGTCAGAAACAAAGAAAAGAAAGAAAATAGCAGCCATGGGTTCTTCCAGAGTATCTACAAAAGAAGACCGAGAGACCTAGTTCAAAGAAAGGCATTTGAGCAGAAGGTTCTGAAAAGTACTCTGCTCTTCAGGACTTTTACATAACATCGGCACCTATTCTGGGACGTGAAATCAATATGAACTACGTGGTAAAGCTGCATGCAAGTATAAGGTGGAGATTCCTACTCTGATCTGGTATAGGTTCTAAGATCATTCATTTTATTGCTTTTCTATCTAGGTGTCTGCTGGTAAAACAGTACCTGAAAAAACAGTAGTCTGGACCGTTTTTGTTTTTTTTTTTCTAATGACAAAATCTTTCAGTAACATTTTGAAAAATTATGGCAATCTTGTTTGGAATTTAATATGATGTTTAGCTTGGTCTTTTCTGTAAAGAATTTTCTAGAAATAAGCTGGTCAAAAGTAGTTTAACAAACAGAATTTAAAATATAAACTTTAAGATGCAGCATCCAATTATCTGTGTACCAACAGTGATGTAAGTTACAAAATTTTTCAATAAGTTGCCAATGCCAGATAAAATCTTAAAAAAAAAAACAACTGCAGGATACAGGAGTTAAACTACAAACTACTGTCGATTTTTTAAGTGTGGCATATAATTTATTTTATCAGAGTTACTGCTTTCATTATTAAGATAATTAATTTTGTTACAATAGTTATTTAATCCAAACATTCATTTGTAAAAGTAATTCCACCTTCCTAGGTGATAAAACACAAACAGGAACCTTCTAATAATTATTCTTAATACATACAACATGTTCACACTGTGTGTAACTTCAAAACCAGAGGAAGTTTAAACGACTTGATGGGATTTTGACCAACCAGAGTCTGATGTTTGATGTCATTAAATATACTTTTTTTAAAAAGATAGTGCTTGCTTTTGCCAGGCATCTTTTGAAGTTTTCTCAAATTTATTAGTTTATTAGCAACAATTCAGATAAGTGAATGTGAAAGGTAATATAAAAACTGCATGCCACACACATGCCCAGCTATTTGTAAAGAAAGGACAAGACTACCACTGTTAGATGGGGTTTCATGAGAAATTAAACTCAACAGAATCTCTGGTCATAGTCTGGTTTAAGCACCCCTGACAGTTCCCAACTCTTAAATATGAATAGGCAATCACTGCATAAGATAAGATTCTCTCAATCAAGTACTACTAAATCCTGAGTCTTTTGAAGATTCTGTGGTGTAAATGAGGCTGGATCTTGACTTTCTCCACTACTAGCTTAGTATTGGCTTTATCAGGGCAAACAAAAATCAACTATCTTCCTTCCTCCCTCCCTTCCTTCCTTCCTTCCTTCCTCCCTCCCTCTCCTGGCACCCCCCCCTCCCCGCCATGAGTCCAACTTCCCCCTTACAATTTAGCTGCTGTCTCCTCTCCCCTTTTTCCTATCCTTGTAGGCTTGCACTTAAAAAAATCCTTTCATGGGACACCTGGGTGGCTCAGTCAGTTAAGCATCCAACTCTTGATTTCAGCTTAGGTCATGATCTCACAGTTCGTGAGATGGAGCCCCCACATCAGGGTCTGACAGCGTGGAGCCTGCTTAGGATTCTCTCTCCCCCTCTCTGTGCCCCTCCCCCGCTTGCACACACTCTCACTCACTCTTCTCTCTCTCAAAATAAGTAAACTCTTAAAAAAATTACTAAAATTAAGAAAAATCCATTCATTACAGTTTTAGAGGGATTTGGGAGGGAGCAAAATGAGATGCATTATTTTCATCTGCCACCTTAAATGGTGACGTAATATTTCATAGTATAGATAGGCACAGATGAACCATCCCTCTATAGGTTAACATTTAGCTTATTTCAAATTTTTAGACATTGAAAATAGCATCAAAATGACCATTTCTGCACATTTGCTCCTATAAGATGGGTTCTTTGGAAATGCAAACTGGTATGACCTTTCTGGAGAACTATTCTGCAATGACTATCAAAATCAGAAATGCAGATGATCCAGGACTTTATAGGCTATCTATATTTACAAGTTTAATGGACATTGCTAAATTGTCCTCTAGAAAGGCCATATCTATTCACTTTCTCGTTAACAGAGCTTAAGAGTCTATTGCCCTATATCCTTGCCAATACTGATTATACTCATTTTTAAAAATCACTGTCAAGCCAGTTAGCAAAAAAATATTTATTTTGTTTTGGTTATAGGGAGGTTAAATAAGCTTTTCTTGGTCACTAGATTTTTGCATTACTTCTATGAATTATCTGTTCTTTGTCCACTTTTCTACTGGAATCCGATCTTTTTATTACCTTTGCAGGAAATCCTTACATTAATATTTTTAATTAAAAAAATTTTTTTAAAGTTTATTTTTGAGAGAGAGAGAGACAGAGACAGAGACAGAGAATGAACAGGGGAAGGGAAGAGGGAGACACAGAATCCAAAGCAGGTTCCAGACTGTGAGAGTCAGCACAGAGCCTGACACAGGGCTCAAACCCACAAACCGTGAGATCATGACCTGGGTTGAAGTTGGACGTTTGACCAACTGAGCCACCCAGGTGCCCCATATTAATATTTTATATTAACCTTTTGACTATGTACAAATTGTTTTCCCCAACTCTATTAGTCTTATTTTATGGGGTCTTATGCCATCCACAAATTTTACATTTTTATGTTGTAAAATTGTTTATGCTGTAAAATTCTTTATGCATTCATGATGCTAAGAGAATCTTACTGTCCCAAAAGATTATAAAGATAGTCCCCAATATTTTCTTTTACTTGAAATAAAGTATTCATTTAGTATTTTGTATTTTGCACTTTCTCCCACCCCAGCCCCCATAAACCATGATTATGAAATTAAAACTACTTAATAGCAAATAGGGGCTGTGTAACCATACATCTCTGAAGGCACACACTCTCTGGAAGTGCAGAAAAAAAGAATTTCTACAATCTTCGGGCATCTGACCAACATCAAGAAGAGATGGGTCAGAACAGATGGGTCATTTTGCAAATTACAAGAATTTTATTAAAAAATAGCTAAAAGGACATCCACAGGGTTTATAACTCACTGTTAAGTAAGCATATTCTGCCCGCTTCACAGGAGCTGGTACACACTTCTTACCCTCCTTACTGGTTTACTTTCACTCTCCTAAGGCAAGAATCCTCAGCCATCCTTGTGTCTGTTACACTGTCTACTAAAATACTTTGAATGTAAAAGATTCTAGAATATTTGACTAAATTAATTATACCTTATAGAAGTATAATTAAAACCAAATTATGTAAAAGGTGATATACTTTATAAGGACAAGATATTATGAACATAGTACCTACAACAGTAATAATAGTACGTAACATTTACTGCATACTTACTACATTCCAGACACTATGCTGAGCACTTTATATACACGCTCCCTATTAAGAACACAGACTATACATATATTTTGTCATATGCATAATGAAAAAAAAATCTTCCAATTGCTGAAGTGGAGAGTGATATTTTGCTCATTTCCATCATTGTCTTGACTTCTTTGAGAATGTTTCTGCAGAAGGAGCATTCCATTGTTTGATCTTAACTCTGTCTTTACAACATCAATATTTAAAGCTACTTCTTTAAAAGGCTTGGGTAACAGAAAAAGACTTAAGTTTCTATTTATGTACCTCATGTAAACCCAATTCCAATTTCATCACCATTTCAGAAAGATGATGATTTTCTAACTTGAGTGACTCCATCTGATCCAAAATCTCCTGAGAAGGGAAAAGCAGAAAAAAACAAACATAACAAATAAATCAAATGCATCTACAAAAGTTTTCCATACATAATTTTCATCAGGTAAAGACGCATTTTCCATTCGTACGCGCGCACACACACACACACACACACACACACACAAACATACACACACGTATATAAATATCTTCCTAAAAAAATTGTTTAAAAAGGTGTGTCAAGATGAATTAACATACATGCATTTAATATATTCTAAGAAGGGGCACCTGGGTGGCTCAGTCAGTTAAGTGTCCAACTTCAGCTCAGGTCATGATCTCCCCGGTCCATGAGTTTGAGCCCTGCGTCAGGCTCTGTGCTGACAGCTCAGAGCCTGGAGCCTGTTTCAGATTCTTTGTCTCCCTCTTTCTCTGCCCCTCCCCCGCTCACACTCTAGCTCTCAAAAATGAATCAATGTTAAAAAAAAAAAAAAAATGAACGAGTTCACTGGTAAATCCCTCCCGCTCTCTAGCATCAGCCTCCTCTCATGTGGCTTCTACCTCCCACATCACATGGACTGTGCTCCGTACACAAGAGAATATAGGCACACCTAAGGGATACTGCAGGTTCAGTTCCAGAGCACCACAAGAAAGCAAGTACCATAATAAAATGAGTCAAATGAATATTCCAGTTTCCCAGGGCATATAATTTACACACTTTAATTTAAAAATACTTTTTTGGGGCACCTGGGTGGCCCAGCTGGTTAAGCTTCTGACTTTTTTTTTTAAATATATGAAATTTATTGTCAAATTGGTTCCCATACAACACCCAGTGCTCATCCCAACTCTTCAATACCCATCACCCACCCTCCCCTCCCTCCCACCCTCCACCAACCCTGAGTTTATTCTCATTTTTTAAGAGTCTCTTATGCTTTGGCTCTTTCCCACTCTAACCTCTTTTTTTTTTCTTCCCTTCCCCCATGGGTTCTTGTTAAGTTTCTCAGGATTCACATAAGAGTGAAAACATATGGTATCTGTCTTTCTCTGTATGGCTTATTTCACTTAGCATAACACTCTCCAGTTCCATCCACATTGCCACAAAGGGCCATATTTCATTCTTTCTCATTGCCACGTAGTACTCCATTGTGTATATAAACCACAATTTCTTTATCCATTCATCAGTTGATGGACATTTAGGCTCTTTCCATAATTTGGCTATTGTTGAGAGTGTTGCTATAAACATTGGAGTACAAGTGCCCCTATGCATCAGTACGCCTATATCTCTTGCGTAAATTCCTAGCAGTGCTACTGCTGGGTCATAGGGTAGGTCTATTTTTAATTTTCTGAGGAACCTCCACACTGTTTTCCAGAGTGGCTGCACCAGTTTGCATTCCCGCCAACAGTGCAAGAGGGTTCCCGTTTCTCCACATCCTCTCCAGCATCCATAGTCTCCTGATTTGTTCGTTTTGGCCACTCTGACTGGCGTGAGGTGATATCTGACTGTGGTTTTGATTTGTATTTCCCTGATGAGGAGCGATGTCGAGCATCTTTTCATGTGCCTGTTGGCCATGCAAATGTCTTCTTTAAAGAAGTGTCTATTCGTGTTTTCTGCCCAATTTCTTCACTGGATTCTTTGTTTTTCGGGTGTGGAGTTTGGTGAGCTCTTTATAGATTTTGGATACTAGCCCTTTGTCCAATATGTCATTTGCAAATATCTTTTCCCATTCCGTTGGTTGCCTTTTAGTTTTGTTGATTGTTTCCTTTGCTGTGCAGAAGATTTTTACCTTCATGAGGTCCCAATAGTTCATTTTTGCTTTTAATTCCCTTGCCTTCGGGGACGTGTCAAGTTAGAAATTGCTGTGGCTGAGGTCAGAGAGGTCTTTCCTGCTTTCTCCTCTAGGGTTTTGATGGTTTCCTGTCTCACATTCAGGTCCTTTATCCATTCTGAGTTTATTTTTGTGAATGGTGTGAGAAAGTGGTCTAGTTTCAACCTTCTGCATGTTGCTGTCCAGTTCTCCCAGCACCATTTGTTAAAGAGACTTTTTTCCATTGGATATTCTTTCCTGCTTTGTCAAAGATTAGTTGGCCATACTTTTATGAGTCTAGTTCTGGGGTTTCTATTCTATTCCATTGGTCTATGTGTCTGTTTTTGTGCCAATACCATGCTGTCTTGATGATTACAGCTTTGTAGTAGAGGCTAAAGTCTGGGATTGTGATGCCTCCCACTTTGGTCTTCTTCTTCAAAATTACTTTGGCTATTCGGGGCCTTTTGTGGTTCCATATGAATTTTAGGATTGCTTATTCTAGCTTCGAGAAGAATGCTGGTGCAATTTTGATTGGGATTGCATTGAATGTGTAGATAGCTTTGGGTAGTATTGACATTTTGACAATATTTATTCTTCCAACCCATGAGCATGGAATGTTTTTCCATTTCTTTATATCTTCTTCAATTTCCTTCATAAGCTTTCTATAGTTTTCAGCACACAGATCTTTGACATCTTTGGTTACATTTATTCCTAGGTATTTTATGCTTCTTGGTGCAATTGTGAATGGAATCAGTTTCTTTATTTGTCTTTCTGTTGCTTCATTATTAGTGTATAAGAATGCAATTGATTTCTGTACATTGATTTTGTATCCTGCAACTTTACTGAATTCATGTATCAGTTCTAGCAGACTTTTGGTGGAGTCTATCGGATTTTCCATGTATAATATCATGCCATCTGCAAAAAGTGAAAGCATAACTTCATCTTTGCCAATTTTGATGCCTTTGATTTCCTTTTGTTGTCTGATTGCTGATGCTAGAACTTCCAACACTATGTTAAACAACAGCGGTGAGAGTGGACATCCCTGTCATGTTCCTGATCTCAGGGAAAAAGCTCTCAGTTTTTCCCCATTGAGGATGTTAGCTGTGGGCTTTTCATAAATGGCTTTTATGATGTTTAAGTATGTTCCTTCTATCCCGACTTTCTCGAGGGTTTTTATTAAGAAAGGATGCTGAATTTTGTCAAATGCTTTTTCTGCATCGATTGACAGGATCATATAGTTCTTATCTTTTCTTTTATTAATGTGATGTATCATGTTGATTGATGTGCGAATATTGAACCAGCCCTGCATCCCAGGAATGAATCCCACTTGATCATGGTGAATAATTCTTTTTATATGCTGTTGAATTCGATTTGCTAGTATCTTATTGAGAATTTGTGCATCCATATTCATCAGGGATATTGGCCTGTAGTTCTCTTTTTTTACTGGGTCTCTGTCTGGTTTGGGAATTAAAGTAATACTGGCTTCATAGAATGAGTCTGGAAGTTTTCCTTCCCTTTCTATTTTTTGGAATAGCTTGAGAAGGACAGGTATTATCTCTGCTTTAAATGTCTGGTAGAACTCCCCTGGGAAGCCATCTGGTCCTGGACTCTTATTTGTTGGGAGATTTTTGATAACTTATTCAATTTCTTCCCTGCTTATGGGTCTGTTCAAGCTTTCTATTTCCTCCTGATTGAGTTTTGGAAGTGTGTGGGTGTTTAGGAATTTGTCCATTTCTTGAGGTTGTCCAGTTTGTTGGCATATAGTTTTTCATAGTATTCCCTGATAATTGCTTGTGTTTCTGAGGGATTGGTTGTAATAATTCCATTTTCATTCATGATTTTATCTATTTGGGTCATCTCCCTTTTCTTTTTGAGAAGCCTGGCTAGACATTTATCAATTTTATTTTTTCAAAAAACCAACTCTTGGTTTCATTGATCTGCTCTACAGTTTTTTTCGATTCTATATTGTTTATTTCTGCTCTGATCCTTATTATTTCTCTTCTTCTGCTGGGTTTAGGGTGTCTTTGCTGTTCTGCTTCTATTTCTTTTAGGTGTGCTGTTAGATTTTGTATTTGGGATTTTTCTTGTTTCTTGAGATAGGCCTGGATTGCAATGTATTTTCCTCTCAGGACTGGCTTCGCTGCATCCAAAAGCATTTGGATTGTTGTATTTTCATTTTTGTTTGTTTCCATATATTTTTAAATTTCTGCTCTAATTGCCTGGTTGACCCATTCATTCTTTAGTAGGGTGTTCTTTAACCTCCATGTTTTTGGAGGTTTTCCAGACGTTTTCTGTGGTTGATTTCAAGCTTCATAGCATTGTGGTCTGAAAGTATGCATGGTGTGATCTCAATTCTTGTATACTTATGAAGGGCTGTTTTGTGACCCAGTATGTGATCGATCTTGGAGAATGTTCCATGTGCACTCCAGAAGAAAGTATATTCTGTTGCTTTGGGATGCAGAGTTCTAAATGTATCTGTCAAGTCCATCTGATCCAATGTATCATTCAGGGCCCTTGTTTCTTTATTGACCGTGTGTCTAGATGATCTATCCATTGCTGTGAGTGGGGTGTTAAAGTCCTCTGCAATTACCACATTCTTATCAATAAGGTTGCTTATGTTTGTAATTGTTTTATATATTTGGGGGCTCCCGTATTCGGCACATAGACATTTACAATTGTTAGCTCTTCCTGATGGATAAACCCTGTAATTATTATATAATGCCCTTCTTCATCTCTTGTTACAGCTTTAATTTAAAGTCTAGTTTGATATAAGTATGGCTACTCCAGCTCTCTTTTGACTTCCAGTAGCATGATAAATAGTTCTCCTCTCTCACTTTCAATCTGAAGGTGTCCTCAGGTCTAAAATGAGTCTCTTGTAGACAGCAAATAGATGGGTCTTGTTTTTTTATCCATTCTGATACCCTATGTCTTTTGGTTGGCACATTTAGTCATTTACATTCAGTGTTATTATAGAAAGAGATGGGTTTAGAGTCATTGTGATGTCTGTAGGTTTCATGCTTGTAGTGATGTCTCTGGTACTTTGTCTCACAGGATCCCCCTTAGGATCTCTTGTAGGGCTGGTTTAGTGGTGATGAATTCCTTCAGTTTTTGTTTGTTTGGGAAGACCTTTATCTCTCCTTCTATTCTAAAGGACAGATTTGCTGGATAAAGGATTCTCGGCTGCATATTTTTTTCTGTTCATCACATTGAAGATTTCCTGCCATTCCTTTCTGGTCTGCCAAGTTTCAGTAGAGAGATCAGTCACAAGTCTTATCGGTCTCCCTTTATATGTTAGAGCACGTTTATCCCTAGCTGCTTTCAGAATTTTCTCCTTATCCTTGTATTTTGCCAGTTTCACTATGATATGTTGTGCAGAAGATCAATTCAAGTTACGTCTGAAGGGAGTTCTCTGTGCCTCGGATTTCAATGCTTTTTTCCTTCCCCAGATTAGGGAAGTTCTCAGCTTTGATTTCTTCAAATACACCTTCAGCACCTTTCCCTCTCTCTTCCTCCTCTGGAATACCAATTATGCGTATATTATTTCTCTTTAGTGCATCACTTAGTTCTCTAATTTTCCCCTCATACTCCTGGATTTTTTTATCTTTTTCTCAGCTTCCTCTTTTTCCATAATTTTATCTTCTCAATCCCCTATTCTCTCTTCTGCCTCTTCAATCTGAGCCGTGGTTGTCTCCATTTTATTTTGCAGCTTATTTATAGCATTTTTTAGCTCCTCCTGGCTGTTCCTTAGTCCCTTGATCTCTGTAGCAATAGATTCTCTGCTGTCCTCTATACTGTTTTCAAGCCCAGTGATTAATTTTATGACTATTATTCTAAATTCACTTTCTGTTACATTGTTTAAATCCTTTTTGATCAGTTCGTTAGCTGTCGTTGTTTCCTGGAGATTCTTTTGAGGGGAATTCTTCCATTTCGTCATTTTGGATAGCCCCTGGAGTGGTGCGGAACTGCAGGGCACTTCCCCTGTGCTGTCTTGAATAACTTGCATTGGTGGGCGGGGCCGCAGTCAGACCTGATGTCTGCCCCCAGCCCCCCCGCTGGGGCCACAGTCAGACTGGTGTGTACCTTCTCTTCCCCTCTCCTAAGAGCAGAATTCACTGTGCGGTGGCGTGGCCCGTCTGGGCTACTTGCACACTGCCAGGCTTGTGGTGCTGGGGATCTAGCGAATTAGCTGGGGTGGATCGGCAAGGTGCACGGGGGCGGGAGGGGCAGGCTCAGCTCGCTTTTCCTTTGGAGATCCGCTTCAGGAGGGGCCCTGCGGCACCGGGAGGGAGTCAGACCCGCTGCCAGAGGGATGGATCCGCAGAAACACAGCGTTGGGTGTTTGCGTGGTGCCAGCAAGTTCCCTAGCAGGAACTGGTTCCCTTTGGGATTTTGGCTGGGGGATGGGCGAGGGAGATGGCGCTGGCGAGCGCCTTTGTTCCCTGCCAAGCTGAGCTCTGTCGTCCAGGGCTCAACAACTCTCTCTCCCGTTGCCCTCCAGTCATCCCGCTCTCGGAGCAGAGCTGTTAGCTTATAAGCTTCCAAATGTTAAGTCCTGATTGCTGTTCAAACACACTCCGTCCAGCCCCTCTGCTTTTGCAAGCCAGACTCGGGGGCTCTGCTTGGCCAGCGGGCTGCCCCTCCGCCACGGCTCCCTCCCGCCAGTCCGTGTAGTGTGCACCGCCTCGCCGCCCTTCCTACCCTCTTCCGTGGGCCTCTCGTCTGCGCTTAGCTCCGGAGACTCCGTTCTGCTTGTCTTCTGGTGGTTTTCTGAGTTATTTAGGCAGGTGTGGGTGGAATCTAAGTGATCAGCAGGACGCGCGGCGAGCCCAGCGTCCTCCTATGCCACCATCTTCCCTCCTCTTGGAATCCCAAGCTTCTGACTCTTGATTTCAGCTCAGGTCATGATCTCACAGTTCATGGGATCGGTTCACAGGATCAAGCCCCACATCTGCCTCTGTGCTGACAGCGTGGAACCTGCTTGGGATTCTCTCTCTCCCTCTCTCTCTCTCTGCCCCTCCCCTGCTGTGTGTGCTCTCTCTCTCAAAAATAAATTATTTTTAAAAATGAAAATAAAATATTTTTTTTTGCTAGAAGATGCTAACCATCACCTGAACTTCTGGCAAGTTATAATTACTGATCACAGATTACCATACAAACATAATAATAATGAGAACATTTACAAAATATTCCAAGAATTACCAAAATGTAACACAGAAACACGAGCAAATACTGTTGGAAAGATGGCACCAAGAGATTTGCTCATCACAGGGCTCAAACCAAAGTGCAAAAAGAGGAGGCATGCCTGTAACCTACCTTCAGTCCTCATTCTCAAGTTGTGTGCTTGGCCATTCCAACTTGAAAAGACTCCTGCCTTCCTTGGTTTCCTGCTTCCTTTGTGAAAACTATCTCATTTCCCTCCTTATCCCCTTCTTTTCTCAGCTCTATTCTAAAACCTTTTTACCCTAAATGAGTAGTTTCCTAAGTTTGGTTCAGTCTCAGCTCTTTATCTCTATGCTTTCTTCCCATAATTTCTCAGTCTCTCAGGGTGTTTCAAAGGCCAACTCCATGCAGAGATTTCCACAGACAAATGCCTCACCTCGATTTTAATCTTGAACTCCAGCCTTCTGTGGAATCATCTATTAGATATTTCCATATGAAAGTCCAGCTTTTATCTCAAACCAGTTCCCTCCACCAGCTTCCCTATTTTGTGTAACTTTCATACAAATGCAGTATCAGCCCCAATCTGCTCCCATCTTTTATTTCACTAAAAAGCATCACTTTTACTCAATTGCCCATGTTGCAATCCTGAGTGACATCCTCCCTTAACTCTAACTTGCCCTCTGGGTCCAAGCAACTACAAAGCCCAGTTGATTTTACCAGCCACGTACCTCAGAATTCCTCCATTTCCTTCTACCTTCCCTGCCCACTGCTCAGGCCACCATGTCACTCCTGTATCCATAGTGGTCTCTTTACCTCCTCGCTCACTCTCCATATGACAACCATAGAGACCCTTGACGCCTGCTTACAGCCATTGTCTAGTGGCCTCAAGAGAACACTAAAACCTTTCACAAGCTGGCAGGGCCCTTCAGGAGTTCCTGCTTCCCAGTCCCATCCCTTGTGTACTCTAGTCTGTCAGCGCAGACACATCGCACTCTCACCAGATACAAGGGACACAGCCTCTCTACTCTAGTCACTCTCACCTCCCCACTGATCCTCACAGAATGCTTGTTAACCAGCAGACCCTCAGCCCAAAGCAGGAGTCTAATACAAATTTGCTGAATTAAATACTATGGAGAGGCACCTAGGTGGCTCAGTTAAGTGTCTGACTACTTTTTAAACAATTTTTTTAAGTTTATTTATTTAGTTAGAGAGAGAGAGAGGGCAGGGGAGGGGCAGAGACAGAGAGAGAGAGAGAGAGAGAGAGAGAGAGACAGGGAGACAAAGAATCCCAAGCAGGCTCCACACTGTCAGCACAGAGCCTGATGCAGAACTTGAACTCATGAACCATAAGATCATGACCTGAGCCGAAATCAAGAGTTGGATGCTCAACCAACGGAGCCTCCCAGGTACCCCAAGTGTCCAACTCTTAATATAGGCTCAGGTCATGATCTCACAGGTTGTGGGAACAAGCCCCGAGTCGGGCTCAAGGTTCAATGCTCCCATACTCGTGCTTGGGATTCTCACTTTTCTCTCTCTCTCTCTGCCCCTCCCCCGCTCACACTCTTTCTCTCAAGGTAAATAAACATTTTTTTAAAAAAATACTATGCAGGGGGCGCCTGGGTGGCTCAGTTGGTTGAGCGTCCGACTTTGGCTCAGGTCATGATCTCGCTGTCTGTGAGTTTGAGCCCCACGACGGGCTCTGTGCTGATAGCTCAGAGCCTGGAGCCTGTTTCAGATTCTGTGTCTCCCTCTCTCTCTGCCCCTCCCCCACTCATGCTCTGTCTCTTTGTCAATAATAAATAAACATTAAAACATTAAAAAAAAATACTATGGAAATTATCTCTGTACTCAATTCAGTCTTCAGAAACACTTCAAATGAAGAGAGTTTTTGTTCAAGCTTCACCTTATGTTCTACTGCTTTTTCTTCTGCCTTTTGTATCTCTGCTTTGAGTCGCTTTTCCATATCAGAGGAGGAGCTTTTAGTGGAGGCAATAGTGATGTCTCGCTGGTGTAACTCCCGAGTCAGCTGAGAGATTTCCATCTTCATTCCTTCTAATGCAGAACTGTAACTCTGTTCAGCCTGTAGAATCTGTTCTTTCAACTACAAAGAAACAGAAAGGAAAGCATAAAAAATGAAGACAAAGCACATTAGATAGACAGATATGTTAATAGTTAAAATAATAAGGTAATTTTTACCTTACCTCAAGACATGAATTTTTACCTTAAGTCTGCAAAAAATTAGCAATTTACCAAGTTGTATGTCTACACCGAAGGTCTAATGGCTCTACCCATGATAATTTATTAATCGCAAATCAGGGAGAGATGTGTTAGTCAAATGCTGAAAGCCAGTGTCAAAGTCCATGCACACATTATTTAGAGGACAACACCTGTGATTCTCTTTAGTTGCAAAACTAAAAACTTTGTTTATAAGGCTTCCTTGTCCACAGAAGACAATAGAAATGGAAGAGGAAGAAACTAGAAGTAATCTCAAATAAGTAATAAAAAATACGAGTCAACAAACGTAACAGCTAAGGCCCATCAGTGTGGAAACAGTCAGCTCTGATACCTCAACAGCCAGTGAGGGTATTAAAACCACACCACACAGGGGCGCCTGGGTGGCGCAGTCGGTTAAGCGTCCGACTTCAGCCAGGTCACGATCTCGCGGTCTGTGAGTTCGAGCCCCGCGTCAGGCTCTGGGCTGATGGCTCGGAGCCTGGAGCCTGTTTCCGATTCTGTGTCTCCCTCTCTCTCTGCCCCTCCCCCGTTCATGCTCTGTCTCTCTCTGTCCCAAAAATAAATAAAAAACGTTGAAAAAAAAAAAAAAAAAAAAAAAAAAAAAACCACACCACACAGCATGGGAAAATCAGCCATAACCAGCTCCAGTCAGTAAGAAAATACTAAATGTTAGTTCATATAGTATCTTTTAGCAAGCAAAAAAGTGTATAACTTTTAGAAAGCTTTTCATCAAAACACGTTTAAAATAAAGTATAGCATTCAAAAAGGACAGGCTTCAATTATCTCAAAAACATTTCTACGGCATCCCTGAGGATGACGAAGACGTTACCAAAGCACATTCCAGGTGCATAGCTACTCCTGAATATCAAGTGGCTCTTTGTACTGCATTTTTCTCTCATTAAAAATAACTCCAATGACCTCCCAACCCCCAGCTCAGTCTATAAACACAACTTTGCGAACGCAGGCAGATTTTTACCTTCTTAATCTCTGCCCTGTACTCGTTGTTATATACTTCCATCTTCTTCAGTTCTTCATATTTTTCCATTAGTTCTTGGCTCAGCTGTTTACATGTTGCACTCACAGACTCCAAGCTGTGTGCATGACAAAAATATGATCACAGACGTAACACAAAAATCCTGAAACCCACATATTGATTACCTAAAAAATACTCTTCTTTAAACAGTTTCCAACCTGTCACCCTTACTTAAGAATCAATCCCTCACCAGATATGAGAACCTCAGGGCACCACACTTCTGTTATCTCACCACTCATTTCTGCTAAAAACATCCTTCTGCTCCTTTCTCAGGGAATATTTTGTTCAAACTGAATGACATAAATAAACTGTCTAAAAAAGGGTCCCTTTTTCAATTTGCCTTTGATAGAGAAAATATTTTTAAAGGCATTGTTTATTACTGAACACTGGTGTTTGTGTCCATTTATTTCAAGTTTACCTACTTCTAAATGTGGTAGAATGCTTGTTTATTTGGTACTCGTATGTAAGTACAGTGTGTCAAACACTGAGGCAGAGAGAGAAGAATCACAGATACTCTTGTCTTAGCTAGAGATGGGAAAACGGGGGCTTAAAGAGGCTACAGGTCCAAGGTCACACTGCAAGTCAGAAACATGAGGTAAGTCTTTAGAGCCTGTGGGAGCACGGTAAAACATACCTAAAATACTAAAAAGTGCATCGATGGAAAATCTATGATAGGAAGGTAAATTTTAGTTCCAATGTCAAAAAGAATAATAACCTTTATTTTATTCAATCTAAAGTATACACATACACCGCAATAATGATAACCAAGAATATGTTAAGTATTCCAAGGTGCAAAATAAATAAAGCATAAACTATGTGTATGTGTGTGCACACATACATATGTGCACACATGATATTTAATAAGAAAATACTTGGTGGTTTCCAAAAACCAAAGAAATAAAAGTAAACACAAAAAAATGTATTACTTAAAAGGGTAAAATGGCAATATTTTTGTTGTTTTTTTGCCTAAAGGCTAATAGTTTGTACAGTTTAAAATCTTTTACATACAGAAAGTGCTCATGTACAAATGATCATGATTCATGTTTCACACAAAATATGAAACTCTTCCCAGTCACAAAGTTTAGAGGTATGACAAACAAAAACAGTTCACAAGCATGACAACAAAGCAAGCATGGGCATGCTATAGCACAGATCAGGATTCAACCAGCACCCAGGAAACAACCCAAGGGCTCTTCTGAATAGGAGAAAGGAGCGCCACGTGCCCAGGGTGCCTCGCTGAGAGCAGCTCCAGCGAGATGGCCGCTCGACAGTAGAGCCTAACTGAAGGCATTCTACGGGGAGAAACGCAAGATCAAGATCAGTGCGTCGGTACAAACAACTCTTCTGACAGATCTGACTCTGAAGGAGAACAGAGAAATATGGAAACGACTTGACAGGGATACAGGATTCAAGAAGGGTTTCCATTTTCTCCCAACACAGGAAATACTAAGCCTACTTTATACCCATGGGAATGATTGAGCAGAGAGGAAGAGTTTGACGATGTAAAAGAGAGAAGAACAGGACACAAGTGAAGTGGTAGGGGACAGACATGTCATCCATCCACTCATCCACTCTAACAGACTAAGGGCACAGATGCAGGCAGACTGGTAGATTTGGTGGGAGAAAAATCAAGAATCCCTCCTTTTCTTACTTCTGTTTTCTCACTGAAATAAGAAGTTAGCTTATTTGTGAAAACTAGAGAAAAAAACCTTATTTTTTCAATAAGACTGTTATATTAGTTTCTCAATATGATGATCAAAAATCATTTTTAACAACGTGAACATTCTTGAAAGGGTATGTAATTATCTACCTGCCTTCCAAACGAGTCACTTCTGCCTGCAGAAGTTCTTCACTATTGTGGGTGAGATCCAGCTGAGACAGCACGTTGCCCAAGTCCTCCTGCCCTTGCGAGGTGTACCTCCTTTCTGCCTGTGGCTCGTCTGGTGACCTAACGAAGGACACAAGAGGACTGTTCAAGGTTTCTGATCTTTGCAAATAAACAATGCACAATCAGTTCATATTTCTCAACTGTTTTTGGGAATGAAACTCTTTAGAACTCTTCAGCTTGATTCCTGCTTTACAAAAAGAACATTTGGGAGAGTAAAGAAGCAAGAGATGATGCTTCTCAAAGAAGTCGGCAGCAGTTTACTCCTTTCTCAACTGGGATTTGGCCTGCTTTTCAAGGGAAAAAGACAAAAAAACCAAAAATTTGGTTTCCACTTGATACGTTGAGCCAAAGAAACTAAAAAGTTACAGGAAAGTTCTGTAAAGAGTAGAAATGTGTACCAGACTTAAATCAGGAGCATAGTTCCTCTATTACTTTCTATTACAAACCTCATGGCAATAATTCATATATAGAAATGAGTTTTAGGATTTTTTTTAAGAAGGGCTATCTCAATAGCTGGCTTATTAATGATGTTGATAAGCAGCTACAAATCATGACCTATTTTACCAAGAACGGAGGCTTCCCAGGGGACGTGGACTCTAATTCCTTTCACATTTGGAGTTTCACCAAGGCTACAGATTGACCAAGCACTTTCTAACTTTCTAAACATTACAGTCTTTTGGTTAAGGACCCAAACTGGAGGCAGAAAAAAACTAACCACACAAAATTTTATAACACCATAAAAACTTAACTCAGAAATTAAAACTGAATAGGAAAAACCATAATGTGATCAAACACAAAATTATGAATATGCAGTATTAAAACTGGTGCTGAATGCCAAACAACCAAATGGCTACAATTAATATTTAGAATTAAATATACCTCACGGCCTGTACTGTGTGTTGACTGTCAGTTGGCTTTAATTTTGCTTGTAGCTTCTCCTTCTGCATTCTTTCCTCATGGATGAAATTTTCTTGAGACTGAAGAACTGCCTTCAGTTCCCTCTTTTCTTCCTGGAGAATCTGAAAAATGCTCAGGAAAAAAATCAGGTGTTATTACAATTTTTCTATTTCATGAGGAAAGGAAGCCAGGGAGTCAGACTATAACAGGTACCATATTAATAAAGCTATCAATGTCTGATCCGCTGGCAGCAGAATAAGAAAGAAACCATGGATTCTGGAACCTAGTTCGAGGTTAATTATTTTCTCTTAAAAACATGCAAACACACATTTTATTTATTTCTTTTGAGAGATAGTGAGAAAGCATTGAGCAAGGGAGGGACAGAGAGAGGGAGAGAAATAATCCCAAATAGGCTCCACACTGTCAGCATAGAGCCCAAAGCAGAGTTCGAACTCACAAAACTGTGAGATCCTGACCAGGGCTGATACCAAGATTCAGATGCTTAACAGACTGAGCCACCCAGGTGCTCCCCCCGCAATGGAAGTAATTTTAAAACACACCTCTAACAGTTTTTCAGATTCCCTTAATTTTTCTTCCTTTTGCCGCTGCTCTTGTATAACATTCATATTGGTTCCCACTAAGTCATTGATCCTCATGGTGAGGCGCTCTATTTCCAACTCATTGGCACAGATAGTGTCATTGGCCCGTTCCAGCTTACTGCTCAGATGCTGAATTTCCGACTGGCTGGACAGCTCCACAGACTCTAATTTCTGTTTCCGATTGGCAAGCTGAGCCTAGAAACACAGATTACCAATAGATAAAAGTGAAACAATAAAAGAATAATTGATGAATAAGGAAGACTAAAATAAGACCCCGTTGTACTTGCATAAAAACATAAAATATTAGTTCATTTATAATAACCCATTCGTGACCCAAAAAAACAAAAATCTCTCATGATAAAAACTGGGAATAGAGGGGAACCTTCTCAATTTGATAAAGACTATCTACAAAAACTGTACAGCTAACATCATACTTAATAGTGAGAAACTCAAAGCCTTCTCACTAACATCAGATACAAGGCAAGGATATCCCCTCTTACTACTCCTTTTCAACACCAACTGGATATCCTTGCAATAAGGCAAGAAAAGTTAATAAAAGGTATACAGATTGGGACGGAAGATATAAAGCTGTCTTTGCTCAAGGATAACATGGTCATCTATGTAGAAAATATGAAAGAATAGACAACAACAAAAAACCCCCTGGGAGATTCCTCAAAAAGTTAAAAATACAACTGGCCTACAATCCAGTTATCACACTACTGGATATTCACCCAAAGAATACAAAAATACCAATTCAAAGGGATACATGCACCCCTACGTTTCTAGCAGCATTATTTACAATAGCCAAGATACGGAAGCAACCCAAGTATCCACTGATTGATAAATGGATAAAGAACATGTGGTGTGTATACACACACACACACACACACACACACCATGGAATAGTACTCAGCCATAAAAAAGAATGAAATCTTGCCATTTACAATGATGTGGATGCAGCTAGAGAGTATAATGCTAAGAGAAATAAGTCAGTCGGAGAAAGACAAATATCATATAATTTCACTCATATGTGGAATTTAAGAAACAAAACAAATGAGCAAAGGGAAAAAAGAGAGACAAAGCAAGAAACAGACTGTTAATTATAGATAAAAACTGATGGTTAACAGAGGGGAGAAAGATGGGGGATGGCTTAAATATGTGATGGGAATTAAGGAGTGCACTTGTCACGAGGAGCACAAGGTGATACACAGAATTGTTGAATCACTGTGTTGTACACTTGAAACTAATATAACACTGTACGTTAACCAACTGGAATTAAAATAAAAACTTAAAGAAAAAAGAAAAAAAAACCTTCCTGGAATTAATAAGCAATTATAGCAAGGTTACAGGATAGAAGGTTAATACACAAAAGTCAGTCACTTTTCTACGTACCAACAATGAACATGTGAAATTTAAATTAAAAACACAACATTATTTACATTAACATTTGAAAAAATTAAAGTATGAATATAACAAAATAAGCACAAGATTTGTATAAGGGAAACTACAAAACTCTGATGAATTAAATCAAAGAAGAACTAAATAAACGGGGAGATATTCCATATTCATGGATAGGAGGGCTCAATATTGTCAAGATGTCAGTTCTTCCCAATGTGATCTATGGATTCAACACAATCACAATCAAAATCCAAGCAAATTATTTATGAATATTGACAAACTGATTCCAAAGTTTATATGGAGACGCAAAAGACTCAGACAAGCCAAAACAATATTGAAGAAAAAGAAAAGAGTTGGAGGACTGATGCTACCTGACTTCGAGATTTACTATAAAGTTATGGTTATCAAGAGAGTATAGTACTAGTGAAAAAACAGACAAAAAGTTTAATGGAACAGAATACAGAGTCCAGAAATGGACCCCCATAAATACAGTCCACTGAACTTTGACAAAGGAACAAAGGCAATACAATGGAACAAAGACAGTTTCTTCAATAAATGGTGCTGGGACAACTGGACATCCACAAGCAAAAAAATAAATTTAGACAAGACCTTCTACCTGTCACAAAAATCAACTCAAAATGGATCAAAGATGTGAATGTAAAATGCAAAACTATAAAACTCCTAGGAGATAGCATAGAAGAAAACCTAGATAACTTTGGGTATAGGAATATTTTTTTAAATACAACACTAAAGATATGAGCCCTGAAAGAAAGAACTGATAAGGTGAACTTGATTAAAACTGAATACTTCCACTCAGTGAAAGACAATATCAAGAGAATGAGAAGACAAGCCATAGACCGGGAGAAATTAGAGTAAGAATTCTTAAAACTTATGAATAAGGAAACAAACAACCCTGTTAAAAAATGGGCCAAAGACCTGAAAAGGCATCTCACCAAAAAAGATATACAGAGGCAAATAAACATATGAAATGGTGATCTACATTAGATGTCATCAGGGAAATGCATATTAATACAATAATTATACATCTACTGGAATGACCAAAATCTGGAACACTGATGATACCAAAATCTGGTGAGGATGTAGAGCAGCAGGACCTCTCATACACTGCTGGTATGAATGCAAAATGTTACAGACTTTTTGGAAGGCAACTTAGTGTTTTCTTACAAAATTTAATATACTCTTACCACACAATCCAACAATTGTATTTCTTGGCATCTACCCAAAGAAGCTGAAAACATTGTTTTCACAACAAACTGCACATGTATGTTCACAGCAGTTTTATTTATAAATGCCCAAACTTGGAAGCAACCAAAATGTCCTTCAGTAGATGAGTGGATAAATAAACTTTGGTATATCCAAAGAATAGAATATTATTCAGCACTAAAAACATGAGCTACCAAGACATGAAAAGACATGAAGGAACTTTAAATGCACATTACTAAGTAAAAGAAGCCAGTCTCAAAAGGCTACATACTATATGATTCCAACTATATGACATTCTTGAAAAAGCAGAACTATATAGACAATAAAATCAGTGATTATGGAGATGTGGAGGGAGGGGAGAGATGAATAGGCAGAGCACAGAGGGATTTTTATAGCAGTGAAAATACTCTGTATGCTATTACAATGACGGTATATGTCATTACACATTTGTACAAACCCATAGGCCATACACATCAAGAATAAACCCTGAAGTAAACTATGGACTTTGGGTGACCAGGATGTGTGAATGTAAGTTCATCCTTAGTAACAAATGTAGCATGCTTGTGAGTGATGTTGGTAATGGAGGCGGCGATACAGGAAATCTCTGTACCTCCCTCTTAATGTTGTTGTAAATCTAAAACTGCTTTTAAAAAAATAAAGTCTTGGGGCGCCTGGGGCAGAGGGGAGGCGCTCAGTCGGTTAAACATCCGACTTTGGCTCAGGTCACGATCTCTCAGTCCGTGGGTTTGAGCCCCACATCAGGCTCTGTGCTGACAGCTCAGAGCCTGGAGCTGCTTCAGATTCTGTGTCTCTCTCTATCTCTGCCTCTCCTCCCCTCGCGCTCTGTCTCCATCTCTTTCTCAAAAAATGAATAAACATTAAAAAAAAATTTTTTTTAAATCATTAAAAAAATAAAGTCTTAATAATTATATAATAAATATCTTGAGAAGAAGGGGTAATAAAAAATTGAGAAAGTAAAGGGATTCCTCAGGAGAAGAGATGCTACCCATCTACTGCAAAGACAGCTGCATTATTCTACCCATTGCACAGAAGTTTAACTGCATCTACGAGTCATCATATACGAAAACAGGATTTCTCTCCTCTTTACAACATAGGAAATAGAAACTATAATGCATTATTTTATTTCTTATGGAAGCTCATAAACATTTTTTTAATCACTAAACATCTTAAATTTCCAGATCAAATTCTCCTCTCTCCCCACCCTAGAACATGCTGCATGTAGTTAATTATTCTGTATTTTCAGATACATTATAAACATGCATATTCAGATGATTCAAACTGACCACAAAATGTTTAAATTTGGGGTAGAGGGAACTGGGGAATTTTGTTCCTCGAGGAAAAAGGTGCTGTGCTTGGAGGAGAGAAAGGACTGGTTCTGTCACCAATTTTTAGACATTCCCTGAGCTAAAAGACTTCACTAAACATACTGCACTCAAATTAGTTTCTTCTAGTGATTTATCTACTGAGGTACATACAAATAACGCCACTTTAGTGACTGTCTCACAGACCTGCAGTATAAAGTTCCTGCAGACTTAGGTAATTCCTAGGCTATGTATCCCAGCTATACTAGTTTTTAATTCCCAACTTTCTAGTTTTCACAAGTGTTAACCCTGCATCCAGATAGGTACTTCCTCTACATACCGAAGATGGACATAATTCATCTGTGTAAGTCAAACTTCCCTAATTGTAAGTATTTTTAAAAGGTAAAGGTAACCAATTTTATTTTAAAAATTTAAGCTGATGGGACACCTGGGCAGCTCAGTGGTTAAGTGTCCGACTTCAGCTCAGGTCATAATCTCACAGTTCGTGGGTTCAAGCCCCGCGTCGGGCTCTGTGCTGACAGCTCAGCTCGGAGCTTGGAGCCTGCTTCAGATTCTGTCTCTCCCTCTCTCTCTGCCCCTCCCCCGCTCATGCTCGCTCTCTCTCTCTCTCTCTCTCTCTCAAAAATAAACATTAAAAAAATGTTTTTTAATTTAAGCTGAAATGTCTCTGAGAAATCAATATGCTACAGATGAAAGATTTTATTGTATACTGTACAGGGCCAAAATCCTATACTGTGGTCACACAAGTACATGCTCAATAATGCTCATAAGCCAGAGAAAGGCTGGAAGGAGAAAGGCAAAGAGACAGACAAATAGTATTTGTGTAAATTATAGATCAAGATTCCAGCATAAAGAACCAAAACCTTTTTCTGCAGATTCATAAAATAGTGTGAAAGAAGGATATCAAAGAATTTTTAGATCTGTAAAAACAACTGCCAAGCATGCAACAGTTTCCAAACTTTTAAAATACAATATAAACTTTTTTTTTTCCTCAAGGGAAACTCTTCTACAGAATCTTGTGCAGAATAAATAATTGAAGAGACTGGGCCATGAGGGTGAGGAGGAAAGTGAGGGGGCCCAACTTGCTGAGATGGCCGAACCTCCCCAAGCCCATCTTAAACTGCATGGCAGCCCCCGGCCTTGGCAGAACACAGCTAGAAAACCTCTGCCCAAATGGCCTCTCAGGATGAAAGAATTCATAATTGCAAAACACTAACACTGTCTTTTTAACACTGCAATAGCTATTTAATACTATTTAGTTCAAATCTGAGTTCTTAAACTCAAGGCTGGAGTCACAATTTAACTAAGTTATATTTTAACCAGTGAGTCTAGATCTGATACTTAAAAACTCACCAATTTCTTAGTTGTAAGGAATCAAGGACCCACCTTCTTTTGTTGATTCACTATTTCAGTCACACACAAGTACAGTGTTTTAAGCACAGTAAGAAGTACCTAATCATTCCAGTACGAAGTCTCAATTTTCATTAACTAGAGTTAACACACTTGGCCTGTGCAGTCCAATATGGCAGTCACCAGTCATGTGTGGCCACTGAGCACCTGGACTGTAGTCTGAAAGGAGACGTACACAAACCGTAAACTACATCCTGGATTTCAAAGACTCAGTCAACAAAAAAAATGTAAATGCTTCAATGATATTTTTTGGTATGCCGACTTAAATATATGAATTTCACCTCTTTCTGTTCACTTTTTAAATGTGACTGCCAAGAAAATCTGAAGTTACAGATGTAATTCTCATTACATTTCCACTGAACAGAACTACACTAGAATATCTCAAAAATACCTCTTCCAATACTAACAGTCAGAAGCAATCATATAAATCACTTCTAAAGTAATGACTATTTCTCTCAAATATCTAGTGTTAGAGGTATCTGAAGGCGATATATTTCTGAACTGTTTTTTTTTTTTTTTTGCACTAACCACTGCCATTAAGTTTTTGAACTAGAATCCAGAACTTCCTCTTATTAATCTAACATGTGGCATCCTAACTATTCTATTGGAATGAGTGGGATTATTTCAACAACAGAGCTCACAGCAGAGGTGTTCAAGGTAAAGAAACAATTAAAAAGACCATTTCTGTCAGGGAGATGGAAATAAAAGCCGATGGTGTGCAGCTGAAGTGTAAGAGTAAGGAAGGGGCTAGGAACCAGGGTTGCAGTCAAATCCTTCACTGGGTTGGGGTCTGTAATCCTGGTGCTTCAAGGGTGTGGCTCTCCCAGACCGCCAAGATGCCTGAGAACAGTGTCATGTGAGACAAGGGCCTTTTGTTTTCCAAAGGATCCCAGTATGAAGCTATGGCCATGGCGGGATCCATCTTCACCAACCTCCCCATCAGTGTCAACTCCAAATGTGTCAGCGCAGCCACAGCCTTGCAGCATTTCCACCAAGTAGCAGCTTGACAAGCCCATTAAGAGAACTGCTCCCAGTAACACCTTCTTATCACTGTCGTGTCTATGTCACCACAAACTTTAAAACAGTAGGTCTGAGCCAATTTAATTAACTCGGATAATTCTCCCTAGACAACGGATTAACATTTGAGTTAGGATCATCTTTTCTTTGTAAGTTGTGAGAGAAATATGATGCTTTAAAAAATATTACATTTATACTCACACATACATAATTGAAAAGTGGATTTAGAACTGACTCGTACAATATCATACAGCTCATCTAAATATTTCAAAAGGAAAACATATATATTTAATGCAGCCTCTATTTTTCTCCCATACCATTTATGGGCTAAATATTTTATACTCTGTGCTGGTTTAATATTTTAATTTTTTTAATGTTATTAATGTTCTCTAAGATTTCCCTTAATATCTCCTTTCAACACTTGTATATGGGCAAGAGAGAAAGCAGCCGGTGATTGCTTGCCTTCCACACAGAAATAACCTTATGTTTCAGTGACTAAATGGATCCTTTCCTATGCAAATGTAACCATCATTCTATCACTGTATCTAATGTCATGTTGTTTAGCAACTGTATTTTTTAATATTTGATAGAACATCACCCTCTTTTTAAAAAATGTTGCCTAGTACCATTCATTTATTTTTCCACATCAATTTTAGATTCATTCTGTCAAGTTCTCAAAATCTAACAGTCAATAAATTATGTGGATAACCATTTAGAAAAAAAAAAGATTAGCGTATCAAATACCATGTCACAAAATAATTTTCAGATCAAATATATAAAAAAGAAATTATAAAGCAGAAGAAATCTTGGCTTAGATAAGGCTTTATAGTATGACATCAAAGACAGAAACCCTAAAGAAAAAATTAATAGAACTAAGCAATTCTAAATAATTGTTTATGAAACAATTGTATTTCCAAAAAAAACTATTAGGCAAAAATTAAGGTCAAATAGGAAAATATCCACAATTGCAACAAAACGGCTAAGGGCTAATAATATAGGTAATGTATGAAGAGCTATTTCAAAATAGTAAAATATAAATATACTAAAAGAAAGATGGGCAGAGGACATAAAACATTTACAAAAACTGGAAATGCCTACAAGTACATGAAAAAATGCTCAACCTAATTCATAATTAAAGAAATGCAAATTAAAAACAAATAATCAGATATTGTATTTTTTCACCTATAAGATTGGCAAAGACAAGTCTAGAAGTAGGGGAAATTAAAAGAAATAATAGTGCCCAACATTGGTAAAGCGTGAGGAAATGGACAATCTCAAACACTGCTGGTGAAAGTCTGTATCAACAAAACTTTTGAGAGTGCTTTGCCAATATATATTAAAATCTTTAAGACAACTACACGGATGCAGCAATTTCACTTCTAGGGCCATTTCTTAAGAATATAAATGGACATATTCTCCTAGATGTTTATATAAAGACATTCAACCAAGCACTATTTACAAGAGTGAAAAAGTAAAAAAAACTACATGATCTATAATTAGGGATTGGTTACGTAAATTATGGTACATTTAATAGTAGACTGGACTCCTTTGCAATCATTATTACTATACATTTGTTGATTTGTCATATTTAAAAAGGAAAATCTTAAGCGTGAAAGTTAAATAAAATATTGTATTATAAAATGCTTAGTGCACCTACATAATAAGGAAAAGATTAAATGACATAAAGAGAGAACTGACAGTAATATAATAAATAGTAGATGACTTTAACACCTTACCTGAATGAATAGACTAGCCAGACAGAAAACCAGTAAGTAAACACTGGCTTTAAAGGACACATTGGACCAGATGGATTTAACAGACATAAACGAAACATGTCATCCAAAAACTGCAAAATACACTCTTCTCGAGTGTACGTGGAACATTCTCCAGGACAGACCACATGCTAAACCACAAAACAAACCACAATAAATTCAATAAGATTGAAATCATATGAAGCATCTTTTCTAACCCCAATAATATGAAAATAGAAATTGACTGCAAGAAGAAAATTGGAAAAAACACAAACACCTGGAGACTAAACAACACGCTATAAACAACTAATAGGTCAACAACAACAACAACAAAATTGAAAGAAAAAAATACCTTGAAACAAATGAAAATGGAAACAATGTATCAAAAGTAGCTTTAAGAGGGAAGTTCTTAAAGATAGAGGCCTAAGTCAAGAAACAAAAATCTCAAATGAACAATCTAACTTTACACATAAAGGAACTAGGAAAAGAAGAACAAAGCCTAAAGTTAGTAGAAGGAAGAAATAATAAAGGTCAGAGGAAATAAATGAAATAGAAACTTAAATAAAACAGAAAAGAGCAATGAAACTAAAAACTGGTTCTTTGAAAAGATAAATAAAACTGATAAACCTCCAGCCATATTCATAAGAATATGAAAACAAAAGAGAGAGAAGGACAAAATAAATAAAAGAGTTACAAATGACACCACAGAAAATACAAAGGATCATAAAAGGATACCACAAACAATTACATGCCAACAAACTGGAAAACCTAGAATGGATAAATTCCTAGAAACACACAACCTTCCAAGATTAAGTCACACATAAATAGAAAATGTGGATAGACCAACTACAAGTAATGAAATTGAACCAGTAATGTTAAAACTCCCAAAATACAAAAGTCCAAAACTAGACGGCTTTATAGGTGAATTCTACAAAACATTTAAACAAGAGTTAGTATCTACCCTTTTCAAATTATTCCAAAATACTGAAGAGTAAGGAATGCTTCCAAATTCATTTTATGAGGCCAGCATTAATTACCCTAATATCAAAACCAAAGACACCACAAAAAAAGAGAAATTTACAAGTCAACATCCCTGATGAACACAGATGCAAAAATCCTCAATAGAATATTAGCAAACTGAGTTCAACAATACATTAAAAGGATCATATATCATGATCAAATGGGATTTATTCCAGGAACATAAGGATGGTTCAATATCCACAAACCAATCAATGTGAGACACCACAAAATGAAAGATAAAAATCACAGGATCATCTCAATAGTTGCAGAAAAAGCATTTGATAATTCAATATCCATTATGATAAAAACTCCTAATAAAGTGGATATACAGGAAACATATCTCAACATAATAAAGGGCATAAATGACAAATCCACAGCTAACCTACTTACTCAACAGTAAAAAGCTGAAAGCTTTTCCTCTAAGATCAGGAGTAAGACAAGGATGCCCACTCTCACCACTTTTATTCAACATAGTGTTAGAAGTCCTAGCCACAGTGACTAGGCAAGAAAAAGAAATAAAAGGCCATCAAAATTGGAAAGGAAAAAGTAAAACTGTCACAATTTGCAGATAGCATGACACTACATAAAGAAAGCCCTAAAGACTACAGAAAAAATTGCTAGAACTAATAAATGAATTCAGTAAAGCTGTAGGATACAAAATTAACATACTAACATAGTAGTGTATTTGTGCACACTAATAATGAGCTATCAGAAAAATGCCACTGCAAAAATAATTGCAATTACAATTGCATCAAAAAGAATAAAACACCTAGGAATAAATTTGATCAATAAGGTGAAAGATCTGTACACTGAAAACCATAAGACATTGATGAAAGAAACTGAAAACAACATAAATAGAAAGATATATTCCATGCTCATAAATTAAAAGAATTAAAATGTCTATACTACACAAAGCAATCTATAAATTCAATGCAATCCCCATCAAAATATCAATGGCATTTTTCACAGAACTATAACAAAGAATCGTAATATTTCTATGGAACTACAAAAAATGCCAAGTAGCCAAAGCAATCTTAAGAAAGAAGAACAGGGGCTCCTGGGTGGCTCAGTCGGTTAAGCGTCCGACTTCGGCTCAGGTCATGATCTCACGGTCTGTGAGTTCAAGCCCCGCGTCGGGCTCTGTGCTGACAGCTCAGAGCCTGGAGCCCGTTTCAGATTCTGTGTCTCCCTCTCTCTGCCCCTCCCCTGTTCATGCTCTGTCTCTCTCTGTCTCAAAAATAAATAAACGTTAAAAAAAAAAAAATTTTTTTTTAAAGAAAAAAAAAAAAAAGAAAGAAGAACAAAGCAGGAGGTATCATGCCCCCTAATTTCAAACTATACTACGAAGCTATAGTAACTAATGCAGTAAGATACCAGTATGAAAACAGACACATATATCAATGGAACAGAATAGAAACCAGAAGCAAACCCATGCTTATATGGTCAATTAATCTATGACAAAGGAGACAAGAACATACAAAGGGGAAAAACAGTCTCTTCAATAAATGATGGGAAAACTAGACAGCTACGTGCACAAGAATGAAACTGGACCACTATCTTACACTGCATACAAAAATTCAAAATAGATTAAAGACTTGTACATAAAAAGTGAAACCATAAAACTCCTCGAAGAAAACACAGGCAGTAAGCTCTGACATCAGTCTTAGCAATATTTTTTTGGACCAGTCTCCTGTGGCAAGGGCAACAAAAGCTAAAATATACAAATGGAATTACATCAAGCTAGAAACATTTTCCACAATAAAAGAAACCATAAACAAAACAAACAGGCAATCTGCTGAATGGGAGAAGATACTTGCAAGTCATACATATGATAAGGAGTTAAAATCCAAAATATATAAATAACTTACACAACTTAATATCAAAAAACCAAACCTGATTTTAAAATGGGCAGAGGAAAATAAAATAAAATAAAATAAAATAAAATAAAATAAAATAAAATAAAATAAAGTAAAATAAAAACGAATAGTCATTTTTCCAAAGACATACAGATGGCCAACAGGCACATGAAAAGATGCTACACATCACTCATCATCAGAGAAATGCAAATCAAAATCATAATGAAGTATCACATTACACCTGTCAGAGTGGCTAGTATCAAAAAGACAAGTATTACTGAGTGGAGAAAAGGGAGACATTATACAATGCTGGTGGGAATATAAATTGGTACAGCCACTACAGAAAAAAGTCTGAGGGCTCCTCAAAAAATTAAAAATAGAATTGCCATATGATCCAGTAATTCCACTCCTGGGTCTTTAGCTGAAGAAAACAAAAATATCAACTCAAAGAGATGTATGTACCCTTATGTTCACTGCAGCACTGCTTGTAACAGCCAAGACATGGAAACAACCTAAGTGTCCATTAATAAATAAACAGGTAAAGAAGATGTGGGGTGTGTGCATATATATTCATATTCTATTATAATGGAATATTACTCTGTCATAAAAAAAATGAAATCTTGCCACTGTGACAACATGAATGGACCTAGAGGCCATTATGCTAAGTGAAATAAGTCAGACAGAAAGACAAAAACTGTATGATTTCACTTATATGTGGAATCTAAAAACCAAGGATACATATTCCCACACACACATAACAATGTTTTCCTACTAAAGGTACATGACTGCAGTATATAACTGCAGATAAGCATAGTAAAAGTTGGAAGAAATTTATACCAACATGTAAATCATGGTAACTAACTCTCTAAAGGACAGAATTATGGGTTATTTTATTTACTTCTCATGTCATCCACATTTTCTCATTTTTCTAAAATGAACATGTATTATGTAACTTTAATAGCTGACCAGAAGAAAGAACTTGAACAAGTAAATGACTCAAAGATTGAGAAGTTACTATGAACTCCACTTTTAAATGTTAAAAAATGGATAAGAAAAAAGTCTACATCAAGAGTTTTTAAAAACTTGGGGAAGTGTAGATGTGATATCCATTTATCCAATCACCCAGATTTTCTGCCTTTATTATTCAATGGTGATTCACATATCGCCAAAATGTAATGTGTCAACCTTGACTGGATTCCAATTTAAACATCCAACTGTAAAAAGACGTAACTTCAGACAACTGGGGAAGTCCGAATAGAGTAAGCATTAAATTATGTTAATAGATCATTTATTCTGTTAATGTAGTACTAGTATATTATAATTTTTTAAAGTCCTTATCTGTGGGGAAATATGACAATTTCTGTAATTTGCTTTGCAATATTCCAGCCAAAGATAAAAAAGTGGAGAAGGATGAAATAAGACTAGCAAAATGAGCTGTTGTTCAATGGGTAGAGAGCCTAGTTTTGCAAGTGAGAAAAGTTTTAGAGACCTGTTACACAACTCTATGCATATAGTTAACATTACTATACCATACCCTTTAAAATCATTAACATGGTAAATTTTAAAGTGTTTTCTACCACAATTTAAAAAAAAAAAGACTGGCAAAATGATGGTAACCATCTAATGTTGGGTAACAACTATACAGAAATTCATTTAAAAGTTTTTTTCTTTTTTTTTAATGACGCTCACACAGCACTGCCACATACTGAATCACATGAAGATTTAATTTTGTTTAGTTTGCTAAGGAAGAAAGAGAAATATATTATCAGTAACATTTTTTGAGTTAAGCAGGCAGAGTATCAGAAGAATAATTCAAACACCCTTAGTAGGGAAAACAAGTGCTGGCTTTTTAAAGGCTGCTTCTTCTAGCCTAGCTGAATTATGGTAAATAAAAATCTCACTTTTACCAACAATGAGGTTTAATTATGCAGAGTAATCACAATAGTAATTTGAAAAAAGGATTTGCAATCAATAGTAAGCACACTCCACAGATGAGTAATTGAGAACTAAAAAGTAGGATGTGATTCCTTTTTTTTTTTTTCCAACCTGAAGGTTACAATTAGAATATAATAGGGGCACCTGGGTGGCTCAGTCGGTTAAATGTCCAACTTCAGCTCAGGTCATGAGCTCGCAGTTTGTGGGTTCGAGCCCTGTGTCAGGCTCTGTGCTGCCAGCTCGGAGCCTGGAGCCTCTTCTGATTCTGTGTCTCCCTATCTCTCTGCTCCTCCCCTGGAGGAGCTCTGTCTCCCTCAAAAATAAATAAACATTAAAAAAAAAAAAAGAATTTAACAATATCTTATAACTATTTATGTTTGCACAGTGCTTTAGCATTCAGGTAAAAAAAAACTCTGGTCTAGACATCCAGGATTTTATTGGCCCACTCTGACTGCATAGCTTGCTGCAGCCTAGTAAATAATTTTCCTCCTTGAGGATGCTGGAGGCCCCTCGTGCCACCTGACCAGAGTTACTCACAGCACAGCATTCATGGTACTTTATCAGCCAGCTGTTATTTCAGGGGAATGATTAAAAGCCAAAACATTACTGAGACTTAAAGCAGAAAATAATGCAGACTTTTTTTTTAATATATTTTTTTAAGGTTTTCCTTCAGCTCTTGTAATTTCTCCAGTAATTCCCTTATTCTGTAAGACGGAGGTAACTACCAACCTTGACAGATTATCAAATGAAAGAGATAACACAGAACAATATATTCCAGATAACTGCTTCTAGAAGAAGCACTGAGACTGCGTCTGGCACACAATGAATGGTCACAAATATTTACTCCCCTCTATGTTCATTTCCTTTTATGTTCTTGGTTTTTAATTGGAAAAGCATACAAAATGAGTGTATTCTAAGAAGCAATATCCCCAAATTAGGTAGCAATTAAGCCACCAGTTCATTTAAAAAAAGGTTTTTACTACAGTTCTAAAAAGTATCTGTCACCACAAAGATACTTTTAGTTAGTATGCACATCAGTGCAGTATGAATCTCTTAGTATCTGTATGCAAACAGCAGCCGATCTGAGGCTCCCTGGAGGAGGCATCTCAGCCAAGGTACCCCAGCTATCAGAAACAGAGCGAGACACAGAAGTGGAGCCAAGGCAAGAGCCAGAAACAGCCAAACACTAAAGAAATGGAAAAGAAAACAGAGAAAGAACAGAGGTAGAGAGAGGGAGAAGGGGAAGGACAGAGGGGGAGAAAAAGGGAAGACCAAGATTAGGAGAATGACGTGAACGTGAGCATGTAGTGATCAGGAGAACCAGACAGCCACAGAGTGAGAGGGCAAGAGAACACAAGGGAGGGAGGGAGCAGGCAAAGGAGCATGTGGCACAAAGACGTGAGCAGATATGAGAGAGCACCCTTGTACTGCGTTCAGCTAGTGCCAATGTCATCAAGACTTCTCCACCTCTTTTTTTAAAATGGCTTAAACCTACCTGAATTATCTCTGATTGTTCTGCCAAAGCCTTCCTCTGTGCTTCCAGAGAAGATACCTGTTGCTGATAAATCAGGCGTTGCTTCTCCCAGTCCAGTGATTTCTGACGAAATTCCTGAAGAGGCAATTAAGGTACTTAACTTCTAAGTGCTTCTCCTTACTGTCATGCTTCCCAGATTCATTCTTACTTTAATTTTTCCCCTCGTCCCTGGGTATACACACACCTTACTCCCCAGCAGGAGCTCCATTACTCACTTAGCTGATAGAACTGGAGAGCAACACTAAATTCCTGACATACTGAGCCTCTGGAGATCTGTCTCTCTAAATTTAACACCCTAATGGTGAAGAGTATGAAGCACAGATGCTGAATACTGGGTCCACGATGGTTTTCACAGATTTGCTGCCACCTAAAGGTTGTTATCATTTTTTGTGATGTTCTTCAGAAAACTGATCTGAAGAGAACTAAAATTTCAAAATATGATTATGAGGAGATCCTGCTACCAATTCTTGATATCCAAACACAGAAATTGAACAGATCAAATAAATTTTCAGGTAAGTCCCTCCGTAGCCCAATTCTTCTCAGTATCTGAAATTCAGGAACCAAATAGATTCCTAAAGCAGAATACCCTTTGATATCCAGATTTTTACCATCTCAACAGAACAACTGCAAGAACTTGAATAATAATGGGAGATCTGTACTAAATTTTAACAGGTATTTGTAACCCAAAGTGGAACAGTCAAAATTAATGATGGGTCACTACAAGTTGCATGAGCAACAAAGAAGATGAGCCCAATATTTATGAAAATATGATTATGAAAATATGATTTATGATCATATAAAATATGAAATTATGAGTTATGAAAATCAAAGGGATTTCTATCACTGTTCTCTAGGACCCTCAACTCCAGAAGTCTCATGCTAACTTGGGGGTAATCACAGTTAACCAGCTTTCTGATAATCATTCATTCATTCATTCATTCATTCTCCTATATATGCCAGGGGCTATTTTAGGGATTGGGGATACAACAGTTAACAAAAACAAACAAAATCCTAGCCCCATTCAATTGGCAATAGACAACACATTCACTGTATAATACATTACATGATAATACCTATTTTAGAGAAAATGGAGCACACAGTGCTCAGAGTTGGGAGTTTGACATAATTACAACAGAATCATTCTGGCTGCTGTGTGGAGAAAAGAGAAGCCGAGGGTGACTCCAAGGTTTCAGGCTTGAAAAGTTGAGGAATGGAGTTGCCATTAACTAAAACAGGAATGGTGTTGGTAGATGGGGAAGAGAAAACCAGTATGAAGTGTGACACAGCTTTAGACATCAAGGTGGAGATGTGAAACAGCTGAAACAGGCAGTTGGAAAAATTATTCTGTAGCAAAAAGGACAGGTCAAGGCTGGATATATAAAAGTGGGAATTATCAACATATATACAGTGCTAAAAACTACAAGACTGGATGATATCACCAAGGGAGGGAGCATGGATAGAAAAAAGAAGAGGTCCAATGACACTACCCTAGGGTATTCCAAAGGTAAAAGGCTGGGGATCAAAAGAGATTGAGAGGACTGGTTAACAAGGTAGGAGAAAGCCCAGGAAAGTATGGCTGTTCTCTAAGTCAAATCAAGGAACTATTTTCAGGTACAAGTCATTGGTGACCTCCAAGTAAATAGCTTCTGCAGAGTTGAGGGGGCAAAAGCCTTATTGAGTGGGTGCAAGAAAAATGGACAATGAGGAATTGGAGACCAGTACAGATGCCTAAAGTAGTTTAGTTATAAAACAAAGGAAAATGGGTGCCTGGGTGGCTCAGCCAGTTAAGCATCCGACTTCAGCTCAGGTCATGCATGATTTCAAAAGTTCGAGCCCCACGTTGGGCTCTGTGCTTCAGATTCTGTGTCTCCCTCTGTCTCTGCCCCTACCCTGCTTGCCCTCTCTCTCAAAAACAAATAAACATTTTTTAAAAATGAAGAAAAAAATGGGGCAGCATCCAGAGAAAGAGAGGTCAAAAGAGGATTTAAGAGGGGAGAAATCTGGATGGTGGTGGAAATATCCAGTATGAAAGAAGGGAGGATGCAGAAGAGAGAAGAATCGGTGGAGCCATGTCTTGGGTAAGGATCGGGGAGAGTATGGGCAGTTCCACCAGCAAGAAGGCAAAGTATATGGGCACAGATGCAAATAGGTGGGAAAATACAGTGTCAGAAGTCTGTGAAAATCTCTTCTTATTGCTTCTATTTTCTCAATGAAATGGAAAGCAAGATCATCACCCAAATATAAGAATGTGGAAAAAAGTGTCGAAATTTGAGAAAAGAGAAAGTATGAAATAGTCATTATGGAAAGTAGCAGAGTGAAGGGAAATATAGTATGTTTCTGGGTAGCATTAGGACTTATTTGAGGAAGTGACCATGAATTTAAAATGAGGCCAGTCAGCATAATTATGTTTTTCTCCAGCCACGGTCTACCACACATGGCAAGTAGAGACTGGGCAGAAAGCTGGATTTAACTACAGTTATGGTTTTGCCAAGCAAATATGATGAAGTAAGAGAGGGACACAGGAGCTGAAGGGGAATATAAGGAATGTTACCATGGAATTGAAGCTGGGTAATGACTGACACATGAAGGCATGTGATAGGTATGCAGCAGTGAAAAGGTGGCAGAATTCAATCACTTGGGGATGGGATCAAGTGACTACTGAGAGTCAAGGGACTAGAGGAAGTGAGCTAAAAAGAGAAGGATGGTAGTCAAAGAATGAAATGCTTAAAAATGTGATTCCAGGAGGGTTGCAAGTTTGGTCATGACGACACCTAAGGAACAGTAGCGGGAATGGGTGGATGAGATAAGGAGGAGATCAATATGCCCATGGAGGAAAGAACAACAAGGAATTCAAAGACCAGAGTCATATAAGTATCATCCTTGTAGATACTGAAATCTTTAAGAATTATGGTAAGTGTATTGTTGGAGACAGTGACAGTGTCCTGGAAGCTGAAACCTCTAAGGGAAATAACCCAAGGATCAGAAGATGACGACTTTGGTTGTATGTATATTGGTAGGGGATACAGGCTGAAGACATGAAGATCAAAGATGGGGTCTTAAGGTAGAAAAGAGAATGGCCAAGAAGTGGTAATGAGGAACAAGAGGAAGATGAGGAGTCTGGGGAGAAAACCTCAGGTATCGCTAAAGGAAGCAGTATCTGCATAGTCCTCTGAGTCTAGGCTCTTCGAATGTATAAAAATAGTATGATGTAAAAGAACACTAACTATAGAAATTACAATTCTAAATAGTAATAATGGTATTTGTGGGTGACAGATGCTCTGAGAAAATTGTATCTAATCATAGAGAGATGTTGAACAATACTTCTCAAATTACAAACACCCAGGGGAGCTAGATAAAATGCAGATTCCTAGGCCCCACATCATACTACTGGAGCAGAATCTCTGACAGCCTAAAGAGGACTCTGGTGATTCTTGGTACACTGGAGGACCAATGGCATAGACAGAGGAGGGGAGAGGCAGATACCAGGGAAAAGAGTGACAGCCTCATGCTGTTTCTTCCTTCACTCTTGGCAGTGTTAACTCACCACCTCCCTTAGGTCCTCTGGGAATCAACATACACAATAACCAGAGTTACTCTGCCTTAATAAAAAGAAAGTTAGCAAAGAAGGGAGTAAATGGCTTACTACATCTAAATGGGAACTGAGGATAAGCAATCTGATATGCACAGTACTCTGTACAAAAAGCCAAGTAGTTTCAACATTTACTAACCCCTATTCTATTAGGTGGTAAATAAGACAAGGACACTGCCCATGGAGGACTGGTAGTGACTGGTGGTCAATGTTTCTCAATATTGGCATTTTGGGGACAGTAACCCTTCCTGTGTAGTGTGGCCCTGGGCATGTTTAGAATCCCTAGTCCCTGTCCCTAAACACTAGTTTCACTCCCAGTCATTTGGACAACTAAAGTAATGTGTCCGTACATTTCCAAATGCCCTCAAAGGGTGGTAGTGCCCCACTGGAAACTACTGATAGGTAATAACCCCATTAACCACAGGAGACCAGGTGATGACAGGATGTACCTCTGAAATAGCTCCACGCCAGTCCTGGAGATGGCAGAAAACCAGGTTCAGAACTAGTACCATTTCTAGAAAGAGCACCTTCCTACAGGAAGTCTGCCAACCACTATGAAGAAATTATTACCATGAACATACCTCTATTTTTCCAGTTAACCTCTCAATTTCAGATCGATCTTCCCTGTGATTTTTGGTGTTTCCTCTGAAGTCCCTTATATGCTTTTTCTGTAGTCTTTCATAGCTTCTTTTCAGTCTGCCTAACTGTAGACACAGTTATTTCTAGACTTAAAATTTAAGAATTTGTAAACAGTCATGGTGGAACAAATTGGTATTATGAAAGCAAGAGCAGTGCTAAACAGGACTATTGAAAATAGACTGAGCGTGTTAGATTTGCAAATTAAATACAAACGATTCAAACTTGCATATAAAAAATAAACACTAGAACAGAAAGATATTGCATCAAAGAAAAAAATCAAGGGAAAAATATTTTTTAAACAAAACTTTAATTTTTATTACAATAGCCTTGCACTTAAGGACCCCATAAACCACACCCATGATAAAAGCAGTAAATAAAAATTCTTTTTTCTTTTCTCTAGACCTGTGGTTCTTGAGTCATTCTCCTGTGGAACACTGATATTCAGTAAGCAGGAGAGGAATGCTTTGGAATTAAATAAAAATAAGAGCAGGTTGTTGTTGTTTTTTCCTAATCTGGAGAATAACATTGAGTTGCTACAATTTTTACTTTTGTTATTTATCCCAAAATGCTTTTGAAAACTTTGGATTCTTCATTATTTAAAATCTAGCTGATTTAACTCAACATTCAGTTAATTAGCAACATTGAGTTGCTACAATTTTTACTTTTCTTATTTATCCCAAAATGTTTTTGAAAACTCTGGATTCTCCATTATTTAAAATCTAGCTGATTTAACTCAAACATTAAATTTTTTTACGTAAGTTCTTGGTATCAATATTTTATAGTATTATACAAAAACGGCTTTATTTCTTTCAGGTACTCAGCTGAGAAACACATTCTAGAATCCCTGTTTAGATAGCATCAAACATATAATTAGACAAGACTCTATGCCTGAATTTAAAAACAAAGAAATAAATTTCTAACCCTATACCTCCCAGAGAATATATACACTTCTCGTTTTATGAAGTCCAAACAGGCCCGTTAACAAAATTCTAAGGGTTAAAGAGAGAATTATGCAACACATAATATAATTAAAATCTTACTTCTTCATGTAGTTTCTTTAACTCCTGCTTATAGTCCATGGCCATCTCTTGTTTAACTTTTTCATGTTCTTCTACTTGTTGACGCAACATTATAACCTAGAAGCCAAAAGGTGTAGTATTTTTCATTATTGGCATTGAAACAATATCCTTGAAACCTTGAAATAGGAAATAACCTTTGCACTTACCCGTAAAAACAAGTTCTCAACTGTATATGGTAATACCCCACTTCTCAGGAAATCAAACATCTAATTACCTAAAAATCCATAACACTGACAAAAAATGGAAAACAGAACATTTCTAAAATTTCTAGATTTACATGAAAACTTGCTGTTTGACTTATTCTCCCCAACATTTTTTATTTAAAAAAACTCATGAAAAAATTAAGAGATACAAGGTTGTAAAAACCTTGGAAACTAAGAATATTGAACAAAAATCAGTAAGACTTCAAGAAAAAGTTATAGAAATCAAAGTGCAGAATAGTCATGTTAGATGGAAAGACAGTAGGAGGCTTGAACCTGCTTTACCATTTACCCCACTTCAAAGAAATCAGTTCCAGCAACCAGAGTAAGGGCATTATCCCAACCATTTTTCAATGGCTTGATACCAGCCACAGCTAGTTATCAGCCCTCACTTCCATCAATACCCATCAGTCTCTCTCTACATCTCTCCATAACCAGTTAGAATTTCATCTATTAATAAGTGAGGAGGGAGAGGGAGAATGGGGAACAGGAGGTAATAATCACAATGTAGTAAGTTAAAAAACAAAGTAAACAGGGGCGCCTGGGTGGCTTAGTTGGTTAAGCATCCAACTTCAGCTCAGATCATGTTCTCGCGGTTCGTGGGTCTGAGCCCCACATCGGGCTCCACGCTGAAAGCACAGAGCCTGCTTGGGATTCTCTCTCCCTTTCTCTGCCCCTACCCCACTTGTGCTTTTTCTCTCTCTCCCTCTCTCAAAAATAAATAAACATTCAAAAAAAAAAGCAAACAAGACAATTACATCTTAAAAGTTCTCATCACCCATTTATATGTGGAATCTAAAAAACTAAACAAAACAAACAGAAACAAATTCATAAATACAGAGAACTGGTAGTTGCCAGGTGAGGAAGGCAGGGGGATGGGCAAAATAGGCAAAGGGAATTAAGAGCTACAAACTTACAATTATAAAATAAACCAGAAGGATGAAAAGTACAGCATAGAGAATAAAGTCAATAATACTATAATAACTTTGTATGGTGACAGATGGTAACTACACTTATCATGGTGAGCATTTTGTAACGTGTAGATTGTTATGTTGTATACCTACAACTAATATAATATTGTATGTATTAATTTAAAATAAAATAAGATAAAAATACTGATCACCAAATACCTCAGAGATTCATATCCTAATAGGCAGTATCAATAAAGGAGAAAATAGAGGCATCTAAAGCTTTGGGGGAAAAAAGTTCTCATCACAAACACAAAAATTTTGTAAGCATGTATGGTGACACATGTTAGCTAGACTTATTGATCTGATCACTTCAGAATATACATAACTACTGAATCGTTACATTGTACACCTGAAATCAACATAATGTTTTATCTTAATTAGAAAAAACAGAAACAAAATTCTTTTAAGAACAATTCAATTTTGGTGCATCTTTATAAACACCAAATGATTGAGTTTAATTATTTGTATCCAGTTGGACAATTTGTATCTTTTAATTAGGCCATTTTATGCAATTACATTTAATGGACCTGCAAGGATCCCCCCACTATCTGAAAGCCTTCCCATGAAACCTGTGTTTACAAGCCAAGATGGCATGAAGCAAAGAAGCAATGATCACTTCATAAAAGTAAAAATCCTCTTCAGCTTTTTCAGTTAGCAAAGACAGGTACTAACTTAAGTCTTTTGAAAAGCAGAAGTGGTGTAAGGTGAACCTTCAGATAGCAGAGGAAACCTTAAATCTGTCATTTATTAAGTACAATGTGTACTTAATAAGCACTAAGATCCTTTTTCTCTCCTTTCCTGCCTTCTTTGGAAATGGTAACTTCTGATCATTTCATTATTCTCTCTCTAGTAGCTTGGAAAATATATACTCTATTAATATATCAATATATACTTTTAATAGTTCTCTCGAGATTAAAACATAGGTCTGCAACTTAACAAATCCAGTGTTAGTCATTTTACCAATGCCCAGGCAACCCAAGGACTACAAAAATATTTTAATTCCATTTATACCCCAACCAGACTTAAATGCCATCATAATTACACATATATGTAAAACTGAAAAGGCTACTGTTGTTACATACAGTCACTGTTCATTTAGATTTACCCACATATTTACTGTTGTCTTACATTTCTTCCTTATCTGCTCAACTCCAACTGAGATCATTTTCCATCTGCCTGAAGAACATTTAGTATTTCCTTGGCGCTGGTCTGTCAATGACAAATTCTCTCAATTTTTACTGATTTGAAATATCTTTATGTCATCTTTACTCTGGATATAGATTTTGGTTTGGCAAGGGAGAACAGTCATTTCTTTGTAAGGATCACTCTATTGGCTTCCGGCTTCCACTGTTTTAGCTGACAAGTCAGCTGTTCAGAGCTGTTTATAGATAATCTTTTTTTCTTGTTAAATAATCTTTTTTTTCTCTGATTGCTTTCAGACTTCCTCTTTGTCTTTAGCTTTCAACATAGGTAAATATTTCTTTTTACTAACCTTTTTATTATCTTGCTTGAGATTCTCTGACTTCAAAAATACATGGCCTTCCTCACATTTGGTTAATTTATCTTCAAATATTGCTTCTGCTCATTCATACTCTTTTCTTCTCCTCCAGGGATTCCAAAAACACTCATATTAAACTTTCTCACTGCATCCTCTTTCTCTTATCTTCCCTCTATATTTTCCATCATTTGCCCGTGCTTTATTCTAAACATTTTCTTCTGTCCTATATCCAAGCTCTCTTAATTATCTCTTAATCTTTAAGGCCTTAATTTGAGTTATTTTACTTTTCAATATTATAATTCCCCCTCATTTCATTTTTTATATAGTTTTCAATTTTTTCTTGAAGTGCTCAATCTTATCTTTTACCTCCCTGACCATAGTGAACACAGCTATTGCAAAGTTGGAGCATGGTATTTGCCCAATATCTAGATTTGCCATGTATCTGTGTCTAACTTCTGTCGCTTCTGCTTTTTCGCATTTTTGTTGCTTATCTTCTTGTGTGTCAGGGGTCACTTTCTGAGTGGGTATCAGGCACTGTATTTGCAAAAATTATTTGAAGAAATAATTCAAGCCCCAGAACAGTGGGGTTTTTTTCCCTCTGGAAAAAAATTAAGTTTGCTTCTTCCAGGTTCCTGGAAGGCTTAGAACTTTGGAGATGCCTAGGGACAGCAGCACTCTAGGGTCACCTTAAACTGTTTCAAGATCCAAATGTCTGTGGCTGAGTGACAATTTCAAGAGGGCCTGTTTTATATCCAGCCCATCCTTCTTCCTAGAGTGCTGCCTTTTGAGGTCCCAACCCACAGTAAGGAGGGGTTCACAGCTGCTTTGGACACCAAATCTTTTATTCTCTTAGCTCCTTGAAGTTATCAAAAACCCCATTCAGTCTCTATCCTCTGAGCTACCTTCTTTAGGTTCAGCTAATAACTTCCCCAACCCTGGGCTCCTGCCTCAACCTCTCGTTTAGCCCAGATCCTGGCCTGGTAAATTCTTCACCAGCTTGTTTAGCACTCTACTTCAAGCAGACTTTTTTTTTTTTTTTTTAATCTAACTTACCTAGTTATTCTCAGTGGGTGGGCTGGTCAAATTTAACCAGTCTATCATTATCAGATGCTAAAGCCTAAAAGATTCGTATTTAACTAAAAACATCCTGTATAAAATTTACTTTGAAAGCAGAATTCTACAGCTGATAAAACTCTCAATCTGACATAAAAAGAGACTACGGTTATTTTAGACATAGAAGATCTCAAAAGTATGTTCTACCAAAAACGAAGAAATAAACTAATAAAGAATATGACAGAATACAAAGACAAAAAGGAGAAAAGCATAAGAAACTCTAGAATACTGGTGAAGGGAGTTCCCAAAATCACAGCTCTCCAGCTAGCCTACAGCGTTGCTTATCCTTATTCGAGAATGACAAGTTCCACTAAAGACATCTTCACAAAAAAGAAAAAAAATAAATAAATTACCTGATATGTCTGAACACACAGAGAAGACTTACACTTGGGTCAGAGAGTTTGGGAAGAATCAGTGGTAGGTACATTTTTAAAAAGTAAATGAAAATGAGATAATTATTAATTCCCAGGAAAACAAAAAATTATGTAAGAAATATGCTTACCATTAGACTATCTGTCTCAGATGTGAATAATATCTACCATCTTAATGATGTAAATATGAAATACTGATCTAACCAAAAATTAAGATATACAATCCTGGCAGGATGAGGGGATGAAAATTGTATGTAAAAGAGTAAAACCCTTATCTTTCATAGTAACAAGTCATTAGATAAATAGCTAAAACTGAAAATTAAAAAAAAAAAAAAATCAGTATCAAATGTTACTTAGAAACATGGGGAGAATACCAAAAGACTTAAAGGCATTGAAATGAGTGCTTCCAAGCAGCCAGAATTCCAGCTTCAGAGGGGTAAGCCAGGTGATTACTGTTTTTTCTTACCAACCTTGCAGAACCATTTTTCTTTTTACTTACTACATGTGGCAAGCATAAATACTAAATGTGAAGAAAAGACTGTTTACTTTTATTTATGTATCAGGGGTCTTGTTCATAATGGGCACTCAACAATATTTCAATTTCTTAGAGGAAAAAAAGAGGTTAAATGCTGAGAAGGGATGGCATTAGGCAGAGAAACGGGAGCCAAGGTTTGAAACTGTCACTATGGATGACAGAAGAAAAAACTGAAATAACGGATCGTTTTAGATACAATTGGAAGTTTTCAAAGAGAATTCTTAAATAGTAACTCACTCTTCACAACAACCCTGGGACATAAGCATTACGTTCCAATTTTACACATGATTAAACAGGCTCAGAGAAGTTAGAATATTTGTCCAAGGCCAATCAGCTGGAAAGAGGCACAGCCAGGACTCCAAATTCCTTACTTGTTTGTTTCATTAAGTCAACCTGCACTGCATGGTGTCAGGAGGTAACACTAGCAGAAATGGCCATTAAAACCAATCCACAGGCCTCAGTGGCTCAGTTGGCTGTGCGTCTGACTCCTGATTTTGGTTTAGGTCATGATCTCATGGTCTGTGGAATTGAGCACCATGTCAGGCTCTGCGCTGGGATTCTCTCATTCTCTCAATCTCTTCTCTCTCCCCTACTCATGCTCTCTCAAAATAAATAAACATTAAAAAAAAAAAAAAAAAGACAGCCTAAAAGAGACTCATTTTAGACCTAAAGACACTGCAGGTTGAAAGTAGCCATCTATCATGCTGATGGATGTCAAAAGAAAGCCAGAGTAGTCATACATATATCAGACAAACTAGATTTTAAAACAAAGATGTAAAAAGAGATGAAGAAGGGCATTATATCATAATTAAGGGATCTGTCCACCAAGAAGATCTAACAACTGTAAATATTTATGCCTCCAGCCTTTTTCCAGGCGGCCGGGAAGATGGCGGACATTCAGACTGAGCGTGCCTACCAAAAGCAGCCAACCATCTTTCAAAATAAGAAGAGGGTCCTGCTTGGAGAAACTGGCAAGGAGAAACTCCCGCGATACTACAAAAACATCGGTTTGGGCTTCAAGACGCCCAAGGAGGCCATTGAGGGCACCTATATTGACAAGAAATGCCCCTTTACTGGTAACGTCTCCATCCGAGGGCGGATTCTGTCTGGTGTGGTGACCAAGATGAAGATGCAAAGGACCATTGTCATCCGCCGGGACTACCTCCATTATATCCAAAAGTACAACCGCTTTGAGAAACGCCACAAGAACATGTCCGTGCACCTGTCCCCCTGCTTCAGGGATGTCCAGATCGGCGACATTGTCACAGTGGGCGAGTGCCGGCCCTTGAGCAAGACTGTGCGCTTCAACGTGCTCAAAGTCACAAAGGCCGCTGGCACCAAAAAGCAATTCCAGAAGTTCTGAGACTAGACGTCTGTCCACACCCCCGAAGAAAATAAAAGTTATTTTCCCAGTCAAAAAAAAAAAAAAAAAAATTTATGCCTCCAACTTGAAAGCACCCACATACATAAATCAATTAATCACAAACATAAAGAAACTCTTTGATAATAATACCATAATAGTAGGGGACTTTAACATCCCATTTACAACAATGGGCAGATCATCTAAGCAAAATCAACAAGGAAGCAATGACTTTGAATGACACAATGGATCAGATGGACTTAACAGATATATTCAGATGGCTTCCCAGGGGAATTCTACCAAACATGTAAAGAAGAGTTTTAATACCTATTCTTCTGAAGCTGGTCCAAAAAACAGAAATGGAAGAAAAATTTCCAAACACATTCTATGAGACCAGCATTACCTTGATTCCAAAACCAGACAAAGACCCCACTAAAAAGGAAAATTACAGACCAATTTCCCTGATGAACATGGATGCAAAAACTCTCAACAAGATACTAGCAAACTGGATCCAACAACATATTAAAATCAAGTAGGATTTATCCCTGGGATGCAGGGATGGTTCAATATCTGCAAATCAATCAACATAATACATCACATTAATAAAAGAAAAAGAACCACATGATCCTTTCAACGGATGCAGAAAAACCATCTGACAAAATACATCATTTTGCATGTATTTGCATTTAGCATCATTTCTTCATAAAAACCCTCAAGAAAGTAGGGATAGAAGGATCATACCTCAAGATCATAAAGGCCATATACAAAAGACCCACAGCTAATATCGTCCTCAGTGGGGAAAAACTAAGAGCTTTCCTCCTAAGGTCAAGAACGTGACAGGGATGTCCACTCTCACCACTGTTGTTCAACATAGTGTTGGAAGTCCTAGCCTCAGCAATTAGACAACAAAAAGAAATAAAAGGCATCCAAGTCAGCAAGGAAGAAGTTAAACTTTCACTCTTCACAGACAATATGATATTCTACATGGAAAATCTGAAAGATTCCACCAAAAAACTGCTAGAACTGATACATGAATTAAGAAAAGTCACAGGATATAAAATCAACATATAGAAATCAGTTACATTTTTATACACCAATAATGAAGCAGCAGAAAAAGAAATCAAGGAATCAATCCCATTTACAATTGCACCAAAAACTATGAAATATCTAGGAACAAACCTAATCAAAGAAGTAAAAGATCTGTACACTGAAAATTATAGAAAGCTTATGAAAGAAATTGAAGAAGAAACAATGGAATGGAAAAACATTCCATGCTCATGGATCAAAAGAACAAATATTGTTAAAATGTCTATACGACCCAAAGCAATCTACACATTCAATGCAACCCCTATCAAAATATCACCAGCATTCTTCACAGAGCTAGAACAATCTAAAATTTGTATGGAACCACAAAAGACCCCAAATAGCCAAAGGCATCACAATTCCAGACTTCAAGCTGTATTACAAAGCTGAAATCATCAAGACAGTATGGGACTGGCACAAAAACAGACACATAGATCAATGGAACAGAATAAACAACCCAGAAATGGACCCACAAATGTATGGCCAACTAATCTTTGACAAAGAAGGAAAGATTATACAATGGAAAAAAGACAATCTCTTCAGCAAGTGATGTTGGGAAAACTGGACAGCGACATGCAGAAAAATGAACCTGGACCACCTTCTTATACCATACACAAAAATAAACTCAAAATGAATGAAAGACCTAAATGTGAGACAGGAAACCATCAAAGTCCTAGAGAAGAATACAGGCAACAACTTCTTTGATTTCAGCTGTAGCAACTTATTACTACACATGTCTCCAGAGTCAAGGGAAATAAAAGCAAAAATGAACTATTGGGACCTGATCAAGATAAAAAGCTTCTGCACAGCAAAGGAAACAATCAACAAAACTAAAAGGCAACAGATGGAATGGGAGAAGATATTTGCAAATGACAAATCTGATAAAGGGTTATTTTCTAAAATCTATAAAGAACTTATCAAACTCAACACCCAAAAATCAAATAATCCAGTCAAGAAATGGGCAAAAGACATGAACAGATACTTTTCCAAAGACATCCAGATGGCTAACAGAGACATGAAAAGATGCTCAACATCACTCATCATCAGGGAAATACAAATCAAAACCACGATGAGACACCACCTTACACCTGTCAGAATGGCTAAAATTAACAACTCAGGAAACAGGTGTTGGCAAGGATGCAGAGAAAGGGGAACACTTTTGCACTGCTGTTGAGAATGCAAACTGGTGCTGCCACTCTGGAAAACACTATGGAGGTTCCTCAAAAAATTAAACATAGAGCTACCCTACAACCCAGCAATTGCAATAGGCATTTATCCAAACGATAAAAAAATGGTGATTTGACAGGGCACATGCACCCTGATGTTTACAGCAGTATTATCAACAATAGCCAAATTATGGAAAGAACCCAAATGTCCATTGACTAATGAATAAATAAAGAAGATGTGGTTTATATATACAATGGAATACTACTTGGCAATGAGAAAGAATGAAATCCTGCCATTTGCAGCAACATGGATGGAACTGGAGGGTATTATGCTGAGTGAAATAAGTCAGTCAGAGAGACAGATATCATATGTTTTCACTCATATGTGGAACTTGAGAAACTTAACAGAAGACCATGGGGGAAGGGAAGGGGAAAAAATAGTTACAAACAGAGAGGGAGGGAGGCAAACCATAAGAGACTCTTAACTATAGAGAATTGAGGGTTGCTGGAGGGTTGGTGGGTGGGGGGATATACTAAATGGGTGTTGGGCATTAAGGAAGGCACTTGTTGGGATGAACACTGGATGTTATATGTAAGGGATAAATCACTAAATTCTACTCCTGAAACCATTATTATGCTATATATTAACTAACTTGGATTTAAATAAAATTAAAAACCAAAACCCAAACCAAAACAGCAACCCAATCCCAGGACACCTGGGTGGCTCAGTCAATTGAGCGTCCAACTCTTGATTTCAGCTCAGGTCATGATTCCAGGTTCATGGGATTGAGCCCCACATCAGGTTCCACACTGAGTGTGGAGTCTGCTTAAGATTCTGTCTCCCTCTGCCCCCTCCCCAGCTTGCCCACACTCTGTCTTAAATAAAAATAAAAATAATAAAAATAAATAAATTTAAAAAAACGAACAACCCAATCCCAACAGTGTAATCAGAAAACACATAAAGCACTCACTTACAAAATGAATTGTTTATACTAATATTCCTCCAAGTACCACGCATGCGCACACAGGCTGGAGCTGGTCGCTACAGCAATCCAGCACAAGATAAGGAGCTTGAGGCAGAATGTGAAGCAATTATGTCACCAAACACACTGTTTAGTGTAACTCGCATTTTTTATGTAGCAAAACGTTCTAAGAAGTAAATGATGCAACGTGCTGATGTCCATTCTGGTGAAAGTTTTGTATCTCACCACGCACCTGTCATTTGGGTAGCACTTGTTCATACCATAGGGCTGCTTCTAAGCCTGTAACTTTCAAACAAATAAGAATGACAAAAACTTAAAGTCCTATTTTCTAACTCTTATATCAAAGCAGATTATAAACACGTTAATACCAACACAATTTCACAGACGAACTCTATGGGATAGATTCTCATTACTAGCATTTGGTAAAAGCACTTTACTTCTAGAAACTTAATCAACTTTCAGCAGCCCAATCAATGAAGCAGTAAATTGACCAGACAGCTACAATTCTAAATTTCTTTTATGTCCCCAGGCCAGAATTGTAATCTTCAAATCCTTACCATGGAACCTATCCATTCAATCCCTTTAATTTCTTTTTGAGGTACTAAGTAACGGCAATAATGCCCTTGACATCAAAACTAAGCTACAGGAATAAGTTTAAACAGCCTCATAGTGACTAAATATTCTCAAAATCACACACATAGGAATTTCCTTAATGGGTTTCTCACAAAATAAACAACTTAGATACCTATGTGTACATACGGTGATTTTCTTAGCTAGGAAACCACAATCAATTTAACTTACTAAACAAAACTACTTTTGTTTTGCCCTAGGAGAAATAAAGACATGGTAGCTAAAGTAGCTTACCAGACAAAGAGCATTGACCCTACCTAAATTACAGTGTTTAAAAAAATCAAATACAATTACCATCTCATATACTTTTTCACCACCTTCGTGTTTGCATTAAGTGTAATTTTAAAATACATTCTCAAAGTTCTACAAAATTTTAAAATACATTCCAGCTTAGCAAATGGCTTTCACAGAAAACTGAATTTGACACGGCCAATATTACTCTGTACCGCTCTGACCCAAAGTGCAAACGGCACTGACAGACTCCCTTGACAAGCATAAACCACTTTATATCAAGCCTAATTCTTTCCTTGTTATGTGAAACATTTCTAAAATACTTTTGATAATTGTCATCAAAAGAATCATAATCTTGGAGCACCTGGGTGGCTCAGGTGGTTGAGTATCCAACTCTGGATTTCAGCTCAGGTTGCAATCTTGCAGTTCATGGGGTTCAGCCCCACACTGGGGGTCTGTGCTGACAGCATGGAGCCTGCTTGGGATTCTCTCTCCCCCTCTCTCTCTGCTCCTTCCCCACTCACATGCATGCTCTCTCTCTCTCTCAAAATAAACAAACATTAAAAAAAAAAAAAAGCATCACAATCTCAGTGTATACCCTCACGGGAGTGTTCCTGAATAAACTGAGTAACAGCACTCATACATGGGTGATCCTGCTAGTGGGAAAATTCATCAGAGTCAGGGTTGGGGCCAGGCCCTTCCTACAACTTTTGCAATCCTTCTCAGATTGACACTCATGCGAGACATTACAGGCATTTCTTGGGCTTAGAAGTGCTTTCTGCTTCCTTTCTAATATTTAATGTTCTTCTTTTTACTGTACCAGCTAAACTATGGAAGTCAATCAACAAACATTATAAAACTTTCCCCCCAAATCACCAATAACTAGTGGTGGTGGGATTGCAAGGAATTTTTATTTTCCTCTTTCCTTTCTTTTCCCCTAATTTTCAACAAGGGCAGAGAAAAAAAACCTTTAAGTTTTTCTGGATTTTATTTTAAATGGAACCCAGAGAGGCAAATTATTGAATTCTGGGCTTAACTTTTTTACACTAGTCATACAATGAGGCCAAAAACAACGTTCGCTAAACTCGGTGAATGGTAATACAAACATGTAATAGGATGACAGTTATACAAAGATCGTGTAACACCCTTTGCACATTCTTTAAGAGGTTATATGCTCTATGTGACCAAAGTAACATGATCCTTGAAATAAATATTAATATTCTTACATGTTTTCACAATTAATTTTTCTTCTAAAAGAAACCACTGAAGTAATTCAGAAACAACACACAAATGCTTTCTTCAACAAATATTTTAGAAACATATTTAATACAAAAGCCAAGGTCAAAATATCAAAAAGAGGAGTGAATCAACGGCTTTACCTCATTGTGTTTCATATCCAACTGACCCCTAAGAGCCTTCAGTTCTTGTTCACGGATGCCCAAGCAAGTTTCAAGAGCATGTGTCTGCCCTTCCCATTCAGATTTTTTATGAGCCACCATTATGTCAATCTGCTTCATGAGCTCTTGTAGTTCTGCTTCACAGGATGTCAAAAATCCCCTGTAAATAAGATCATATGCCCATGACTTATCCTTCGCATGTAAAAACGTAGCAGACATAAACCCACCTGAGGTGGAACAGTGTCAGTAAAGAAATTATTAGAAGCAAAGAAAAGGACTTCCGAGCTTTTCCTTTTAATGTTCATATTAAGATGATTACTTATTCCACTGCATGTTCTGTCTTCCTCTCATAGCCAACCCTAAAGCCTAAATCGTTTGTTCAAACACGAGATGATGTTTAAGTCTGGCTTGTGAGCGGGGCTTCCACGACCAACAAGTAGCTCTTCTGTAATGTTTTAGGAGAGCTATCAGGAAGAATCCAGGCGAGCTTGTCACATTCTTAGCTAACCAAAATAAAAAGCCTTGGAAGTGAGTAGGCTAGTGGGAAGGTGATAATACAATTTTAAGAGCTGTTTCAAGAAACTCATCATTGAGCCAGGTTTATTTCAACGATTTCTTCCCGCCTTATTATTAGAAACTTCCTGCAGCCGACCTTATTATTGTAAACTTGTTGACATCCTTCACAGTTATAGGAGGTGCCGGATATTACAGAGGCAGAAAAAGAAGTAAACATAGATAGGTGCACTGGGTTCAAACAGGTGTCCAGGAATGGCCACAGACAGCTATCATCACTAAGGCTTAAACACTTTTTTAAGCATTTGTTCTTAGTGTACAAAACTGCTGAACTTCTATGTTTGCTTCTGGGGAGGAGAAAATTTAGAGGGGGATGAAAACAAGTAGCCAGCTTCACACTACTGAGATGAGGCCAACACCCCAAAGAGAGATGCCGTCCACAAACATGACACGGATCAACTGGGCTTTTGCTGAGCACTTTTGCTTCTGTAGCCAAAGCACAAAATAGAGGGATAACTTGGATACGCTTTTTAAACTCAGTGAGGAGCTTAAGGTCAAAAGCAATCTTACCCTTCATGTCCCTGATTTTGCATTCCTTCCAACAAAGCCTCCATCGCCAAATCCCCTTTGTCTTGGCAACTGGGAAAGCAAAAACAATCAGTCAGGAGAAAATTCATTTTTCAAGTTCTAACATTCCAACTTACAAACCTAAGAATGTGAATGAAAACATACAATAACAAATAACAATGAGAAAATGCAGCCACTTCTTAGGATGGGTGTAGAAGCAGTCCAGGAATATCCCTTCAAGAAATATTAGGACCAAATACATTTCAGACTACAAGAAAATGACTTACAATGATCTGAATGCTACTGACAGCCTTCCCACATGATAGAAATCATACCTTATTGTTGCATTCCTGTGAACCAGTTCTGTGTCCCAGAAGGACACTAACAACAAAGCCCCTCACAAAATGAGAGGAAGTAATCAGGGGTCACACACATCAGAGGAAAAGTATACCTTTATTTTTTTTAAAAAAAAGAGATATTATAAAAAGGTGATATTGGCGTACCTGGGTGGCTCAGCCAGTTAAGCATCTGACTCTCGGTTTCAGCTCAGGTCATGATCTCGGGGTTTGTGAATTTGAGCCCTGCATCAGGTTCTGAGCTGACAGTACAGAGCCTGCTTGGGATTCTCCCTCTCTCTCTCTCTCCTTCCCTCTCTAGCCCTCCTTTTATGCGGGCACACTCTCTCTCTCTCAAAATAAATGAAAAGACTTAAAGAAAAAAAAAAAGAGGTAAAGATCGCTGCCCTTTAAAAAAGAGACTAATACTATAAAAAGGTTAAATGCCCTGAGCTTGAACTCCTTGGTCCATCACGAGAGATCCTACCCACCCTTGAAATGGCAGGCCTGTGAGGCTTCCCAGAACACCTTCCCTTCCCTCAAAGGCAGCCCTACGGGTCCTCCCTCCTCTGTGCTTCCCCCACTGCGAGTCCTTAAGAGCTCTTTCATAGGAGTTACACTACACAGGGAATGAGGTTTTTGCACACTTTTTCCTTACTATTTAACCCTTAAGGGCAGAAACTGAATTTTATTCACCTCTGCAGCTCCAGAGCTTAGTGTAGCATTTCAGATGGCAAATGCTAGATGCTTCTGGCTGAACTTATCACAACTCTCCTCCCTTTTCCCTATCCCTCTGTGCAACCTGGTCATAGCTGGAGAACTGCAGAGGAGAGTCTAGCAGAGAAGAACGGAAGGAGACAGAACAGACTGCCATAGAAAGGTAAAGATGCACCATAAAGAAAGGAAGGTGAGAAGGACAGGGGAAAGATTACCCTTAAATTTGGAAGTGCCTGCCAATAAGAAGTACCTGTTGTAGGTTTCTTCCCCTCTACAAAACTATTAACCAATGTCAAACCACTCCTCATTCCTGAGGAACTACTTTTTTTCCTTAACCCTTCAAAGGCTCAACCCTGAATTAGTCTTTAAGGAATTCTCAAAGGCTGTGGTGGGAGGTTCTGCCCCTTTGTACTAACGCCTCATCTATTATAAAGACAAGAGAAGGGGATTCCTTCATTTAACACAGAATTCAGTGTTGTACTAACCACAGGTACATAATGATGAAAGAAATGGTCCTTTTCAAGGAATTAATAGTCCAGTTTGAGAAAGAAAAAATTAAACCCAAAATGTTCCCCCCATGTGACAAATGTACCGACAGAGGCGAGAACAGGGTGTCCTGGAGACACAGAGAGGAATGAAAGATTGGAAAATACAACTACTGCATGTTATTTGCATTTATTTCTAAAGTTACTAACAGGAGTATTAAACTGTTTGTGCACAAATATGGCACAGAGGGTTTTTCTCCAGTTGGTTTTCCCATTATATTACACCAACATTAAATAAAATAAAAACCTAAAGAAAAAGAATGTCATGTTCTAATCCACTTTCTTTCAAACCATCATATGGTTAATTACAGTATAACTACATTCCATGTTTTATTCCCCTCTGGGGAGCTGAGAGGCAGTGCATAGTTCACATAGCACCATGTAGATGAAAACCCAAGATATAGCCCTGCTCTGCAACTAGGCAGCTTTGTGTCCTTGGACTTCAGTTTTTGCATCTGTAAAATGAGGGGGTATGAACTATCATCTCCAAGGTTTCATGGGATTCTAATAGCCCATCAAATGTGCACTGTAAGTAGCATGCTCTTGACTACCGTACATGGGTATTTATTAAATCTGTAAGAAAGAGCTATTCCTGGGGAGCCTGGGTGGCTCAGTCAGTTAAGTGTCTGACTTCAACTCAGGTCGTGATCTCACAGTTTGTGAGTTTGAGCCTCGCACTAGGGTCTGTGCTGACTGCTCAGAGCCTGGAGTCTGTTCAGATTCTGTGTTTCCCTCTCTCTCTACCCCTCCCCTGCTCGCTCATGGGCTCTCTCTCTTTCTCAAAACTAAACATAAAAAAATTTAAAAAAAGGAAAAGAAAGAAACAGCTATTCCTAAGGACAGTGCTACTACAGTTATTCAAAATTATGATCAGTAAAATTATACTTTTTTAGGTCACATAATTCTTAAACATTAATGTATTAATAATACACATTTACTAATATACATTAACATTTTCTGGATATTATTAATAACTAACAATATTTATAACAGAAGGTAACAGCCATTGAATGCTCAATTGTTCTGCGTTGTATATACAGTCAAATTCATTCTTCACATGCTCATAAAAGATACCACTACTTTGAGGAAACTGAGGCTATCTTGACTACAGTAAACTACAAATTATAGTCCTAGGATCAAACCTAGGCAGTGCGACTCCCAAGTCGCAACCAATGTGCAATGTTTATATATTTTACAGTTTCAGATCTAAAAATACCCTCATATCTTCTTTTGCTTTAATAGTGTCTTACTGGCAATAAATGAAACCACACGAAAAAGTCTGAATACAGGAAAAATGCAAACTCAACACCATGGACACCAGATGGCAGTAACACAATAATGAAAATAGTCCACATCTGGGAAAACTGCCATTTCAGAAGTAAAAATGGTTTAAGATGAAAACAAAGACATTTCTGTTTTTAAAAAATGGATGATGGTGGAGTGGGGGAACCATCAACCTTCTCTGTGGAAAATAATCTTACTAGTGTGTTTCTTTACCAATACCTTCACCATCTATTTGAATAGCTGCCAAACACCATCAGTTCTCATTTCTTGGGATCAGGTAAACAGCAAGGACCCAGATTTTCTATGGACTTTTCTAATTTGAGTTTCTCATGGCTAGATCACTGATTCCTTGCTAGCCAAACTGAGCTTCATTCAACTCTAGGTATTATGTCACTTTGCTTTCTTCTTTGCCTGTGCCATGTGATAATGATATAAAGTTAGATATTCTTGGTTCATAAAATTAAATACCAATTTAATTACTGTTTGATCATCTGCTACTCCTTGCCACTAACATAAAATGCTAAATGTGGTTAAATGGAAACGGTGTAGCTCTACAATGGTCATTTCTGCAGTTAGACCAAGACATCAACAGACATAAGCTATTAATGGTTAACTCTTTTTAAGTTATTAATTACAACTTTTCTTTGGAATAAAGGCTGTTTTAAAGTGGTGAAATCTAGAATAGGAGAGTTAAAGGAAATGCAGGGTGGGAAACAGAGAAAAGACACTAAAGCCTTAGGGGAAAAAGAATCCACATAGGATAGCTAATAACAGGCACAGCTTTGAAATTCATTAGTATATTGAAATTTAAGAGCTAGAAAGGATCTGAAGGCCTCTTACTTAACCTCTTCATTTTACAATTCAGGAAAAATATTCAGAGTATATGCCCAAGATCAAATTACTCACAAAATGGGACACAGTAAGAAAATAAAACTCCAGATAGAATTATGAATTGATATGTACTAATAAAAGGGTTATGCCTACCCATCACGTCTCATTTAAAGGAGGGTAACAATGCTCTGTCCCTTACCTGTCTTGGTGTTACTATGATTACAAAGACATATGGTTCTGTCAGATTTACTATGGCTGATAAACTGGCTGTTCCAATAAGCAATCAATATAACTTATCATTCCTCAGAAAGGTTCCTACTTAAACTTAAGGGAAAAAACACAAAGTATCAAAGAAATTTTCCAAAATAAAAATGAAATTTTAAAACATTGACCAAACTATCACTCAAAGTCCAGAAAGAATAAGAAGAAAGACCGAGAAATCAGAGTAGATAAAGATACACTTGTACATAGGGAAAATGCCAATAAGCAAAGTCAAAAGATAAATAACAGTATTTGAAAGTTTTATCACAAGGGGTAAATTATCCAATATATAAAAATTTCCTAAAAGTTGAGGGGAAAAAATAATAAATAAATAAATAAAAACCAGACAGGGGTGGAATCTATAGAATATGGGCAGAAGATATGAACAAGCAGTTCACACAAAAAGAAATGCAAATGACTTTAAACATATGAAAATATCAGCATTATTTTAAATAGCCAAGATAAGGAAGAAGCCCAAGTGTCCAACAATTGATAAAGAAGATGTGGTATGTACATGCAATGGAATATTCAGCCATAAAAAATAATGAAATCTTGCTATTTGCAACAACATGGATGGAGATGGAGAGTATAATGCAAAGCAAAATAAGTCAGAGAAAGATAAATAGCGTATGATTTCACTCCTATGTTTCAGAAATAAAACAAATGAGCAATGGGATAAGAGAGAGAGAGAGAGAACAAGAAACACTCTTAACTATACAGAACAAACTGATGGTTACCAGAGGGGACATGGGTGGAGGGGTGGGTGAAATAGGTGATGGGGATTAAGGAGGGCACTTGCTGTGATGAGCACCAGGTGTTGTATGGAAGTACCGATCACTAAGGTGTACACCTGAAATTAATGTAACACTGTATGCTAACTGAAATGAAAATAAAAACTTAATTAAGTTAAAACAAAACATGAAAAGATGTCTCACAAGTAAGAGAAATACAAATTTAAAATACAGAAAGTTATATTTAGATTAACAAAAGCTCAAACGTTTAACAATATACTCTGATACGGCTATGGAAAAACAGGCACTCACATACATGGTAGGCAAATTTGGAACACAGAATGGTATAACTTCTGTAGAGATTTTGGCAATACCTAGCAACTGAGAAATATGCATTTACCCTTTGACCCAACAATGCCACTTCTAGGAAACTATCCCAAAGACACATTGGCAAAAATACAAAGTCACACATGCACAAGGACACACGGTGCAGCACAATGTGCAACAGTAGGACATAGCACAAAAGCCTATCGAGAGAGAGACTAGTTGAATATTCATCCACCAATGGAATGTTATGAAGCTGTCAAAAGGGACAACATACTCCTATGGAAGGATCTACAAGGCATATATTACCAGACGGGGAAAGCAAGTAGATAATGCATTTGTTTTTATCAAAGGATAAATCCAAAGCCAGTAAACATGATACCTATAACAAAGGGAAACAGGGTGGAGAAAAGAGGAATGAAAGCTAAACTTGTCTGGATATCTCTGTTTTACAGATACTTGTTTTGAGAACTATGCTAATTTGTTACATATATAAAAAAATCCAAATTAAAAAAGGAGTATTAAAAATTGGAAACAAAATGAAACAAGTATCAACTAGATATCAAGTTGGCAAACAAACCATATAGCAAATTGTTTCATATGCCTTTAAAATGCAAGTTTTACTGTACATAGCCCAAGTGGGATATATATTAAAGATAAAAAAGAACTGCAAAGAAATCCTAAACACTATTAGGAATCATATGGTTAATAATAAAATTGATATCATTAACTTAAAACCAATATGTAGAATATAGGATAAGGAAAAAAAGTAATTATGTTAACCTAATGTGGTTCTAAGATTTTCAGCAAGACAAAAAGACACACATATAAGAACAAATACAAAAAAACCCTAAAATGTAAATAATCAGTGTGAATTCTGTATATTTGTTTTAAAAAATGTATTTCTGGGGTGCCTGGGTGCTCAGTCATTTAAGCATCTGACTTCAGCTCAGGTCATGATCTCACAGTTCGTGAGTTTGAGCCCCGCATCGGGCTCTGTGCTGACAGGAGCCTCCTTCAGATTCTCCCTCTCTCTCTGCCCCTCTCTCACGTGTGTGTGCGCGCGCGCGTGTGTGTGTGTGCACACGCGCACACACGCGCATGCTCTCCCTCTCTCAAAAATACATATTTAAAAAATAATAAATGATAATAAGTGTATTTTCTAACTCTGGCCATCGTAAATCCTAGAGCCATTGACCAAACTAGCAGCAAGAACACCCAGGCTGTGGTCTCTAAATACCATCTTCTACTCAAAGGAACCAGGTCTTTTTGGTGGCCATTAATGTATAAATGAGAGAGGAACATGCTTTTACCAGAAAAAAGGGAATTATCAAAGGCTACTAGTCATATCAAGGTGGACAGGAGCCAACTTAAAGGAGATGCCACTACCCAAAGGTAGGAAAATTTGGGTATTAAAAAACAAAAAACAAAATTGCAGTAAGTTGAAACAGTTTAAATATATTCAAGTCCATGATGATTTTTTAAAAAAATGCAAAAACCCTCATGGTTACCTTTGGAGGTTGCTAGGCCACCAACTCATTACTGTAGTCTGAAAATAGAGGGAAAGAATTAAGCATTTTTTTTTTGCCTTTCCTGTACAAACTACATTTCAAATAGTTGATGGTAGTCAAATGGCTGGTGGGGGAGAGTTGTTCTTCATAAAAGATTTCCAGCTAATAAACACTGAAGGAATGAGAGAATTAGAATATCAGCATTCTGCAATCCCTAATGCAATAATGGATACAGGCAATCTAGATCCATGAAAAGATTTCCCCATTAAGTGAAAAGCTCATAGGGAATTTCACGATGGATGGATTGGGCTAACAATACCTGAACGCATTACACTGCTCAATCTTAACACAAGAGAGACAACTCAGGCATTTCATGCCTCTCTGATAATTAATGCAATAGATTGTCTACTGCACCACCTAGGAAATCTTCTTGCCCCCACCACCCTGACCCCCAAAAAAAAACAAAAAACAAAAACAAAAATTAAGGTTGAATCTAATCTTCTAGTGTTATTCAACAGAATTTTCTGTGATTATTGAAATATTTTATGTTTACGCCATTCCAAGGTTAGCCACCAGGCACTTGTGACTATTAGGCATTTAAAATGTGGCTAATGAAACTAGGGAACTGAATTTTTAATTTGATTTCATTTTAATTAATTTAAATACCTGGCTGGTGGCTACTATACTGGACCGTGTGATTCTAAATCTAACTACTGGTTTAAAGGAAATAAAGGGATGTACATGTTAAAGGATGTTATGCGGATACAATCAGTTAACTCTAGACTATTATGGGGAGAAAGGGACATGAGGGAACTGCTCTATTAAAAAAGATTTAAATGATGTATCAACCAAATGCAACATGTGGATCTCTACGAGATTTTGATCCAAACAAACTAATTGTAAACAGTCATTTAAGGGACAGTTGGAAAAAGCAACCCAGACTGAATATTGACATCGTGGTACTTTTATAAATTTTCACAGGTATGATGACACTATTGTGGTTTTATAAAACCAAAAAAGCAAATTTAACTTTCAGAGGAAAAAAAAAAACTAACATAAAAATAAATTCAATCCCTGCAACCACTGTTCATGTTGGCTGCAGATGAATTTCAAATCAAGTTGACTTGTTTTTTTTTTGAAGTAGCGATCTCTAATAGAGTGGATTACTGATGCTGTCTCAACTGGCCACCACTACTACATAAATGAAAACGGGAAGGACAAAGCAAAAGTCCACCTTCTAATGGGAGAAAAATGGCCTCAGTACAATTAAGATACATTTATTAAAAATAATTTGTAAAACCTGAATCTACATACATTTTTAAAGGACGGTGTGTCTAAATGTTTATAAATCTCTACTCATTTCACTTTAATTTTTTTCTAACCCATTTTAATTTCATTTTTACTCTACTGATCACTGATAATGATATAAATGGTAAGAAGCTGATACAAATCTAAAGGCGGTACTGCATTTCAAATAAGAGAATACACTTTATTAAACTACAGCTATAAGTTTAAATATAAATATCTGAAAGTTGCATGTAGTTGATGATCCTTACTAGGACTTCCTCTCCATAGCTATAAAATGAAATGCAACCATGTGGGTAACTATAACAGCAGTGCACCTACCCTACCGTACTGCTTTATTAAAGGAATAAAACAATTTAATGAATCCGATGTAAGGCTCAACGAAAACTACTTTGTGGAAATAAGGGTACTCTAACTATAAATGAAGATTAGTCACTACCAGCAGACTCGTTTTTACTCTCTGATGTTCTAAGGGACGCAAAAAAAAACATTGAGCTTGAATTTCCTGTCTTCAAGTATCTTCAAGATTGAAGTGCTCCTAAGGAACTGTCCCTTTTAAACCCTCACTCTATGATATGATTATTTCCCACCCCTGATTTGTTTGGAGCAATCCGTAACTTCAGTCCTTCACGATTTCTGTCACATTTCCGTACCTCCTGTACTGACATTAACTTACTTCAAAAACTGCTTAAGTCCCCCCCCCCCCCACCCCCCACCCCCATTAGAGAACCGGCATCAGGTGCCGTCACGGGCCTGTCACAACAATGCTGGGAAGCTAACCAGGTACAGCAGCCTAGGCGGGAGGGCTGTGCCGGGGGGTTCCTCCTCTGCAGAGGAAGAGCGGCACGCAGCTGGCTCCGCCACGGAAAACGAGGGCTCGGCGGCAGCTCGCCTCCCCCGCCCCCGGCCGCCCTCCAGCCGGCCCGGCCTCGGGGGAGGGGCTGACAACCTGGCTGGCCCGGACGGTGTGCCGGGCAGGGCCATATTCGCCTTCGCGGGTCCGCACAGCACACGAAGCGAGGCGGACGGGCGGGGCGCCGCAGCGGACCCCGGCCGGCGAAGGCGGGGCTGGTGGCCGGCGGGCTGCTGCGGAGGCCAGCCCCGGGCCATACGGCCGCGCAGCCCGCGGCGCCACCGCAGCCAGGGCTGCCTCCGGGCTAGGGCACGCCCGCCCCTCGCCCGTCGTACAAGCGCACAAGCAGTTACCGGGCCGCCGCGAGCGCGCCCCCGAGACTTCCCGCCGTTACCTCCGGCCGGGGGCGCGCACGCGCGTCTCCGCCAACCCGACGTCCAGCCTCCGTTGTCTCCACGTTCGTCCCGCCCACTGCCCGCTGGCTTTTGAATCGAAGCTGCGTCCTCCCAGACCTCCCCTCCACGCAAACAAATGGGCTCACCCACATCCGGGAGTCGGAGAGAAAAGGGCTTGGGTCACGTGATGCTGAGGGTGGGGTCTGGTAGAAGCGGGTGCGGCGCTGGGTCCCGCGCGGGTAAGACTTTCTTGCGCCCCTAGTCTGGAGGGACGCCGACGCGTTGCTTCCTCAGCGTCGCCCTTTCCCCATTCCCGTGGGTGGAGGCCGATGGCTTCACTTCATCCTCACAATCACTTTCCCCGGTGCACGCCGTGGTCGGGTGCAAAGGCACTTCCGTGGCGGTTCTGGGCCTCCCCCGCTTCCACATTTGGTGTATCCATCTTGGAGCCGGAAGCCGGGACTGTTGAGCCACCCCCCGCTTTTACGGATGGTGGTGGCCTGCGAGGGTCATTTCTAGTAAGGGAGAAAAGGCCGTCCCACTTAGATCTTGTTAATTACCTGTTCCCAGAGCGATAAAGTGCAATGATGAGATAAAACGTGCCCCTGCTCCGGGGATCGGACGCACCGAGGGTCTAGGAAAACCATGTAATGAGCAGTGTGACAAGCTCCTGCGGGACACGACCTGGGAGCCAAGTTTTTTAGACTGACTAGGGGTTAGCTGGAAACAAAGGAATTGTAAAGAGCGTTCCAGGCATTGGGACTGTTAAATGTGTAAGAAAAGTTTGCTCAGGAAGGTAGTAGTGGTTCGTTCTGTCGAGTGTGGCAAGTGCTTGGGACAGCGGGCCTTGTGTGGGACATTGAGGGTCTACAATGCTTTCCACTCTTCCAGCCCCTGAAGAGTGAAGGCACATTAGCGTCTGACTCTGGAAATGGGATGTTGACCAGATTAGCTGATCCCAGTGTTGAGTTTGGAAGGAAAAGTAGGCGTTAGTGATGGGGAAAAAAGGCTTTTACGTGCAAAGTCTGGAAAGTGTGGCAGGGTTAGTGGTGTTTCCAAGAGGGACGGCTAAAAAAAGATTGAGGCGAAATTTGGGAAAGATGTGCTGAGTCTTGCTGCAAAATTTACACATATTAATTGGAGACAAGGATACCTGGCAAACTGTTGGAAAGACTACCTAACCTGTTAGGTGGATCCTAAGGACAAGAAGGAAATGTTCAAGGGCAGAATGCCTGCTAAAGGTAGAGTGATTTGAAAAACACTTCACAGAAAGTCACACAATCTATGTGTGACTGGGAAAATTAACTAGTTCTGATCAACTAGAGAAATGAGGGTATCCCAGGGGACAGCAGCAAGGACAAAGGAATGGCAGCAGGAAAAGGGGCTTTTAAGGGACAGGGATTCCAAAAATATAACGAACTGTATGTAAATTTCCTAAAGTCAATATCCTTATACTTGCTTTATCTACTGGGTAGTACTGAATTAATTCTTGAGTGAAACATCAAGGCTTCATCTGTTTCACTGAAGACAGAACTAGCTGGATACCTTCTGCTTCAGTTTTGCCTGGATCTTTACCATGAGGTCAAAAACTCTTATCCCACCTAACTTGTGTAATTACTACCTAGGCATTAGGGCTATCTTGCAATCATGCTGTTGGGGACAAGCACAGACCTGTCTGAAGGAGTTGGGGTCCACCCCGAAAGATTGTTCCTTGTGTGAATGTTCATAGCCTCAGAAACTAGGAGTGACTGGAAGTGCCTTTGGTGCCATTGGCTTCCAGGCCATCAGGATGGCTACTTTGTGGCAGGAAGCACAGTAGGGTGATAACCCATAATGAAGAAGCAGAGCCCAAACTTGGAAACAGGGAAACCAGAGGTTTTCTCCATGCTGGCTACAGCTGTTTAGGAGAAAAATGGAGAATCAGCTATGGCCAAGGAGCTAAGTAACATCTTGACCACTTGGTCCAGGCATTGAAGGGAGTACAGCATTAAAAAATCAGGAAGGAACCCCAAAGGAAAGCAGAAATGGGCAGCATGGGGTCCTGCTACTCTTGTTCACTGGGAGGTGCTCCTTTCAGAACTCTGGTTGGGCACTGTTTTAAGAAGGGAGGCAGTTTTCCTTTACAAACTCAGCTCAGGATTTCTGTCAGATCTGTAGTTGGTTACTTTGTGTGACCCAGTTCAGTATCTCAGTGTGTTCATTTAGCTCCTGTGTCTAAGGATGCTAATATTAGAGCCAAGGCAGGTGGAGACTTGTAGAAATATTTCAGGAAAAGGCTAAAGGGGACAGAGAGGAGATTTGGTTATGAATCAGGGATTCATCAAAGGCATCCCGAACAGGGAAAGGTGAACATGCATATTAGGAGAGAAAAGCTACACTCTAGATATACCGTGGCCTTGTACATAAGGTCACACTGTCACACTGGTCTGTCAACTGAGCTATATCTGATTTCTGTCCTATATATGCTATAAAGCATCCTTCAGCAGCGGGGAGGGCCGGGGGCGGGAGGCAGAACGGAGAGACTGTGATCTTATAAATAAGTTGTCACCTGACCCAAATGAGAAGATGAGTCTTTCTCATTTCCCAGGGTGATGTTACACCAAAAGACACATCCAGGCTAAAAAGCCTGGGGAGTCCTAGTGCTAGATTATATCATCCCTTCAGCCTTCATGTTTAAGAAGTCACCTCTTTGGCTTATAGATCTGACAAGATCAAAGCTGCAGGAGAATGGACAGTGAGGTACAGAGAGATGGAAGGATCTTGGATTTGATTGACGATGCCTGGCGAGAAGACAAGCTGCCGTATGAAGATGTTGCAATACCACTGGTAGGCTATAATTTGTGCCAGCGATGGTGGCTTAGACGTATGATCTGGAGTGTGCTAGTAGATGTAGGATGTCAATGGACAAATAAAACAGTGGGGCAAAGAAATGAAAGCTGTGGACTCCTCTCACTCTAGAAGACCCTGGATAGCTTGACCTTTTTATTTGTAGAGAAATGTGGTTCAGAGAGCTGATATGAGGAGTTCAGTTAGGGGTCACACCAGGACTGGAACCCAAGCCTTCTGAGCCACATTCTGTCCACTGCACCAAAGCTAGTAAACCAGATAATGAGACCTTAATGCACAAGATGGAGTGGAACACGAAGCAGTGGCATTTACTGTGTATTTCCTACTTGTTTACCTGTAGTTGATCAATTGACATCTTTAGAGACACACTCTTGAAATACACACCTATCCTAGGTTTCCTGGAAAATGTTTGAAAGACACCTGGCTTTTTTGCATTTAGACCAAAAGGGCCCTGCGATACTCTTTTCTTTCCTGATCTCTGGAGAACTGTCCTGCAAGGAGTTTGTTGAACCTCATGTAATAATAAATGATCTAAAAGTTTTTGCGTTTGTAAGGGTGCCTGCATGGCTCAGTTGATTAAGCGTCCGACTCTTGATTTTGGTTCAGGTCATGATCTCACAGTTCATAGAATCAAGTCCCATGTTGGGATTCTCTCTCTCCCTTGCACTCTGTCCCTCCTCCACTCACAAGCGCTCTCTTGCTCTCAAATAAACATTTTTTAAAAATAAAACATAAAAGTTTTGCATTTATAAATGTTTATTTAAAATCCTATGTATGTCATAGAGGCCTAACAAAAAACAAAGAGAACAGGCTCTGGGAACTTTTTCTGTAGAGCATGCCAAGTGCCTTGAGAGGAGCTGTTAATGAAATACAGCTTACAAGTAGACTGCTACTGCTGTTGACCAACAAATAAACTTAAGCTCACCTACATTTTCATTTAAGGTTAAGAGATGATAATATGTTCAATGAATAATACACATATTAAATAATAAGTCACAGCTTAGTTCAAGTTTAGAAAAATAGTCAAAAGAGAGTGCATAATGAGAATTATAGCTGTCACTTACTCAATACCAGTTTTATGCCTTGGACCGAGGTTGAGATTTCATGTATGTTATCTCTAGCCCTTGAAACACCCTTGCAAGAGTAGTAGTGTTATCCCTATTTTACAGTAAGGAAATAGGATCAGAGAGGGGAACTTGTCCAAAGCCTGACAGCTGGTAAGTTGGGACTTCCTACCTAGGTCTGTGTGAAGGCTGCAGATCCTGTCTTGTAAACTTGTTTTTTCATTCGACAAGCATTTTTTTGAAGCCTACTGTATGCCATAAGACTATGTGAACGTCAGATATAGTTCTTGCCCCTGGGGTGCTAGAGAGGCAACATACATAAATAATTACAGTAAGTGTTATAAATGGGTTGTAAACAGCTACATAGGATAGGAAGTGGCTGATTGCCCATTTGGCATCAGGAAGGGCTTTAGGGAGAATATAATATTTAGGCTGGCCATAAGGGAGGGCCAGAAATTTAGTGGGGATAGACAAGGGCACTCCAACAGAGGGGACAGAAGTTCAAAGGCTCAGAGTTTTGAAGGCTTGAGATGGTGAGACATTCACTGTGGATGGAGAAAATATTTGTCATCTAAGGTAGGCAGAAAAGATGGGCTTGGACCAGATTTTGAGAGGAGTATTTGATGCGATGCTTCAACCTCATTCTGAGGATAGCCAGGAATGAGTGGTCTTCAAAATAGAAATCTGCCATGCTCAAATTTGAGTTTTGGAAAATCAGTTCAGCAGTGTTGTTAGAGGATATGTGACATGGAGAAAAGGGCAAATGATTGGGCAGAGGGACCAGTAAGGAAGTGATTGCAGTAGTGTATCAGCAGGGGAGGAGGGCCTGAACAAAGGCACGACACTGGAGGGGAGTTGGTTAATTCTCGACAGGCTCATGGCAGGATTTGGGGACCATTGCTGTGGAAGGGGTTGAGGGAGAGAAATTTCCATGCTAACATCCAGGCTGTAGCCTAGCCTGCTTGCAAATCTGTGTCTTTTCCTGTGTCTTGTGATTCTGAGGCAATGTGTGTACTGGTTAGCTTTTGTTGCTGCCTAACAAATCTCCCCCAAACAGAGTGGCTTGAAACAATAGCAGTTTATCTCATGATTTTGTGGCTGGGCTCAGAGGGTCTTCCAGTCCTTGCCAGCTTGATCCCTGCTGGATCTGCTTGTGCTCTGCAGTCAGCCAGCAGGCCAGCTGGAGGCTGGGTCATCGGGGGACTTGTCACATAATCTGGTAGGTAGCAGGTCGTCAGCTGGGATGGCGAGGTGCTTAGGCCCAAGTCTCATTATCCAGCAGACTAGCCTAGACTGCACATGGCTGTCTCGGGGTTCCAAGAGCAGCGGGAGACCAACGGTGAGGCTGCCTGGAGCTCAGGCTGACAGCGAGCCCACTGACACTGCAGCTGCTCTGTGTTAGCCAAAGTAAGGCACTTGGCCAGTCCCAACCTGAAACTGGGGAAAGAGGACTCTGCCTTTTCATAGGAGTAGCTGCCAAGAATCGAGGCCATTTTGCAGTAAAGCATATAATTGATGGTTGGGTTTATGATACCTCAGGATACTGTGCGTTTGTTTTCCAAGCACATACGGTTTTTTTTTTTTTAACCTTGGCATTCATTGCAAGAGACAGTAGTGACCAAATGAAAGACATTATTTCAGAACATATACCACGGATAAGGTGAAATTAAGTAAAGTTGCTTGTCTGCCAATCACATAATTCATTAGCAAAGGACTTGTTTATGCTTTGTCAGCTATAAATAATTATTGAAAACAAACTTCCTCTTTAAGTTTGAATGTATCATTGTGTTACAGTAAATGATAGTTCTTTGCAGTTTGTACAGATGTGTTTGAATCTCAGTATTATGTTGTATGTTGTAAAACAAGATGTATGTGGTTCAGATAATACTCGTACAAACTGTAAGTAAATCATTTTATATATATTGAATTATTTTTACAAATTTTTTAAAATGTTTTTATTTATTTTTGAGACAGAGAGAGACACAGAGCATGAGCAGGGGAGGGGCAGAGAGAGGGGGAGACACAGAATCTGAAGCAGGTTCCAGGCTCTGAGCTGTCAGCACAGAGCCCAACGCAGGGCTCAAACTCATGGATGGTGAGACCATGACCTGAGCTGGTCGGGTGTTCAACCGACTGAGCCACCCAGGGGCCCCACTATTTTGAATAATTTTAAAGGATAAAAACATTACTATATTCATATACTGCAAAATGGAATTCAGTGGGAAATCCTAAGTCTCAGTATCGGGTAACACTTTGCTGCCCCCCTCAAAAGGTGTAAATTCAGGTAGTTAAAAAGACATATATTTGTGTCAGTGAACTCTGGTGCAAAGCAAAATCCTGGTAGTACTAAATTTAAATTTAAACTCCAAGGAAACTATCAAAAGTTCTCAACACATACAAAAATATGGTTAACTAACTATGTGAAGCGATGGATATGTTAACTAACCTTATTGCAATAATCATTTCATAATACATACATGTATCATCATCATGTCATATACCTCAAACTTATACAGTGTTACATGTAAATTAAATCTCATGCTGAAAAATCTATATGTCAGATTCTATACTAAGTGTGGCCCATGATTTACCATTCTAAGAAAATTGCTGGCCGGATATGAACTGGTCATTTGCAGGATTTATGTTGCTATGCTCCATCACTAGAGGGAAGTCTCACCTATCATGTTACATTTTCAGTGCTTGCCACTTAATAATAATTTGAGCATGTTGGGGACAGGATAGTTTGTTTTGTTTTATCTTAATACATTTCTTGTGCTTAAGGAATATTCCAGCAAATGTGGTATTCTATTAAAGCAGCCTCCCCAGAAAAGAGTCAGTAGGGGGTCTTTTCAGTGATCCTAGCCACTAGTAATAACAGCAGCTATTTCTTGAGCACTGGATGGCCCCCACAGTGGTGAGCACTTGATCTCATTTACTTGATCTCATTTGGTCTTCATAGCTGTCCTATGAGGTGATGGCTCCTTTTTCCTCCCATTGCCAAAGAGAAAACAAAGGCTCCAGGAGTTTGAATACCTTGCCCAGGTAACCCAGCAAAGGGTGGCATTGTGGGCTTGGATCCCAGTGGCTTCCAAAAGCCTGTGCTCTCATCCTTCTGCCACCACTGCCTCTTGCACAACCGCCAGAGTCGTGGTGCTACTGTTCCCTACTACAGACATCAGGGCACATGTGAGCGATATATGTGATATTTCCTCACGTTTTTTTATCCTAGTTCTTTCTTTACGATACATTTCTGTCAATTATGCTGCCTGTTTCTAAGAACTCACAGGTTTTAATTCTAAGTACTCTTGAGTTTTAAGGGGCTTATTAATGCAGAATATACCAGTGTTCTGAATGTCCATTGTACCGTTTCAGAATGAGCTTCCTGAACCGGAACAGGACAACGGTGGCACCACAGAATCTGTTAAAGAGCAAGAAATGAAGTGGACCGACTTGGCCTTACAGTACCTCCATGAGAACGTTCCCCCTGTAGGAAACTAACACCTGGCTCCCTTTTCATGGACGGATTTTTTTTTAGAATACGTAGGGGCACTAAGGTAGCTCAGTGGTTAAACATCCAACTCTTGATTTCAGCTTAGGTCATGATCTCACCGTTTTTGAGATAGAGCTTTGTATCGGACTCCATGCTAACGGTGTGGAGTCTGCTTGGGATTCTCTCCCTCTCTCTCTGCCTCTTCCCCAGGTGCACACATGCACGCACGCTCTCTCTCTCTAAAATAAATAAAAATTAAAAAAATTAAAAACTACATATTTTCTTTCATTCTCCTAATTCAGATCTTGAAGTGATAAAGCTACACTCAAAAATGTACACCCACTTAGTTTGTGGAAGCAAAGTGCAATGTGAAAATACTTAACAGAATGAGAAACAGATTTCTCAGGAATGCAGAATATTTGGCCCTTGAACCGAAAGTTCTTCATTCACTAGCTTGTGTTTGAATGTAAGTGGTTCGACATTTGCCTTTAACTCTGATTTTGCTCTACTTGGAGTTTAACACATGCCAACTACTTACACGTGTCCTGTGACACAGGTGATTAAAAACACAAGAGGGATGGGCAAAGACAGGAAGCCAGATGTAAGGAGAGCGTTAACTTGTCCTGTGCCTCCCTCTGAGAGCCAGTCTGAGCAATGGCCTGTAGCACCTGCAGGTGGAACGCGTGTCTAGATGATCCTGTTGGCTCATTGGTGGGATTCCTAAGATTCCCCATGGCATTTTCAAACTTTGGATAAGTTTACAGATTAAAGGTTATCTGGCAGGTATCTCTGCTTTCCCTACTAGTTAACTTGGTGCCACTGGAAAGGACCTGTGGCAAACCGGACCACTAGTGTTACCCAGTAACAAGATTTCATATTTTCTAAGAGTCCTTTCAGATGCAATGGAAACACCACAAAGTCCACGTTCAGCTACACTTTTGTATAAGAACCCGTGTTGTGAAAAACATATCCATGGACATTTATCACCTGTCATTATGCTTCTGTTGAGTGGTGTTTCTTATTTTCTTACCCAGGTTGTGAACTGTAGAAAGAGCCCCTGGCTTATATTTCTGTATCCCTCTTTAAAAAACTAGAAACACTAGGGGCACCTGGGTGGCCCACTTGGTTAAACGTCCAACTTCAGCACAGGTCATGATCTCACAGTTCATGGGTTCAAGCCCCACACTGGGCTCTGTGCTGATGGCTTAGAGCCAGAGCCTGCTTTGGATTCTATGTGTCTCTGTCTGCCACTCACCCACTTACACTCTGTCTCTCAAAAACAAATAAATGTTTAAAAAAAAGTCTCTCATCTTTTTTTATGGGGTCTTTCTGTTTACCTAGCTTTTAGGAAGAAATATGTCAGAAATGGCTCTAGAGTTTCCATCAGAAACAGTTGTAGCAACTCTCCTGTAACCGAAATACATCCAGGCTAATTCCCTGTGCATCAGTGTCTTGCCTAGAAGTCTTTCATCTCAGAATAAAGACCCCAAGTCATCGGTCCATCAATAATGAAAGACAACCCCATAGAAAAGAGAATTATAATGTTTAGAAAAAATTTATACTAAAAGTTTTTCAAAAACTTGGAAGTACTTAGACTGCCACAGTTCTTCCAGATTCTAATTAAAAGGGTTATACTATGACTTTACTTGAGGTATGTGATACCGAAGACACTGCCATCTAGGAACCCCGCGGATGTTCATAGGAATCCAGCTTTTCCCGGGAATGCTGGTAGGCCAGTAAAACAAGAAAGCTGTCTTGATTTCCATTGAATCAGATTGTGATGCCTGTAAAATAGAGAGCTGTTGATTTATCTGCTTGACCTCTACCCTCACCTGAGAGCTGTCTGCCAAGTTTGATCTGTGATGTGGTGCCAGAACTACAGGTCATTGTGTGGAGTTAGGTGACCAATCCAGAGCCCATCGGATTGTCACCTGCGACTCTGGAATCTGCCTATCCAGGACTGGCTTGAGGAAGATGGCCACAAGAGATGCTAGGTGGCTGCTGTAGGTTGGCTTTTCAAGCAAATGTACCAGAACACCTGAACAGGAAAGTCTGGGAGTGCCTGGGTGGCTCAGTTGGTTAAGCTCAGGTCATGATCTCACAGTCCGTGAATTCAAGCCCCCACTGGACTCTACTGACAGCTCAGAGCCTGGAGCCTGCTTCGGATTCTGTGTCTCCCTCTCTCTCTGCCCCTCCCCTGCTCATGCTCTGTCTCTGCCTCAAAAATAATAAATAAGCATTAAAAAATTAAAAAAAAAAAAGGAAAGTCTGCAGAGCAAGGCCTGAGAGGCTATGTTCGTGTGGCTTTCCAGTTCAAATCAGTGCATTGTCTCTTCTGTAAAAGGGACCTCACGTGGTGCTGGGAATACAGCAGTGAACAAAAGTATGGCTCCTGCCTTTTTTAGTGGGGGAAACAAGCATTAAACCAAGAGTTCTACAAATCTATGCTTTTAAATTGTGACATGCTAGGAAGGGAGAAAAGGATGTCACTTAGGCTGGGTACCTAGAAGCAAAGCCTGAAGCACAGTTTCTTGTATAGGGGATCTACTGAGGTTGTGATATCAGGAGGGGCTCGTGAGGGAAACAGGATAGAGCAGAGGAAAAAGCTGAGCAAAGATACAGCCTCACACTTAAGTCTAGCCTCAGCCAGGTTCCACAGGTGCTATGCAATGTGATGTCACCAAGAGTTTTCCCACTTTGAGGCAAGGGGCTGGGCCTTTGTATTCAATGGGCAGTGTGCAGTCATTGGTCTTGCCCCTCCCACCATCCCCCAGGGAGGGCATAACCCAGGCATTGCCGGGGGACGAGGCTCTCCAGAGTACATGCTGCCATGAGCTCTTGGCATCCAACACAGAGCAAGTAGTCAGAGAATGGGTGCACAGACAGACCAGGGAAAGGGGATCTGGGCCCCAATAGCAACTGCTACAGGGTATAGAGAGTGGGACTGGGGGGACCTGACTTAGATTAGATAATCACAGTGTGACATTGTGACAAGTAGCTTTTATAGCACGTAACTTCAAATATTAATTTTGTTTATGAATTTTTCCTACTCCAAGTAAGTGGTTGCTTTGTGCTTCCTGTTTCAAACAGAGGACAGGTGTGTTCAAAAACAACCCTACCCCTAGTTTCGGATGCAGGGGAAAGGGGGAGGAGGAGCCTCTCAAGAGTAGTGGAGGAAGGCTGTGCCCCAGTCACTGGTTGGACCCAGTGAGATGAACTTCAGAGGTTCATTGTTTTGAGGTGTCTTCCAGCCTAGGCAAAACCCCAAGCACTGGAGCCACCTCCTTCCAGGGCCCCTCAAAATTGGCTATGAGGATAGCAGCAGTGACCCAGATGGGCTTAAGAGTAGAGGTCCTCACCCACTTTTGAGGTCATTCATGAACATCCCAAATGCTTGTGAGACCTTAAAAGGAAACAAGGACACCCTAGTGACCACAGATGTAATTTCTGCTGTAGCACAGCAGAATGAGACCAAAAAGACTCAATTTGCTCTGGAGAAAATAAGAAAGTGTGCGATTAGTGTACCCACCTTGAGTTTAGAGCCAAGACCTGAAGGGTGGGAAAGAGTAGGACGGGGGGTGGAATTTGAGGGATGAGGAGCTATGGCAGGGAGAGTGAATTGCATAAAGCCCAAAGGCGAGACTGGCATTACAATCAAGGCTGGCAGATACAGAGAAAGACAGATACCATATGTTTTCACTCTTATGTGGATCCTGAGAAACTTAACAGAAACCCATGGGGGAGGGGAAGGAAAAAAAAAAGAGGTTAGAGTGGGAGAGAACCAAAGCATAAGAGACTCTTAAAACCTGAGAACAGAGGCACCTGGGTGGCTCAGTCGGTTAAGCGTCCGACTTCAGCTCAGGTCACAATCTCGCGGTCCGTGAGTTTGAGCCCCGCGTCAGGCTCTGGGCTGATGGCCCAGAGCCTGGAGCCTGCTTCCGATTCCGTGTCTCCCTCTCTCTCTGCCCCTTCCCCCGTTCATGCTCTGTCTCTCTCTCTGTCTCAAAAATAAACGTTAAAAAAAAAATTTTTTTTAAATAAATAAAAACAGAACAAACTGAGGGTTGATGGGGGGTGGGAGGGAGGGAGGGGGGGTGGGTGATGGGTACTGAGGAGGGCACCTTTTGGGATGAGCGCTGGGTGTTGTATGGAAACCAATTTGACAATAAATTTCATATATTGAAAACAAAAAAAAAACAAACAAAACAAAAAAACAATCAAGGCTGGCAGGTAAGCTGGGGGAAGGGCTGGGAGAGCAGCCTCACTTACATCTTATTTTGTCAAATAGAAGTTACTCTAGGTTTGACCCTCAACAAAGTAGGGATAGATGGAACATACCTCAACATCATAAAGGCCATATACGAAAGGCCCACAGCTGATATCATTCTCAATAGGGAAAAACTGAGAGCCTTTCCCCTACAGGCAGGAACAAGACAGGGAAGGCCACTCTCACCATTACTATTTAACACAGTTCTGGAAGTCTTAGCCTTAGCAATCAGACAACACAAAGAAATAAAAGACATCCTAATTGGCAAGCGTTCACTATTTGCCAATTTCAGGAGAAAACCTGAAAGACTCCACCAAAAAATTGCTAGAATACAGGAATTCAGCAAAACTGAGGATACAAAATCAGCACAGAAATCTGTTGCATTTCTACACACTAAAAACAAATCAGCAGAAAAAGAAATCAAGGAATTGACCCCATTTACAATTTCACCAAAAACAATAAAATACCTAGGAATAAACCTAACCAAAGCAGTAAAAGATCTGTACCCTGAAAACTATAGGAAAATTATGAAAGAAATTGAAGAAGACACAAAAAAATGGAAAAGAACTCCAGGCTCATGGATTGGAAGAACAAACATTGTTAAAATGTCTATCCTACCAAAAGCAATCTACACATTTAATGCAATCCCCATCAAAATACCACCAGCATTTTTCACAGAGCTAAAACAAACAACCCTAACATTTGTAATGGACCAGAAAAGACCCCAAATAGTCAAAGCAATCCTGAAAAAGGAAACCAAAACTGGAGGCATCACAATTCCAGATTTCAAACTACATTATAAAGCTTTAGTGATCAAGACAGTATGGCATTGGCACAAAAACAGACGCATAGATCAATGGAACAGAATAGAAAACCCAGAAATGGACCCACAACTATATGGTCAGCTAGTCTTTGACAAAGCAGGAAAGAATATCCAATGGAAAAAAGAAAGTCTCCTTCTTTGCTCTTCTGCATGTTGCTGGGAACACTGGACAGCAACATGCAGAAGAATGAAACTAGGCCAATTTCTTATGCCATACACAATAATAAATTCAAAATGGATGAAAGACCTAAATGTGAAACAGGAAACCATCAAAATCTTAGAGAACACAGGCAGCAACCTCTTTGACCTCGACCGCAGCAACTTGTTACTACACATGTCTCCGGAGGCAAGGGAAACAAAAGCAAAAATGAACTATTGAGACCTCATCAAGATAAAAAGCTTTTGCACAGCAAAGGAAACAATAAAACTAAAAGGCAACTGACAGAATGGGAGAATAGTTTCCAAATGATATATCTGATAAAGGGTTAATATCCAAAATCTATAAAGAACTTATCAAACTCAACACCCAAAAAACAAATAATCCAGTCAAGAAATGGGCAGAAGACATGAATAGACACTTTTCCAAAGAAGACATCCAGATGGCAAACAGACACATGAAAAGATACTCAACATTACTCATCATCAGGAAAACACAAATCAAAACCACAATGAGATACCACCTCACACCTGTCAGAGTGGCTAAAATTAACAACACAGGAAACAACAGATGTTGGCAAGGATGCGGAGAAAGGAGAACACTTTTGCACTGCTGGTGGCAATGCAAATTGGTGCAGCCACTCTGGAAAAAATTGTGGAGGTTCCTCAAAAAACTGAAAATAGAACTACTAAGGCTAAGTCTTAGACTTACAAGTCTTATAAGTCTTAGCCTTAGATACAGCAACTACACTACTAAGTATTTACCCAAAGGATACAAAAATACTGATTCAAAGAGGTATGTGCCCCCTGATGTTTACAGCAGCATTGTCAACAATAGCCAAAGTATGGAAAGAGACCAAATGTCCATCGACTGATGAATGGATAAAGATGCGGTATATATATACAATGGAATACTACCCAGTAACTAAAAAGAATGATATCTTTCCATTTGCAACCATGTGGGTGGAGCTAGAGTGTATTATGCTAAGAGAAATGCATCAAAGAAAGACAAATACCATATGATTTCACTCATCTGTGGATTTTAAGAAACAAAACATGAACATATGGGGGGGGGGGAGAAGAGAGAGGGAAACAAAGAACAAGAGACTCTTAAATACAGAGAACAGAGAGTTGACGGAGGGAGGTGGTGGGAGAAGGGCTAGATGGGTGATGGGTGCTCAGGAGGGCACTTGTTATGAGCACTGGGTGTTGTATGAAAGTGGTGGATCACTGAAGTCTACTCCTGAAGCTAATATTGCACTACATGTTAACTAACTAGAATTTAAATAAAACTTTGAAAAGAAAAAAAAGAACTTACTCTGGATTTGAGCAGGTGAGAACACAGGTGGAATGACAGAAGAGCTTTGCATTGGCTCGAGAGCGAGATGACAGTGGCTTGAGCTAACAAGGTGGAGGTGGTATTAGACCAGGGTTATCTCTTAGAGGGAGAACTGTCCAGATGGGCCCAGTGAGAGGTGTATTTCATGACACCAGCACCCCAAGCATGGTTGTGGGGTTCAAAAGAGACTAGAGTGCCCAGTGTGAGCACTGGCATCATGACCCAGGGGTGAATCCTCTGAACCAGACACAGGGCTCCAGATGCAGCCTCCACCCCCCGGGAAGGTAGTATCTGTGTCCAGGAGCTGCCCATCCTTTGAAGCCCACTTAGACCCACTTCTTAACAATAGAGTAACAATCAACGACAGCCACAGTTAAACTGAGCACTTCTGAGTGCTTCAGGCACAAGATCTCTAGCCCTCACATCCACTTTTGAAGGTGAATATTATTGTACTCATGATCATGAGATGGCAACTCAAAACTGAACAACTTGTCTCAAGTTGAAGCCACTTGAGTAGCAAATGAATTGCAACCTAGGCTGGCTGATCTCCAAACCCATGTCCTCTCCCTGGACCATGTGGTCTCTCCTGTGAAATCTTCTGTGACCAGTCCTCTCTGAAATAGGCAGGAAATCCTATTGGGACGCTTAGAACTTCAAAATGTTTACCTTGTTTCTATAATGGAAATAAAAAAAAAAAATTGTGAGGGACCCAGGAGCCATAAAACATTAAAAAATTCAACTTATTGCCACACCCGTATATAACTCCTATAACTCACGACTTTATCACTATGAGTCATACTGTTGTTTCTGGGTTTATACGAGGTTAATTCCCTAAAGGTGTGTTTTCAGATTTGGGGCGACCATAGTGAACAGCTTAATGTCAGTGCTATTTTCCCAGCAGGGGGCGCACAATTCTTTTGAGAAAGTCTGAATCGCAGGCAGGTCTTGGTAAAACAGGCTGAAGACACTGCATAAATGTGGTGTTTTGCTTGGAAGTGGTTCTGCAGGTCTTGGTTGCCCAGCATGCTGGGCAGGGGTTTGTGTGAATCCCTTCGGATTCTGGGCGGCCACCCTGGGACTGGGCAGCTCACTTAGTGGGCTCCTCACTTGTGCTTTGTGGGGAGCCAAATAAGGGCACACGGAAGGTGAGGGCAGTTCAGAACTTTGATTACAGAAACAGGTAGCCAGAATCAGGGATTGTGCCAGCCTGTGGCCCCAACCCATACTTATAGTCAGGCCTGGGGACTTTCATTAAGCTATTTCCCAGCTCTCTGTGTTAAATTATTTGGAGAATTTAGGCATCATTCTAGAATGATACATTAGGCTCTAGAAAAACTGTTTTCCAAAGTTCCTGTCCTGATTTGGCCATGTTTTATGCACAGTTAAATCTGTTCCCCAGTTCCTTGTCGTGCCACACCCTGTCAGTGAGCTCCTATAGAAAGTAGTGGAAGGGGGGAAGTGGCTGGCATGGAAAGGCAACTGGATGGTCTCTTGAGGAGACTTCACATCTTGTGGCCTTGGCCTCTGCACCTTGGCCAACCAGGACCCAGGTCATGGACATACAGCCCATGTGGCAACACAGGGCTCACACTCAGAACAGCTTGTTGAGGGTGTCTTGAGATTCTTAACAATTATTGAACAAGGGGCCCCATAAATGACAATGATGGTCCTTAAAACTATGGCAGCCATCTATAGGGGTTCCATGTTGGACAGTGACCAACTGGCCCCAGAAAATGCCCTCACATTGGAAATGGGAATTCAAGAAACCAACTGTGTGCTTTCGGGCTATCAGAAAAGTAGGCTCATCCAGGAGAAGCAATGGGAGAAAAGCTGGGGCAGACCTCCAGGCATCCTGAAAGCTGTTCCTGTTCCTCATGAAAACCTATAGACCTATTGCTGAAATTGTTTCCTGAGCTTGACTGAGTCCTCTGTCATTGTTGCCATCCTACCCATGGAGTAAGAGGGTAGATAAAGAAGCAGTACAAAGTACAATAAGAAAGGTTTTGTACACAGTTGAGAGAACTTGAAGCAAGGTTATCACCCAATCCCAGGGCATGTCTGTGCCTAAATCTTATCTGGCTTTTGGCCAAATACTATATGAACTTACACTCCATTGCCCTAGCTGTCTCAGAATAGAGCCCCTGACTGAAATAAGATATGAGAGCACAATTACAGAGCTGAGAACAATGGTCAACACACGAGTTCATGAAGGGCTTCTGCCTGGGTTTTTATTTCAGTTTACCTTATTGTGTTGAACCATACCAAAAAAAAATCTGTTTTGGGGGCACCCTAGGTGGCTCAGTTGGTTAAGCAGCTGACTCTTGGTTTTGGCTCGGGTCATAATCTCACAGTTTGTGACATCGAGTCCCATGTTGGGCTCTGTGCTGACAGCACAGAGCCTGCTTAGGATTCTCTCTGTCTCTGTCTCTGTCTCTCTCTCTGCCCCTCCACCCTCTCTCAAAATAAATAAACTTTTTTAAAAAGCTGTTTTTATAGGTCAAAAATAGGCACAATTTCCTGGGGGTTTGTTTTGCTAATTTTATTCTTACCTAGAGCCAGTTGCACACATATACACACACAACACACACTGGATATGATGAGGGGAGGCAGGAGCTGGCAAAGGGTGGAGAATTTGAAAACAACCAAGTGACTCCAAAGGAAGTGAGGGTGGTTGATGTATAAACCCATCCCAGTTACTCCATGCCTTCCCTGATGACTCAGATCCCCTTTATCCTGGGGCCACCACCCAAGGGCAAAGGGGGTTTTCCTCCACCCACTCCGTGATCTTGCTTCCACTCTCTTGGCATCTCTGCCCATGCTTCCTGCCCTGTCCTCTTAGTCTCAAGCAGTCTCCCTGCCCCTACCACCAAGCACGCGGACTGGTACTCACTCTCACTGGCACACCATCTAACTATGAGGGACTTCTTGAGGAAAAGAGAGGAGGCAGCATCCCTGCTTCTCTGCCAGTGGGGATGCCCTAACTCCTATCATCAGCTAGGACCCCATATGGCCTCCCCCAGCTCAGCCCAGACAGATGGGGACGTGGGCTGTCCTGGGGAGGCCCTTTTCTCCAGTCCCATCTTTCTGGCTCTTGTGTTCCCCCCTGCTCTCCTCCCATCTTCTCTGGCTCTCAGCTCTCAGGGCTGTGTGGATGCTGAGAGTTACTCCTTCCCCTCCACTCACAGCTCCTGCTCACCCAGGGCCGTCCTCTGGGAGATGAGGCGCTCACGAATCTGAGTTCTCGGCCCAGGAGGACAGGGAGCAGTGGCTCCAGTTATACACAAGAAAAATGAGCCCAGTCTGGGTCACAGAGCCCAAGGACTGCTACCTGCCTCTCATCTCACCCAGTTTCCCGCTTTCTCTCAGTCAACCAAGCAGGCAAGACTCCTCTGTGCATGTGTCTTTCCTCTCCTTCTTGCTTTTTTGCTCTTATTTAAGCACTTATCTAAACATCTTCCTCCACGTTAGACTTCTTTCATGCTACAAATACCTTTAAAGTAGAACACATGTCAGGCTTGCACCTTGTGTATTTTACATAAGTTACTTACTTGAAATGACGTGTAAGGAAACCATATACAGGCTGCTGCAAAATATAACAGCTAAAAGTACAGACTTTGGAGGCAGAAAAATATAGGTTCAGAACCCAGCATAGCATGCACCAGCTACTTGTTCCCAAACAAGTCATTTACCTTTCTGAACCTGCTTTTGGATCAGAGATAGGGTTGACAATACTGCTCACATGATAGGCTTATTGGGGTACCAAATGAGCCAACACAAGTAAAGCACTCAGAACAGTTTCTGGCATATGGTAAGCACTTGGAAAACATTAGCTATTGTGGGTTTTCAATAAAATAAAACATTTAAGCATTTCAAAGGAATTCTACATTGATACTCTGAAGTCAAGCAAAGAATAATTTTATTGTGTAAATAATCATTCCCAAAATAGTCCTCGGGAATTAAAATTTTTGCATGGTAGGAACAGCAGTGACTTAGGAGGCAGAAGGTCTAGATTCAAGTTCTAGCTCCACCACTTACTGACCGTGTGACCAGAAGCCTGTGTGGCAGCCTTTCTGAGCCTATATCCCAGGGGTTGGGAGTGAAATAAGTACAGTGTACTCAAAACTGCGGTGTAGTTATAAAACGATATATAGTTAAGTTAGATATCATAATTTATTTACTCTGTAAATTTTTAACTGAGGCTCAAACTCGTGTTTCATGCAACCCCTTAATGCTAATTTAAATATAATACATGTGCATGTGGGCACATCTGTATGTGAATTTGCATAAACATGTTTTTTAAAGTCTGGAAGGAAAGGCAGCCAATTATTGGCAGTCATTGTGTCTAAGGACAAGGTCAGACTGACCAAGAAGGAAACTGTCATATCTAACATTACTTCCTGAAAAAGTGGTGAGATTATGGGTAATTTTTAAAAACTAATAATGTAGATACTTTGAACATCAGAATAGCATTGTTTAAAAAATATTCTCACTGATTTTGAATGTACATCTCGGGTGTGTGTTAAAGCCTGCATCAGCATTCAGTAACTTTCATTCTGCTGACATTCCGCAGGAGCGCCAGCTCTATGCAAAGCACTCTAGGAGATGCCAAGGTGGATCAGATGTGGGAGTCTACCTGAGATTACAACATAGTAGACCAGATAAAACACTTATGCCAAGGGCAATAATCTAAGAAGAAAAGTGGTCAGTGTGCCTAGTGCACTATAAGTGCTCACTAAATACCTACTGGATAGATGGATGGATGGATGGATGGATGGATAAATAGATATAGAAAAAATGCCTTGGAAGAGGGGAATCAGAAGAGGAATAACCAGGGCTCCTGGCTGACTCAGTCAGTGAAGCATTCGACTCTTGATCTTGGGGTTGTGAGTTTGAGCTCCCCCATTAGGTAGGGATTACATTTTTAAAAAAGGAAAAGGAATAATCTAGAGCTATGGGGATTTAGTAAAGCTTTATGGAAAAGATAGCTTTTGAAAGTCTAGATTTAGACATCTAGAGATGAGAGGCAAAGTTGGCAAAGGGCCTTTTGGTAATGATATCCTGTCATTTCTGTTTCAATCCCAGTGTTTTTTTCCCTCTCTTCCTTCCTTCTCACTGAGAGTAGAGCTGGTATGTTTGGAAACAGGTGGGAGTTTTCTTGGCAGTCACGATGACCGGGATGATGGGGAAGTGGGTGTCAGAGAACACTGCTGCATTTAGTGGTATGTTAGCCAGGGCTGTTAAATATATTGCAATAAAGAATTGTGATACTGATGGTGATCACATTGAGAAATACCAGTAAGTAAGAGAAGTATCATAAAGAAATTATTACAGTGTCACAAAGAAAGTGCTGACAAAGATATCTACACATGTTTTCTGTTTTTGTTGGCCAAATCAAATCATATGACCTCCCTTCTAGGGAAGAAGCAGGGAAAACATACTGGAAAGGCCCATAGGGGTTGCTGAACCGAGAGCCTCTTAACAGAGATTAGACCTTGGTCCCAAGGAAAAGGAGACACAATCAGGTTTTTGACCAGAGGAATGATCTTGTCATATCTGTGCTTTAGAAATGCCAACCCCCTATTTTTAAAGAGAACTAAAATGTGAAATGATAACAAGTCAATTTTTTCAAAGCTTTACACTGCCTTGTTCTGCATCAGAGAAAGCTAAGAGCTCATTCTATATTTTACAAAGTTCTCCAGATTTAAAGTATGATAAAAATTTATTCAACAAATTATGCTGGGACAATCTGGGTAAACAAAAACAAAACTAAGATAGATCCCTACCTCAAACCACATATTCAAGATGGTTTAAAGAATTAAACCTAAAAAAATTTTAAAGATGTTAGGAGGAAATGTGGTTAAATACTTTAGGAAACTTGAGGCAGGGGAGGCCTTCCTAAGTAAAAACCGAAGAACCATAAAGTACAAAATAGAGAAGCTCAAGATTTCTACATAACAAAAAAGGTAAAAGAGTAGAAGCTGGTTTTAACATACATAACAGACAAAAGATTCTTTTCCAGATAGCCTACCAAGCTTAGGCTTTGTATAAATTAATGAGAAAAAGATAACCCCAAATGACAAACGGGCACTAGGTATAACCAGGCAATTCGCAGAAAAAAAAAGATATGAAACATGAAAATAGGATTATGGCCAATATTTCAGATTGATTCACTCAACTCCATGCCTACTACCTTGTAGCTTGCTGCATGCTGGAGCCTAAAAAGCTAATGCCTACAATTCCCAGGCTCCCTTAGAGCTGAGCTTCTAAATGTAATCAGGCTTCCCCTGGCCATAGATACCCTCAAGAGACTGACTCTCGTGACACTTGGGGTTAAGGGAGGTGCTTATTTTTTGCTTGGTTTGCTTTTTTTTTTCCTGCATCAACAGAGCAGCAATCTCACTGTCTAGATGTAGTCTCCAGCTCCATAGATACTGTGGACAGGATGTAAGGTATCCACAATGCAGCTGAGGCAGCGTGGTCCTGGATACCAGGTATGTCTGAGGCCTCCAGGCTTCCAGATTACCAAATCGGCAGTTGGGGCACAGCCTCCCGAATCCCAGTTTCCTGGTCATGGCAGAAGTAGAGGCTCCTCTGGCAGGTTGGTTCTGAGCTGGAGTTCTGGGGGTCAGTCCTACTTTTTCATCTGATCTCACAAACTGTAAGCATCTGATTCCATATTTTAAATCAAGCAGTTCCCGTACTCTCTTTCTACTGATCTTTCTACATAAACTAAGCAGACTGGCTGCTGTCATCTGCAGCTGAACTCTGACACAATGGTCAGACTTATTAAAAATCAAAGAAATGCAAACTAAACCCACAGTGAAATGATTTCTCATTGATCAGAATGTGAATGATTATAGGGGTGTCTGGATGGCTCAGTCAAGCATCTGACTTCTGCTCAGGTCATGATCTCACAGATCGTGATTTTGAGCCCCACATCAGGCTCTGCTGACAGCTCAGAGCCTGGAGCCTGCTTCAGATTCTGTGTCTCCCTCATTCTCTGCCCCCCACTTCAAAAATAAATAAACGTTAACAATTAAAAAAAAAAAAAGAATGTGAATGATTATAAAGTTGGATAGGGGCACCTGGGTGGCTCAGTTTGTTAGGCATCCAACTTCAGTCAGGTCATGATCTCACAGTTCGTGGGTTCAAGCCCCGCATCAGGCTCTCTGCTGACAACTCAGAGTCTGGATCCTTGTTTTGGATTATGTCTCCCTCTCTTTCTACCCCTCCCCTTCTCACACTCTGTCTCTCTCTCTCTCAAAAATAAAAACAAAAAACAAAAAACAAAGATAAAATTCAGTGTTGCTGAGGGTAAGGGGAAATGGGCTCTATTTTGGAGCTTGTGTATGTTGTTGCAACCATTCTGAAGAGCAGTTTGGCAGAATCTACACAAATATAAAGTGAGCATCATATCTAACCCAGCTGGGGCATCAGCCATCTAGGCATCAGCCGAAGAGCTGTACTACTACATGTCCTCAAAAACACATTTTCCACAGATATTAACTGCATCATTGTGAGTAATGGAAAGACAATAACAACTAGCTGGATTGTCCATTAAGAGGGAACAGTTAAGAAAATTATTGCACAGCCATTCTTTGGAACGCTTTGCAGCAGTTAAAGAATGAGGCTGGGCTCCAAGCACTAATGTGGAAAGATCCCAGACATACTTCCAAGTGAAAAATAAATGGCAAAACAGCACGTATAGTATGATCTCATTTATGTTTAAAAATACATATAACAAAATCTGTTTCTATTTAAACATGCATATATCTGTATAAACACAGCCAAAGGTCAGAAGGACACAAACCAAGCTACTCTGTGGGGTGGGGGACGCAGGTGGAGGAGGGACTTGGGCAGGACTTGTGCCTCCTATCTACACTATTTGAATGTCTGAATAATTTACAGTAGGAATGTATTCTATTAGAATGTCATATATTATGTAATTATATTAATACATAAATTAAGAGGTTATAAAACACTGTAGGGGCAAGCTTCCAACTTTCAAATGCCTAAGCAAAAGATATATAGAGATTGATTGATCTGCCAGCTATCCACCTATCATCTATTTATCTAGAAAGGGAGAAAGCAAATATGACAAAATGTAATGCACTGAATCTAGGTGAAGTGATATGGGTATTCATTGCACTCTTCTTTCAACTTTTCCATGATTTGAAACTTTTTTCATAATATAAAGTTGGAAATAAAAACATCAAATACACGTCCTTGGACCCCCACATGCTTTTTCTGTGCAAGCAGATTTTTTTCAGAGGTGGGGGCAAAGCCTGTGCCTTGCACAGCTGCTAAAAAGCAAAACAGCATTGGCGATCCTTCCCACTGACTTCTTAGAGCAAGAGTGCCTCACTCTTGAAGACACTGTCCTGAGTAACCTTCAGAGGCCTCCATGTGCATGAACTGGGATTGACAGCAGGCCTCTGCCCAGTCCCTCCGCAGGCACAGTCAGGGCCAGGACTTGCTGGGGAGCCGGGACCTAGCTGGCTCTCTAGAGGCCTGCAGAGCTCATGGCCAAGGGCACCTTTAATATCAAATACATACCCCCACACACGCCAGTGCATATTTATGAAGCCCCATGAAAGGGGAAGTGGCCATTGGTAAGAAGGGGACCTGGGGGCTCCTTCTTGCCCACACCAGGGGGCTCTGAAAAGATTCCATTCATTTGAGCTGCTATACTCAAGACCTCCCATTCAGTCCTCATCCTGGTGTTTATTTTTGACCTAACAGTGTGAGGAGAATGGGGAAAAAAGGAATTGCAAAAAAAGGAACTGGAATTTTAATGAGAACCATCTGGAGAGTTTGCCAAGGGTATAATGTTTGGTACAAGAAAGTGATTCCTCAGCTTAAATGAGGAAAAAGAGACACGGAGCAAATTGTTATGTTGCGCTTACCCCCAAACCAATGCTGAACAGAACCACCTAGAACACTGGAACATGCACATCACACAGGAACGGGGCTGCGACAGGGCTGCGGAGGGACGGAGTGCGCAGTGAGAAGGAATGTTTCTCCTCAGCCAAGGAGACTTTGAGGGATGGGTTGTGGTGGGCCCTGGGCCAGCGCCTGGAATCTGGGTAACCATGGAAACGGGCCCGCGGGTGACAACAAATACGGGATGGAATTTCAGAGTTCGCAGCCAAGCCATAGAGGAATGGGAAAGTTCGGGAAAGTTTTTTTGTTTTGTTTTGTTTTTTTGTTTTCTTTTGTTTTTAACCCGGGATTGAGGAAGGCACAGGAGGGAGCCACAGTGTTCCAAATAAATGGCTCCCTGCGCAGTCCCCCAACTGAGTCACAGGGAGCCAGATTCTCTGGGAGGCTCTATTTCCACTTTATTCTTTCCATTTGTTTATAACCCACCGCATTCCACCAAAGACTCCGTGGGGTGAAAGCCGCTCCTGAGGGGTCTCGGTGCACAGCCAGATCCCTGACTTCACTCCAGCATAATCCCATACCTTGAGGATAGCCACCTTCTGTGGGGATTTATTTGGGTGCATCCTCTCCATGCATCCTCAAAACAGCCCTGCGGCCAGGATGGCCAGATCCCCACCTCACGGATGGGGAAATGAAATTCTGAGAGCCAAGATCTCCCAGAAACAGAGGGGCTTTCTGCCCCAGCCCAAGCCCATCTTCCTTGCACCATGCCATTGTACCTGTAATCTTTATTCTGGAAACAAATGAATAATTGTATTCTGCATTTGTGAAGAAGACTAGGAAACCCTCCTACGTCTATTGGTGTGCAAATGCCACTTAACCATGTAGCTGCAGAAGCAGGCCTTGATTGAATGGGAAAAGATTTCTATGATGGAAGGAAGAAATTTTTTACAATTACTGGACTGAAAAATTAAAGAACCATGGACTCTAGAATTTTCTTCTCTGAGGTGTTTAAAAATAGAATGGCTGGCCTCATGCCTTGGGCAGATCAGGGCCTGGGACTAAAGGAACCATAGACATCCACTCCAGGCTCCATGCTTTGCAGATGGGGAAACCAAGGCAGAATCAGGCACTGGGCCCCACATCCAGTACAAGGTTCTTTTCTTGACAGCATGTCCCGGGAGCCCCCAAACAAGCCCATAGTAGACCCCCGGAGTCCACAGGTAGGTTTTGGCGAAACGGTATGAATCAGCAGGATTAAAACAGGAGGTAATAACAATTGTTGCAGAACAGAGGATTATTAAATCTGGGATCAGACTCGGGGGTACAGGGACGAGTAGGGTGGGGAATATGCCTAACGGATTGACATCCTGAGAAACCGAGATCCATACAGTGCAAAATCCACTTAAGTTTTGCTGTTATGATCATCATTAGTTAAGAAGGAGCCTCTGCTCATCTCTTTTGCATTGTTGGTGGGAATGCAAGCTGGTGCAGCCACTCTGGAAAACAGTATGGAGGTTCCTCAAAAAACTAAAAATAGAACTACCCCACGACCCAGCAATTGCACTACTAGGCATTTATCCACGGGATACAGGTGTGCTGTCTCGAAGGGACACATGCACCCCCATATTTATAGCAGCACTATCAACAATAGCCAAAGTATTGGAAAGAACCCAAGTGTCCATTGATGGATGAATGGATAAAGAAGATGTGGTTTATATATACAATGGAGTATTACTCGGCAATCAAAAAGAATGAAATCTCGCCATTTGCAACCATGTGGATGGAACTGGAGGGTATTATGCTAAGTGAAATTAGTCAGAGAAAGACAAAAATCATATGACTTCACTCATATGAGGACTTTAAGAGACAAAACAGATGAACATAAGGGAAGGGAAACAAAAATAATATAAAAACAGGGAGCGGGACAAAACAGAAGAGACTCAAATATGGAGAGCAAACAGAGGGTTACAGGAGGGGTTGTGGGAGGGGGGATGGGCTAAATGGGTAAGGGGCACTAAGGAATCTCCTCCTGAAATCAGTGTTGCACTATATGCTAATTTGGATGTAAATTTAAAAAAATAAAAAATAAAGAAATTCTAATTCAGATCGAGAAAAAAACAAAAAAAAGGAGCCTTTGCTCTGAAAAGAGAAAGAGCCTCAACAGTTAAGAATTTAGCAAAGAAGATAGTTTTAAATCAGCAAAGTTACATAACTTTATAACAGTTTCAAGAAATCATCTTGAAACTTCATTAGCAAAAAATGCCTCTGAATAAGCCAACAGGAAATAAAGAAGTGCAAAGAATTTCTGGAAATAGAAGAGTGGTTTTGTTTGTTTGTTTTTAAAGTGAAAAAAAAAGACATTTTAAGGAAAAAGGAAGCCCTGACCCACATAAAGATAGGGTTTCAGTCACACTAATTTGAGAGCAAGAAGAGAAAAGAGGAGAAAGTGGAAGCCTCAGCAGTGGAGTGAGTGCCCAGGCCCTTGAGGGCTTTGTGTGGGTTGCTGAAAACACCTACAGTCCCAGAAAAATGGGCTCACGAAACAGAGCCAGTTTGACACTAAAAAAGAAATTTCATTCACTGAAAGATAACAAATCTGCATGAGGCTGTCCACAGCCCTGTTGAAGTTTACAGAGTAACTTAAAAATTGCTTCAGTGCTTAACGATCTGGGAATACCTACTATTTTATCCTGAAGTCACTGATTTTCCCAAAAGCTCTGCTTTGTCACTTTTTACCCTGAAAACCTCTATTTCTCTTTTTCAGTCATTAAAAATGGGAGAGAAAGTGTCATTTTTTTCTCAGCAAATGTTTTTGACAACTTACTCTATGCCAAGCCCTGAATACAGCACTGCTATCGTATCAGATTATTACTGCCTCTTGGACTTACTACCATTTCTAAGTTTTTAATATTAAAATGCAGAGTCCACTGTGAATCTATAAGCCTCCTATAAAACGTTGAGAGTTTTCCATCTTCAAATACTATAAGCACTATGCAAGCTTAAAGAGGCCACTGCTCATTCCTAATGAGAATCTTCTGTTTATGATTCATGGATTAAATCCCTATAAATGGCTTTATATACATGCCCAAAATATGTGGATCCACACGACGTCTGAGAGTATTCGTGTAAGTATGTATCTCCTCGTGAGAAAGTGTGTGTGGGAGGGAAGGAGTAAAACTGTTTTCATTTTATTTAAAAAAATTTTTTTTAACTTTTATTCATTTTTTTAAGAGATAGACATAGAGCGTGAGCAGGGGAGAGGCAGAGAGAGAGGGAGACAGAGAATCTGAAGCAGGCTCCAGACTCTGAGCTGTCAGCACAGAGCCGGATGCAGGCCTCAAACCCAGGAACCGTGAGATCATGACCTAAGCCAAAGTCGGACGCTTAACAAACTGAACCACCCACGCACCCATATTTTTAAAAATTTTTTAGAAATTTTATTTTTTATCTGTTTTTACTCATTTATTTTGAGAGAGAGAGAGAGAGAGAGAGAGAGAGAATGCATGCAGGAGGGACAGAGAGAGAGGGAGATAGAGAATCTGGAGCAGGCTCCGCACTGTCAGCATAGAGCCCAATGTGGGCTTGATCCCAGGAACAGCAAGACCATAACCTGAGCCAAAACCAAGAGTCGGACGCTTAACCAACTGAGCCACCCAGGTGCCCCCAAACCGTTTTCATTTTAAAAAGTTAGAGGGACAAGCAAAAACTATTCATATACATCATATACTTCTTTAAAAGAAGTGAGTATAGCTCTCTCCTCCAGCCACCAAAGATGCCAAAAAGAAAAAAAGCTAAGGGGAAGAAGGTGGCCCTGGCCCCTGCTGTGGTGAAGAAGCAGGACGCCAAGAAGCTGTCAATCCCATTTGAGAAAAAGCCCAAGAATTTTGGCATCGGACAGGATATCCAGCCCAAAAGGGACCTCACCCACTAGGTCAAATGGCCCCATTACGTTGGGCTGTAGCAGCGAAAGGCTGTTCTCTATAAATGTGTAAAAGTGCCTCCCGTGATTAACCAGTCCACCCAGGCCTTGGATCACCAAACAGCTACTCAACTGCTGAAGCTGGCCCACAGACAGCAAGACAAAGCAAAAGAAGAAGCAGAGATCATTGGCCCAGGCTGAGAAGAAAGCTGCCAGCAAAGGGGATGTCCCCATTAAGAGGCCACCTGTCCTTCAAGCTGGGGTTAATACTGTCACCACCTTAGTGGAAAACAAGAAGGCTCAGCTGGTAGTGATCGCATGTGCTGTGGATCCCACTGAGCTGGGGTTGTCTTCTTGGCTGCCCTATGTCGTAAGATGGGGTTCCCTCCTGCATCATCAAGAGGGAGGCCAGGCTGGGGCATCTGGTCCACAGGAAGACCTGCACCACTCTCACCTTCACACAAGTTAACTTGGAAGACAAAGGAGCTAAGCTGGTAGAAGCCATCAGGACCCATGACAATGACAGATATGATGAGATCCATTGTCACTGGGGAGGCAATGCCCTGAGTCCAAAGTTGGTGGCTTGCATTGCCAAGTTGGAAAAGACAAAGGCCAAAGAACTGGCTTCCAAACTAGGGTAAGTGGATGCTGTTGAGTTTTCTGTACATTAAAGTAATTACAAGTTCTCTTTCAAAAAAAAAAAAAAAGTGAGTGCATAGGGCATAACGATGGGAGAAGCCAATGCATTTCCAAATTGTTATTCCTTTAGCCCTTGAAAACATTAGTCTTCAATGAGAAACCATGGGCTGGTGTTTTCAGTAATAATTACACTCTTCTTTTTTTTTTTTTTTTAATTTTAGTGATTTTTAAAGACCTCTTTAAACCTTTTTAAAAATCACTTTTAACCTTTTATTAAAAAATACCTTTTATCCTTTTATAAAAAATCTTTATTAAAAAACCTTTATTGGGGCACCTGGGTGGTTCAGTCCATTGAGTGTCCAAATTCAGCTCAGGTCATGACCTCATGACTTGTGAGTTCGAACCCTGTGTCAAGATCTGTGCTGACAGCTCAGAGACAGGCGTCTCCTTTGGATGCTGTCTCCATCTCCCTCTGCCCCTCCCCCACTCATATTCTGTCTTTCTCAAATATAAATAAACATTTTTAAAAAGTTAAAAACAACTTTCATTACTCAGGTGCTCAGTACTTCAGTGATTATTACACTGAGAGAAAGGGCCCCCGCTATGGGCATGGTGATCTCCACAGCATTACATCACACAGTGCTAGCCTGAGTTGAAAGGCCTTAGACAAGATCATCTCAGCCCAGGTGCCCAAATGTTTGTCATGAGAAAGTGTTCCCCAGGCAAGGCGTCCCTCTCTGACCAACTCCAGACTGTGCCCACCGGATGAGCAGAAGCCTCTTGTACTGGATATGCTCTGAGTGAGGTGCACTCCGCAAACCCCTTCCTGCCCCCTCCCTGCCCTGTCCCTATGGTTTGCTTCTAGCCTTCATGGGAAGAAGCAACCAGAAATATTGGAAATATTACTCAAATGCTCTATATTATGTGAGCTGATGAGTATCACTTCTGTTTTTGTCAAAATGCCCAGGTGAAGCTGGGCTTTTCAACAATAATTCTAATGAAAACTACAAGCCAAAAAACGTTGGGTTCCAATTTGTATTATGCTGTCAAATATAGAAGCCCAACAAGCAAATCTGTATCCAGGTAATATCCTGTATCCAACAAGGAAACCTGCAATATCATTGTATCATTTGGGATGCTTTCAGTTGCAAGTAAAATGAAACTCAACTAACAGAAGTTTAAGCAGCAAGGGAATTTATTATTTCATATAACCAATCCAGACCCACAGCTGATTAATTCCACAACTAAATAAAATCACCCAGAACCCAGGTTCTTATCTATCTTTAAGGTTCTTGTGTCCTCCTCAGCTGTCAGCCTGCTCCCTTCATGATCACAATATAGTGGCCACAACTCTGTGCAACACATCCTCACATCAGAAGCAGAAAACTGATTATCTTCTTAGTTGTGAACATGGAGCAGAGGTGAATACCTCTTACCACACACACACACACACACACACACACACACACACACACACACACACACACTGGATGGATATAGCCATGTGGGCTGCTAGAAGCCATCTTGTAACTATGTGGTGAGTACATAGCTGAGAATGACCTGAATATTCAGAAGAGAGAAGAACCAAGCCAAGAAACAGGTAAAATTGGAGATGAATGTCATTCTTAAGGCACATACGCCCTTGGCCTTTTTAGTTACGTGAGCCAAAAAATTCCCTGTTTGAGAGGACAAGTCAGGGTGAATTTTCTGTCACTCACAACACAGAGACCTCATTCATACACCTTGTGCAATTTTTCCAAAGCTAGACTAATCCTCTAATTTTGTTTTTCTTTTTAAAAATATTACTAGTTGAGACATTCTACAATATACCTGGCCAGCATTCTTTAAAGCTGACAAGATCATAGTCACAGATTGGAGGATTTTAAGGAGACATGCTTAAATGCATGTAGTGGCCTGGATTGGATACTTGGAACAGACAAAAGGATATTGGTGAAAAAATTAGGGAAATCCAAATAAAATCTGTAGCTTAGTGCATAGTATTACACCTACGTTAATTTCTTAGTTTTGACAAAAGTGCTGTGGCTATGTAATGAGTTAACATTAGAGAAAACTGGTTAAAAGTTACATGGGAACTCTCTTAGCTATCTTTCACAACTTCTCTGTGAATCTAAAATTATTCCAAAATTAGAACTTTAAATAAATATATTACTGGTCGCTAATACTCCAAAATCTAGTCTAGCAAACACTGAACTCATCTGACTCTTCCAAGTCACAGATGAGAAGGTTAAGTCCCAAAGATTTTGGGACTTGCCCATGGAACCTGGAGATTCATGTCAGAGCTGAGCCTGGGACCCAGGCTGCATCACCTGGACACAGAAACACCCTGCAGCTCAGGGACCCCAGGACTTCACTCAAAGGAATTAGTTTCCATAGAAACAGCTCTTCTCTAAGCACACTAAATTCCCTTGCTGCTCTCCATATTAGCTCTGGACTATTACATTTCAAAGTCCATTTTTCACATTAATAAATTATACAACTATAGCAGCCCAGGAATGAGCTATAACACCATGCAAAAGGAATTTGTACCAGAAATTTAAACTACCATATGGTCAAAGGATTAACATTAACCATAAATAGAAACCATCACATTCTGTGGTGCCTTCCAATGACATTCATATGAATTAAGGATTTTCTCAAAAGCAATACACTAAAAATGTTAACCCAGGCCACAACATTTCCAAAGAAAGATGCTGAAGGGGCTGTATCTCAAATAACTTAGGTGAGAGTGAACATGGCATTCTGGAAAAATCTATATAAGATGACCCAAAAAGTGGCTCTAGTGATGGAAGACATTGATGTTAAAGAAGCAGTTGTACACATTGGGTAGAGTGTGCCTCTTAAAATGTAAAGGAAAAAGTAGAATAAGCCACAGTCCTCCAAGAGTGATCTCTTCTACCATGGTGAATTCCTTCATGTAGAGTTTAATGACACAACCGCAGGATGAGACACTTTGAGTAAAAGGGAAATACCCCCAATCCACCTACTTTCCCCCAAACCTTAGCAATCTCATCCTCTAGGCTCCCCGTCCTGTAATGTTTTTCTGTCATCTGCACCCCAGTACTCAGAGCTGAGTCCAGAGTTGGTGACCAATGTTAGCTCCCTTCTCTCCTTGTTTTCCCCACCCAATAATTATTCCTCTTCCATCTTGTGAGCACTGGACTGGCCCTTGGGCAGCGCCCAGGCATCCGCTGGAATGCTGATCCCAGAATGTCAGAACCCAAGGGATCCCTGAGAAACATGCACCGAAGTATGCTAATTAACACCCTTCCCTATAATTTCTGGTGACTATTGGAATTATCTGACAAAAGTTATGACAGTATTTCCCCGTCATTGGCACAGAGATGACTTAGGAAGCACATCATGATAGAGGAAAACCACAATTTCTGGTGTTGGCTACAGTGTCCCCCATTAGCTAATGGCTATATGACAGAAGATAAAAAATGATCTTGACAGTCAGGAATAATGGGCCCCAAATTACAAAATGTAATTTAGAAAGAATGTAGGCAGTGCCCTACAGTTAGTTTCCAAAAAGTGCCTTGCAGAGGCCCAGGAGGCAGCATGTGACGCCAGCAAGAGCAGAGACCAGGCCCTGGGAGTGCCCGGTCCCAGCCGAGCCTCTGACCAGCTGGCCATGCTTGGACAAATTGCTAGCTTCAGGGGATGCAGCTTTCTCATCTGGAAAATAAGAAACTCAAATGAAATGATCTTTCACGTACTTCCCAGATTTGAAGCAATTCTCTGCCAATGGTAGAAAGATGACTCAGTGAATTGTGGCTCGTCCCCATGATAGAGTATCATGCAGCTGTTACAGGCCCCATGTTTCCCAAGAAAATCTGATAACATGAGAAAGTGCTTGTGACATGAGGGAAAAAATAAATATGGGTTGTGGTTTTTATTTTGCAAAAAGAAATAGAGATGCCTCCGCGGAAAAACAAAACGACTAGAAGGGAATAAAAAAGTATTAGAAGTGTTGGCCACAGGTGGGTTAGTTTTTGTCATTCAAAGCTCTGAAAACTGTATTAATCATCACAAAGGTAGTAAATGCTTGATTAAAAAATACTCCAATGATACACGAGTATATACAAGAAAAATTAAAGTTTCTCCCTTTCTGTCTCCCACTGCCACTCCCTAGGTGTAACCTATATTAACATTGTGAAATAAGTCAGACTTCACTGTGTTTAAAGCTAAATTTGCTTGAAGCATCCTTTGTTGCAAGCAGTCCACAAAGAGAAAACTAGAAACAGAGATGGTTTTTATTTTCTCCCTTATAAACCTTAGGAAGAGAACTTCCATGAAATATTAGAATAAAAGTAAGAATGAGGATAAGAATAGAAATAATAAAAAAAACCCAGGTACTAGCACATTTGTAAATGGTTTTAATAAAAGTCTAATAATCAGTTTTATAATGACTGTGATATTTGGAGTATTTTTATTTCTTAAAGTATTTGAAGTATTTAAAAAAGTCTGATATAATGGATTTGTTTTAGAATGGGATTTATAATAATGGGATTTCTAAACATGATAAATGTTTAGAAGATTAAATAATTTCCCATCAATGGGAAAATGACTAGGGAAATTTAATTTGTGAGTCAATGAGTTTTGATTTATAATTGTGTAAGTGTTGTGTGAACATGTAGAGAAATACAGTGCATTTAAAATTAATGGGATGTTAATCATTTGAGAAATTTGGAACATTGACAAATGAACCATTAAACAAAGTACAGGAGTACTAATTCTTCTCCATCCTCAAAAGCCCTCAAACATTAAAAAGTTGCTTACGTACATGCTCAGAAGCCAGGCCATACTTTGTTGAGGACCCTGTTGGCTAAGCCTACAGCTCAGGACATAGGAAGGGAGAAGCATGGAAGTCAGCCTCCATCAGGGCCTGAGGACCCCCTGCCTCTACCAGAGCAGTACCTAAATAGGAGACTCAGTCCCAGTTGGCCACAGATTCTCACCTGTGACCAGCAGGGTGACACCTTTTGTGGTGAGGGCCACAGCAGCAGCAGAACAGAAGTCTCAAGGGATCTCAGAGGCATCAACTGTGATGCCTGATTTCTGGTTTCTGGGATAGGTCTGAGTTCTACTCCCACCATGAGGCAGGATAACATACAAGTGAACACAAATTAACAACTTGGATGCTTACTTGTCCATTTATCCCAGAAGGGTAGACCCCAGGAAGAGAGAAAAATAAGTTCAGATTTGAGGCTTGAGGTCTATAATTAGAATACTGCAAAAAGAGATATGACCTTAATTGTACCCCAAGCAGATGAAGTGGGACATATTGGTTACTTTCAAATCTGTGATTCAGGTGGAGTGCTATTGCTCTGCTCCCAAGCATCTATTCTTTTTTTTCCCTCTAGGTAGCTATACCACACTTCCCTTTTAGGAGAACACCTCTCCTCATGCTCAGTACATTTGTTTCTAGTGCTGCTGATCCCTATTCATTGCTTTACCAGGGAATGTAATCAGGACCAGCCAGTCAGGGCATCACTTGTAAACTGCTGTGAGCCTAGAGTTCCAAGGACTACCCCCACGGAGCTCTAGAATGAACCCAACACAAAGGAAGGCTGAGGCTGTGGTCTAGACAGGGAGAAAACAGACACCAAATGAAGACAGTCCTGGTGCTTTTCTTGGACTTCTCAGTTACATAAACCAACAAATTATCTTTTTGGTTTAAATCAATTTGATGTGAATTTGCAGTCATTTGTTACCAAAGGAGTCCTAACTCATACACATAGATCAGAGGGCTTAAAATAATCTAGAAACTTCATCAGGGAGAGAGGTAAGGAATTGGATATGTAATTCTGAGACCAGAAGACTCAGACTACAAGATAACTCTCTTCAAATACCCCCTACATAAATGTTCCAGAAGATTAAATGCCCACTCAATAAGTAGATGAGCTTCCTAATTACTAAAGTTGTCCAATAAAGGGACCAACTCCTTCAGATGGAGGTGAACCCTCCATTAGAGGAACAATCCAGTCAAGGATAGATGACAAGGATGTTAGCACTGAGATTCCTTCACTGGGTGGGAAGTGTGACTCTCAAATGACTGAGATAGTCAACAGAAATTGGCTTAATAGTCAACAGAAACCAGGGAAAGTGAGTGAAGGTGCTGTAAACCTCTGCAAAGTTTTGACCAGTGAGAAGCTCTGGTGCTCTTTGAATTGGATTTGGTCTGTAGCCTGATGCTGCATAGTGACAGAATTAATGTGGAAGTCAGAGAAATCACTGGAAAGCACTGAGAACTGACCACTTCCCTCTCATAAACCACGAGTTGTTTAAATAGGAATTCTGTAGTTGGTTTGGAATGCTGAGTTTGCAAAGCCACTTCTGTTGATTTGGCCATGAGAGTAAAACATGGAAGAGGCCAGCCCAGAAGTTTGGTGGGAACAAAGGATTCTAGACACACCTGCATGTATGTGTTACTGTGGAAATGACTAAAGTCAGCTCAGGTCCCACATCCCATTACCAGTCTGTGATCCCTGCACCAACACACACCTAGTCTTAGGTGCCCAGAGATTGAGATGGGCACAGACAATTAAAGTTTTCATTAGTATGGCAGGTTGGTTATTTTCATCACATAGCCTACTTCTCTGACCTCTACCATACATTACACTTCAGCCATCTGGACTTTCATTTGATTCCTGAAACACACCTAGCTCATCCCATCTTAGAACCTTGGCTTTTTCTTATTCTTCTATATACCCAGAAAGCTCTACCTCTAGGTCTCTATATGGCTGACTTTTGGGGTTGTTCAAGTCTTAGCTCAAATGTTAAACCCTCTGTGAGTTCTTTCCTGACCACTAGTCCAAATTAGCAACTCTGTCCCCAAACACATGTCCTCATCCAGAAAGAACCCATCCTCTCTATCACATCATCTCTTTCATTGTCTTCCTGGGACTCATTACTATTGGAAATTGTCTTCTTATTTATTTGCAGCTTTCCTTTCCATTAAAGAATAAGCTCTGTGAGAGCAGGGACCTTGCCTGTTTTGTTCATTGACACATCCTCAGCTTCTAGAACAATTCCTAGCATGCAGTTCACATGTCATGAATGTTTCTGGAATAAATAAAAAATAGTTGAGTAAACCTACTTATTGTCACCTTGATCTTGGAGAGATTTTCTTCTATATAATATAATGTTTTCTGGAAGACAGAGTAAGTGAATGACAGGGGTAGACAGAGACTCTTGTTGAAAGGACTTGTCCCTGGTATGGCAACTTGCCCTTGAATTGGCTTACTATAGTGTGGTGACCAGATGGGAATACAGGACTTTATCCAGAGCCCAGCCTCTTCCGTGAGCACGTCTAATATACTCGAAAGAGTGAGCTAACCTTATTTTTTAAAAAAGGAGCTACTCGTGGGGCACCTGGGTGGTTCAGTCGGTTAAGCATCTGACTTCAGCTCAGGTCATGATCTCGCAGTTTGTGAGTTCAAGCCCCATGATGGGATCCGTGCTGACAGCTCAGGGCCTGGAGCCAGCTTCTGATTCTGTCTCCCTCTCTCTCTCTGCCCCTCCACCACTCATGCTCTGTCTGTCTCTCTCTCTCTCTCTCAAAAGTAAACAAACATAAAAAAAATAATAATAAAAATAAAAAAGGAGCTACTGCTCAGCAGTCTTGGGATTCACTGCCCTTTCAACCCATTGTCTCCTTTGGTCCTTGGTGAAGATAAGCATACACAGAGCCTTCCCTCCTCCACTCTGAAAGCCCAGTGAGTCTTGAGTGAAACTCAACTCTTGAGTGTGTCTATTGTTTTTCCTCTTGGTTTAGATAAATAATTACTTATTGGCATCTCCAGTGCCTGAGATAATTGATAGAGGATGGTTTTTAAAGTCTGAGTGCACATCAGCAAAGCCAGGCTTGGATCACCTTCCAAAGGACTTTGCCCCATGGGGAACTTCTTTCAGGAGAAGAGACTTGTAATTATTTAAATAAAAGAAGATGGGAGGAGCACCCTCTGGAATGTCATCTAACAGGCTTTCCTGAGTTGGGAGCAATTGCAGGGCACCCTAAACATGTTGGCCAACACAGACAGAACTGGCTTTAGCATTCTGGGGAAGTCTGAGTACAGGGGGTTGGGGAACAGGCTTCTTACAAGGAATTTTTTTAAAGCATCTTGAATACAAGAATGGCATCTCCAGCAGTGGGGCCACTATTTGGGGGAGAGAGATTGCTCAGTGATGGAGTAAGGGCATGAATAGATACACCCCAGGGACCATATGCATTAGAAAGGTGGCCATGGGAGATCTAATTTTTGGCTAGCATACTAAACTATTGGGACACATTTAATTTCTTGGTTTGCTTTTTTAGCTGCTGGAAGCACAAAAATATGGTCCACCCTCCATTCACTCACTCATTTATTCATCAACCAATATTACTGAGTAGCTGTTATGTTTCAGACACTATTTTTTGGTTCTAGGGAATCAATGCTGAAAATGGGATAGACAGGGTCCCTTTGCTTATAGGGCTTACATTCTAAAGAGGAAGCCAGACAATTAAGAGATATTTGCACAAGAAATTAACAACACATATAAATTTATATGTAGGAAGGTTGGCCAAATGAAAAGAGGGCCTCAGTGCCAGTTTCTTCCCTGTTGCACCCCACCTGTTGAAAGCCCTTGCAGGTGGTGGGGAGGATGGAGAGGAAGAGGATGATGGCAAAGGAAGGAGATGAGTACGAGACCTGGATCCCAAACTTCCTATACTTTGTACAGAAAAGAGGCTACACCCAGGAAAGCACAGAAATCAAGGGGCCCCCACATTTTCTCCATTTTATTTTCTGTTCAAGCCATGTTCTTATAGGCAAGTGGCTCTGGCAAGGCCACTGTTGGCTCACCCTTCCCTTAAAGCATTTTTCTCCTTCTCTGCCAACAGCTGAAAAGCCACATATGGTTTCTCTAACACAGACTTTCTCACAAGTTATGTCTGTTCAGATCCTCCAGGAAGCAGATGTTGAGATGGAGTTGGCAGTGCAAGAGATTCACTTGGGGAGATGACTGTGAAGGAGAACAGGCAGGAATGAACAGGAGTTGGCAGGGAGAGCCTTCAGACCACAGTGCATTTCTGATCACTGTGAAAGGAGATGAGTGGAAGGAAAATTAAATAGGAAGAGCCTCAGAGCTGTACAGCTCCAGGATAATCTTGGCCAGCCTAATTGGGAGCTCTAGAACACAGATTGGTCATTAGAGGAGTCCTGCACTGGACAGATATTGTCAGGTCCTAGTGCCTCCACTGGACATAGTCATTGGTTGTTGCTGCCTGGGAAAGTATGGCAGTTCTTTCACAGTTCAAACACAGACACAGATCCGGAGGGCGCTACAGCTGGAGGCTCCTATCGACTGGCTCCCTCCTGAAGGGAAGGCGAGCTGCACACTCCCATGGCTGCCACCCAAGGCCAGCTTGTGGTAGTGCTCTCACTCGTAGGGACATTCTCCACTGCTGCAGTCGACAGCCAAGGGAGAACTTCCACAAGCAGGGCCTTGGCCTCCAGGAAAGACAGTAGGGATAAGAATGGGGGGGGTGGGCACACAGGGCATGCAGGCCCCTGGGGTTTGAGGGGATACCAGAAACCCTGTCAAGGCTCAAATGGTGCCTAGCTACAATGGCTGAATGGACAGCTGGGGGCAGGAAACACAGGGATTGGAAGGCTCATGCGTGCTGGCCAGGGAGACCGGAAGTGGCTGACTGCCAGGATAGCCACAATGGTCAAGCCAGTGATGGAGATGAAGGATGAGCTGTGCCACATGCTCCGCACACACAGGCAGCCCAGCCTACAAGTCTGGCACCTTTTCCTTGGTTCCCTGTATTTTCCTCACGGGGACCTAGACACCTGCCTCTATACACACTTATCTATATCCAGTGGTATTGATCCTTCTGATCCTCAATCACTTATTATCTGATAGTAAAGAAAAAACCTGAAACTTGTTTCGACAAAAAAAAATCTAAGAGTTAAACTGAATCTGTCTTAAATTAATTTTAAGTCGAATTTCTCTAAATAGATGCAAACCATCATCTTAGCAGTGCATTTAGTGTAATTTGATAGTTCTCTGAAAAACTAACTCTGAATTTCACATTCACTATTAAGAGGCCCTTGGACACACCGAAGTTTGCGTTGTACCATGAACCGAGGAGTATGCTGAACTAAAATTTCTGTATCTAAAGTCAAAACTGAAATAAAATGAAATAAAATAATGCTGACCCAACAAAGTGACTCCATGCTTTTGAGCACCCTACACATTACAAGCACAAAACCTAAGTAAACATCTACCCTCTTGATGAGCACCACTGAGAGCCCCCTGCCCCCGCAAAAAACAATTCCAAACCCTTTGTTCTGTAGTCTCAAAACAAAGGTGATTGCTGATGGCTAAAGGCAGGCAGCTTGGGAGGTGGGCAGTGTGCTGAGATAAAGAAACACAATGGATTTACCCAATCCTTGCTCTCAGAGAGCATGAATACAATAGATTCTTGCACAACAGAATATAATTTCCCACTAGTGCTGAGCATCCACTTTTTGCTTCTCTTTGTGATCCCATGTGTGTTCCAGGTGCTGTCACTAATTAGTGCTGCATTCATACCAGTTGCATATGTATGGTGGCTAAGGAGCATTTTGCAATATTAAATAATTCACACTGCTGTTAGCTGAATTTATAATATTTAAGTATGTCGGCCTCCATTTGCACTGTTGGCCTGGGCCCAACAAATGTGAAAGACAGGCCTGGACAATGGTATCCTAGTTATGAAGCAGAAATCAACAAAAGGATCCATGTAAATTGGGCCACAGGTCATGAAAACAGTCCCTTGATGGATCATTAGCAATGATGATAATCACAGCAGCAGTTCCGTAAATATACCAGAAGTACTGATCCTGTACATTTTGCTCTTGTAATTGGCTCTTTGCCCTGTTCTGCGCAGTATCTCTGTGTGCTGCAGAGTAAATGCTATGAGGAGCAGCTCTCACGACTCGTCTTGCCAGCCCTCTAGTTGTAAAGGAAGGACCACTTCCTGTTCTACCCCAGCCCTTGCCCTCTCAATGCAGGGAATCCGGTCTGTCTCTGAAGATCTGCTCCCTGATGTCTGTAGGGTATTCCCAAGTGCCATCCTTCATGGGCTCTGGAGCCAGGCTTCAGACAAGCTTTGAGACAGGCTCCTCACTCATCTTTGGCCACAGCAGTGCTGCTTCTTCTGCCCAATGTCTTTGTGAGGGCATCTCTCTGCTGGTGGCTGGGCTGAGCCCTGCCAGTGCACTGCTGTGGGGTCCTCTGCCTGAAGACCTGGCTCTCCCATCGGCCCCTTTTTCCATGAGCAGGAATCTCTCCTCCACTGCTGCTCCACACATCTCCTCAGAGAGCTCCCAGGCTCAGCCTTTCTGCAGAATCCCTTGTGATGCTCGTTCCTCCTGGTTCCCAGGTACCTTCCAAAGATAGGGTCCTCTTGGGGCATCCTTCATCTGGCTGTCCACCCTCACCTGACCCAATCCCCAGGAATCTCCATGAAACACAACACCCTCAGCCTAGAGAGAGAAGGTCTTTCTCTTCCCGTATGACCAGTGGAAGTACTGAGTGGTCTCTTTCAAAATATACATTTAGTCTGCCCATAACATGGCCCTTTCAAAGTAGTCATTTTTATCAGCTTTAAAGGAAAAGAAAAAGCCCTGCTAATGTCTAATTCCACTGCATACTTTGTTATACATCTAACAATCTACCTGACATCTTCTCAGCACCAAAGTTCTCCATTTCCAACTTGTTCCTCATAGTTGAGCACACTCAGGAGGGGGAGGTTAGAGGCAACACCAACCAGACATTACGCATCTTTGAGGAGAAGTCTAGAGCTTAGTTTTGGAGCCTTCTCAAAGGAACACAAGGCTGCCTTCACTTGTCCAGACTATCAGAGACAGAGGAATATGCATCTCGGTACCTTAATTTTACAGGTGGGGAAATTGGGCGCATACAAAAGAAGCAACTGACCCCTGTCACTCTGAGAGTTGGTGGCACGGTGGGACCTCTGACCCATGGCACTTTCCATCACAGAAAGGCTATGGATTCTGTTCCCAGGAGACAAGACCATGCTTCCTCGGTAAATAGGAAGGGACTTCCCAGGCCTCTTTCATCACCCCAAAGGAGGATTGTTGTCAGGAAGTATAAGCAGAAGACCTTGAACAGTTGCCAGAGATTCTGAGTAGAACAAGGGCAAGGTGAGAAGATGCCTGGGAAAATAAAGCAAGATGGTGATGAGTAGGTGAGATACACATCTGATACAGCGATACAGTGAGAGCACTTGATACAACTTCCCAAGGAAAAAAGATCTGCAGCCCCCAGGCTGGCTGTGCAGAACCTTGGAGCAATGATTTTCATCCTTGGCAACACACTGCCATTACCTAAGGAGTTTTAAAAAATACAGATGTCTGGGCCCACTCCAGAGACTGACTTATTTTTTCAGTACAGCCTAAGCGTCAGCATTTGTAAAAGCTCTCTTGATAGTCTAACAGGTAGCCAAGGTTAAGTTCCAGTTCTTAGAAGAAAAGGCCCTGGTCCATCTCATATTGGGTTCCCTGCTTCAGAAAGAAGCAAATAATGTTTAAATCGACAATGCTTAGGGGCACCTGGTGGCTCAGTCAGTTGAGCTTCTGACTTCGGCTCAGGTCATGATCTCATGGTTTGGGAGTTCGAGCCCCGTGTCAGGCTCTATGCTGACAGCTTGGGGCCTGGAGCCTGCTTCAGATTCTGTGTCTCCCTCTCTCTCACACTCTGCTCCTCTGCTCACACTCTGTCTCTGTCTCTCGAAAATAAATAAAGATAAAAAAAAGAAAATGCTTAAGTTATTTTCCCATCCTATTCTTAGCCCACACACCAGAAATTATAATTGTTCTAGCCTGAACTGTCAGATTTTCTGCTGAGATCCTTTTCCTGGGTCTTTTTTCCACTTCTGCTACCACTGTTAGATCTCTACACCTCAGAGTCTATGAAGTTCTTTTAAGTTCCCAAAGTCTCTTGGCATGTGACTCTATGAAAAATATTTAGAGTCATCACTGCTGAGAATGTAATCTTAAAAAAAAAATCTTTCCCTTCTAGTCATGATAAAGTAACCAGTACCAGACTTGTCTTCCCACCATAAAACATGAGAAAATTGGACAAAATATATGAAACAGCTGTTTCCAAATACTGGACAATAAGCAAAACAGGACTATGATCAGGGCTTACAATTGCCCTGGCTTTCTGCCAGGAGCCACTTTTCCAGACAGTGGTGCAAAAGAAAAAACACAAGCATAGCATTACAAGTTTGCCAAGTTAAGCCAAGATCAGAGTTCAGAGAGGCAGAAGCAGCTGGAATCCATGGGGCAGAGTACTGGAGAGGAAAGAACTATGCAGAGAAAGAATTCCAGAAATCCACACAGAGGTCTCATTGAGTCTATTGTTGAAAACTTCTGTGGATGCTCAGGGTAAAACTCCAAGAGGCTATGCAAAGAAGCACTGGGAATCTGTGCAGAACAACCTCTAAAGCTTACACACAGCTGTGAGATAGCAGAGCTCCAACCAGAGAGGAAGTATCTCATTGGACACCTGGAGCACTCAGTAACCTAGAAGTGTTACATCTTAGTAGAAGCACTAAAATATACCCAAAGTGAAAGCTACTCTAGATCTGCTTTAACAAAGCTTAAAAGCAAACCTTCAACAAATTGAGCTTAAATTCCTTAAGTGTATGCCAAAATAAAGTACAATATTCTTTAAAGAGAAAAACAAAAATCATCCCCTCAAAAAAGTAACTGTCACAATGCCTAGAACCCAATAAAAAATTTCTAGACATACAAAGATGCAGGCAAACATGATCCATAACTAGGAAAAAAAATCAGTCAATAGAAACATACCCAGAAATGACAAAGATTTTGAAATAAGCAAACAGGTGTCTTAAAACAGTATTATAAATACGTTAATATAAATAGAAATACAGAGAAAAAAAACAGAATATATAAAAGAAAACAGAAACTCTAGGGATAAAAAAATATACAATATCTGATATGAAAAGTTTAGTGGATGGAATTACCAGGAGAATAAACACCACAGAAGAAAAGGCAAATGAATTTGAAGATATAACAAAAGAAATTCTGTAAGTTGACACATAGAGAAAAAAAATGAATACAACCTGGAACCATGGACACCATGAGTGAACCACGGAAACATGTTAAGTAATTGAACATATGCATAAGGGGAGCAGAAAATTATTTGCAGAAGTAATATCTGAAAAGTTTCTGAATTTGATAACATTTTCAAACCACATATCTAATTAGAAACTCAACTAATCCCAAGAAGGGTGTACACAAATAAAACTACATGAGGGCATATTGCTGAAACCAAAGATAAGGAGAAAAACTTAAAGGCAGATAGAGAAAAAAAAAAAAAGAGACATACAACATAAAGGAAACAAAATGAGAATTATCATAGATTTACCATCAGAAAAAAAATGCAACCAAGAAGACAATGGAGCGGCATCTTTAAAATGCTGAAAGGAAAACCAAATTAATCTAGAATTCTGTAAGAAGTGAAAATATGCTTCAAAACTGAAAGTGTAGTAAAGATGTTTTCAGACAACAAAAGCTGAAATAATTTATTATAAACAGACCTATTGTACAAAATTATATTTCTTAAAAATACAAATGGGAAATTTTTAGAAATATAAATAGAACTTTTTCAGACTAAAGGAAAAAGTCTCTGTGGAATCTTGTGCCTACATAAGGGAATGAAATGTATCTGAAATAGTAAATAAATGAATACATATGTAAGATTTTTTCCTTTAAGAAATTTATTCAAAAGTTAACTGTTGAAAGAAAAAAATAGTAACAATATATTAGGGGATTTATAACAGAAGCTGTATGATAACAATAGAACAAAGGATTAGAGGCTTCAGGTATGTTGTCATAAAGTTCTATATTGTACCTGAAATGATATATATTATTGAAATGTATATATATACATTCTAAATCCTATTGTAACCATTAAAAAATAAGACAGACCTATAGCTAAGAACTAAAGTGGAGATAAAACAAAGTATCAATTCAATTAAAAAAACAGACTCAACTATATGCTATTTTTAAGAAACCCACTTTAATGATAAAGACACAGAAAAGGTGAAAAGTGAAAAGATCTTTTATAGAAAAGCACACACCATGCAAACACTAATTAAAAGGCTAACACAGTTCTACACTAGATGAAGTAGACTGTAGTTATAAAAATATTACCAAAGATAAATATGAACATTTCATAATGACAAAAGAGTCAATTCACAAAGAGGACATAACAATCCTAGACATTTGTATACCTAACAACAAAATTTCAAAATGCATGAAACATGAAACAACAGAACTGGAAAGAGAAATAGACTTCATCCACAATTATAGCTGGATATCCCAACACTCCTCTCATTAATTTATACAGCAAGTAGACAGAAAGCCAGCTAATATATAGGAGATTTGAACAATAATCAACCAACATGATCTCATTAACATTTATGGAACACTCCACCTAAAACGACAGAACACATACTCTTTTCCAGGGCACATTCACCAAGATAGACCATATTCTGGGCCATAAACAAGTATCAACATATACAAATATTGAATTATATGTGCTCTGCCCACTCAAAATTAAATTAGACATCGACACCAAAAAAAAACCCCCAAATATTTGGAAATTAAAGAAAAAATTTCTTAGTAATCTATGGGTCAAAGAAGGAATCATGAAGATATTTTGAAGTGGATGAAAACATATCAAAATTTGTGCAATGCAGCTAGAGCAGTACTTAGAGAACAATTAGGAGTTTTATATACTTACATTAGAAAATAAGAAAAGTTTAAAATCAATTATCGAAGCTTCCCTTTAAAAAGCTAAAAAATGAAGATAAAATTAAACCTAAAGCACAAAGAATGAAAATAAGTAAAAATGGACTAACAATAAGAACATAATTTTTTAAAACCTCTAGTTTTTTTAAAAGATCAATAAAATTAATGAATTGTTAGCTAGATTGATCAAGAAGAAAAGACAAAAGACACAAATGGCCACTATCAGGAGTGAAACAGGGCACATCACTACAGATGTTACAGATATTAAAAGATAAAAGGGAATATCATGAACAACCCAATGGTAGTAAATTTGAGAACGTCAATGAAATAGACAAATTATTTGAAAAATACAATTTACCAAAACTGAAAAAGAAGAAATAAAACATCTGACTAGCCATATGCTTACTAAAGAGATTGAATTTGTAAAAAAACTTCTTCCCATAAAGAAAACACCTCAATGGCATCACTAATTCTTTTGAACATCTCAGAAAGAAATAATACTAGTACTACATAAATTCTTTCATAAAAGAGAAAAAGGAACATTTCCCAACTTGCTTTATGAGGGCAGTGTTACCTTGTTACCCAAACCAGGCAAAGCTATTATAAGAAAAGAAAACTACAGACGCAAAAATCTAACAAAATGTTAGCAAAGAGAGTTCAGCAATATTTAAAATGGATAATGAATTATGAACAAGTAGGGTTTCTCTCAAGAATGGAAAACTGACATTTGAAAATCAACCAATACAATTCACCACATTAATGGCATAAAAGAGAAAAACTACATGATCATCTCAGGAAATGAAAAACAAATGGACAAAAAGAACAAACAAAAACATCTGATGGAATTCCACACCTATTTGTGGTGAAAGCACTCAACCAACTAGGAACAGAGCGGAATGCCTCAACTGGCATCAATGAAAAACCTGCAGTAAAAGAAGGACTGCTTGCTACCTAAGATCAGAGACAAGCTCACATTTTTGTGAGCTCTCACCACTTCTGTCCAGCATTGTACAGGACATCCTAGCCAGTGACAAAAGAAATAAAAGGCATACAGATTGGAAAGTAAGAAGTAAAACTATATTGCTTAATGTGTATAGAGTTTCAGTTGAGCAAGATTAAAAAGTTCTGGAGATGATGGGTGGTGATGGTTGTACAACAATGTGAATGCACTTAATGCCACAAAACTGTATGCGCAATAATGATTAAAATGGTAAATTTTATGTTATGTATAGTTTGCCACAATACAAAATTAACAAAAATTTTTAGAAGTAAAACTGTATTTATACTCCGATAACAGGATTGTGTGTGTAGAAAATCCCAGTGAATCTACAAAGATGTTAATAGAAATAAGTTCTAGATCACATAATACAAAGTCAGTATGCAAAAATCAAATATTCCTATTATTTCTATATAGCAGCCATGAACAATTAGAAAAGAAATTTTATAATACCATTTACAATACCATCAAAAAAGTGTTATATATTTAGAAATAAATTTAACCACAAAAATATGCAAGACTCATGCACTGAGAACTACAAAACATTATTGACAAAAATGAAGGAAGATCCAAATAAATGAAGAAGGAGCATATGAATTGGAAGACTCAGTACTGTTAAGAAATCCATTCTCCCCAGATTGATCTATAGTCAGTGTGAGACTCTATAATTTATATGGGACTGCTAAGGGCCTAAAATTGTTACAATTTTTATAAACAACAAATATGGGGTATTTACCCTACCTGATTTCAAGACTTACTAAATATTATAATTATCAAGACAAGGTGGTATTAGCATCAGGATTGAACACATAAATCAGTGTGTTCCAAACAGAGAATCCAGAAATGGATCCACACATATGTGGCCATTGTTTTTTGACAGAAGTGAAAAGGCGATTCAATGGTGGAAGGGAATTTTGGAAGAATGGTGCTGGAACAACCAGGTATGGTAAGGAAAGAGAGAGAGAAATAGAGAGAAGGTGGAAGAGCAAAGAACCTTTACTCTTATCTCATACAATACACAAAAAATTGACTCAAAAAGTATCATAGACCTAAAGGTAAAGAATAAAACTTCTAAAAGAAAACTTAATAGCAAATTTTTATAATCTTGGGGTAAGCAAAATTTCTCAGGATACCAAAAGCACAAACCATGAAAGATAAAGATATTAAATTAGACTTCATCAAAGTTAAAAATACTTCTATTTTTAAAAGACACTATTAAGGGGGCACCTGGGGGACTCAGTCGATTAAGCATCTGACTCATGGTTTCAGCTCAGGTCATAACCTCACGGTTCGTGGGTTTGAGTCCCACATCAGGCTCTGCGCAGAGCCTGCCTGGGATTCTCCCACTGTCTCTAAATAAATAAACACATACATACATATGTAGATACATACTTTAAAATAATAAAAAAATAAAAGACACTATTAAGAAAATAACAAGGCAATCCATGGAATAGGAGAAAATATATCTGATTAATACACACACACACACACACACACACACACACGTGCATCTGACGAAATGCCTATATCCAGAATATATTTTAAAACTCTGCAGTAAAAAAACAAACAAATATGGGCAAAAGCTTGGAAAGAAACCACAAGAGAAGATATATAAATGGTTAAAAACACATGAAATAATGTTCAACATCATTATACCAGGGAAATGCAGAGTAAAACCATAATAAGACCTACAACCTACCAATTAGAGTGGCTCAAATGAAGAAATGGACAATACAAGGTGCTAAAAGAAACACAGAGTGTCTGGAACTCATACATTGCTGGTAGGAATGTCCAGTGGTACAAACACTCTGGAAAACAATTTGAGAGTTTCTGAAAGTTAGTCACACACTTATCCTATGATTCAGAAGTCCCATCCCCAGGTATTCACCCAAGAGAAATGAAAATCTATGTCCACACAAATACTTGTGCACACAAGTTTATAATACCTCTGTTCATAAGAGATAAATACTGTAAACAACCTAAATGTCCATCAACAAATGAGTGGATAAACTTATGTGGTATATACACACTAGAATACTACTCAACAATAAAAAAGGGACAAACTACTGCAAACCACACACACACACACACACACACACACACACACACACACACACTGAATCTCAAGAGCATTGTTCTAACTAAAAGAACAGACTCGAAGAAGCGCATACTTACGAGTCCATTTTATATGAAACTCTAAAAAGGACATATTTAACCTACAGCAACTAAGCAGATCCATGGCTGCCTGGGGTCAGGATGGTTGAAAGAAGTACTAGCCGGACAGGCTACAGAATGTTCAGGTCCCACTGCAAAATGAAAACAGGGTGCCCCTCATACAAAAATTAAGAATTTCAAGGCAGTAGCAGCAGAGCAATAAAGCGAGCGTGGGGCCCCACCAAGCACAAAGCCCCATGTGAGAGCAAGGCTGTACACCCACAAAACCAGCGCCAGGTACAAGGGGGCTTTTTGTGGTGATGAAAATGTTCTACAGCTCGATTTTGGTGGTGGTTACACATTTGTATGCATTCATCAAAATGCTTTGAACTGGGGTAAAAATGGCAGAAATTCCCAAGGCCATTGAGAAGAACAAAACTGCGGACGATCCAGACAATTCTCTGTGCTTTTCTGTCTCCATTAATCTACTAAAAATAGCCCTTTCGACTTTGGATTTCAACCACTCCCTCTCTAGAAACCTCCCAGAACTTCCTCATCTTCATTCACTGATTATTTATTGAATATCTACTTATGGGCATTCTAAAAGGGGCTGAAGATACAAATATTTTTAAAAATTCAATTTCAGCTCTCAAAGAATAGTCCACTGTCGTTCTATACAATACAGTGGACTTTAGCTACATGTGGCTATTTAGATTACATCACTAAAAATTAAATAAAAGAAAGAATTCAGTTCCTCATTCACACTAGCCATGTTGCAAGTGTTTAATAGCCACCTGTGGCTCATGGCTATCTTATTGGACAACAAAGAACATTTCCATCATTGCAGAAAGTTCTGTTGGGTAGTGCTGAGCATTGGAGACAGGCAAGGAGAGATAGACATAAATTAGATAGTTCCACATTTCTCCTGATTTTATTTATTTTTTCAAATGTTTATTTATTTTTGATAGAGAGAGAGAGCACACATGAGCAAGGGAAGGGCAGAGAGAAAGGGAGAGAGAGGATCCCAAGCAGGCTCTGTGCTGTCAGTGAGATCATGACTTGAGCCGAAATCAAAGGCCGGCTGCTTACCAACTGAGCCACCTAGGCACCCAATCTCCTGGTTTTAAATACTTGCTCACCCCACAGTCTTTTGTGTTCTATCACCTACAAACCAGAAGCTTCCCCATAACCACGTGAGGTGGTTTCAGGGGGTTTGGGGGTTCTGCTTGCACAGAGAAGAATAGCCACCTTGGAAGGTCTGCTTTTTTGCAAACTTGAGGTCAGCTTGCCTTTCTGGGCTGAAATCCTCCCAGGAAGCTCTGGCCCAGTATTTCTCTAGTCCATTACAACCATCCAAATATTTGTTGTTGCTCCCAGTACCCCAGGTGAGAGCATCAGGTCCTCAACCTGTCCTCCCCAACAGCTGGAGGGACATGCTTGCCCACTGGCTTCAGCTGCACTCATCTGAGATTTGGGGGAGGAGGGTAGATCAGCGGCTCCAAAAGACAACAGTCATTTGCTACCCCCTCCACCCCGGGATTTGGAAACCCTTTCTCTCCTGTCTTTTCTGATGGGAATAACTTGTCTATTTTGATCCCCCATCTGACGCGTGAACCCCCTCTGCAGCATGCCTGTCAAGGAGTAGCCGGCCTCTGTGTAAGCACCTTCAGTGATGAGGAGCTCACTACTCTCCAGCACAGCCCATTCCATCATCAGGTGCCATTCTTTCTTTAATGGAGTCAGACAGAAGGTGGGGACTCCGCACATTCCTCCCGGCTCCTTGATTCCTTCTCCTTTGGGAAGTTCTTCATATCTGTGAAGAGGACTCCAGGCCCCCAACCAGAGCCTCAGCCTCTCCTACCTAACAAGCACTGCCCTATGTGGGAGACCCTAGCATGGCCTGCTTTTGGCATTCTTTGTTATTGGAAGTATTGCAAATGAATGTTCACAGTGCCCCACCCCCACAGAATCACTATCTGGAGCCTCATTTAAGGTCTTCTATTGCTGGTGACATCCACAAAAAACTTATTAAAAATCCTCTGTGCCCATGACAAAACCATTATTAAAGATGCAAGTCGGGGCATTTGGGTGGCTCAGTCAGTTAAGCGTCAGACCCTCGGTTTTGGCCCAGGTCACAATCTAATGGTTCAGTTCATGCATGGGATTAAGCCCTGGGGAGGACTTCGCACTGTCAGCATGGGATTCTCTCTCTCCCTCTCTCTCTGCCCCTTCCCCATGTGCATGCTCTCGAGTACAGATGCTCTCTCTCTCAAAATAAATAAATAAACTTAAAAACCATTTTTTAAAGATGCAAGTCACTTAGGATTCTTTACCTAAGCCACACACAAGATATTTCTTTTCGAATTAAACTCTGTCTTTAAAAATTTCCCCAGAAATGTTTCTTCCTTTATTATGAGAACTCTGTGGGTGTGTGTTTCTTCACTTACTTATGCAGCCTTGCTCATCAGGCTGCTCCGAGGGTCTGAGCCAACGGAGGCCTCTGACTGCAAAGGCCCCTCCTTTGCAGCCACCCCTTTCCTTACCTGGTGCTGCGTCCTGGGTGACACCAATACTTCCGAGGCTGTGCGGCTGCTGCAGCTGTCTGGGAAACTCAGGAGCGCCTCCGTGAGAATGGGGACTATGAATCTATGTATGTCGATCCTCCAGCTCCGGCCCCCTGCAAGGACACTGCAGGGGCTATGGGACTGGGACTCACCTGATGGAGACAAGAAAAATGAGTCAAGTGACAGCAAAGTCACACCCCAGGTTTCTGAAATGTGTTTTGAAAAGAGGGGGAGTGGCTTTCCAGGTGGGCCTACTTGAATGGGTCCTTTAAAAAAATTGCCATCAAAAATAGCTTTCCTTATTAGCTCTATTTCAACATATCATTTAATTCAAAAGAATGGCTTTCCTAAGGGCTTCTCTCCCTCTTTGTTAATTTAACATCCTAAGTCCAGTGGAACCAGCCTGGATTTATAATCTCTGATCCCTCCTCCCCAGGTGTACCCTGTTCCCTCCCTCCCAGGTGCATCCCCACTCTCTCTCTCTCCCCAGGTATACCCCACTCTCCCTCAACAGGTGTACCCCTGCCCCCTCCCCCCACCTAGGTATACCATCATGCTTCCTCCCTGCCAGGTGTACCCACACAAAAAGCTGCAGCTTTCCCTTGGAGCATCTCTGGTCTCTTACTTAAGCCTAGACTGCCCAGAGACCTGCCACCAGGCAGCCTTCCAAGAGCATTCATTCTCAGTGTCCCTGGAGGTGGGTGGGACCCATCCACAAACACTGGGGGCCCGATGTATTTCAGAATCCAAAACTCTTTGGACTTTAGATAGATAATCTAGTGCATATTATCTGTGTTATGTAAAATCCCAGTGGAGTCTGGGGGCAGCACTCAATAGTCAAATGCATCAATATTTCTGTACCAAATGTTCCACTACATGGGATAAAGATGACAAAAAGCTTCAGATCAACTCAGGTCAGGTTGTGCTGCCAAGTGAGTTTTTAAATTTTTTGTAATGTTTTATTTTTGAGAGACAGAGGGAGTATGAGTGCGGGAGGAGCAGAGAGAGAGGGAGACACAGAATCTGAAGCAGGCTCCAGGCTCCGAGGTGTCAGCACAGAGCCCAATGTGGGGCCTGAACCTGCAAACCACCAGATCATGACCTGAGCTGAAGTTGGACGCTTACCCTACTGAGCCACCCAAGTGCCCCCAAATGAGTTTTCAGGTGCTCCTGGCTGGTTCAGTCGGTAGAGCCTGTGACTCTTGATCTCAGGGTTGTGAGATCAAGACCCATGTTGGGTGTAGAGATTATTGAAAAATAAAATCTTAAAAAAAATAAAAACTTAAAAGTTTTCAGAGCTGTTTTACATTTTGGAATTGCAGGTAAGGGATGATAGATCTGCCTGGCCTCTCCCTTCTCTTCTTTTTATTGCTGGAGATATTTTTCAAACTAATCTGCCACAAAGAGATTCCCACTGTGTTTGTGGGCAAAGTTTGAAAGGTAGTTAATAAATAGTGATGAAATCCTTATGCTCAGCCCAAATAAAAAAATCTGTTTTACCTGGGCAAACTCCTTTCACAATGACCCAACATCTGCCCATCTGTCATCTTCTGGGTCCCCTAATTTGTCTTCAGAGGACCAAACCATCTGCCACCTTGCAGCCCCGGCTACCTTGCACCTGCACTACCCAGATGGCCACCTTTTCTTCAAAAGCAATTGATCTCCTCCTTAAACTCCCCAGACGTCCAGAGTCCATGTGCGTCAATCACAGAGTTTAAAGGGTAGCTTCTTCCTCAAAAGAAAGATGATAGGGACTAATCATCTGAGGGCCACTCACAGACTCCTCTTAAATATAATCAGTGTGGGATCACAGGAAATCTCTTGATAAATTGCAGAGAAAGTTCCTAGAGGACATGCCTCGAGATATAACCCACACTGCTTTCAAGTTGACCACAACGCAGCTTTTCCTCTGCCCCACCCCCACCTCTCACTGAGCTTTCTCTTACTAAACCCACACAATTCCCGCACCCCTCCCTCCAGCCTCCCTTAGCAGGTGGGGATATTGTTTTAAAGAGAGTTGGACGTAAGTGCTCATATTTCTGGCAGCTTATAATCCAGAAGCTGGCTACCTGGAGGGTCCTGCACTCTCAGCCATTGTAATGGCTCTGACACCCATCTGATGATGATATCTTCCATTGGCCTTGGGTCTCTCCCCTCTCTCCCGGTCTGCTGACTCTAATTTCCTGCTCCCATGCAATTACACCTCTTTTGTCTCTTGCCTCTGATTGTGGCCAGTGGTGCATTACCTCAGATATGGGACACGACCCCCTTTCTTTGATCATCCCCAAACGCCTGTCATGTCAGATGCTGTTAACAAAGCATCTTCCACTGACAAGTCAGAGGTGGGTGGGGTCTACACTGCAGGGCAAGCCATCAGACAGCTTAAAATACACCACTGCCCTCTTTAAAACAGGCTTTGACCTCTCAGGCCCAGCTTCCTGCCTCTCCTCACACGGTCCCTCTCTCCCTGGCCTCCATCCAGTCTCCATCTCAAAACTCTGCTCATTTGAATGTGCAGAACAATTTCATTTCCTTTGCTGCTTTGTGGCTGAGATAGACCAGGCCTTACTTGGCCAAGACCAAGCCCATGTGAGCCCTACCAGACTGGCCACCAGTGGGCTTTCCTTGGATAGGTAGGCATTTGCATGTTCTGTCTAGGTGCAGACATGGGGTATGTGTGTGCTTGTGATCTGATCCTGCTGGCCCTGGGTATCTTTGTATTCCCATATCTGTCTGTGTCCTGTGAGGGTTTCTAGCTGTAATAAATCATAGCAAGCAAAAACTGAGTGCTCAGTCTGGGCCAGGCAGTGTTCCACATACCTTATGTATAATCCTGACAACATTACCCTTTTACTATCATCCTTGTTCACAGATAAGAGACCCAATGGAAAATTAAACAATGTTATCATGTGCTTAAGTATCTGGGTGTCTCTGGTCTTGGGGTCACCCTATGCATCTGTGTGTGTTACATAATTATGTGTTATATCCATGTTCGTGTGTGTGTGTGTGTGTGTGTGTGTGTGAGTGTGTGTGTGTGTGTAGCCCCAGAAACCCTGTATCCCCGTCCTGTCCCCTTGCTCACCTCAGGGTTGGCCTCTTCTGCCCTGGTCCTGGGAAGGGTTAGAGCCAGAAATGATAGGTCTTGGTGTGTGGTCTAGGGACAGTGACAGGGAGAGGGACACCTGTGCTTGTGTGTGTGTGATTTATCCCAAGCAGCTTACCTGCTGCTTCAGCAAGACCAGAGTATTCTGTGTGATCTGTGAGCTCTTCAGTAGGAACTCGATGAGGAGAGGTCCTGTAGGTAGCCAGGGGCCTGGGTGCGTCTCTCCACAGGTGGTGCCCTGATACTGCCAGGCTCGACGTTGGGCAGACCGAGGGAGGTGGGCTCCAGCTGCCATGCAGAGAGACAAAAGGCAGGATGTCCTAGCAGTGACAGTTTGACTCACAAAGGACTATTAGAGGGCATTCATGGCAGATGAGGCTTCTCTTTTTCCAGAGCACAAGGGAAAAACCACCTCTCTAAGATGTTTTAAACTTTTCCTACATCTACCAAATACTGAAGGGCTACTTTTGCCCTCCACTGTGCTGAACATCTTACAAACACTATCAGTAATCCTTGACAGGACAGGATAAGGGTAGCTTATTGCAATTGTCCCCTAGCTACAGATGAGCACATGAGGCTCAGAGGGCTAAGTGGTCTATCCAAGGCCACACAGCTAGTGGCAGATCCAGAATGCAAGTCCAAATCTTTCTGGCTCCAAAGCCTGTATTCCTTCTACTATATCAAAGTATCTGTGAACTACTTGATTCTTCCTTGAGACTTTCCCAGTTCCTAGAGTAAGGCACTGGGGCACAATGAACAGGCTGCTATGTAACTATGACCCCAGGGTTTTCTGGCTTGAAGGGAGACAGTCAGCAGCCTCCCTCTGGGCCTGGACTGTCCATTTAAAAAAGCAAAAGCCTTCCCTGTAGCCACTGCTACTGTTCATCCTTAGAGACAGTGAGGGGAACAGAAGCCCCTGCCCACAGTCACTCACGGCGGATCTGGGCAGGATGATGCCTAAAAGCCAGCCTCCTAGAACAGGACACGTGGTCCAGAGCCTCTCCCTGACTGTATGCGGTGTGACTGATGGTGGGGGGTCAGAACACTCCATGAGCAGAATCTCACATGTCCCTACAGGGCTCATGTGGATCATCCTCCACCCACCCCTGCCGAAGAAGGGCTCTGAGGATAGAGCCCTGGCTCCTCAGCACAGCTTCCCTGGCCCTGCTGGCCCTGAATCCTACTTTGGCCCTTCACTCCTTCTCCCCTCCCCCACTCAGGCCACAATAACTACCCTGTTCTCAAAGTCATCAAGCTCTCCACTTTCTCCAACACCTCTGCTTGGAATGCTCTTCCCTGGTGAACTTCCCATCCTCCCTGTCTCATCCTAACAGTACTGTCCTCAAGGAAGCCCTCCCTGGCCCTCCAGGTCCTGCCAAGACCTCTGTTAGGTGCATTCAGAGACCCTGGACTAGGTTCAAATTGCAGGTAATTATTTGTGATGATTTCTATCACCCTAGACTACAGGATGTGTGACAGCAGGGACCATCTGTATTTCATTCACCTCTGTGTCCCCAGGCTATACTGCTTGGCACACACTTGTTGTTTAATAAATATTGGTAAGATGAATATGGACATGCTGGAAGGAGGGTAGGAAGGCAGGGAGGGAAGGAGTGACGGAGGGAGGGAGGGAGGAAGGGAGGAAGGAAAGAGGGAGGAGAGGAAGAAAGAAAGGAATGAAAGAAGAAAAGCAGGCAGGGAGTTAGGGAGGAAGGAAGGGAAGGAGGGAGGGAGAGAGGGAGGAAGGAAAGAAGAAAGGCAGGAAGGCAGGGAGGGAGGAAGGAAGCAAGAAAGGAAGGAAAAAAGGAGGAACCAAAAGGGAAAGAAGGAAGACAAGAATGGCTATCAACCTCTGAAACCCCACAGATTTCACCCTGTGGCGCTCTAAGACACCCCAGCTCATTTTGCTATAGAAACATCAACTGCAAAGCTCAAAATTCCTTTGAGGTCACTCAGGGAAGAAAACCTATCAGAACAAGGCAGTAAGAGGAAGCCATCCCCAGGAATGCAGAGCCCTCTATTCTGTGGCTCCCTGATTCACCTTCCAGACACTTCAGTGACGTTGTCTTTCCTCAAGGTGCTCATCACTCACAGGCGTGACTACCCCGGACTCTGCCGCGCTGAGATGACTCAGCCTACACTCCAGCCAGACTTCCCGCCGTCTCTTGCTGGCCACGCCAGCTGGGCTCCCAGGCTCTGACACCGCACATGCTCAGGCTGAGGTCACTGCCCCTCCCTGACTGGCCGTCACCACCACTGTCTCAGTCACAGGGAGCTTGGTGTGCTGTCCTTTCTCTCCTTCACCAAGGATGGCTCATTTGTCACCTCTTTCGGGAAGGAGGCAACTGTAGACTAGAGGGGAGGCAGAAGAAGAAGGAAGGGAACCAGACTAACTCTACCTGCTCTGACAGATCTGCCCCTCTTCCAGGGCTAGAAGCCAGGAGATGTCCTTGCCAGTGACCCTGCCAGGGGACCCCACCAGACGAGACACACCAGCCCCTCCATAGTATAGTCTGAGCTTCACAGTGAGTCTCATTTGCCCCAGGGAATTTTGGAAAAACTGGGAGAGGGTGTGAGAAAGGCCAGGATGTGGCACTCTGTCTGAGGAGGCAGGCAGCGCAACACGCACTTGCTCACGGCTGCGGCTGGACCAGCAGGGGCTGTGCACCCAGACGTGTCTGCCCACTTAACCACCAGCCTACAAAGAAGTCCGCTGGAGCAGCTCAGTGGGGCTGGGAGGCAACCACAGGCCACAGGCCAGAGAGGGTGTTCAGACCCTCACATCCCCAAGATGCTATTCTCATACCCCAGGCCTTTCTGACTGGGAAAGTCTTTCAGAAACCCACAGCTGGATCTTCCCAAAAAGCTGCCTGAGGGAACCCAGCAGCACAGGGCCCTGTGTCCCAGCCAGGGCAGGTGGCCCAGACTGGGTGCAATGCAGCACCGCTTACCTTTGACCTGTAGGCCTTCCCACATTGCTTTCCCTCCATAAATCTCTCCTCTCTCTCTCATTTTTATAGCCCTTTTCACTTATGAATATTAGCTTATATATGCACCTATTGATTTGCTTATTAACTGTCTCCCCCAATAGAATATAAATTCCATGATGACAGATTGTTTGTCTTATTCATTGCTGTATTCCCAGGATCTAGAACAGAGCTTGGCATATAGTAGTTCCTAATTTAACAAATGTTTGTTCAATGAATAAAATGATCATGGTAACAACTGTTTTTGATGGGGCTTTTACCCCCATGTTTACAGATCAGTATGCTGAGGTCACAGAGGCAAAGAGCTTTGCCCAAGATCAGACCACTACCAGTGGTATAAGTGTCCCAGGCAGGACTCAATGCTAGTGGCCAGGCCAGCCCACGTGGGGCTGGGAGAAGCTCTGCCATGCTAGGCGGGCATGTTCTGATGGAGCGTGAAGATCTGGGGGAGGCTCTGAGCCCCAACCGTGTCTGTAAAAGGAAGGCTTCGTGTAGGTAATGGCTCAAACCCCTTCTAGTTCTGAGGTACTAACACAGTGTCTCCTTTGTGACACTTGGACCTTATCTGGAGGACTTGGGCACCAAATCTATCCTCCCCCATTGTCCGCATGCAGTGGCAGGAATCTTCTGGTCCAAAGATCAGTTCATCAGGACCTTTGTCAAGTGGGGCATGGTGTGCTTGGGCACGCTAAGTCAGGGGCTGAGACTCACCATAGTAGAGGTATGGAAACAACCCTCATATCCACTGACAAATGAATGGATAAAGAAAATGTGGCATATACACAAAGAAATTGTGGCATATACAATGGAATATTATTTAGCCTTAAAATAAAGAAAAACAAGGAAATCCTGTCATTTGCAACAATATGTATGGATGTGACGATTACTTTTATGTGTCGACTTGACTGGGCTAAGGGATGCCCAGATGGCTGGTAACACGTTATCTCTGGATGTGCCTGTGAGGGTGTTTCCAGAAGAGATTAGCATTTGATTCATTCAGTCAACTGGGTAAAGAGGTCCACCCTCACCGATGTGGGCAGGCATCATTCAATCCATTGAGGACTCAGTTGGAACAAAAAGGTGAAGGAAGGGCCAATATGCTCTCTCTTCTTGAGCTGAGACATCCATCTTTTCCTGCCGTCACATATTGGAGCTCCTGGGTCTCCAGGCTTACACCAGTGCTCTCCTGGTTCTCAGCCACTGGCTTCCCTGGTTCTCTGCCTTGCAGATGGCAGACTGTGGGACATCTCAGCCTCCATAACAGCATGAGTCAGTTCCTATAATAAATGTCCTCTTTTTTTAATGGCAAGGTTTGTTTTTGTTTTTTCTTTTTAATGTTTATTTATTTTTGAGAGAGAGAGAGAGCACGAGAGAGGGAGGAGCAGAGGAAAAGGGGACGGAGGATCCGGAGTGAGCTCTATGCTGACTGCAGAGAGCCCAATCAATGCAAGGCTCACAAACCATGAGATCATGACCTGAGTTGAAGTCAGACCCTTAACAGACTGAGCCACCCAGGAACCCCATAATAAATGTATATATGTATCATGTTGGTTCTGTTTCTCTGAAGAACTCTGATTAATACAATGGAACTTGAGGTCATTATTCCAACTGAAATAAGCCAAACACAGAAAGACAAATACTGCATAAACTCACTTCTAGGTAGAATCTAAAATAGTCAAACTCATAGAAGCAGAGAATAAAATGGTGCTTGCCAGGGGTTGGGGGGCAGAGGTAATGGGGAGGTGATGGTCAAAGAGTACAAAGTTTCAGGTATGCAAGATAAGTACATTGGGGAGATCTATTGTATAGTGTCTATAGCTAACAATACTGTATTGCTTAAAATTTTGTAGGTGGACAGATTTTATGTTAAGTGTTCTTACCACACACATAATAGTAACAACAACAACAACAATAATAATAATAAATAAAGGGGCAAGAGGAAACTTTGGAAGGTGATGGACATGGCTATGGCCTCGGTGGTGATTGTTTCACAGGCATAAACTTGGTCCCCAGACTCACTGAGTTGTACGTATTAAATATCTACAGCCTTTTACGTGTCAATCACACCTCACTCATGTGTTTCAAAGAAAATCAGGGACTGAGAGGCGGGACCACAGAGGGGGCAAGGGTGAGTGCTGAGGCAAGAGCACATAGGAATTATAACAAGAAGGAAGGGGCTGCAGACAGGAGAGCGGAGCGCTGGCCAGAAGGGCTCTGGGTGGCCAAAAGTGGCCTTCTGCCCTCTCTCAGACTCTCTCCACATCCCTGCAGGCAGCTATCCCCCCGTGGTGCAATGCCTTCTCATGTACCTTCAGGGAGGCCAGTTAGGGAGAAGTGGTGACATAGGAGGCTGGTGTCCTGTGAGGAGTGTCAGAAACAGTCCAGCAAGTGTCAGGAGTGTTTTTTTCATATTGTGGGTCACCATTCATTAGGTGTTCATCAAATCAACCGAATGCAGAATTTTCAAGCATTTTAAAAAATGAAATAGAGAACAAAATAGCCTAGAATAGAAAACAACAAAGTGAATGGGAGTTTTATTTCATAAAACTTTTGTATCAGGTGTGTGTGTGTGTGTGTGTGTGTGTGTGTGTGTGTGTACGCGCGATTATACTACAGTGGGCTGCAATATAGTTTTTTTGTTCTTACAGATTGTGGTCAAAGAGTTTGAAGAAACCAAACCACTGGTCTAGAGATCTTTCTTCATTTATCATCTTTGCTTTTCAGAGATGTGGGAAAGTCCCAGCTGAATATAAGCACATTTTATTCTATTAGTCAAGTAAGCAGGCGCCGAACAGCTGTTACTGTCAGAGGCTCAGAAGAAGGGGTGCCTGTCTCTACAGAGTGTGTGTTGGGGCTGTGACAAGAATCAACACAGAAGACAATATGAGAAAAAGGGTGCCATATTGGGGGGCAAGAGTGGGGCTAGATGAGCAGCTGGATGTTTGAACGTTACCACTCTGATGCCACCTTCTTGATGCTCTGACCGGTTTTGTCAAAGTGTAAAACACGTTTTAAAATCATCAATTTGCAAAAAGAATCTTATCACCCCATTCCATTTCTGATTCTTACCCCACCCAAGGAGGTGAGGCTCAGGAATACGATAGGAATGCGTGTACTTGGCCTTTTTTTTTTTAAGCCTAAAGTTTAACGGTTGGGTTTTAGGCTGAGTCAAAATGTCCCCGCATCAAAACAACTGCATAAAACAGCTGCTCCTGTTGCAGTCAAAATGGTGCAGGAAAATTCCATGGACCTTCCCTGTGGGCCCCACACACAAACTCTCATTTCTCCACGCTGCCAATTTGAGGTCAGTATGCCTTAAAAAGGGTGGCATTTGTGTCAGCCAGTCCTGGCCTCCTAGGCGAGAGCTAAGTAAACAGGAGTCCTGGGGAAGACCACTTCTTCACGAGGGCCCACGGTGGATTTTTCCAAGGGAATGAAAGGTTGCCTTTGTACAGAGAAGGGAAACAGAATCTGCTATTTCACGGCTGCCCATTCTCCATGACCTCATCGGTGTTGACTTTCTCGCCATTTCATCTCTCTTGGAGCCACAGAGAAGCCAGGGAGGAGCCTGGTGAACAGTGCCACCTTCACTATAGAGAGCAGTCAGGGGAGGTGGAGAAGTCACTGACAGCTACCCCTCACGCCAGGTGACCCGAGCTGGAAGAAGGACGGGGACAGTCGTGAGCCCCTGAAACAAAGCTGCCTTGCCTTGGACAAGGTGTGTACAGGTTTCAAATACCTACGGGCCACACGTCAATTTTTTTTGGCTTGCATTATTTTTCTCAGAAGGAAGCAACATGGAAATGACACCGGCCCTGTAATTCAGGCACTTCCTGGAAAACCATAATTACCCATCACATTATAATTACCCACCACTGCTCTCTTCCATTTGGAACTCTTGCTTCCGTGAGTTCTATTCTTAAATTCCTTCCCCGCCCTGAGAAACAAGACAAAGCATTTTAAATGGTTTCTTGATGAATATTTTTCTCCTCCTAGATATATTCCGTGCTTTATATATTCCATGCCACCCCTTGAACATCTATTTTAATTTTCATATAAATGAGATTATTTGTCTAAGTGACTGAAAGGAAAAGAGCAAGGAGTTATTTTCCACGACCAGCAAAGAATAGAACTGAATGTCATCTCCTGATTTTGCTGCTTCTTTAAAACATCTAGAGAGAATTCTGTTTCTTCAGGAGGAGCCAGCCTGGTGTGGTAGGACACACTACCACCCAGCTGTTTGACCTTGTGTGAGGTGCCCATCTTTCCAGGGGCTGGCTATAGGTTTAGACTAAATCAGCATTTCCCAAGGACTGGAGCTCAGACACCAGGAATTTTAGGTGACACAGGAGCAGAGCCTCAAATGATATCAAAGCAGGCACTGAAGGAGCACTGTCTTTTGCAGTCCCTTTTCAGTTCCTTAATCCTGTAGAAGAGGTCTCCATTTGGTGCTGGCGGGCCTTTAACACTTCTCTAATGACTGTGATCTTCCTTTATAACATATTGAGCAGGCCTTAGCTCTGAGCCATCTGCTGGCAATAGCAGCTAGAATTTAATAACTTCGTTTTGATTTTATTATATTCACTTTTTCGGCTACCTTCTACTTATTTTAAGTATATCTTATTTTTCTATTATGGTGAAAATATGGCTTCCTTTTTTGTTTTTATTTTCTTGCTTTTTGAAAAACGGCTTCCCATTTTAACACAGTTGGGGGATGCAGGGCTTGAGGTAGGGAGGTACTTTAAGTACACCTGTCAGGATTAAGTTTTCTAGATATTAGAAAAGACCAAAGGAAAATACACAAAAAGTTTTTACATACCCTTTGTGTCCCCACACACGTGGCCACTCCCTCCCCCACTATCAACATCCCACACCAGAGTGCTATATTTGCTACAAGTCATAAACCTACATTGACACATCATTGTCACCCAAAATCCATGCTTGACATTAGGGTTCACTCTTGGTGTTATACATTGTATGGGTTTGGACAAATGTATGATGAGATGTATCCACCATTTTGGTATCATACAGAGTAGTTTCACTGACCTAAAAATCCTCTGAGCTCCACCTATTCATTCCTCCCTCTCTCCTCTCAACCCCTAGAAACTAATGATCTTTTTTTTCTTTTAATTTTTTTTAACATTGAAACTACTGATCTTTTACTGCTTCCATAGTTTGCCTTTCCCAGAATGCCATATAGTTGGAATCATACAGTACATAGCCTTTTCAGATCACTTCTTTCACTTAGTAATATGCTTTAAGGCCCCTCCATATCTTCTCATGGCTCGATGATTCATTTCTTCTTAGCACTGAATAATATTCACTGTCTTCATGTACTTCAGTTAATTTTATCCATTCATTTACTGAAGGACATTGTGGTTGCTTCCAAGTTTTGGTAATTATAAATAAGACTGCCATAAACATCCATGTGCAGCTTTTATGCGAACATAAATTTTCAACTCATTTGGTTAAATACTTAGGAGTTCAATTAGGATCATATGGTAAGAGTTTAGTTCGTAAGAAACTGCCAAACTGTTTTCCAAAGTAGCCATGTATCTTGTATTCCCTGTACATATTGCATTTTGCAATACTGATTTTGGGGTTACAAAGCAAGTTTAGCAAGTAGGTAAATTTGCAGATATGGAATCCTAGAATAAAGAGAACAGACTGTAAGTATTTTCCTCTCTCTTTTACTTTTTCTTATTTTTGCTGGTTTCCATTTTCCTCCTTGTTAATTTGAATGTTCCATTCTACTTTTGCATTCCATTCTCTCCTGGTTCATTTATGATTAGCCTCGATATATTTGTTTTTCCTTAACAGGTAGATAACTTGAATAGGCACAGTCCTATAAAGTCTATTTCATTAGCTTCTAGCTTTAGTACTAGATGAAAAGTGTAATGCCAATCTGGTTCTTTTCTCTTTATAGGTCAGTTGAGGTAATTGCCTGGACCTTATAACATTTTCCTCTTTTATCCTTAGGGTTCAGAAATAGACCTAGGTACTTTCTTGTCAGTTCAGTCTGAAATTCAGGAAATCTTTTTTGTTGCTGTTGTTGTTTATTTTATTATTTTTTGAGAGAGAGACAGAGACAGAGTGTGAGCAGGGGAGGGCAGAGAGAGAGACACACACACACACAGAATCTGAAGCAGGCTCCAGGCTCTGAGCTGTCAGCACACAGCCCAATTGGGGGCTTGAACTCATGAGCCTTCGAGCTACGAGATCACGACCTGAGCCAAATTAGGCCGCTCAAGCGACTGAGCCTGCAGAGAGCCCCCAGGAAATCTTTTCAATCTTACAGATTGAAGTTTTCCTTCAGCTCAGGGCAATATTTTTCAATCACATTTATTATTTCTTTCATCTATTCCATTTTCTTCTTCTGGAAGTCCTGTTATTTATATGTTAGGTCATTAGATCTGCCCTGCCAAAGCATTTTTCCCTCTAATTTCCATCTCTATATTTTTTGTTCTGAACTTTAAGCTATTTGCTGACCTTGATTTACCAGGCTGCATATCTGAATCTCAGTAGTGATCATTTTCTCCTTCAACTCATCAACTGAACCATTTAATTGGGAAATCATATTTTTAGCTCCACGGTCTCTTTTTACTATATTTAAATATCTGTAGTGCTTATTTTTTTAAAACTCATGTTGCCATCTGCCTCTTTCAGCAGTTCTAGGTCACTGGATGTATGCTCTGTTTGTCCTTCCTCTCTCTGCCAGTTCACTGAGGCTCAGGTCCAAGTGCTGGAGCACCCTAAGGGATGGGCATTCTGTTGGCAGAAAAAAGGGGGAAAGGACCCTATCCTAATCAAGGCAGCTTAGATGTGGTCATGCTGCCCATCTCCTACAGAAGCATCTGGAAAATACCTCCTCGGTCTGGGTTTCATGCAGTCACCAACCCCAGGAACAAGGGAACTTACCCCGCTGGTTCAACAACTTCTCGGCTGCTGGGATGAGGCACAGGTGTCTTCATCTGGCCCAGTGTCAGCCTTCCCTTGAGGGGCCACAGATCAGGCCCAAATTCCACAGGCTCCACCTCTTCTCCAACCTTGTTTCAAGTATTTCATGAACTGATGGGGGAGAACAACCATTCCTCATTCTTTTCACCGGTCCCAAGGAAAGAGAGAGAGAGATTCATTTTGAAGCGGATGAAAAGGGAGCCACAGTCATGTTACCATGTCCTCAGAGTCACCTCTAAAACATCCTTTAAAAATAAATTTAAGTGAAAAAGCAAGAGGACTTACAGAAACATATTAAGTAAATACTGTTATAGGTGGTACATGATATGACAAAAGTCACAAGGGTGGTATGTGAATGACAAAACCTGAGAAATACTGCACCAGAAAAATGTTGAATTTCCCTTCTGGTGTGTTATTACTTTGTAAAGCAGAATTACTGACTGTTCTTCTAACAGGGTGTATGCATTGCTTTAAAGGAAAAAAAAAAAAAAAAGGAGAGATCACAATCAAGACTGAACTAATAAAATGACTTCTCCATGGTCCCGCAAGCCCTATATCCGTATACAAACACACACGTGTGTGTGTGTATATATATATACACACACAAACATATACATATATATTTTTATGTGTATACCATGTATGCATGATACATATGTATCATATTATACACGGATTATACACGGATCCCAAAATGGAAGCAAATAATTAAAGAAAGCAAGGAGGCAGGGATTATAATGTTTTACATATAATCCAGTTGAGTGATAGCAGCAAGGACACAGAACCCTGTCGCTACTAGAGAAAGGCAGGACAGGAATTGTGGCCATTATAAGGGACTTCCTCTCACAGGGCACCCCCTCCATTTACTACAGGGAATAATTTTTTTCAAAACAAGAGCCTCACGTTTCCTTTGTTGTGTAGTGTTCATTGTCACTTGTCCACACAGTGTAGGGAAGTGGGGGAGGGAAGGTCACTGAAGCACTTCTTAGAAGCCCTGAGGGCACACATAACCCCCCCCCCCCCCCCCCCGCTCAAAGCCACACACACACACACACACACACACACACACACACACACGCATACCTTAAACATGCAAACATCCACAGCCTCAGGTCACCCGGCTGCGATTAGCTCCTCAATAACAAAGGGGTACTTCCTCCATTTGCAATGGATGCGCCCAATTGTTCCACTGCCCTCAGGACTGAACACTCCACTAAACTCACAGAAGTACCTCCGGACTTCAGGAAAGCTTAGGCCTAAGGGGATGGGCAGAAAGGGCTGCTGTCCTGTCTCCTGCCTTGCTGGGTTCAGATTCATTTTAAGGAGTATAAAGCACGGGGAAGGGACCTAGACTACAACACTAGTTGCGAAGACCTACCGGCTAGCGAGGCAAAATGATTGCTCTTGAAAAAGTACTCAGCGGGCGCACCCACTTGGCACCAACACGTGGCAGTGCCACGGCCAGGTTGCAGCCCTTCCAACTCCGATCCAGGGCTCTCGATGTGGCTGCCCTGGCTGACACTGTGGCCCCTTGGCTTCTGATACTGTCAGTCCGAAGCAAACGCCCCTGCTTTCTCTAGTCGGCTTGTGTGCCAGCAAAGAAAGCCACTGCGTCCTCGGCACGGGGCTCGCCACACCTATGACCTTTTCAGGGACTCACTGGCCCCGAGCCCCGCGGGAGCGTGTGAGCGTGCGTGTGCGTGTGCGTGTGCGCGGGCGCACACTGGCCCAGCCCCGAGGCTCCGGCGCACCGGGATAGACGAGCCCGGCCTGCGCAGCACAATGGTCCGCTCGCCCGGCTGGCGCATGGCCCAGCCCGGCGCGGGGGTGGGGGTGGGGTCGGAGAATTCGGTTATTGTTCGCGGGGCCCGGCGGCCGCCGCTGCAGCCGACGGGCGGCAATCCATTCAGCCGACAGACGGCGTCTCGCGCTGCGGCGGCGCGTCTCCCCCGCGCACCTGCCCGCGCCCCTCCCCTCCCCGCCCGCCATCTGTCGTCTGAGCGCCATTGTAAGCAGCCGTGCCGGGCGTCCTGGACGACACCCAAGAGGACCCGAGGCTTAGGCCGGGCGAGAGGCAAACAAGGAGAGTTTATTCCCAGTCCCGTTTGGAGGTGACCTTCAGCAAAAGAGCCAAGCCCCGGGGGCATCCGCCCGGTTCTGCCGCCCTCCAGCTTTTGGCGCAGGGTTTCTTTCGGGGCCGTTCCTGGACCCGGACACCCAGGGTCGGCAATCAGAGCGGCAGGCTTTCTGGGATGTTATCTGGACAGGACCAACCCGTCAGCGGGCAGATCCCGCCGCTAGCTTCCCTGAAGAGCCCCCGGGAGCCCGTTTCAAATGCAGATGCTGGTTTTGTCTGCACGTCTGATCCTCCGAATTTACCCCAATTGTCCAGGCCTCTTGGGATACTGGATTGAAAGAAGAGTTTCTCTTTTCTGCAACTGCAAATGCAGCCTTTTCAAGTCCCACCTGCCAGCCTGCTGTCCTGGCAGTCTTTTCTTCACCCGCATTTGTTTAATATCTCACATCTATCTTCCTTTAATGTCACTGGAAGTTTCAAATGCTTTGATATGTACGGACCAAAAGGAAAAAAAAACAAAACAAAACAAAGCTATGCTCATTGTGGTCATTGTGAGTTTGCCTTTTCAGAGGGCGGCTTTTGTCCCCCCAAGATTCTAATCCTCCCTCCCTCCTAGGTACCTCCTCAGCCCCAGCCTGAGATGCTCACCCTCTCCTCACCCAACCCCACCACCCCCACCCCGCCACACAACACCTCTTTTTATAGATGGGAAATCAAAGGCGGAGAGACTGGAGGGGCTGTGGACAGATGTGGACTTTATCTCTCTGTTTTTAAAACAAAAAGCACCCACACTTGAATGGGACTACTATTACTAGAAGGCGTGTGCATTCAAAGAGGGGTGTCAGAGCTCAAGGGGGTTCGATTTGGGGTTTCTCCAGGCTGACATGTCAGTAGCTGTCTGTCTCTGGACCCTGCTGCCAGGAAAAGGGGGCACTGGTACCCCAGAGGTTTCTGACCCCCAGGAAGCATGCTCACCACACAATGCAGGGCAGGATCCCATGCAGAGCAGGCTCTCCTCCTCTAGAACTTTCAGTGCTTCCAGCTCATGAGTCTCCATCCATCCAAAGTCCTGGTGGGGAGAAATTGGAACTAGGAATGGAGAAGCCTTGCTGGGATATTGCTCTGCAGGCTTCCTCCCTTGGACAGAACTAGAAACAGAAGAAATGTACCTCTGTAAATCCCTTTCCCAGTCCTTCAACTCATAGATGGATTCTTTAAGTGTGTTAATATTACTCGTGATTCCTGGGCTGTGTATGTATGTGTGCAAGTGCGCGCGCGCGCGTGTGTGTGTAGGTAATACACGGTACAGAATTCAAAAGGAACAAATGGTTATTTGGTGAGAGACAAATTTCCCTTCCACCCTGTACCCAGAATGCCCATGTTTGCTTTTCTGTTTCTGCTTGGCCCCAAGAACACTAGGCTTTCCACTCAGCCTCTGGGCTTCTGACTTTCCTCCAGCTGTGGGATCTGTACAAGACTCTCCTCTCTGACCTTCCACTGCCTCCTTGGTAAGACAAGGGTAAGAACACTCACCACGTGAGGTTGCTAGAACCAACGAGAGTGTGTGAAATGTGTTCTAGGCCTGCTGAAGCATTGTGTGCTTGCCGAGTTATCACTATTAGAAACAAAGCTGTGTTCTAACACCCCTCAGCTGGTCCAGCAAGATCTGAGGGGATAGGATTTGAAGGTCTTGGATAAGAAGAGGAAAGCTTTGGCTGCTGGGAGACTCTAGGCTGTTAAAATGTGCAGGAGAGCTGGAGTTAAGAAAAAATGGGAACAAGAGGCTGAAGGGAGGTGTGTCAGTCAGTTCATGCCACATAACAAGTAACCACAAACTGTATATGACAATAAGCATTTTATTCTCGTTTAGCATTTGTGGGCCAGCTGCAGCTCTGCTTGAGGTCGTGAATTTGTTGGGTAGCTGGAGCAATTCTGTGCCACGTGTCTTATTCAGGGGCTAGATTGAGGGGTCCGGCTCCCTATGGTATATTCTTCCAGCAATGACAGAAGCATGAGGCACCAAACCAAACTACACAAGCATAATATCTGCTAACATCTTATTGGCCAAGCTAAGTCACATGGTCAATCCAAAGTCAAGGGAGTAAGGTTCACTCTACCCAGCATGAAACAGTGGCAAAGGTATGTATTACCATGGAGCGTAAAATTGGGAGCAATCTTTCAATTCCTTCTCTCTATATTTCCTTCCTAGATAACACCCATCCTCATAGCCTTAATACCATGCATTTGCTACGGATTCCCTAACTTACATTCCAGTCCACAGCTGTCCCGTAAGGGCTAAACAACATTTTCCCCACCCCCAATATCTCTACTTGCAGATACCATGCACTTCTCCACGTGAAACTCTTGATTCCACCCCACCCACACTGTTCAAATAAGACGCAAAAGATCACCTTCCACCCACTTTCTCCCTTACCCCCACCACCAGATTCAACCCATCAATATGATGCTGCCTCCACAATATACCTCTCCCTGGTCCAAAGCCCTAGCAGCTCTCACTTGGATGACTGTCATAGTTTCATCACAGGAACAGAGCCCCCTGCTCTGATTTGCCCCTTCAGTCTCTTATTATCACAGCAACCAGAGTGATACTCATAAGCTCTCAATCTTCTCTTCCTTACCCCTGATGGTTCCCATCGCAGAGAACAGCAAAGTCCTGATAATGCTCTACAAAGCCCTACATAACCCTACCATAAGCCCTCCCTCCTCTACCTCTCTAACACTCTGGTCCTCATACTTTCTGTTCCAGCCACACTGCTCTTCTTACTGCTCTGCAAACACCATCAGGCAGACAGTGGCCTCAGAGCCTTTGCATCTACTGTTCCTTCTACCTGGAAAACTCTTCCCCCAAAACTTTAATATTGCTAGTGCCCTTCCTTCACCTTCCCAGGGAAACTTCCCCTAGTCACCTGATCTAAAACATCATCCTTTACTCAAATGTTCAGATCCTCTTCCTTATCACTACTGAACCAATCATACCATTTACTTGTTTGTCTTGCTTATTTTCTATTTCTAGTGGGAAATAATGTCTGCTCCACGTAGGATGACTATCTCAATTTGCCCAGGTCTCTCCCTATTCTAGCACTAAAATTACTGTGTCCCAGAAAATCCTTGGAAAAGGATGTAGGTCACCTACAGGGCAGGGGTTTTCTCTATTTTGTTCACTACTTCTATTTCTGGTGCCTAGCACATTGTCTGACACTCAATAAATAGTGGCTGAATGAATGAATGAACAGCCAGAGTGATCATCTGAAACTTTAATCAGATCACATCTCTCCCAGGCTAAAAATTTTTCAATGTCTCCTCATTGCACTTAAAACAAAAATCTAAACTCCTTACCATTGGGGCACCTGGGTGGCTCAGTCAGTTAAGTGTCCAACTTCAGCTCAGGTCATGATCCTACGGTTCGTGAGTTCAAGCCCTACATTGGGCTCTGTGCTGACAGCTGGGAGCCTGGAGCTTGCTTAGGATTCTGTGTCTACCTCTCTCTCTGCCCCTCCCCCACTCTCACTGTGTGTCTCTCAAAAACAAATAAACATTAAAAAAAATTTTTTTAAGTCCTTACCATGGCTACACAGCCTGCCAAGGCTGGCTTTTGCCTGCAGCCTCTTGTACCTTCTTCTCCAACACTCCCCTTGGGCTCTGGGTGGTCTAACCCCCTTCCAGCCTCCTCAAGTACACCAACCCTTCCATACCTCTAGATCTTTGCTCATTTTCTTGGCCTGGAATACATTTCCCTTGGAGGCTCCTACTCGACTCTTCAAGTTTCAGTTCAAACGGGTCCTCAGAAAAGCCTTCCCAGGCTGCCTTATCTAAGAGCATCCTCTCAACCTTCTAACTCTCCACCCTGTTTATTTCCTGCACACTGCTCATCACTAACTGCAATCGGTCCTGCTTGTTTATTTGTTTGTTTACTACCTGTTGCCCACAAGGGCAGGAGCTATGTGTGCCTTGCTCTCTACCACAGCACCACTGCCGGGAACACACCAAATGCTCTTAAATATCTGCCCCAGCACTGCTCTGTGGTCAGGAAAGGAGGGCAGAGAGGTGGCAAGATTTCATGCCCAGAGTAAGGACTTAATTTCACAGGAGCCTGAATGGGCTTTTTGAGCAATGAAGGAATTCTTTGAACCTTGTCAAGGAAGATACTAACTGTAATAAAAATAATATATATCATTTATTCAGCACTAAACATGGGCCAGGCACAGTGCTAAGCCCCTTATGTGTACCACCTTATTTAACCCCACAACAACCTCATTATTATCTCCAGTCTTAGGTAAGAGAACTAAGTGTAAAAGTCACTGTCCATTGCCTGCTTAATGCCCATTCTCTGCATGTTCTTTGCTCCTAGAATCCCGGCTTTGTGTGGGGTGATAAAGTGTCCAAGCCTGGTGACAGGTCGCAAAAATTCTATTCCTTGCGTTCCTAGACTCCCTTGCAGCTAGGGGTGGCCATGCGAGCCTATTCTGGATAATGTGAAATAAGCAGGAGTCTACTGGGGGAGGAAGTATTCTGAGAAAGCTTTATTTCTCCAACATCCTTCTTCCTGCCTTAAAGTGATATACTGTGTGGAGCCCTGGCAGCTATCTTGTGACCATGAGAAAATAAGCCTAAGAGTGAAAGCCATAAGGTTAAGCATGGCAGATCAGAAAAAGGGAAGTCCTTTGGTACTCTAGTCCCATTGTTAACCATCTGAACCAACACAAGCAACTGCCTACCTCTAGTCTTTGTGTTATGTGAGTGAAATAAACCCCTCTTTGTTTAAGCCATCATTAGCCAAATTCACTGTAACCTGCAACTGAACACATTTTTAACCAAGAGACTGGGGCTCAGATAACTTTGGAGAAAATTGAACCTTTAGAGGAAGAATCCAGTTGGGAGGTTGACTGTGGAAGTCCAGCAGTATAATGACCAGAACTTGAGCCCAGACTTTGTTGTGGTGATTGAAACTAAACAGATCCTGAAGACACTGCCTTTGAGGCCACTTAAAAGACAGAAGGCCAAAAAGAGGTGGGGGTGGGGCATCACATTCACTGCAGGCCAGGTTCTGATGGTGAAATTTCCAAAAATGACAGAGGGAAATCTACAGGGAAGGTTTGGGATAAAACATGCAAAGTTCTGTCATAGGACAAGGTATAAAAGAACTAACGTCTTTTAGTTTCTATCCTGGTTCAGGCCCTATTTCAGAAGTTTTACAGTACTGGCCCATATAGACCTCCCAATTGACTGGCAATGCAGGAATCATTTCCACATTAAAGAAGAGGAAATTAAGGCTCAGGAAAGAAGTAAAGTATGTAAAAACTATAGATTCAAAGCAATCCCAATCAAAAGCTTGGCAGGCATTTTTAAAATGTAAATTGACAAACTGATCCTAAAATTCATATGGAAATACAAATGACCTAGAACATCCTAAACAACTCTGAAGAAGAGGTTAAAAGTGGAGGACTAAGATCTGATTTCAGAAGTTGTTATATTGTTATAAAGCTATAGTAATAAAAACAACTTAGTATTAAATAAAAAGTTCTGCACAGTGAAGGAAACACTCAACAAAACTAAAAAGCAATCTATTGTATGGGAGAAGATATTTGCAGATGACATATCCGATAAAGGGTTAGTATCCAAAATAAATAAAGAACTGATACAACTCAACACCAGAAAAACAAATAATCCAACTTAAAAATGGGCAGAAGACATGAACAGACATTTCTCCAAAGAAGACATACAGATGCCCAATAGACACATGTAAAAATGATCCACATCACTCATCATCAGGGAAATACACAAATCAAAACCATGATGGGATACTACCCCATACCTGTCAGAATGGCTGAAATCAACAACACAAGAAACAACAGGTGTTGGCAAGGATGCGGAGAATGGGGAACCCTCTCACACTGTTGGTGGGAATGCAAACTGGTGCAGTTACTGTGGAAAACAGTATGGAGATTCCTCAAAAAGTTAAAAACAGAACTACCCTACAATCCAGCAATCACACTACTAGATATTTACCCAAAGAATGCAAAAATACTCATTCAAAGGGATATATGCACCCTGATGTTTATAGAAGTATTATCTACAATAGCCAAATTATGGAAACAGCCCAAGTGTCCATCAACTGATGAATGGATAAGGAAGAGGTGATATATAAATACAATGAAATATTACTCAGCCATAAAATAAGAATGAAATCTTGCCATTTGCAATGACATGGATGGAGCTAGAGAAGATTATGCTAAGTGAATTAACTTAGTCAGAGAAAGACAAATACATATGATGTCTCCTAAATGTGGAATTTAAGAAGCAAAACAAGCCAGCAAAGGGGGAAAGGGAGGGGTGGGCAAACACAAAACAGACTCTTGACTGCAGAGAACTGGTGGTTGCTAGAGGGGAGGTGGTGGGGGATGGGTGAAATGGGTGAGGAGGGTTAAGGAGTACACTTTAAGAACACTTGTGATGAGCAGCCAGTGATATATGGAATTGTTGAATCACTGTATTGTACACTTGAAACTAATATAACACTCTTAACCATCCTGGAATTTAAATGAAAACTTAAAAAAAAAATAAAGTCCATCTTGTCATAAGATGAGATAAGATAAGATGAGATAAGATAAGATAAGATAAGAAAGAAAGAATTAGTAGTATAGTGTAGTAAATAGTAAAGTAAAGCATAGTAAAGTATATAGTAAATAGTAAAGTATAGTATTGGTGCAAAGATAAACAAATAAACCAATAGAATAGAATAGAATAGGATAGAATAGAGAATCCAGAAATAAACCCATGCACATAAGAACAACAGGATTTTGGAGCGCTTGGGTGGCTCGGTCAGTTAAGTATCCAACTTCATCTCAAGTCCTGATCTCATGGTTTATGAGTTTGAACCCTGAATCAGGCTCTCTGCTGTCAGCGCAGAGCCCACTTTGGAGCCTCTGGCTCCCCCTCTCTCTGACCCTCCCTCCTTCACTCTCTCTCTCTCTCTGAAAAATAAATAAACATTTTGTTAAAAAGAACAACTGGTCTTTGACAAAGACACAAAAGTAATGCAGTGGAGACAGTATATCATTTATAACAAATTGTGCTGGAGTAACTGGATATGTACATGCAAAATAAAGACTACGAAGGAAGAAGAAAGGGGGTGTGGAGAGAGAACCTGGAGTCACTCCTTGAACCATTAATAAACATTAACTCAAAATGGATCATAATCCTTAACATAAGAGCCCAAACTACACAACTCTCAGAAAACACAGGAGTAAATCTTCATGACTTTATGTTAATCATTGTACCTAGCAGCTTTGTTTATAATAGTCAAAAGTGAGGAGCCTGGGTGACTCAGTTGGTTGAACTTCTGACTCTTGGTTTCAATTCAGGTCATAATCCCAGAGTTGTGGGATTGAGCCCCACATTGGGCTCTGCACTGAACATGGAATCTGCTTGGGATTCTCTCTCTCTCTCTCTCTCTCTCTCTCTCATCTCTCTCTCTCTCTCTCCCTCCCTCTCTCTCTCTCAAAATAAATAAATAAACTTTAAAAAACAAAAAATATAATAGCCAAAAGCTGGGGGGAAAAATCAACTGCCCATCAAAAGATGAACAGATGAACAAATTATGGTACATCCATACAATGGAATACTACCTAGAATAAAAGCAAATGAACTATTGACACACACAACAGCATGGATGAATCTCAGAGGAACTCTGTTGAGTGAAAGAAGCCAGATAAAAGGAATACCTACTGGATGATTCCATTTCTATAAAAGTTTAGAAAAGGCAAACTCATCTATAGGAACAGAAAGCCAATCAGTGGTTATCTGGGGAGGGGGAGGGGGAGGGGTGAAGAGAGGGGCTATAAAGGGGCACAGGAAACTCTGGAGGTAATGGGCATCTTCATTACTTTGATCCTGGTGACAGTTTTATGGGTGCATATATTAAGTCAAAACTTAACACATTGTTCAGTGTAGTTTATTATATGCCAATGATAACTCAATAAAATTATTTTTTTTTGATATCCACAAGCATGGTAGGGGGTCAGCAGAGAAGCCCTTGCCAGGTGGCTAGAGCTCAAGAGCAGAGCTCACTCCATCGCCACAGGCTGCCCCCAGATGGCCAAAGTCTGTTGGCAGGAGCTCTGTGTGTGAAAACTACAGCTGGAATAGCTGGAATTCTTCATATAAATTCCAGGAAATCCAGGGACTTCTGGGCACCATATGAAAACATAAGAGGGAAAAAATGGCTCATTTTCTGAGAAAAATGAAGCATATTTTATGGGGTCATGGAGCCTCTGAAACACCACCAACAACCCTTTTTCCTGGTGCCTGTTGGGGCTGGGAGTGGATATGGAGGAGAGAAAAGCCCAGTCCTGCCTGCCCTTCCCAGCCAGGGTCTCACACAGAGGCAGTCTGGCACCCATAGAGGCTGGCAGAAGGGGACGGAGAAGATGGAACTCCTGTAGGCATCCAGGGGGGATAGAGGCAGGCTGGTGCAGGAGCCCTGAACTCGGAGGCGGGGGGAGTTGAGGTGTTCCGGTGAGCCAAAGCAGGGGCATCAGTGTGACCCTGAGGGAGGCTGTGTCACCTGCGGCTTTCCCTGGTGTCCAGACTGAGGTGGAGGCTGTTCCCAGCAAGGACGAGCTCTTCTCTGCAGGTAAAGGTGCACACATATACAGACGTAGGGGCCCTGACTGTGGGCAAAGCAGCAAATCTATTATCCTGGCTTCCTAACCAGATGGAGCTCTTTATAAGCACGGTTTATCACTTTGTAACAAGGCCTCTTCCATTCAACAGACCCTGAGTGTTTTCCCACACGCCCAGCACTCACCTGGAAATCCCGGCCCTCGTGGAGCTTACATTGCGGTGGGAAAAACAGGCCATATGCAAGACAAATAAGTAAATACACAAAGTGCCAGACAGCTATAAAGGCAGTGCACAGAAATTAAGCAGAGAATGGGGACAAGGAGAATGGAAGGGGATGTGGGTGGAACTAGACGAGGAAGGGGGGGAGTCACAAGAAGTTCTAGTGGGACCCTACCTTATCTCTCTGTGGTGGATTTTTTCCCTGAGAGCAGACCACAAAGAATCCAGGTGAACTTTGTTGATCCCCTGGCAGCTGTCACCAAGACCCACTTGTGTTCCTCAGCAGCTCTGACATGAGGAAGACGTGATGACGGCCCCACCACAGATCGTTCCTGGGGGCTATTCAGCCCTGGGTCCAGTGATGAGCCAACTACCCCCCGAACTTTAGTACTTTCCTCATTTCTCTTCCAAGACTACTCTCACTAACCCCACCTCCTAAACGCAGGAAGCTCCTGCCCCTCAGACTCTCATCATTTTCTTAGTTGTCACCATGTACATACACCTTCCATTTATTCAGCCCTATTTGTCTGCCCATGGTCATACCACACCAATTCCCACTTCTGAGCCTTTTTCCTATGCTGCTCCTTGCCTAGAATGCCCTCCTATTCAAACACTTTTCATACTCAAAGGTGAAGCTCTAACCAACCTATTTCCAGAACCTCTCCCTTCCTGTGTCAGCCCTATGAATCCCCTCTTCTTGATCTCCAGCAGCACACCACATTGAGGCAATGTTGTCCCTTTGTCTCACTGTCATCTCCCTAAGGCTAGCTTGGTCCCTGCAGCCACCTTGGGTGTTCCTCTTGTGTCTTTACTTCTTCTCTAGGCCTGAGATGCAAGATTATGCTGAGCACACAAAAGGTATGCCACAGATATAACTCATTCCTCCCTCAAAAACAAGCCTTTGCTTTGTCCAAATTTCCTCCTCTCCATCTGAGAAATGGAAATGGTTTGGAAAATTCCAGCATGGGAGTGTTCAGCCTTATTTGAGTTGTGCAAGTGGGAAAAAATGTGCTTTTCCCCGAATTAACAAATTCCCCAGCCTTTCCTCTGAAAGCAACTTACAAACCTCTGAGCCCAATGTGTAAGCTTGCCAACGTCTTCACCTCTCTGAAGACTCAATTGTCCTCCTGTCTGTATGTCTCATGCACATGTGCATTTGTGGGTGAATGAGGAGGCTGGAATCAGAGTAGAAGTTAACCAATCTTGAAAATAAAGCACGTGACAAGTGGAAAGAGGCAAGCCTTTTGATGCCCATGTCCCTTGGCTTTCCAGCATACTGAGGAAACAATTTCTTAACAGCAGTATGCCCCTACCTGTCTCTATTCTCCCCCTCTGCATGTATCCAAATTCACCCATCCATCCATTCAACAAACACTAATTGAAAGTCAAATGTGGTTGGCAGTTTCTAAAATGGCTCCCATGTTCCCACTTCCTGGTGCTCATATTCTTGTGTAATCCCCTTCCCTTCAGTAGGCACTGGACCTAATAACTTGCTTCTAATGACTAGAATACAGTCAAAGTGATGGGACATCAAATTCAACATTAGTTTACAAAAGACGGTAACTTCCATCTTGGTCACAGTCTCTTTGTCGTTCTTGTTTACTCACTATGATGAGGTCAGCTGCCACGTGGTGAGACGCTCTATGAGGAGCTAGAGTGCCAGGAAATGGAGGGCAGACCTTGGCCAACAGCCTGGTGAGGAACTGAGGTCAGTCAGCAGATTGCAAGACACTGAAGGCTGTCAACAATGCTGTGGGCTTGAAGCCGGTCCTTGCCACTGAGTCTTCAGAGGATAGCACAACCATAGCGGTCTTGTGATGGAGGCTGAGTGGGGGATCCAGCCACCTGCATCCATGTTCCTGACCCACAGTCACTGCAAGATAATAAATGCTATTGTTGCAAGCTTCTGCATTTTGGACTAATTTGTTATGAGGCAATAAATAATTCATACACCAACTATGTGCCAAGCACTCTTGTTGGCCCTGGAGCATAGGAAAGGACAAAACATCTTTGCCCGCATGTAGGTGACAGTCTAGTGAGGGAAGGCAGATGATAAATAAAGTATGGTGACAGAAAAAGCTAAAGCAGTGAAGAGGAATGGTTTTCAGGTGGCTGGTGAGGTGGGGGTGTCAGTGGTTGTAGCCTTTTACATGGGTGTTTGGAGAGGTCTGAGAAGGTGGCATTTGAGCAGAGACCTGTGGTGAGAGCATGAGCCCCGGGCATCCAGGGGAAAAGTGTTCCAGACAGAGGAACAGTCTAGAATGAGTTTTTGTTTTGCTCGGCAAAATAAAATTTAGAGAAGGAGAAACTTTCAGCTTCTCTTTTTAGCCTGTAGAAAAATATCTAAACATAGGCAGCCCACCCGAAATGCATTCCAACTTTCTTCCTGCTCCAGAGAGAGAGAACTCAGAGTCCAGACAGAAGTAAGCTGTGTTTCTGTTTTGTTTGTTTCCTATGTCCTTGATAGAGGCAGTTACTCAGCTTGGCAGGTGGGACTTTGTGATTTTGAGGGGAGGAAGGAGACCGTGTCATGCCTCTCTGCCCTGTCCTCCCCTCTGTGTGGCTTTCCTGCTTGGTGTGGAGTATAGGATGTGGGGGCTGGGCAGCTGAGACCTCAACCCAGAGGGACACCCTCTGGAGAAGACTTGAATTGCCCAATTCACTCTGGGCTCCCTGGAGCCATCAATTCACCTTGGGCCTGACCCTCTCAAGGTCTAAGAAATCCAGCCAGAGCCACTCTTGCTGCCAAGAGTTGGTGGGAGCCGGGGGCACTGAAGACCACTCTCTTGCATCTGCACAGGACTCAGGCTTATCTGAGGAATGTATGGGGAGAGCAGTTTACAAAACGTTTTTTGAGCTGCCCTATGAAGAAAGTAGTCCTGATAGTGTTCTTCTGTTTGCGGGAAAGTGGAGGTTTGGGTAGACTCAGCGTCTCCCCTTCCCCCACCACCTGCTCAGAGGCAGTCTGGACACTGAAGCTTTGACACCAAGCTGCCTGATGGACAACGCTGATTTGTCAGAGGGGATGCCAAGAGCAGTTCTCCTTCCAAAATCTGATCAGGTCCAGATCTGATCCTCTGGCCCAAGTCAGGATTGAATGAATGACTGCTTCTGACTTCTGTCAAATTCTGGCTTTACTTGATCGTTTTCACACCCACGAAATGGGGTGTGAACTTTCCACCCGGCCCATGTTATCCAAAAGGACAGCCTGGCTTTACATGGGCCTTCCCTGGGCAGCCAACAGTGCTCTGCTTCTCCAGACACAGAGGAAAGATGGCGTAAAGACATTTCTAACCAATAAAAATGGGAAGCTCTTGTTACCAGCAAACCCTCATTCAGGGAACACTTCTAGAGCAAGAGGAAAATGATCCCACATGGATGCATGGAGATGAGGAAAGGAACGGAGAGCAATGAAAAGGGTAAAGCTATGGGCAAAACTAAATGAATATCGATGACATATAAGAAAATAATAATAATGTCTTGTGAGGTTTAAAATATACGTGGAATTAAAATTCAGGACAACAAGAGCACAAAGATGGGAAGGGAGTCATGGAGTTAACGTGTTCTAAAATCTTTGCATTGTCCTGGAAGTGGTAAAAGTAGTAATTTATATTAAACTTTAATAAGTCAGGAGGACATTTTGTAATCTCTAGGGTGACCACTGCAAACAATAATAAAAGATTATACAACTAATAAGGTAAATGGAATGGAAGAATAACAAATACTTATAAAGTAAGAAAGGAAAAAGGGAATATAAAACAAGTGAAACAAAAGACAAACAGTGACATGATGGATTTAAACCCAAATATGTTAGTAATTTCATTAAATATACATAGGTTAAATGTTCCAATTAAAATCAAAGGATGTCAGCCTGGATTCGTTTCAAGGAAGGCTGACTGACTCAGGCAGCATGCACCCTCTTGCCTGCTCCTCTTAATCTTAACCCTCTTAATAGTTGGGAGATTGACTTGATAGCTGGAGCTACAGTGGTCATCCTGCAACCATGAGGCTGAGCCCAGAAGCTGTGGCCAAAGGATGAAGGAGCAGAAAGATTAAAAGGAGCCTGGGACACAGAAGATGCTGGGAGCTACCATACCAGCCCTAGGTGACCCACCTCCAGATTTCATGCTTTGTGAAAGAAAAGTAAATCCCTAACTTCTCCCATTCAGTACATTGTCTTTGCATTTTGTCAATGGTTTCCTTTGCTGTGCAAACCCCCTTACTTGGGTGTAGCTCCAAAAGCTTATTTTTGCTCTTGTTTCCCTTGCCTAAGGACACATACCTAGAAAAAATACTGCTAAGGCCAATATCCAAGAAATTGCTACCTATGTTTTTTTCCAAAAGTTTTATGGTTTCAGGTCTCATATTTAGGTATTTAATCCATTTTGAGTTTATTTTTGTGTATGGCATAAGATAGTGGTCCCGTTTCATTCTTTTGCATGTGGTTGTCCAGTTTTCCCAACACCATTTGTTGAAGAAACTATTTTTTCCATTGCATATTCTTGCCTCCCTTGCATTAGATTAATTGACCATATATGCATGAGTCTATTTCTGGGGTCTCTATTCTGTTCAATTGATCGATGTATCTGTTTCTGTGCAGGAAAGGGAACCCTCATGCACTCTTTGTTGGTGGGAATGTAAATTGGCACAGTCACTGTGGAAAACAGTAGAGAGGTTCCTCAAAAAAATGAAAAGTACCATGGGATCCAGTAATTTCGCCATTGAGTATTTCCCTAAAGAAAACAAAAACACTAATTCGAAAAGATATTATGCATCCCTATGTTTATTGCAGCATTATTAACAATAGCCAAGTTGTAGAAGCATCCCAAGTATCCATCCATAGATGAGTGGATAAAGATCGCTCTCTCTCTCTCTCTCTCTCTCTCTCTCTCTCTCACACACACACACACACACACACACACACACACACACACACTGGAATATTACACAGCCATAAGAAAGAATAAGATCTTGTCATTTGTGACAACATGAACAGACCTAGAGGGTATTATGCTAAGTGAAATAAGCCAGACAGAGAAAGACAAATACCATATGATTCCACTTACATGTGGGATCTAAACAAACAAACAAGCAAAAAACAGAAACAATATCATAAAACAGACTGGTGGTTGCCAAAGGGGAACAGGTTGGAGGGACAGGTGAAATAGGTGAAGGGGATTAAGAGGTACAAACCTCCAGTTACAAAATAAATAAGCCACCTGGATGAAAAGCACAGCATAGGGAATATAATCAATAATATTGTAACAATGTTGTGTGGTGACAGATGGTGACTACACTTGCCATGGTGAGCATAGAACTGTCATATCACTGTGAGTGCCATATACCTGAAATCAGTGTAACACTGTATTTTAACTATACTTCAATAAAAATAAAATAAAATAAACTTAACTGTAAGTCACTCTGTGTTGTGTCTAATACTCATGCTTAAGTACAATCTCTGATACACAAGTTTTAGGACATTACATCTGCCAAACTCACTCAGTGTCAGATACTAACCTTAAACCAATTAAACCCACTGGATCGTGCACCATGTAAAACCTCTAAAGAGCACAGTGTGACTCACTCTAAGGGCAGAGCCCACTTAGACCAATTAGACCTCAGGGGGGTTTAATGGATTGGGCCCAGTCACACAAATACCACTAAGTGCCCATCTCACAACCAAAAGGATATTGCTATAATACTTTATAAACAACTTAAATGGGTTGGGAGGGGGGTTTCTTGTAGGCAGCCAACAATTATAAAACAATATGGGTCTTGCCATGGCAAGAACAAGTGTCCATGAGTTTATTCTATTCAGTCAACAATAATTATACAGCACCCACTATGCACCGAACATTGCTCTAGCCATCAGGGAGACAGCAAGAAACAAAATACAGAACTCCCCTGCCTAGCACAGTTTACGTGCTAGTGAGGGAGACAAAAAAATAAGCAAATACGTAAGTGAGACAAATTGCATGTAGAATGGTAAAAAGTTGTGGCGGAAAAAAGTGGAAAGAAGAGAACAGAGAATGAGGTAGATTGCAATTTAAATAATGATTATTCAGTATGATCAGGGGAGGTCATACTGGAAGATGATATTTGATAAAGACCTCAAAGGAGTGAGTAGGCGATAAATGACAAGGCAAAATGTTTCAATCAGCTCTTGCAAAGGTAAGAGGAAGGAGTTGGGAAGGATATAACTTGTCCTCATGAATGGCTTTGGCCAAGGGTGTTGCTTGCTGAAGAACTGCCTTTGAGTCTTAGCAAGGGGGAACCTGGCTTGTGGGAGGTCCCACTGCTGAGTGGTGTAAGGTGAGAATTTAGAGACTTCTCAGCAGAGAGGATAATTATCGTGCATGTCCTGGATGCCATTAGAAGGAAGGTTCCATTCATGCTCCCAACAGCCCTCTGTATGAAGTGGGTTCTGTTATGATGCTCATTTTACACACAAGGAGAGGGAAGCTTATCTTTCTGCCCAAGGTGGTAAAGCCAGTGGGTATGGAGGGAGGCTTCTTGAGCTGCTGCCATCAGCACCTCACAGGCCCACCCTTCGATCTCCAGGAAATGCCCATCAGGGTGACATGCAGGAAGATCAGGGCTTGAAGATAGTGTGGAAGGAAAGGAAAGAGATAGTGTGGAAGACTTGCCTCCCCCTTCCACCTTGGAGAGCCTGGCTGAGCCTGTCCCTCGTCCTCTTGACTGTGGCATTGACAGGGGTTTCATGGGTCCTGGGGGCAGGGGCAGCATAGGTGCGTGCAAGGGACCGTTGGCCAAGTCTCAGCATTAGGGCTTCACAGCTGCAGAGACAAAGGGCTCTGCCTTTACCTCCACCATATTGGGAAGCACCACCCCTCCACCCCATTCCCCCATCCCTACCACTACCCTGGACCTTCCCCCTTTGGCCAGTTGTTCCTCATGCAGATGAAGTGGATTTCTTGGCAGCACTTTTACAGGACCCTTGACCCAAAGGGAAGGGTCTGAAATGTACAGGGTACATAGCTCTCTTAGGGAGAATTTATGGGAGGTCTCTGCCTCTCTCTCTTCCTACCCTTTCCTCCCTGCAGCCAAGGTACCAATGTTTCCTCTGACCTCAGAGGAAACTCCTCTTGTGCCTCTCTAGGGTCACTCCTTTGTCCCAGTGCTGGATTTCATGTCTTTTCCAGCACCAGTCACATTGGATCTGGGATGGGGTTGGGAAGAGTTTGCCAAACAGAATCTGAAAAAGCAGGGCAGGTGGTCAAGACCCACTGGGCTTCCGACAGACTTTCGGCAAGGGCTCCCCTAAATGTGGGATGCGTTGTCTCAGTCTCCAACTCTGGAGCTCTCAGATTCCCCACTAGGACGTTAGACTCTACACTGTGATTTGCCCATACCTGATACCTCCTGAGATCAGTCTACTTTCTTTCAGCCTGTCTTCACTTATGTGGGTGCCTTAAACAAAATATACAGTTTCTTTCCTGCAGGGAATTTTAGACTCTTCCTATAGGTTGACACCATTGTGAACCTCTAAGAAAGAAACACTGTTTATGGAGTCTCTCTAGCATATCTGACCTCAGGTTTTGAGGAACACTTCACAAGGCCAGCACACAGCATACCCTGAGAGCCTCTGCACAAAATAAGTCAGACATTATGATGTGTCCCAAGTGACTCCAGTATCCTGCCCAGTCAAACAACACAACAGTTCAATGGTGCTGAAAGGCCAAGTGCTCTGCCCTTAGGAGGCAGTCAAGGTGGGCCTGGGAACAGCAGTGTTCTCCCAGCCATCCTCTCCTATGAATGCACCTAGAGGAAATGGGCGAGAGTGGAAGCAAGTGGGGTGCCTGGGTGGCTCAGTCGGTTAAGCAACTGACTTTGGCTCAGGTCATGATCTCACCCTCGGTGAGTTTGAGCCCTGCATCAGGCTCTGTGTTGACCCTGGAGCCTGCTTTGGATTCTGTGTCTCCCTCTCTCTGCTCCTCCCCTGCTCACTTTCTCTATCTCTCTGTCTCTTAAAAATAAATAAACATTAAAAAATTTTTTTCTTAAAGTGGAAGCAAGGACAACTGTGGGCCAGCCTTCTCCTGGATACTGGGTTTGGTGAAGGCAAGGTGGCAACTATTTTTTTTAAGTTTATTTATTTATTTTGAGAGAGAGTGAGAGAGAGAGAGCCAGCTGGGGAGGGGCAGAGAGAGAGGGAGACACAAAATCCCAAGCAGGCTCCGTACCGTAAGAACAGAGCCCAATGTACTGCAAGAACAGAGGTCAAACTCACAAACTGTGAGATCATGACGTGAGCCAAGATCAAGAGTTGGACACTTAACCAGCTGAGCCACCCAGGCACCCCCAAGCAAAATGACATCTACAGGGAGTACCACATGCCTCCTGGAACCCCAGCTCAGCCTCTGGGCCTCTAAGTCCCCTCAAGTTTAAAAAGCCTCAAGTCACCCTTTGCCAAGTCTTGGTGGCAGCCCTGTGGTACCAAGGTAGCAGAGTCCCACGTGTCACCCAAGCTGTCACAGAAGCACCCCTATCCCTGGCTTATCCTTGGCGGATGTTTGGGAACCCAGTGCACAGCAGGCCCTGGAGTCATAGAACCAGCCGAACAACCCTGAGCTTGCCAGCTTCCTGCCCCAAGTGCCCGCACCAGTCCTGACAAGGTCTGGAATGAGCCACCTCAGTGAGAAAAATCAAGAGGAGGCTGAGTCCAACCAAATGGGGAGGGGAGAGCAGTACCATTTTCATGCTTCTGCCCCAAATCTGCCTACTGGGTGGGAAAGAGATGAAAGGAAAAAACCTAACCCCTCAGCAAAAGAAATCAGGAGAGGAGAGCGCAAGCAGGAGAGGGATCTCAACAAAATTCTGGAAAATGGAATGCAGACAGATGAGGTTATAGCTTTCTCCCCACAGCCGAGTGTCTGGGAGGGGGAAGAAGCAACCTCAGCAGAGCCTCAAACAATCTTAGCAAATGAAGCCACTGGACACACAAGACAGGGGCAAGGGTGAGGCTGAAACCAGGTGAGCTGTCTGACAGCTTTATGAAGAGGAGATCCCCTCCTTTGCCACATGAGAAGATCAGCACCTCATTCTGTACCACTCTCCTCCCCCCACCCCTGCTGCCAGAGTGGAGAGACTGAGAGGGGAGGGGTCTGGCATAGCCCACTTTTCCCAACCCCCTCTGCTTCCTGTTCTGCTGTCCAAACACTGGCTGCCAGGCTTTCAGCCTCCAGGCAGGAGATTTGGAGGGTCCTTCACTGGGAAGCTGAGTGGCCCAAGGGAAATGATCTACATATTCTACTATTTGGGAGTCCCCATCATCACAGCCAGAACCTTATCCCATCGTTTCTCTGTGAGACCCTCCAAAAGCCCAGCTCTGCATCCACATGGGGCTTCCATCAGCTGTTAAATGCCTCCTTCTTAAATAGGACCAGACAGCCAAGAATCAAGGTCATTTGGGGAAGCCTTAACTACGAAAAACAGAGACCAAAACAAACAAACAGAAAAAATGAACTCCAAGGAAACAGAGATAATGTGGAGATTGGAATAAGAAAACAATTTTCATTGTAATTACTACTCCCGGGGGGGATACAAGAAGATAATTCATGAAACAAGAAGATGATGTTATAAAAGGGAACACTGGATTAAAACCAGCTCTTGAAAATTAAAACTGATAACAAAAATATAGAAGGGTTGAAATTTCCCAGAAAAATAAAAGGTAATGGCAGTGGTGGGGGGGAGTTGTTTAAAATTTAGAGAATCATTTTGGGAGCTCTAACATCCAAATAACTGGAGTTTCGGAAAAGAGAACAGTTAAATTGGAGAAGAGTAACAACAGATGCATATGGGAAACTTCTCAGCACTTAGGGACATGAAGTGCCAGACCAATGGGTCCACAAAGCACGCAAAACAAAGGACAAAATCATATCAAGGCACAACACTGGGAGATTTCAGAACATCAGACGTGTTGAAAAAATCCTCAAAGCTTTAATCCTCAAAGAAAGAAACAGAAAACATTTTAAATCCAGGGATCAGCAATCAGAATCACATCATTGTTTTCCACGGCAACAATGGAAGTAAGAAGGCAATGAGGCAACCTTTTCAAATACAGAAGAAAATTATTAAATTATTTGTAACCTAGGGTTTTATACCCAGCCAAGTATCAGTCCTGCAGAAGAGTACAATGAAGAGATATTAAGACATGAAAGATTTTTTGCCTCCCACAGATCCATTCCTAAGAAGCTACCAGAAGACAAAGACAAGGAATCTGGGAAACAGGGAAGCAAAGTGGGGGAAGGACCATCAATGGAGCCAAAGGGAGGTCCCAAGATGAAAGCTGTTTGGTGCGACCAGACAACAACCCATCCCAACTCCCCCGAAGGGATGCCACAGATCAAACTGGACCTGATAGCACACCAGTGGGCCTATGACACGCACAGAATGGAATTTTAGGATTCTGTCTGTCCGTTTGGGCACAAGTCAATGCTAAATATACAGCACACCTAGAAGATGAAAAATGAGGTAGACATTTAACTGCAATAAAAACAAAAGTTAAATAAGAAACATGGCATAGTATATGATTCAGCTATTAATACCATATACATAGTCATAATAATATAAACACTGAATAGTAATTTAACCAAAACGTGGCATGTAGACACATCAAGAGAATGAGGGAAGAGAAGTGTGTGTGTGTGTGTGTGTGTGTGTGTGTGTGTGTGTGTGGTACATAAGAGAGCTATATCCTAACCTTTTGTAGTAGGAAATAGGTAGATAATACCTAAAACAGAAACACCAAGAAATAAAGAAGTCCATTTTTTTTTTAAATTTAAGTTTAAATGATAGAACATGTAAGACTTAAAAGTGGTTGTCTCTTGGGAATGGAACTTGATGAGGAAAAAGTGGAACAGGGCACTATTTTTACATTATAGTGCTATCTGACTTTTTAATTTTTTTTCTTTCTTATTGAGGTATAGTTACAATAACAAACTGCTCTTATTTAAAGTACACAATCTAGGGACTGGGTGGCTCAGTCGGTTAAGTGTCTGACTCTTGGTTTCCACTCAGGTCATGATCTCACAGTTTGTGAGTTTGAGTCCACATCGGGCTCTGCACCGACAGTGCACCATCTTCTTGGGATTCTCTCTCACTGCCCCTCCCCACCTCTCCCTTTCAAAATAAATAAATAAACTTAAAAAAAATAAAGTACATAATTTGATGTTTTGGCATGTACATATATCATATATATATATACATATTATACACACACACACACACACACACACACACACACCACAAAGTGTCCCTTTATAATCCCTCCCTCTCAGGACCACTCCTGGAGAAGGACATATGGGTGGCTGGAGGTCAGTGGCTCAACGTTTTCTGCTTCTGTTTCAGTGAACCAAGGAGTCTGTGCTTCCAGTGCAGGTTCCTCATATGCCAGCATGGGGAAGACACCTCACAGTCCATCTTGGCCTTCAGCTTGAGAAGCACCTCCTCCAGGATGCCTACCATGACACCCTCCCTGTGTGCATACTCCCTTCTTTAAAGATGGAACTCTCCACTCTCTAGTGTACTACCCTCTTTCTCCCCTGCACTCAGTGACCTGTGAGTCTGCAAGGTTGGACACCTTCCATTCGAGGGCCTGGCTCAGAGCAGTTGCTCAGAAAATATTTGTTCAGTGAATACATGAGATACAAAAAGAAATGCATGAATCGTGAATAGGTGAGTAAATGCCAAGTCTTTTCCCATTATCAATTATTTTAAGGTTGTTTGTGTTAAAGATGATATCTCTTTAAAGACTGTGTGAAAGCCCAGGAGAGGCTGAAATAGGAGGAAAGCTCAGAAACACAACTGAGCCATTAATCCATTCGAGGAGCCTGAGAGACATCTGTCCCTTGTATGAAACCCTGTCCCAAACACGCCCCCCTCGACCCTCCTCTGGGATCCAAGACTCCTCTCCGGAGCCCTGGGAGTAGCTAACTCAAGCAGTTGGGGATGAGGATCACTAGGGGGCACTCTTTCATCATATTGGCCCTGCCCCAATGGCCACAGAAGCCTACCTTGGGGTCTTCTACAAGGACCCTGCAAACCGAGGGGCCGGCCTCTTCACATGCTCTGCAGTCTCTTGCCAATAACAGAGAGGGTCTTTCCAAGGAGCAGTGGCACAACCACTAAAACAGTATCCACTCGGTACAAGGTAGCTTTGCAGAAAAGGCAGGTATTTGGGGCACATTGATATTTCAGAATGACCTTCCTTTCTTTACTGCCTTGAGTGTGTCAGTTCTTAGATCCCCAGTCCCAGCCTGACAGCTGCCCAGGTAAGAATAAACTGAAGGGTACACTCCTGCAATTTACCTATTTACTCACATATCCACTAGACACATTTTCCTTGAAGGACTGGGGACTGGGAGGTTCTGGGCGATTATAGCCCCCAACGTAGGGGGAAGAAATGGGAGCTTACGGCCTGCACAAATCATCCCAGCCTTGGGCCCGCACGAACCTCAGAAGTGGCACAGAGGAAGGCTAGGGGCCCAAGTGGTATGTGTAGTCTGGAAAGTCAGGGCTCCTTCATTTTTTAGGACAGCACTCTCTTAACCTCAACCATTGTGGGACTTAATTTCAAAGATACTCCCTCTCTGGAGAAATTAACCACCCAAACACAAACACTCTGTGAGGCACCCCTGCCTGATGGAGATTCTGGACCTGGAGTGGAAGGCAAGTGAGTGGTAGGAGAGGATTGGGGGGAAAACCTGGATGGAGGAGGACATGGAGAAGGGGGAGTGCAGAACAAAGAGAAGAAGGCCCTTAGCTTGGCTCTTGGAACTGGAGCATTGGAACCTCCATTCCAACATCTAGGTTCTTCCTGTGAATTTACTATCTGCTCCAGATTCTGGTGGGCTTCCTGTTTCCCATAACCTGTCAAAGGAAGTGTCCAGGGGAGGCTGGAAGGGAGAATTTCACAACTAACAGAGCCTTCCTTTGATGTTGCCACCAGGGCCCTGGAGCCCCGCCTCTACCAATCAACCATTTGGGCAATGAGGAGACCATTCTCTTCCCCTCATGTTCCCATTTGGTACAGTGGGACACAATGCCAGATTGAGGCCATATCACAGGCACAGACCCAGCCCCAAGTCCAGGTCTAGGCTAAGGAGGATCCCTTGCTAAGCCCTGTCCACACCTATGATGCAGCCACACCCCTAGGAGCTGAACTTTCCAGAGCAAAGGCATCAAAACTGACTTACTCTGAGAATTGGGTTACCTCTGCATCTTTCCTGGGCAGGATTCCAGACCCAGCCAGCCATGCTGTCACCTGAGAAGAATCATTACCTGCAGGGGGAGAGGGTAAGAGAGAAGGGGAAAAGATGGGTGGAGACGGACAAAGCTGGGAGGAAGAAAGCACTGGCTCACTCACTAGAAGAGCCTCTCTTCCCCTCCCATATGGGAAGATTTATGCACCAGCAGCCTAGCCAACCCAGTGCCCACCTATGCACACCTGCCCCTGGTACATCTTTCACCCAACTACCCCGCACAGCCAGTGTGGCAACCAGCTCAGGCAGGCTTCACTGAGGCCTCTGGCTCTGCCTTGCCTGGGAGGCCCTGCCCTCTAACCTTCTTACAGAGAGGAGGAGAGAGGAGAAGGAGAAGAGAAAGAGGAAAAGAAAGAAGAAATGTGTGTACATTTCAGCCCCCTCCAGGTTTTGGGATCCCTCCCCCTTCCTGTTGCTCTGGGACACAGAGGTGAGGAGTCACAGGGGCCCATTTAGGTCTACAGCAGGTTTATCCACTCCAAGATGTACTTGCTTGACTCTAGCGGCCTTGAGCGGGCCCCTTTCTGTAACCATCTCAAGAATGTTTGTCAAGCATTTTGTCAGGTACCCCCCCCCCCAAAGACGTCCCTGAAAGATAGGACTCTACCATATGACCTTTCCCCTGATTTTGCAATCCCAGAGGGCACATGCCTACTCTCATACCTCCACCAAGTGTCTCCAAGAAGAATTCCATCCACGGGGTAAAGCCACCTGGGACCTCTTCTTCTCCCTTCCTTTTTAGTTCTAAAATTTTTACCAAGTGTATCTAGTTGGGACAGTGACATATTGGCCTTAGCTTCTCTTTGTGAGATGGTCTTTGGATGGCCAAATACCCCTTAGCTTGGCACAAAAGACTTATGTTCTCATTTGTCTCAGAGCCGATCATTATTTGTAACGCAATATTTGGCTTCTGAGTAAATCACACACACAGACACACATCTTTGGGGAGGACTTCATTAAAAATTAACAATGTCCCTGGCTAGTAAATAGCTCTTTGAACTTAAAACATTTTCTCGTCCCTGGTCTCTCCAGCAGATCCGGGGCTTGTAAACTCCATGGTGAGGGGAGGAAAGGACCTTACTGGGGGTAGGACTCAGCCTTCACTCTCCCAGGGGATAGGGTCCTGAGTCCCCCACATGCAGATGTTGGGAGGCCCAGTGTGGTCAGGGCTCAGGAGTGGCACACAGAACTGTGGGAGTAGAGGAGAAAGGCGGCTGGGAAGAGGGTAAGGAGAGGTGGGTAGGGTGTGTCTGAAGAAGAGGTGTAGGCCAGCACAGATGGACCAGCCTAGAGGAAAAGTGGGGGAGGGAGCATCCTAGGAGCAGAGGAAAGAACTTCATCCAGGTCAAGAATAGCAGGACCAAGATGGGTGGACACCAGGGAGGGCCCTGACTGGCAGGGGTATAGGAGGGAATGAAGCTGAGACTGAAACAGAGCAGATGGAGAGAGGAGGGCTCCCAGAGTCTTTCTTGGACCTCTAGGGAGCCCGGGTTCCGGTGGCAACGGAAGGGTTTTGAGAAAGAAAAACTGAGCAGCCCAGAGGTTGCCTGGCTTCATCGCTCACGCTCTCTGTGACCCTGGGGCAAGCTAATTAACCTCCCTGAGCCTTGGTTTCCTCACTTATGACACAGGGATGATAACAGAACTCCCCGGGAGGATGATTGGGAGGGCTGACCGGGATGACGAGGCGAAAAGCGGGTGGTGGCACACCGCGCGCACTGCGTAAATTTAGGGGTGCTGATTACTACCTTTTTCCGGAAGAGTTGGACAGAGCGCCTGGCGGCGGGTGATTCAGTTGGTTAGGTGGATCAAATTAACCAGAAGATTTTCAACTCAGATTCACACTTCCTGTGGAGACAGGCCCTAAAAGAGCTGGCGAAGGTGTTTGTAAACAATAACAGGGCAATTCAAAGGTCGCCGCTGACGGTGAAAGCAGTGGGGGGTTAGGGAAGAGGCTCCAGGGGAAGCAGTCTTCTCTTCGCCGGGGGAGGAGGGGCTGGTAGGATCCAAGATAGGCAGGTGTGGACACCTTTGCGGTCTTCCTTCCCTTGAATACACACATACAGACACACGCACGCGCGCGCGCGCATCACCCCCCAAGCCCTCTCCCGCAGCAACACCCAGAACCCCTCAGCGACACGCGATTGCCCATCTCCCGGCGTCGTCCCGCCGACAGGGAAGAAGGAGTGAGTGGAAGGCCGGACGCAGTTGGGGGGCGGTAACGGCCGAGGGGATTAATTCTTCTCCCGCAGCCCTGAAGGCAAAGCGTGGCTGTGGCGTGGGGAGAGGCGCAGTGCGTCCTGGAGGGCCCTGGGCCGCGCGGGAACGGAGCTCTGGGGCCGGGCGCCTGGCCCGCAGCGCCGCCTCCCGGGAGGAAGGCGGGGGCCGGGAGGAGGGAGCCGGAGGAGGCGGAGGGCGGAGGAGGGCGGCGCGCTGAGAGGTTATTTGTGGTTCGCTTTGATCCCGAGGGGGAACCTGAAACTCTCACATTCCTGGCATAGCAGCCGCCTCCGGCGCGGGCCGACCCTGGGGCTGCGCGCTGGGGCCCGAGCGGCCAGAGCGTCGGCGCCACCGCCTAGTGCACACCTCCGCCGCCGAGCTGAGCTGAGCTGAGCGGAGCTGGGCCGGGTCGTCGGGTCTGACTGCGCCAAGCACCCGGGGGCCGCCAGCGGTAAGGAAGGCCGCTCGGCGCTTCGGGGAGCGCTCGGGTCGGGAGAGACGCGTCCAGCCGAAGCCAGAGCCCCCGCGCAGCCCGCTCTTTTCTGGGAGCGGGAGCCCGGCGCTCTAAGCGTCCTCGGGATGCAGTGCGCCCTTTCCAGGAAGCCGCGGGGGCTACCCGGGACCATTCCTCGCTGAGGGCGCTACGCAATGCGCCTGGGTCGGGGGCTCTAGCTGGCGCGGGGTCCCCTGGGGCTGGGAGAGGGGGCAGCCTCTGGGGAGAGCGTTGTCATGTGTTTTGGGCCGTGGGTTGAAGACAGCGGCGCAGAAAAGGGCAGGAGACGCCGCTTAGAGTTCAAGTTGGGCCCTGGGGCTGATCTGGTTGGTTAGGTGGGGATTACAGGTGTCTTTGCCCCCAACTAGTCCAAGAATTCCTCTTTGTCTTCCTTGGAAAATCCTCTCTGGAGCCACTGACTGGCTCTCACTTAGAAAGAATGCAGCCGGCCGTCCAGCCCGGTGACGTCAGCGTTGGAGCATTTGGAAAACAAAGAGGGCTCGGGAGGCTGGGAGGGAGGCGGACCCGCGACGCTTAAAGAACTCCGTGGGCCTCCGGCTACCCTCCCCTGCTCGCTCTAGGTGCACCGGCGGCCTTCCAGGTGTTCGTGGTCGGCTTGGAGTCTGGGTAGGGCGGGATCCCTGGCTGGGGTGCAGTCTGACTTAGGGACCGTCGCTTGGGTTCCTTAGGCGAGCGTGAGCCCCGGAGGGAGCCGGAGTTGCGTGCTTACTTAGGAAGGGGGTGGGGGTTCAGAGAACCAGGAGCGCTGGTGCAGCAAAGGTGCACGGCCCGGGTCGTGGTCGCAGATTTTAGTAAGGCCTCAGCTGAAGGGATGTGCATCTGAGGCGTCTGACGGGGACAGATTCGGATGAGAGGCCCCGGAAGTGTTCCCTGCTCCCAGGCACACCGTTGGCGGAGAGGAGACCAGGAATCTGTCCAGAAAGCTCTGCATTCCCCGGTCTTTCTCAGCAGGTTTCAGCCCAGACTGATTACTTTAGGAAATGCCCCGCAGATGAAACCTTGGGGCGAATTGATTCCAGTTTGTTTTGCCTCTGGTAACTCTGGAGTCTTGCATCTCCAGCCTCCTGTGTGTAGGGAGAAGGGGCCGCATGGTGGGGTGCCAAGAAGGATGGGTACAGAGATGCCTTCCAGACTCCACTCCCTCTCCTCATTTCTGGGCAGCCAGGAGGAAGGAGCGGATTGGGAATGGCTGCTCTGCCAACCTACCAAGCCCAAATAGCAGCAGGGCACTGGGGCTAGTTCTGTGGCGGAGGAGGCGCCACGTTCTGCCTGCTCCCCTCCCCCCATACACAAGGACCTATGGAGATATGGTTTTGTTTGGTTTTCCCTGAATCTAGTTTGGAGGTTTGTGTTGGAGGAGGCTGTGGGAAGGGAGCCAGGTGAGGTGGGCGGTCTTCCAGGACATGAGCCACTGAGAGCCCAAGCTCAGAAGAGAATATCTTCCTCAGGAGATAGGATCTCCCTGCATTTGAGGCTTCCAGGCCCCAGCCCCAGGTCCCTGCAACCAAGAGCCTCTCCCTTGCTCGCTTACGTCTCCAATTGGCTCAAATGGGTGTTACTGGTATCAAAATGCTGAGTGCCCATCCCCTATGTGGCATAGGACCGTTGAGGTCTTTTCCAATGTAGCAAGTGCGTGTGTCTGTGTGTAAGGGGGACGGTCATAAAATCAAAGACAGGGTGCTACCCTTTCTTTTTCCTGGAGCATCCATGCGGTTGCTGTCAGCACACAGACTGTGTGACTTACCCGCACACCTGGATGAGTGGCACCTTTTTGCCTCAGTTCACAAAACCATGGTCCTACTGTAGCTTCTCTTTCATCGCATATTCAGCAAACCAGCATTTTTTCCTTTCTCCTGTTCACCTTGCAGAGTAACTGCCAAGGTCATCCCATGACAGGGAGGGCTCAGCATGGTAAAGGGTGGCGAGTTAACTGCTAAGACTAGGGCTTAAGCATGCAACATTCTAGAGGGAGCTTGGGGCAGTTTGCCCAAGGCTTTTACTAGGCTGGACTCGTTCTTTACCACCTGCCAATAAACTGGGCCCCTGTCCATCCCTAGACTGGCCTGCTCAGTGGTTATGGCTGAACTACCCCTGCTCTGGAGTCTCTCATCAGCCTTTTCAATGGGAAGCAGACTGCAGGAGGCTGGGGTTCCTGGGTGATTGATTACCCACTAGGTTACTGTGTCTTTTTCTTTAGACACAGTAAAGATGCAGCTATGCCTCCGTACTAAGTGTGAATATGATGGTATGGCAACCCTTTGCTAAGGATTCACAGCGCACCAGGAGCTCAGCAGCCATTGCCTCATTTAATTTTCAACTCCATGAGCAGGCATTATTCCTTACATTTTTCTGATGGAGAAACGGAGGCTCAGAGGTTAGGCAACCTGCCTTAATCAGTAGGCGGCAGCATTGGCAGTTGAACCCAGCCTTGCGTGACCCTCCATAGCCTTGCTCTTTGCCATTCTGCTTTGGACCAGAGTGTAATGGAAAGTCTCCCTGTTCCTCTCCCAGGTACTCCCACTGATTGCTCTTCTTTCTCTTCTCTCGGATGCCCTAGGGCCAGGTGCCACCGGCCACTGTTCAGGCAGGGGTGTGCAAGCCAAGGAAGCATGAGGACTCTGGAAGACTCCTCGGGGACAGTCCTGCACCGCCTCATCCAGGAGCAGCTGCGCTATGGCAACCTGACTGAGACACGCACACTGCTGGCCATCCAACAGCAGGCCCTGCGGGGTGGGGCTGGGGCTGGGAGCACAGGGAGCCCCCAGGCCTCCGTGGAGCTCTTGGCACCCGAGGACACTCAGGTGCTACAGCAGGCCACAAGGCAGGAGCCCCAGGGCCAGGAGCACCAGGGCGGTGAGACCCACCTGGCAGAGAACACCCTCTACCGGCTGTGCGCACAGCCCAGCAAGGGTGAGGAGCTACCCACCTATGAAGAAGCTAAAGCCCATTCGCAGTATTATGCGGCCCAGCAGGCAGGGCCCCGGCCACACGTAGGGGACCGGGATCCCCGAGGGGCCTCCGGAGGCAATCGGAGCCAGGATGAGGCGCTGCGGGAGCTGAGGCACGGGCACGTGCGCTCCCTGAGTGAACGGCTCCTGCAGCTGTCCCTGGAGAGGAATGGTGCCCGGGCCCCCAGCCACATGAGCTCCTCCCACAGCTTCCCACAGCTGGCCCGCAATCAGCAGGGGCCCCCACCCAGAGGCCCTCCTGCCGAGGGCCCAGAGCCCCGTGGACCTCCGCCTCAGTACCCACACGTTGTGCTGGCTCATGAGACCGCCACTGCTGTCACCGACCCACGGTACCGCACCCGCGGGAGCCCACACTTCCAGCATGCTGAAGTCAGGTAACTGCCCACCCTGCTCTTTCAAGCTCTTGACCTTCTTCCAGTGTAGTTCTCCCCAGGGTGGAGAGCCTCCAGACAGCAGCACCTTGTGTCAGGGCTGGCCAGCCCCAGAGGAAGGCTGTTGATACCTGCCTCCTTTCCAAGAAGGAGGGGCTGACGCCTGGAGGAAAGTAGGACTTAGCCAAGGTCACATGAGAACTTAGTGGCATCTTTTGCTTTAATTTGGAGATGGATACCATTGTGTAATTAGCTGTAGCGGTCAAATAACTAAGGTTCCCAGAGGGTACAAGTTACAGCAGGGGGTTAAAGGTTAGGTTTTCAAAAGAACTTGCTAAAGACAAGGGTTGGGAATCATCGCCAAACTGTTTCCAAGCTAAGTGGCAAGAAAGTGGGACCTCCTTCTCTGGAGACTCTTAAGACCAAGTGGACAGTTTGCTTTCTGTGATTAATGGAGGGCATTCCTAACTGGAGGCAGGAAGGACCAGATGGCCTCCTTAAAGACCTCTCTGTGTCCTACACCAGGGCAGGAGCCACCCTGTCACTACCATTCATTTCCTTTCATGTTTTCCCACATGCTCCAGGTGGCTGGAGCCTGTAGCAGGAGAGGACATGGGGTCCGGGCAAGCCCCTTTCTGTGGAGCCTTGGAAAGGGCTGCTGGGGGATGTAGAACTTGATTCTGAAGCCTTTAGAGGATGTGATTTGGCTTACTTCTTTAAGAAGGCCCCTCAGGCTGCATGTAGGGAATGGATTCTAAGGGGCAAGAATGGAAGCAGGAGACCAGGAGGAGGCAGAAAGCCCAGCTTGCAGAAATACTGGTTCCTAGAAATGAGGCTCTGCCCCAGGCTTCTGACTTGGCCCAGCACCTTCTGAGAAGCTGATACACACCCTTCATGTTACACACTCTGCATCTCCCCCGCCGATGGTGGTCCAGGAAACCCCTGAATCTGCAGACTCCTTTCCTCTGGAGCCTCAAGGTCGAAGTCTTGTTCTCTTCATTCTTGCTGAGTCTTCATTTAGTCACCCACTTTCCCACCGCTTGGTCTTTTCCTGGGATAGATGCCTTTCCTTGCTCTCGAGAAATGAGTGACGCCATGGTGTTGGTATGAGGGAAGTAGAGGACGGAACCCTATGGGTTTTCTCCAGCCTCCACCTCTCGCGTCCCCATCTTATCTCCTTTCTCAGGGCTTGGTCAGGGAGAGTTTCGGAAGCTGAGTCGTGGGTTTCTAGTTTTGGAGCAGCCTTATTGAGCCCTGTCAGGAAAAGATAATATCGTGGAAAGGAAGTAGACCGCAGGAGAACAAAAAAGGGAGGGAGGGGGAGGGGCAACACGGGGAGGGGGGGCCGGAGAGCAAGTGTGAAGGGAAAGGAGACTATTCTTCCTCAGAGCTAAGTCATCCTCAAAGAATGCCAGTTGTGTCTGCCTAGCCCAGTGCAGGGGGAAGAAAGTTTGTGAAGCAACCCTGAGAATGCCACATTTAGCAGTGCAGGGAGAGTTTGGACATTCCAGTGGAGACCCTCTGCTCAGCTCTCACTAGGAGCTCTAGCTTAGGCAGTAAGAGAAGCAGATCTGCCCATCCTTTCGTTTCAGCTGATCAGAGAAGGCTTAATCGTTGGGAACTAGGGGCAGGGACTTTTCTTTCAGCCTAGGGTCCTAAGAGGAGCCGGGGAGGAAGGGCATGAGTGCTGAGGGGATGGACCCAGAAGTGGAATTCAGCTCTCATGTAGCTTCTGGGGCCTGGAAAATTCCTGGTGTAACTGAGGAAGTCTGTTCTTTTATACCTGGAGTCACAAGGCCCCAGCAAGTCTCTGTGACCAGCTTCCACCCCCACCTCCACGGGGTTCTGAGGAGAATGTTGCACCATTGCTAGAGGCCAGTAAAACATTGTCCCTAAACTCAGGGTATTGCGGTAGTCCAGAGGTGGCTCCATCTAGTGCGTGGGTTACATTTACTCTACGAAGACAATAGGCTGCAGTTGTCAGTAGGAGAGGTAGAGGATGTGCCACCATTGTGGATCATGTGCTGTAGGCCCAGCACTTGCCAGGCTTTGTGTTGCCTGGTGAGCCCCGTGAGGCTGGAGATCCTCACCCTCATGATTTAGCAGAGGCATGCTGGCACCCTGGGGATTTGAATGCCTGTTTTGTCAGACTTTGGAGCTCAGACTCTTACCCTGACATCTATCTCACCACTCTGCCCTTAGCCACAGTATTCTAAAAATGTTTCTGTGAAGGGTGATGGGACCCAAAATAGGAGGGAGAAAATGTGGATGTGCTACACTGGCAGGTGCTAGTGTAAGAGGCTTATAACAGACAGAGGGGTAGCTGCTGAGGCTCAGCCACCAAGTGGCCCAGGGGCCTGGAAGACTGTGTGCTCAAGTCATGATTGACGTGGCCTCCAGACCCAAAAAGAACCTTGTATGGATTAGAAAGTTCAAGTGTGCCTTGTTTAAGATGCCTTATTTAAGTACTGGTTGCTTACCAGGACCAGGACTACTCAGGCTGGTCCCCAGGGCCTTGACCACATAAGGCTGGGCATGAAATAAGCATCCTGATGTTAACCCCCTCTAGCCCCATTCTCTTGGCCCTTGAGGGTCTTAGGTAGACACTGTGTGGAAAAGGCCTCCTCCATTATGCCAGGAGGGCTGGGCCCACTCAGGGTTGCTCAGCGGTGGGAACCATGGGGGTCTATATAGTCTCTGAACACTGTCTCTTCTGTTCCCCAGGATCCTGCAGGCCCAGGTGCCCCCTGTGTTCCTCCAGCAACAACAGCAGTACCAGTACCTACAGCCGGCCCAGGAGCACCCCCTGCCACCACATCCAGCTGCTCTCAGCCATGGCGCCCTAGGCTCCCTCAGTCCACCTGAAGTGGAGGGGCCAGCAAGCAGCCAGGCGTCTTCAGCCACCTCGGGCAGCGCCCACCTGGCCCAGATGGAGACTGTGCTGAGGGAGAATGCCAGGCTGCAGAGGGACAACGAGAGGCTGCAGAGGGAGCTGGAGAGCTCAGCAGAGAAGGCTGGCCGCATTGAGAAGGTAGGCCTTGCTGGGACCTCAGAGGGGCAAGGGGGAGCTGGCCCCCACCCCCTCATGCTTCCTATGCCCTCCCTCGCCAACTCTAGACAGCTGGGGAGCAGCCGCAAGGCTGGCAGAGCAGGCCTGGAGTGTGAGCAGTTGCTGGCCAGTAGTGATTAGAAAGAGCCCATTCACCAGCTCCCTGCACACCCTTCCCCTGCACACACCCCCTCCTGCGGACACCTCCCACAGAGAGCCCTTTGTGTCCCCCACACAACAGTAAGTCTGTTCTAGGCTGGCCCTGGCCAAAGAGAAAGCCCCTCCTCTTGGAAAAAACGAGCTACTTATTGGAATCACAGGCCAGCTCAGAGCACGTGCAGAACCTGCCAGCAGCCAAGTGGGAGGGGCAGTGGGGGTAGGCTGGCCCTCTGCAGTGGATGGTGATGGCTAGAGGAGGAAATACTCCAGGCAGAGGCAGTTCAGGCTGGGGTCTGGTGCCCTGTTCCTCAGTGAAGGTTTACCAGCCATGCATTCAGCTTTGACAGGTGGCCTCAGGCCTCCTGTGACTGTCCTGTGGAGTCCGAGGTAGCTCAAAGCCCGGGACATGGCTGGAGTCTTTTTGTGCCCCCTCCTGGTCCACTGTGCTCAGATTCTCAGTAGGAACTGGACAAAAGTAAAATGCATCTTTCTGGATGTTGGGTGCAGGAAAGCTGTGTTAAGTCACTTGAGGCAGCCACTTCCAGAATACCTGGCCCTGGGTTCACTCAGCATCTGGACCTTGGCACAATTGATGGGACCCTCGCTTGCTGGTTCTTGTAGTCTGATTCATATCTGGAGGCCACAAGCTTCTGACCGTCCCACTATAGCCACCTGGATATTTTGCTGTTGCTTTTTATTCTCTCCTCTCTCACCCTTCCTGATGGAGAGTAGCAGAGCAGCCTGGGCCTGTGGAGGGGACCTTGATTGCTACCCACTCGCAGGGATCTCTCCCCTTCCTTCACCTCTTCTGTCTGCCTCTTTCTTGCAGCTGGAAAGTGAAATCCAGCGGCTCTCTGAGGCCCACGAGAGCCTGACCAGAGCCTCTTCCAAGCGGGAGGCCCTGGAGAAGACCATGCGGAACAAAATGGACAGTGAAATGAGGAGGCTGCAGGACTTCAACAGGGATCTCAGAGGTGAGGGAGGTCACCCAGGTGAGGGACCTGGGTGGGGAGCGTCTCTGGAGGGCTTGATCCCTCTGTTCCAGGGAGACATTCAGAATCTCTGCTGTCTGCAAAAATAAGTGTAAACTGGCTTGGAGGGAACCAGGCTGCAACTCGTAGGGGGCCACCTTGACAGAAGGATGCTTGTCTCTGTTCTATGCCTTGGAGCCTCTTGGGGGGCCCCCATCTATGTGGCTCAGTGCTCTCTCCTCATTAGGCCCTCAGCACGCCTGGGGGCTTCCCTGTCAGCCCATCCCCAGTTTGGACAGCGCAGCCCCACAGACAGGACCCCAAGGGACACCCGGGCAGGTAGTTTCACCTGATACTGAAACATCTTTCCTGAAAATATTTTTTCCTTCATTTGAAACAGAGAGATTGGAATCTGCAAACCGCCGCCTGGCGACCAAGACACAGGAGGCCCAGGCAGGCAGTCAGGACATGGTGGCCAAGCTGCTTGCTCAAAGTGAGTAGGGGTCACATGCAGATGCCTGGACAGATGTGTGGGTGGCGAGACCACAGCAGTGACTGTGGACAGGGAGGATTGGCCCTCCTGCTTATGAAAGCAATGCTTTGAGCATAGGATTACTAGATGCCTACTATGCACCCAGCACTGGACTGGACTGGCTGGGAGGGGTGGCCTCCAAAGAATAAGATCTGGTTCCATATTTGTTGGAGAGATCAGTGGATACAAGAGGGACAGCTGGGGTGCAGTGATTTGCTGAGCTGTGGTGCTGTGTCAGTACAGTACAGTATCCTGCAGGATTGAAGGTGTAGGGAGCAGGGGGGAGGCCAGATCGCCCTGGAGGCAAGTAAGAAGAGAGAGAAGGAATGTGAGTTTCCTCAGGAAGTTCCAGACAGCAGAAAGGTTGGGGGTGCCTGGTTGGAATGTGAGAAGCTGGGGTGCATGATGCAACTGGGCCATAACAAGGTGTCCAAGTGGAGGTACCTGCAGATGACCAAAAATGGGTTCCTCGAGCTTAACCAGCAGGTGCAGTCTAAGGAAGGGGTTTGGGAAGCTACTCTAATGGGTGGTGGAAGGCTTCTTGAAGAGAGTGGATGAGTTCACCATTGACTAGCCTTTTCAATCAGTGATTTATTTGTTCTTTAGGAGAACCATGCTAAGCACCTATCATGTATCTGGCAGAGGGTGGGAGCAGGCCCTGGAAGGTACAGCGGCAGGAAAGTCAAGAGAGAGGGGTTGAGCTTGAGAAAGGAGCAGGGCCTTCTAACCACAGATTCAAGGGAACAAGGGTGTCTGTGGCCCTGGAGATTAGTGACTGAGAAGTCTCCACTGGCCTGAGAGAGAGACTGAGAAGTCTCCACTGGCCTGAGAGAGAGGCTCTGGGAATGGCACGGGAATGGCTCAGGTGGAGGTGCCTGGAGTGGGAGAGACAAAGGAAGCCCTGAACACCTGGAAGAAGCTCGAGCAATCCGAAGTTCCTATTGTGCTATTGTGCATTTGCAGAGAAATGGAATGGGGGTGGCTGGTGTCCCAGGTGAGGGTGGCTTTGAGGAAGCCTACTGTGTGTGTGAATGGCCTGGATAGTAGGGGGTGTCCAGAAATGGAGAAATGGCTTGAGGACTGAGCTCTGGCTGGCAGCACCTCCCTCCTCAAGGAAGGCTCAGAGCCCTGGCTGGGGCTGCCCTGGACAGCGAATGGGAGAACACGACACTGACCGGATTGGGGGGTGGGGGTGGGCAGGAAGTAGGATAGGCTGTACTGAGCAGATTGAGGTGGCAATGGAGGTGATGATGCTGGGGGAGGGCGGGAAAGGAGCAGCCCTTCGTGTAGCCCTTGGGAGCTTGGGCGGAGGGGTTGCTGGCTGTTGTCAGAATGGGGGCCTCCTGCAGGAGGGCAGGCTTTGGGGGCGCGGCGCCACAGAAAGGAAGTAGCCAGGCAGGTTTCTGGGAGCCAGCAGAAGAGGGGCGGGGGGCGGGGGGAGGGGGGAGGCCGGCCCGGAGGCGTTTCCGCTCCCCAGAGAGCAAGCGCCAGGCTGTTCTTGGCTCCTCGCTGGAGCCATTAATCTCACAGCCGCGGGTGACCTGGATGCCTGGCATTCCAGAGCCGGGCTGTTCCGCTCTGGGCCCGCCCCCCGCCGCCGCTCCCTCTGGGACAAAGGGAGAAGGCCCAAGCCGGTGGGGGCCAAGCCCATAGCTTTCTCCCGGGCTGAAGGCGCATCCCCCCCCACCCCTACTGCGCAGCTCGCTCTGCCTTCCTGCGCGCCCTTGGCACCCTCCCATTCTCCCGGCTCCTCTTCCACCCGGGCCCAGGGGCTCTCCTCCCCAAACAGTTTCATCCTGGTGACTGAGGATGGCCAAGGCTGAGGCCTCTTCAGCCCCTGCCAGGGCCTTAGAGGTTGTGCAAGGCAGCAGGAAGCTGCCAGAAACAGAAGACTAGGTCCCCCCACTCCACCCCAAGGGCTGAGGAAAGCCAAGCAGCTTTTCCTTGTTCCTTGATACCTATGGAGAAAACACAAAACTCCAGGGAAAATGTCTCTAGTTGACCTCACTTTTTTTCTGGGGTCAGTCAACAACTAGGAGGAAAGCGTGATTATTGTCACCAATGCCACCCGCTTTTCATACAGACAGATCTGGCTGCTCTGGTCTGTGTCTCCCTGGGGATCTGGCTTTGAGTCCTGAGGCCTCACTTTCCGAGTTCTGTCCCTGTTAGACATTTGCTTCTTGCTGGAGACTCGGGTTCTGGGGTTCTAAGATGGGGCAGCCATGGTCAGACTGGATGAGAGGCTGCTGCCCACAAGCTCTGTGAGCTGTAGGCTCTGTGAACACATGCAGGAGGGGGTCATTGTTTCTAGGCCCAAATCCCCAGTCTCCTCTCTCTGCCAGCCCCTCCACCACACTCATGAGATGCCAAGTCAACAGTCAACCCACTGTGGATGCCTCCACTTCAGTATTATTGAGTTTCCTCATCTTTTTTCTCCACACCAAAGAGTGAGGCCGGCCTGGGCCCAGCCTTCAAAAATCCGGAGTGAGTCAGAACTGACCTGGGTTGACTGTGCCCTTCTCCTGCTTCAGGGCCCTGAGTAAATGAATCCTCCCTCTGCCTACCCAGGTCCCCAGCCTTAACTCTTCTATTCCAGAACCTGTATTGTCCCTTGTGATAGGTATTTAGCCACATGTGGCGCAAAGATTAGAACTAATTCAGATTGAATAAAAAGAATTTCAGTTCCTTCCCCACACTTCAAGTGCTCAATAGCCATGAGTATCTAGTGACGACTGTACAGGTTAGCACAGTATAGAACAGGTTTATTACAGCAGAAAATTCCACTGTACTGTGATAGTGCTGCTCTAGGGACAGTGCCTTTGAGTTCATCAGGCAGGCCCTGGAGCCCACCCCCTTCTACTCTCCAGTAAGGCAGGCAGCCCACACACTCTTTGCGGGGCTAGCCTGGACTCCCAACGGGCAGGTGCATGGAAGGTAGATTTAAGCCTAGAGTATCAGCTAGAAGACTGCGTGGTCTGGCTTGGACCTTGCTTGGCTCTGCAATGCGGTGTGGGTCTCTGAGCAGAGTTCTCTTGGGGAAGGAACAAAGATGATTTAAAAATCAGCTTAGCTAGGACTTCAGCCACAAATCTTTGGACCATAGTCATTTTTATTGTGCCACAAAGGTTGCATTTCTTTATAAGCCTGGTCACCTACCCTCTCAGTGGTTCCCCCAGACCAGGGAAGGAAATGCAGCACTATTCTGGGGAGCCCTGGGTCCGCAGAATGTGTCCTGGAGCTCAGTCTGGGAGGCCTGTGGATATGAGGGGCACCCCACCACAGCCAGAGCAGCCTGGTCCTTTGGAGGCCAGGTTGACTCGGGTCCCCGCTTTAGCAGCACCATTCACCTGTGTTTCTTCCCCAATATGTTGGGGGTCACACATCCTACCTCGAGGGACCATTATGAAAGGCTATTATACAAAGATGTGTAAGTAAGTACCTGGCTCATGGTGCAACCAGTGATGCTTCTTCTCTTCCCTGTTCCTTCATTCTTTCACTTGAATGATGGCCATGTCACAGTCCACCTGAGCCTTCTCATCTGGAAATAGGCATCACACTTCCTATCTGGCCAGTCTCTAGCGTCATTGTGCGAAATTGTGAATGTGGTTTGGAAATGGTGACACCTGGCACAAGTGGACAGTGTTTGGGGCTGCCCATGTCCCAGTAGAGAGGCAGCACAGCCCAGTTATTACTGCAAGGGCCCTGGTCCAGTGCTGTCATTTATTTGTGACTTAACCTGTCCCTCCTCCATAAAATGGTAATGGAAATACTGGCACCTAACTCCTAGGGTCGTTGAGGCCCAGCATGTGGTAGGCGCCCAGTGGGACGAGCTAGGGCGGTTGCCATCACAGACTGAGCCCCACACCTCCCTGCAGGCTATGAGCAGCAGCAGGAGCAGGAGAAGCTGGAGCGGGAGATGGCCCTGCTGCGCGGCGCCATCGAGGACCAGCGGCGGCGCGCAGAGCTGCTGGAGCAGGCTCTGAGCAACGCGCAGGGCCGGGCCGCACGAGCCGAGGAGGAGCTGCGCAAGAAGCAGGCCTACGTGGAGAAGGTGGAGCGGCTGCAGCAGGCCCTGGGGCAGCTGCAGGCGGCCTGTGAGAAGCGGGAGCTGCTGGAGCTACGTCTGCGGACACGCCTAGAGCAGGAACTCAAGGCCCTGCGTGCGCAGCAGGTGAGCTTAGAGACCTGTGGTGGCGGCAGAGGGAGGGCAGTATCTGAGGAGGCCGGTTCTGAAGGCCCAGGAGCCCCTGCCGAGATCCAGGTGGAGGCCTCCTTGGAAAGCGGGGATGATCTGTGTTCCTTGCCCCAGCTCCTGCCAGCCACCTTAGCAGAGGCTTTACCTCTTGGCCAGGTGCCGGTCTTGGGGACTCAAGACCTGGGCTTCCGGGCTCCACAGCAGCAGGGGTTGGCATCCTTGGTCTCTAGAGAAAGTAGCTCAGGAGCCTTGATGTGGAAGACTAGCCGGCTCTTACATGTCTCCCCAAGATGAAGAGGGCAGATGGTGACCCAGATCCTGAGTCTTTATGCTCGCTTTGGGCTGTGTTACTAACCCTGGTGTTTACAAACCAGATAGAGTTCTATCTCCACTCCCAACCTTACCCTTCACACAGAGGTAGGGTGACCAAATGTCCAGGACTGCCCAGGTGGGTCCTAATTTACGCCAGTTGTCGCAGTGTAATTATTAAGAGTACCCATTTCCCAGTTTGGAGGATACTTTCTGTGGTCCCCTATGCAAGGCAGGCCTGATCTTTCCTATACCCTTGGCCACAGGGGTGTGGGGAACCGTAGCACCTGCTTCATCTTTGGTGGCAGCAGGGTGCTGGGGTGGGTGTGCCGGGAAGGGCAGAACAAACCTGTGCATAGGTGAGAGTCCTCCTGTGGCAAGGACCAGTGGCTGCCACGCCCCAGCCTCCGCCCTTGACCACAGTGCTCCCTTCTCTGCAGAGACAGGCAGGCACCCCCACAGGTGGCAATGGCAGTGGTGGGTCCCCGGAGATCAGCGCCCGGCGGCTGTCGGAGCAACTGCGGGAGAAAGAGGAGCAGATCCTGGCACTGGAGGCTGATATGACCAAGTGGGAGCAGAAGTATTTGGAGGAGCGCGCCATGAGGCAGTTTGCCATGGACGCGGCTGCCACAGCTGCCGCCCAGCGTGACACCACTCTCATCCGACACTCCCCCCAGCCTTCACCCAGCAGCAGCTTCAACGAGGGCCTGCTCACCGGCGGCCACAGGCATCAGGAGATGGAAAGCAGGTTGGGTCTTGGAGGCCACCGGGGGTGGGGGTGGGGGTGGGGGTGGCCCTGTCCAACCCCTGCCATGCCCTTAATCCCTGATAAACACTCCTCTCCCCATGAATGAGGCTCAGCAGTCTCTCATGCTTCTGGGCTGATTCCTGTGTGTTTGGCTCACCAGGCACCACACACATGTTCTCTCCCAGAGACTCCTTGGTCTGCCCGGGAGACCTTGGCTGTGGAGGTACTGGATGCTATCCAAGGCCCTGGCCTCTATCTGCTCCCCCCTCCCCCAGGAAATCAGAGAATAAGACTTTCCAAGTGAATCCACACCATGTACCACCCCAGAAGGAATGTGGACTGGGTCCCTGCCTTGGGGATAGCTAGTATTTTCTCTCCAAAAAAGATCTCAGAGGCCCTACAAGATTTCTGTTCAACCTATGTCTGACTCAAAAGCACAAGCACATCAACTGAGCCCATTTGATGGTCAGCAGCTCAGGGGTATTGCCCCGCGGGAGAGGGATTGTGCCATTGCTATCATCAGATGAATCCAACCCACCCCTTGACCTGCCTTTGCTGGCATAGGAAGGGCCCAGTGTCTCATGTGCTGGAGGTTTTCAGGGCTTCAGATTTCAGAACTGTGATGGCATTTCTAAACCCCACCCCCCACCCCTGGTCCCTATTACAAGGACAAGAGAATACATCCTGGCTCCTCAGTGGGGAGGGCTTTTTGTCCAACTTTTATGAGGTGGAGGCCGCTGGATCTGTAGGTCTGACCATGTGAATGTGGCCTCTCACCCCTCAGGTTGAAGGTGCTCCATGCCCAGATCCTGGAGAAGGATGCAGTGATCAAGGTCCTTCAGCAGCGCTCCAGGAAAGACCCTGGAAAGGCCACCCAGGGCTCCCTGAGGCCCGCCAAGTCCGTGCCATCTGTCTTCGTGGCTGCAGCGGCAGGGAACCAGGGCTGGCAAGGTCTCTCTTCTAGTGAGCGGCAAGTGGATGCCCCTGCCCGGCTGGCTACAGGTGAGACGAAGCAGGTGGGGAGCACAGGTAGAAGAGTAGGTTGCTTTCAGGCCTTTGCTCCCAGAACTGAGGCTCAGAGGAGCCAGGGTTTCCTGACCCCTTGCCCAGGGGAGCCAGCTTACCGTCTGGCTCCAGTAACCACAGCTACGGCCACAGCTATCCTGCTGGTGTGAAGAGGCATGCTGTAGTCCCCATCCCCATAAATTCCATCACCGTGGATCCTGGCCACTTGCCATCTAAGCAAAAATAGGGCTTCCTGTGCAGATGTACCTTCCAGGCCAGCTCTTCCACTTCTTCATCTGAGCAGATGCCACAGAAATTCAAGAGTCCCTGATGCTTCTGAGATTTCATCTGCAAAGAAGGGTTCTGCTACTTAAAATGTTTGGAAACCAATGCAACCGATAGTTATCCCCATTTGGAAACGGGAGCATTTAATCTTAATTGAAGTTCTTACAAATCAAGAGCAACCCATACCACCTCGCGCCCCCAGTTGGTACAGTTAACTTCAGGTGTTCTTCATGGGGCTACAACTCGTGGGCAAGGCAGTAACTCTCAACCTCCTTCCTCTCCAGCAGACAGGGCCCCTGAGGAGGAGCCAGTAGCCGCAGCTCCCCTCCCTGCCCATGCCAAACACGGGAGCAGAGATGGGAGTACCCAGACCGATGGTCCCCCAGACAGTGCTGCCGCTTGCCTGGAGCCCGACAGCCTCCTGGGGTACAGCGGTGGCCAGAGGACAGCCTCACTGGGTAAGTCCCTCTTCCCTGGGCTTCTGTGCCAGGCAGGGCTGAGGGCGCACTGGGGTGTGAACTGGAGCACCAGGCCCTTTTTTCCCAGACCCCTCGGGCTCATGGCCCACTCTGCAGGGGGAGCAGTGCACAATGATAGGCCGGCAGGGTGAATGTGAGGGCTGGTTGGATGTGTGAATAGAGGAACTGAAAAACCCTGATCACAGACAGATCCTGAGTTCAGAAAGAAAGCGCCTGTGTGGGGGGCACTTTGCCTCCTCTTTCGTAGTCTTCCTTACATATTTCATTACCAATCTAAATATCTAAGGTCATGGAGCTTGGCGAGTTACCTGACAACAATCTCAGGGTAGAAGAGTTTATTTAAAAAGAGTCCAAGACAGAGACATTTGAGAAGATGCCTTTTCAATTTTTTGCTTCCCTTTCACATTAGCCCTTGCATGCTTGCCTGTGCCTTGCCATCTCAGAAAACCACAGGCACAAAAAGAATGCTGCAGCCTCCTTCCCTGGGCCCCCCTCCCTCCGAGCCTCCAGGCAGTTTAAAGTTAGAAACAAATGTCATTGGACACTGATAGTCTGGATGGAGAGCTGGTGTGGGGGGTGGGGGCTGAGCCTTGTGTTTGGTTGGCCAAGTTAGAAGCACCTGGGCAGTTGAGGGGGGGGAAGTTGGTGAAGAAAGATCCTATCTTAAAAATGGGTGAGGATTTAGTGGTGCCTGGATGGCTCAGTCGATTAAGCATCTGACTTGGTTTCAGCTCAGGTCATGATCTTACGGTTTGTGAGTTTGAGCCCCACATCGGGCTCTGTGCTAACAGCGGAGCCTGCTTGGGATACTGTGTCTCCTTCTCTCTTTGCCCCTCCCTGGCTCTGTCTGAAAATAAATAAAATTAAATTAAAATGAATGAATGAATGAATAAATAAATAAATAATTTTAAAAATGGGTCAGGATTTAAAAGAACAATCTTGTAACGCTCACTGGCGTTTGCCTGTGCTCTTGTCTCTCTCCAGACTCTGTCGCTACATCCAGAGTCCAGGACTTGTCGGACATGGTGGAGATACTGATCTGAAGGAGGTCGTGCCTGGGGACTCCGAACCATTCCCTGTCTCCTGCCCTCTGCCACTGTCAGCCATTCCAGCAGCCCCTCCAACTGCTGCTGCCCCACTTTCCCCAACCAGGCACTCATTCCCATTGACCGTCTGGTGCCCGGGGCTTAGGAAGAATACTGTAGGGGTGAGGGGAGCTGTGAGAGCACCTGCACCCAGAAGACCCTGCTTCTCAGCCCCACATCCCTCCTGGGCCCATGCAGAATGAGGATTCCCAGGCTTACTGTTGGGGTAGCAACTGGAAGCCCAGAAGGGAGCTGAGCCCTCTCTGGACCCCCAGTTGGCACTCAGGCAGGGAGGGAGGGGATATCTTGGTGTGAGGGGCTGGTTGCCCCTGGACAACAGTAATAGGTCAGCTCTGCTGTTCCCCTGTGGCTGAGTGTGGTCCCTGCCAACCTCATCTGCTCCTCAGCTCCTCATTGCCTCCTTGAAATCACGGAGACTTGGCATCTTTTGGGGACTATTGAGGGTGTTAATCCTGCAGAAGCTACAGCCTTGCCCCCTCACTCAGAGTGGGGAGGGGCCGTTTAAGTGGACTGGGATAAGCTGTGCAGATTGTATATATTCCCCTTTCTTGTGGAACAGAAGATTGAAGTGTGCCGCTTCAGATCTGTCCCCTCTCTGTTCCCCTGTCCCTGCTGCCACGGTTCCTGTAATTGCCAACCAGCCTCCCAGCTCTCTCCCCTTCTCAAGTTCTTGGCCCATGGATTTTGATACTGGTTGATCCACATGATATTGCTGTCTTTTCTTCCACCTTAAGCCCTGTTTTAAATGCCCATGGACTCCTGTCACCAGCCTCTTGAAATGGCTCCACAGCTCCTGTCCCTGGGACGTCCTGTCAGTTTGGTTATGAACCCTGAGCCAGATGAAATGAGCCGTGGGGGCCTTCCCAGCTCTAATTCTCTTGACGGAAACTGGAGAAGTTGCCTTGTTCTCATCAGTCTTTGTTCCCACCTGGAGGGATTGGGAGTGGGAGTATGCTGGTGAAAACTAGTCAGTGAGCTACAAGATGCGACTCACATCGTCTTCTGAATGGAGCCCCCGTCACAAAATGGCAGTCGTGAGGCTGGCTCCTCAAGCTACCGGTGAGCAGCGCCCTGAAAAGCAGGGCCAGTGCTTTGGAATTAGAGCAAAGCATCCATGTAACAGCCTGCCAGCAGCAGTGACTTTGACTTCTGGTCTTACAGAGTCCCCTAGCTCAGCCCCAGGACCCATTGGTGGGTTTTAGTAGTTTGTCTTGACTGTTTTTAGTTCTCCTTGAATCTCTGTTTTTTTCCTTTACTGTTTTTAGGTTCGGTATGTGTCCTTTCATTCCCATGATTCCTCAAGTTTCCTTTTTAAACATTTGCATTTGCTGGACAATTGCATATTTTTTTACATCCCCCTACCCTTCTTTAAAGATGAAAAATACATTTGGTTCATGTGCATTGTTTACAAAGCAAAAAGAAAAAAAGAGAAAAAAAGGCAAAAAAATATTGTGAAAGAAAAAAAACAACTTAATATATTTTGGATTAATATTTGGTATTTCTTTTAAAGTATTTTTTGTGCTGTGAACATTTTCTGCCAAAGACCATGATGTGTGTCTGTATGTTTAAGTTATCGTAAATATTTAAAATGTAAACATGGCTGTTTTGTTATGCCACCCTGTACCAGGATTGCTGCTGCATTCCACTGGGTATAACAGTATTTTAATAAAAAAATAATAATAATAATTAAAAGTGGTGTCTTAGCCCAAGTGAGAGGCTACATTGGGACGGAAAGAGGGAAAGGAAAGGGTTGAGGATTTGGTGGGCCACCCATGCACTCTTGGCACTGAACAGAACCCCCACTTCTACTCCCCCTCCCCATATTCCTGAGGGTCTTGGTTCTTAAATATTTGACCATATCCACAAATGGCAGCTCAGGCTTGTTGCTGTTTCTCGAACACAAGGAATGATGGGTAGTTTGCATTTTCAGACTGGGATACCAGTGGACAAGGCAGGTCCATCCTTTTTTGCAAGGCTAGGATGATCCCTAGTATCTCGTCAAGGATCCATGACAAGTCCTGGGGATTTTGTGAGGCTGCTTTAAGGAGAGAGTTGGAATGAGGACATGGTTTCCTTTCCACTTGAACAGAGAATGCTTCAGGCTGGGAGGGTCTGGTAGATGGGCAGCCTCCCCATGGGTAGCTTTGTCCTAGCTAGTTTTGTTGAGCCACATGCTGTGGTTACTCCGCAGTAGGATTGGGTATCCAAAGGTGGCTTAATCCTTCTGCCAGCTCCACCCAGCACAAGGAGTCCCAGAACCATCCAAGAGACCAGGAGCCATGCTTTCCCTCTGCCTGGACACAAGCAGAGGGTGTTTGCGTGTGTGGCACATTCTGGGGCCCTGCCTCCCTCCCTTAGTGTGGTATCACCACCCTTTCCCTGTGCCCAAGAAAGCTTATTACTGAATCCATAAAATAGAAAACCATCTTCAGTTTCAGATGTTATATCAGAAACAAAGTGCCTGTCTCCATGGGCCAGTCAGCATAACAGGTCCCCAATCAGGATGTGAGGAGCAGTCAGGCTGACCACAAAGCAGCAGGCAGCCAAACGGGTTGTGGACACTTGAAGAGAACAGTTAGCCGCCATGGCTGTGGGTGAAGTATTTTCAGGGCAGGTGTAGGGACTCAGCAGCCATATTGAGTAACCCAGTAGTATCCTAGAGAACATGTCTTCCTGAGTCAGCCTGCCTGCCTACAAGAAAGGGAGCCAAACAAGTGGAAGGATTGGGAATATCCAAGGACTTTTCCCAGCAACTTTGCATCCCCAACTTTGATGGGCCCCAGCAGAGGGGAGCGCTCCATGAAGGATCCCCACCCAACATAATGCCTATGTAACCGTCCCCACCCTGTAGCCACATACCCACCACAGCGCTCTCCAGCCTGCCTCCCACCACCTGGGCAGCATCAATGCCTGTCTTCCTCCTACCAGGCCCCGGCTTAGGGTTTACTGTGTGGATAGGTTCCTCTCCGAGGATGCAGGCCACAGAGCTCCTATTCCCACAATTCTTCCCTCAACCGCATCAGCCCACAGCTACATTTGCTAAGATGTGGTGTCCAAACAAAATGGTGGTGCCATTGGTAAGGGCATTCCAAAGAATACCCTTGATGAAAAAATTCCTGTTTACCTCCACCTGGCCCCAAAATAGCTCTGCGAGGGCACCCAGATCTGAGGTCAATAACCCCTGACAAGAGTGCCATGCCATCCCCAGCAACTTTGGCCAGGGACTCTCAAAGCACCTGTGCCTTTTGTGGGAGCTAGTCTGGGAAGAGTCATTTTAATATTTTCTTGACACAGACCAGGGGGGATGAAGAAACCATCCCTCATGCCCAGCATATGTGCATGCATGTGTATTTGTGTATGTGTCTGTGCACATGTGTGCCTGAGTATGTGTTACAGAAAAAGATGTGAAGGGCACCAATATATTCTGGCTTGTGCCCTTGCAGGGCAATGGGGTCCTCTAGCCACAGGCTCACCAGTGGGTCTAGGGAGCCATTGCCTCTCAGGAAAAGGGTTGAGTAAGCTTCTCAGTGCACTTTGAAATTCAGCCTAACAAAGTTCTGGAACTGGTGGAGCTGCAGGCTGTGCTGGGGTTGGGCAGACCCTTGGGGACAGGAGTGTTTGCCCATGTGCCCAGACACCTGCACTGAGGGGGCCTGGGTCCCACAGGGGGCTTTGCTGGGACTTTGGGAAGCCAGGTTCCTCTTCGAAGGACAGAGAAAGTTCCTCTGCTCTGCCTGCCCTGCCCCTACTCAGTGCCTCCACTAACAGGGCTGAGGGTGTGGCTCAGAGGGGCCCCATTCTGCCTGCCCTTGAGGGCTGGAAGGCCACCTGTCTCAGCCATCTCTTAGCTCCTGGTTAATCGTTAACTCTTCCCCTGGCCCCAGGCATGTGTCAGGCTCAGAGGACTTGGCAAAATGTGCCAAGATAGGGGCAGTAAATTGGGGCCCAGTCACCCAGAAATGGAGGAAGCCAGTCCACTGCCCCCAGGGACCCCAGCTGGTCAGGAAACTTGTTTGCAGTGCCACCATTTTGTTTTGTATTCAGCAAGGATGCAGCCAGGACACAGCCGAAGTCCCTGAACAGCCCTTGCTGTGTGTGACTGACACCTCAGGAGGCAGCGCAGAAACCTTGGCACCAAGTAGTGCCTTGACACACCCACCACGCCTGGATCCAACATCAAAGAAAAGCACCATGGCAACGAGGGGCACCAGGATCTCCAGATCCTTCTTTGTCTGTCTTTCTTTCTTTCTTTCTTTCTTTCTTTCTTTCTTTCTTTCTTGATACAATTCACGTCATAAAATCCACCTCTTTATTTTTTTATTATTTTTTTAAGTTTATTTATTATGAGAGAGAGAGAGAGAGAGAGAGCGCGCGCACATGCACTCGAGCAGGGGAGGAGCTGAGAGAGAGGGAGAGAGAAAATCCTAAGCAGGCTCCAAGCTGTCAGCACAGAACCTAAGATCATGACCTAAGTTGAAATCAAGAGTCAGACTCTGGGGGCACTTGGGTGGCTCAGTAGGTTAAGTGTCTGAATCTTGATTTTGAATCAGGTCATGATCTCACAGTTTGTGGGTTTGAGCACCAAGTCAGGCTCTGTGATTACAGCATAGAGCCTGCTTGGGATTCTCTCTCTCCTCTCTCTCTCTCTTTCTCTCTCCCTCAAAAATAAATAAACTTTTTTTTGAGAGAGAGAGAGGGTGCAAGTGAGCAAGGAGCAGAGAGAGAGGGAGAGAAAGAGAGAACCCTATGAGGCACATAGAGAGGGAGAGGGAGAGAATCCCAAACAAGGAGTCCGAAGCAGGGCTCAACAAGCTTGCCTGATGCAGGGCCTGAACTCATGAACCCCAAGATCATGACCTGAGCCGAAGTCAGATACTTAACTGACTGAGCCACCCAGGCGCTCCAAATAAATAAACATTAAAAAAAATTTTTTAAAGAGTCAGACGTTCAACCGACTGAGCCACCCAGGCGCCCCTAAAATCCACCCTTTTAAAGTGTACCATTCTGTGGTATTTTATATCACAGCATTCATTTTAAGCCAGCAGTCAAACATGGATCGTCAGCAAATGCCCCACCAGTGGGCCATATGGACAGAATTAGAAGTGCTATTTGATCTGGCACACTCACACTTGTCGTCTCCTATTTCTCAGGATGACACTTTGACCTTTCTATAGCTGACAATCTGCTTCCACCTGGCCCAGCTCAGCAGCTCCAGCTCAGCCCTCTGGGCCACAGAGAGGACACTGTCTGCTCTGCGCTAGAGCCCTCCACCATCTTACCCCCCGGCTGCCAGGCTGAAGGTCCTGGCCAGAAACGTGGGAAGGAGGCCTGTGAAGCCTGTGAGCCCTGACCCCTCAGACACTCACTGGCTACTCAATATTTTCCAGAGTCAAGGAGCACTAGCAAGGATGTGTTCAGTTTTGTGAGACCTGAACCTTATGTGATTTGGGAAGCCTTTTTAAGAAAATGCATGCAAACTGGCAAATGCAAAACTAGGTCCACTGTCGTGGAAGGGGCTTTTTCAAGCAAGCATCTCAAGACTTAAGCTCCACTGATTTCAAGTACATCTGCATCCAGGGACGGGTATTATGTCTCCCCCAAGGAAAAATTCTCTGCAAGGCACCCATGACCGACTCAACCTTGTCTCTCACTGATGAGGCTCGGGGCCAGAGATCAATGAAGCTGCAGTTTTTCCCCACCTAAGACAGATGGAGTGGTGCTTCTAGGCACCCACCTTAACCTAACCCTGTTCCCAGGGGCAGCAGTGCCCACACAAGGTGGCCTTGAGTCCAGCAGGGAGGTATCACCACAGAGGCTGGATAATAGGGCTAATCATCTTGCCAAGGGCCAGAGCTGTGGCTGGCCCACGTCTGTACCCTGCTCTCACCTGCCACACCATCTCCAGCCCCTAGCCAGAGTTTGGCAGGGTGGAGACACCTGTCAGTCAGCTCTCTGGGTGCCTGGGGAGCCATGCCACTCAATGGTGGCCCTGACATTTTCTACACATTCCCTATTCTGAGGGCCTGCCAGCTTTCAATGCTGACCTGCCAAATGTCACAAACTGTCCTCAGATAAATGCCTCTTGCAAATCCAAAGTTTCCTACCTGGGGCCACATTCCAGGTGGTTGGGCAACTACGTGGACACCACCCTACACAGGTTTGCCTCTTCTTGCATTAATTTGGCTTCTTCTCTAGCTCCAGGAGGCCCTGCCCAGTCTCTCCTCTGCAGCCCTTACTTGCTCAACAAAATGCGCTGTGGAAATCATCTCAGCATGTTGCGTCAGTGGCAAAAATGCCAAAATCTCAACCAGAGAATGACTAACTGCACAAGCCACAGCTGAGGTTTGCCCTGAAAACTACAGCAAGTTTATTTCATTGAACATGAAGGAAAAACAGCCCTCCTTCCCAGAGTCTTGTCTCTAAGGTTTGGGTTCTCTGCCTCAGCAAGACTGACTCCTCCTTTTTTTTTTTTTTTTAGTTTTTTTAATGTTTATTTATTTTTTTAGAGAGAGTGAGACAGAGTGTGAGTGGGGGAGGGGCAGAGAGAAGAAGGAGACACAGAATCGGAAGCAGGCTCCAGGCTCTGGGCTGTCAGCACAGAGCCCGACACTGGGCTTGAACTCACAAACAGCAAGATCGTGACCTGACCCGAAGTCAGACACTTAACTGACTGAGCCACCCAGCCGCTCCAAGACTGACTCTTCTTTACTCCATCCTCTTTCTCTGTAAGTAGGTGCCATGGCTTCATTCATTCATTCACTCATTCATCCATTCTTTGCTGTCACAGATGTTTATTGAGTGCCCACCATGTTCCCAGCACTGCAGCAGACACGGCAGTATGCTGGTGGTTAAAGCAAATTGTGTGTCCAAACAACTTTATGTTCCTACCATCTGTTTTATCTTTATACCCCATGTGAACCAAGCACAGGGGTGCTCATAAGTGTTGGCTAGAAGAATATTCTGGACAAGAACCGGCTCCTGTCTACTTTTCTGGCACTGATTCCATCACCATCTTGTGTGCACCCAGCCATGCAAATGGTGGAAAAATGGCTCTGCGTGCACTGTTGTCTGCCTTACCTCCAGGCCTTTGCCCATGACACCCCTTTTCTCTGGAAAGGCTTTCTCATCTCTCATCTACTCTCTTGGTCTGTTTAACTTAAAACTCATCCATCAAAATCCAGCTTGAGCATCACTTCCTCCTGGCAGCCACCCCTCCCAAATTCCTTTATGTTCCCCAGGCCCATGAGGGGGAGGAGAGGGGAGAATTGCTGACTGAGCAGACGTTAGTCTGTGGCTCTGCTTGCTTGTCAGGGAGCAGATGAGACGACGTAACTGACCTTTTTGATTATACAGATGTTACCCCTTGTCCCTGTGCCAGGGTCACAAGTGGCCCCGAACACTGTCTGGACAGCAGCCCCTTAGTATGTTTTGGCTGGAGAGCCCACTCCCCTCCTTCTCGGCCAAACCCACACCATTCATTGGAGGTAGGGGAGGATGAAAGGGCCTCTGTGGGTGGAGTATTGGGGTCAGAGAAGGAGAAGCTGAGCCCGAGGGCTTGGGCCAAGGTGGAAAGGAGGGGCTGAGCAGGCAGCTGTAGGTGTGTGAGCCCAAAACCGGCCCTGCAGGATGGCTGGCCCATGAGGCAGGTCCCAGCGCTGCCAACCACGTGGGCCCCAGGCAGCCCCAGCCGTGGGAACCGCTGGTGGAACCAAACTCCCTCCACCTCCAAGAGATCTGCTCCTGCCCAGCTCTGCCAGCTCTGGGCTCCCTCTGGAACAGGCCAGGGGCAGAAGTAGAGGCAGAGTGGAACACTTTTTATCAGGACACTATTCCCAGGCATGCCTTATAGCACTTGAGTCCCAGGGTTCAGAGCAAGAGCACTGTGCTCACAGCCCAGTTAGGATGGGGACAGGGAACATTCACTACCTTCCTACACCATGTCCAGCTGATGGACCACCTCTTCTTCATTTGCTAATTCAACAAATGTCCAGTAAGCACCCACTGTGTGCCAGACACTGTTCAAGGTGCTGAGGAGATCATAAAGCAGACAGAATCTCTGTCCTTTGGAACCTGCATTCAAACAGTAGTTGGTGGGGGTGCGGGGGGGGGGGGGTGCGGCAGGGGGAGGGGCGGGGGGAAGACAACCGGGAAACAGAATACATTTTACAGACTGTGTTAGAACAGTGGTTCTTAAACCCATTGTGGCACAAAAACAGTTTATTTTTTTCTAATCTACATTTGGATTTCCGGGCAATGCAAATTGCTATAGGTTCTATAGTATTTGTAGATACCTCAGTACAGAAGTTCCTGAATGCTTGCTCCTAATGTCTGCGTTCACATCCTCGTACCGTGTTGGTGACCACTGTGTGAGAAGGTGACAAGAGCTTTGGGGGATAGCAGTGGAGGGCAGGAGAAATGAGGAGTTTAAAGCAAGGTGGCAGAGCTAGGAGGAGAGTTGCAATTTTAAGGGGTGGTTATTGAGAAGGTGACGTTTGAGCAAAAGATCTGAAGATAAGGGAGAATGCTACATGTGAGTCCGAAGAAGGCACATTCCAAGGGTTAATAAAAAGTAGAGCTTTATGAGTGTGGATTTTGACTAGTTGAAGCCTTACTGATAGGCAAGGGACAGGAAGTGAAGGAGCATTGTAAGGGGAGGGCTGAAATGGGGATCCATCGGCAGGGGTGTCCCCAAGGACAACCTCCCTGAATTCTGCAGAAGCTGAAGCTCCCTGAGGTGGCTTCCGTGCCCAGGGTGGGCCTCGAGTGACCCACAAACCCACAGAGATCCACAAGGCCTCTCAGGCCCAAGCAGGGCCTCTGTGGAGCCACTGTGATCCTGAATGGGCACACAGTTTCCCTGAACCTGGTTTCTTCCCTCCTTTCAGAACCTTCTTCTTTCATGACCCAGCTCTCAATGCCTAATACAAGGGTCACCCAGAATACCAGACACAGGCCATTTAAAAAAGACATTTTTTGCCAATCTCAATGCATCTACCTCCAGCTTTGAACAGAAGAGGCGCGTCTAGCCCAGGAGGGGTTTGAGCCCTGTTCCTGTGTCCTCATAGTAGGAACAGGATCAAGACTGTAGGGAAAGTTCCATCCATCTGATTTGTTTCTGTATCTCATCCCAGGGCATGTGCAACATGTAGAGATTCCTTTCTCTTGTTGAACACACTTTCATACCCGTAAATATATACCTAGTCATATATACACATTTCCATACCAAACACACACCCAGATTCAAAATATACTCACGGGCTTGGCCATATGACACCTTCCCACAAACATCCATCATAAACCTTCAGGTACACTAAAGTGGCCATGCACACTTACACACACACAGACACACACACACTCCTGTGGGCCCACACCCACACCCACCAAACACAAAACCCCAGAAATGTGCACATGCTCCCCACACATTAAGACACCCCCTTCAAGTGAGTTTCTACTTAGAACAAACACACAGCATCCACAGTGAGTGACAGATGGATGGGACAAAGTTCACTTATGCATCCAGGTGGCCCCGCCAACACAGCCATGAAGGAGCAAGCAGCAGGCTTGGCCCCTCACCGCTAGGCCTTTGGGAGGGCAAGGCTGGGGTGGGGTCAGATTTGGGCAGGAGACGGGCAGAGCTCCTGGCTGCTGACTCAAGGCAGGGAGCAGACAGCCTTGTGCATTCCCGACAAGTAGGTCACCATGACGAGAAGTGCTGGCCTACGTGTCAGACCTAAGGTCAATTGGAAAAGGCTTGGTGAAAACTCAGTACTTGCGAGGCAGCAGGTGTTAAATAGGTGCTGCCTTTCATTGCAGGTCTTCAGTTAGGTCTATGCAGCAATGGGGAACAGGTGTCCAGCGCAAGCGCTCTTGCTGGGTGCAACGTATATGGAGGGAAAGTGGACAACGGTTTCAGAGGGGCTGCAATATGGGACAGAAGGGGGAGGCAGGTGGACATATCCCTAATGTTGTTACATTGACTGCTACTGTGTGCGAGGCACTGTGTGGGTGTTCTCATGGATTATTTTGCAAGATACAGACCTGTACATTAGATATTATTGCCTCCATTTCACAGATGAGGACACTAAGGCTCAGAGAGCTTAAATAAATGACTCCAGATCCCCAGCCAAAAAGGGAAGAACTAGGATTTGAGTCAAGGTCTGACTCCAAAGCTCAGATTCTTTCTACATCTCCATGGTGAAGTCAAGATTTGCACTTTAAATGGTCACAAACAAGAGGAGCCTCAGGAGACATAACTAAATGTATTATGGTATCTTATATGGGAGCCTGGAACAGAAAAATAACTCCAGGGAAAAACTGATGACTTTAGTTCATGATAATGTAACAATATTGGTTCATCAATTGTAACAAACATACCCTGCTAACTGGGATGTTAAAAACAGAGAAAACTGGGTGCAAGTACACAGGAATTCTTTGTATTTTCTTCATAATAATTCTGTAAATTTAAAACTGCCCTAAAATAAAAAGTTGATTACAAAAGAAAAACATTTTTTTTTACTTGCCAGAAGGAGGAGGCCACAGATAACTTACCTTCCAAGGTGCAGCCTGTGCCCGAGGCCTAAAAGAAGCAGGGCCTCCGGAAAGTGTTTTGACCCCCTTGTCTCTCTTTCCAGTAAAAGGCCATGTTGGACTTTGTAACACTGAGTTCCCATCACCTGCACCACCTGAAAAACAGACATTAATTGCAGGGCTGTTATGGCCAAGGCCACCTGGATCCCCTTCCTAAATGGGACAATAGGGCATTCCAGGCAGGCAGAGCTAGGCAGAAGGGCACAGAACTCTGGGGCTCTGCAAACTGGCAGGAATCACTGAGATTGATGCAGGGAGGTCTTGCTGAGTCTGCCTGCTCCCGCCTTGCAGTGTGGCCTGGCCAAGCCCATATCCTCATTTTCTCAACCGTTCCATTGGCATATAGCTTTCGAGGTATACATCTTGCACTTTTTTTTTTTTTATTTTTTTTCAACATTTATTTATTTTTGAGACAGAGAGAGACAGAGCACGAACAGGGGAGGGGCAGAGAGAGAGGGAGACACAGAATCTGAAACAGGCTCCAGGCTCTGAGCGGTCAGCACAGAGCCCGACGCGGGGCTCGAACTCATGGGCAGTGAGATCATGACCTGAGCCGAAGTCGGACACTTAACCGACGGAGCCACCCAGGCGCCCCTACATCTTGCACTTTAATGGTTAAATGTATTTGTAGACATTTTATTCTTTTTGATACTATTGTAAATGTAATTGTTTTCTTGATTTTATTTTAGGGCTGTTTATTGTTAGCATACAGAAATAAAACTGATTGCTATATGTTGATTTTGTGTCTTGCCACCTTGCTGAACTTGTTCATTAGTCCTAATAGTTTTTTTAGTGGGTTCCTTAAGATTTTCTGTATACGAGACTTTGCCATCTACAAATATAGTTTTACTCTTCCTTTCCAATCTGGATGCCTTGTATTTAATTTTCTTGCCTACTTGCTCTGGCTACAACTCAAGTACATATGTTGAATGGAAGTGGTAAGAGCAGATATCCTTGTCTTGGTCCCGATCTTAGGGAGAAAGCATCCAGGTTTTCACCATTAAGTATGAGGTTGGCTGTGGGGTTTTTGTAGGTACTCTTTATCAGGTTGAGGAAGTTCCCTTCTACCCCTGGTTTGTTGGCTGTTTTCACATCATGAAAGAGTCCTGGGTTTTATCAAATGCTTTTTCTGCGAATATCAAAATGATCATGTGGTTTTTGTCATTAAATTTATTAAAATGGAGAGTTACATTGATTTGTAGGTGCTGAACTGTTTTTGCATTCCTAGGATAAATCGCACTTGCTCATGGTATAAAATCTTTTTTAGGGGCGCCTGGGTGGCGCAGTCGGTTGAGCGTCTGACTTCGGCCAGGTCACGATCTCGCGGTCTGTGAGTTCGAGCCCCACGTCGGGCTCTGGGCTGATGGCTCGGAGCCTGGAGCTTGTTTCCGATTCTGTGTCTCCCTCTCTCTCTGCCCCTCCCCCGTTCATGCTCTGTCTCTCTCTGTCCCAAAAATAAATAAAAAACGTTGAAAAAAAAATTAAAAAAAAAAATCTTTTTTATATGGATTCATTCTCCTAGTACTTCATTGAAGATTTTCCCACAAGAATATGAGCCCAGGAAGGCTGGGGCCATGTCTATCCTGCTCACTGCATGATTCTTAGTCCCTGTGGAAGCACCGGGTGCAGTGAGTACTCAGTAAGCCCTAACAAATGAATGGAAAAGCGAATCTGTAAAACGCAGGCTCTAAATAGCTTCCAAAGAGCTCACATTTACAAATAGTGACCATTACATTATCACAAATGTCTCAGTGTGCTGATCCTTGTACACCACAGAGGCAGAGGAGATTATGAAAAATCCAAACTTAGAATGAAGCCCTTCCCAGGTGAGGGGACATTGGGCAGCTTGGTCCACAGTCCAGGATATCTTGCCTGGGGCCCAGATTCCAGAGGGAGAAGCTTATGGGGACTTGGAGTCTTCCTTCCACATGCAGTTCCCCCCAGGCTGGGAAACACTGCAAGGTCTGAGGGTGGTGACATGTGCTCTAGGGATCCTGAGAGCAAACATGAGACAGATAAGTGCATGTGTCATAGACAGCAAGGTCTTGACTCCTGTGGTCCGGGGGGTGGGGGTGGGGGCAGATTTCTGGACACTGTGGCAGCCAAGCCTGTCCCCACTGATAGGCCTGCCATTCATACATCTTCTGAGTAGGTTTTTAAGCTCATCCTGAAACCAGGGCTATTAATCTGAACCCATGGGAGTTGGCATGAGGGTTAAATGAGATAATGTATGAAGAGCCTCATCCACGTTGGGTGTAGAGATTATTTAGATAGCTAGTTTCTATTTTGAGAGCAAGACAGAGCACTAGCCACAAGCAGGGGAGAGGGGCAGAGGGAGAGAGAATTTTAAGCAGGCTCCATGCTCAGTGTCAAGCCCGACTCTGGGATCACAACCTGAGCAGTAATCAAGAGTCAGACGTTTAACCGACTGAGCCACCCAGGCTTCCTCATTTAAAGGGAGCAAGCAGCTGCTTCTTACTCTGGCCAGAGTTTTACCGAGTGGACGTGAGGGCCTAGAATTGCCAGGGTTTCTGGTGCTCAAAAGAAGCTGGACATTTGGATTTTTTTTCCCCATAAAATCTCTTCATCTTTTTAATGTTGGCAAATAATCTCATTCTCCTTTAAAGCCAAACAAAACCTGTGAGCCCCAATATGGGGCGCCTGGGTGGCTCAGTCAGTTGAGCGTCCAACTCTTCATTTCGGCTCAGGTCCTGATCCCAGAGTTGTGGGATCAAGCCACATGGTGGGCTCCGTATTGAGTGTGGAGCCTGCTTAAAATTCTGTCTCTCACTCTGTCCCTCTACCCTGCTTGTGTACTCTCTCTCTCTCAAAAAAAAAAAAAAAAAAAGTATTTAAACTTATTCTAGTAGGAAGTCCGCTGCCAGCCAGACTCTCTTACAGCATCATTTTATTCATAACTTTAAAAATCCCAATAGGTGCCACTTGAACAAATCCAAGACCCAGAGAACATGAGGTAACCAGCACCCCCACGCCAGGAGCAGCCTTGATCAAGGCTCCACCTTCACCTCCCACCTAGACACAGGTGAGGGCTTCTTCGGGGGAAACAGAAACATTTCCCCTTGTCTCCCCGGGTAGGAGCTTCAGGAGTAAGGAAAGCTGCCCTTCCTTTTGCCCCCTTTACCCCCCACCACCATATGTCATGCTGGCTTTTGACTCCCACCATAAGAACAGTCCAGTCACAACACAAAAGCAGTGGCACAAGAGGGCACCATTGGAAGAAAGCTGGGCATGACCAGAGAGCTGGGGCATAGCCCCTGCCTGCCCGCTCTAAGAGTGGATTCCAGATTCTTCCTTCTCCATGTGGTGGGAATTCTTCTCTGGATTCTGGCATCAGGCCTGAGCTGCTTATCTGCTCCATACTGGCCTTATCAGAGCAATTCAGTGAATCTACCAAGAATGTATTTGCTGCCCTTTTGGCAAGCAGAGTGCTTGCAGAGCCCGCCTCGGGCCCTTCTTTTCCAGGAAGCAGATCAGCCGAGTAAGCTGGGCTAGGGATCTGGCTGAAATGCCCCCAAGAAGGACCACCTGTGTCCCCTCAACCTAGGTGAGAGCAGCTGAATACCTTCTGTGGCACTGCATTCCAGCCCACCTCACAAACTCTACTAATGGTGTGGGTTGCAGTGTGGTTTTGGCCAGAGTTCATTGAGACTTTGAAGGAAATGGAAAATGAACAGTAGGAAAAATAGAGGGAGAACTGACGCATCAGGGGACATGAGGCATGGAGGGTGATGGAGAGAGGGGCCTGGTGATGAGGAGGACACTAGTGACTATTTGGAGCAAACTTTCGTGGCTAGAGAAGGTGTCAAGGTTGTGTGTACAAGAATGTTCTTTACAGCATTGTTTAGAACACTGAATACTTGAAAATAAGTTCAAGGTTCAGCCACAGGAGATAGATAAATAAATATGATTCAGCCATGCACAGGTGAAAAACTGACAGCTGGGGGTTAGAGGCAAGGGAGGAAGGAGGGATCCATTGGCAGAATACATAGGATGTTCAGGGCAGTGAAACTACTCTGTATGATACTGTAATGGTAGATATGTGTCATTATGCATTTATCAAAACCCACAGAATATACATCACCAAGACTGAACACTAATGTAAACTTAGGGTGTTTGTGATGTGTTAATATATGTTCGCCAATTATAACCTATGTACCCCTGTAGAGGGGGATTATGCAGGGGGTGGGGCCAGGAGGTTTACGGGCAACCTCTACACTTTCTTCTCAATTTTGCTATGAGCCCAAGGCATCTCTAAAATAATAAAGTCTTAAAAAAAAAATCCCTGACAGCTCACAGGTTTTGTTTGGCTTTAAAGGAGAATGGGATTATTTGCCAACGTTAAAAAGATGGAGAGATTTTGGGGTGCCTGGGTGGCTCAGTCGGTTGGGTGTCCAACTTCAGCTTGGGTCACAATCTCACAGTTTGTGTGTTTGAGCCCCGTGTCGGGCTCTGTGCTGACAGCTCAGAGCCTGGAGCCTGCTTCAGATTCTGTATCTCCCTCTCTCTCTCTCTGCCCTTCCTTTGCTAGTGCTCTGTCTCTCTCTCTGTCACTCAAAACTAAATAAACATTAAAAAAAAATTTTGTAAATGATGGAGAGATTTTATGGGAAAAAAAACAAACCCAGATGTTCAGCTTCTCTTGGGTACCAGAAACCCTGGCAATTCTAGGCCCTCATGTCCACTCGGTAAAACTCTGGCCAGAGTAAGAAGCAGCTGCTCGCTCCCTTTAAATGAGGAAGCCCTGCAGGTGGTTAAGTTTCTACCTGGGGAAAGCCAACTGTGCAGTTTCATACAGTCTCTCTCGGATTTGGGTGTAGATCACTTGCTCATGCTATTCTCTATACCTGAAACATTCTCCCCATAACCCTAACCCTTTGCCAGGCTAATTGGTTTTAATCCTGCAGGAATTATGTTAAATGCCACTTCTTCAGGGAAGACTTCCCGGACTACCCCAGACTGGGTTAGGGGACTCTGTTTTATGTTGTCAGTTCATCCTTGTAAAACTCTTCACTGATGTCACAGAAGTAGTTGTGCCTACTCTCCCCTACAGAAGAATTCCACTTAATAAATTTAGACGTAATGAGGAAATACAAAATGACCATTAGAACACCAGATCTCTGCAGACAAGATCCACCCATAGATATTAAACTTAGTGAGCAAAAGTTTAAAAGGAAACATGAGATTTGCACAGTCTCAAAGTATTCTCCCCAAAACAAATTTTTATTAATGACAAAAGGGAAAATAGTAACTTTAGAATAGCAAAATCTGGCAGATTTCATCTTAGGCTATGTGACCAAGATTAACACCTGCAGTAACAGAACATATTGGCATCACGTGTCTCCTGATATCATGCACTGAGAAGGGCATGCCATCTCTGTGGCATCCTTTCTGATAATGCATAACCTCAAACTAATCGTGAGAAAACATCAGACAAGCCCAAATTAGGGGATCTTCTGTAAGGTAACTGACCAGGAGTCTTAAAAAAATCTCAAGGTCTGGGGCACCTGGGAGGCTTAGTCAGTTAAGTGTCCAACTTGATTTCAGCTCAGGTCATGATCTCGTGGTTTGTGAGATCAAGCCCCCTGTCAGGCTCTGCACTGATAGCAGGAAGCCTGCTTGGGATTCTCTCTCTTCCTCTCTCTCTGCCCCTCCCCCTTGCTCCCCTTGCACATGCACTGGTACATGCTCTCTCTCTCTCTCAAAATAAACAAATAAATAAACTTAAATTAAAAAAAAAAACTCTCAAGGTCATGAAAGACTGATAAACTGTCACAGATTGGAGGAGACTAGGGAAACATGACAACTACATGTAATATGAGACACTAGATTATATCTTGGAACAGAAAAAAATATGTACACAAGTGGAAAAGGAAGTCCATCCTGAGTAGTATTGCACCAATGTTAATTTCTTGATTTTTAGGTGGTAATACAGTTGTGGGAGATGTTAATGTCTGGGGGAGCTGGGTGAAGGGTATATGAGAACTCTGTGTCATTTTTGCAACTCCTCAGTAAGTCTAAGATGGTTGCAAAATAGAAAATCAAAAAAGTGCTTGTGCAATTATTTGCTTGATGCCTGTGTCCCTTGCTAGGCTATAAACTTCACAGGGACAGGGAGTGTGACTGCACTGTCTTTTCATCACTGCATCCGGGGCTCCGTAAAATGTCTGGCACACAATGAGTATTCAGTAAACACGTACTGAGTAAAGAGACCCGTAGCTATTGACATAGAAAAGTCCAATGTATAATTCCTGAGTGGAAAACACAGGGCACAAAACAGTACATATAGTTATGTCAACATTCATATACATGAAGAGGCTAGTGAGTTACAAACCAATGTTGACTATAGTTGTATCCAGAAGATAAAGTTATGGGTGATGTTTCTTTTCTTCTTTTCACTTAGTTATATTTTCTAAGTATATTTAAAGGTTCACAAACTACTTTCATGTGCAGAAAAAAAAATGTGTGTGTGCACATACATAACAACCACATCTGCATTTCAAAGAAAGCCCTGAGCGTCATGCCTGGCAGCCCTGGAGCCAGACCTCAAGATCTGGGCAGAAGATGCACAAATCTGAGCACGGGATGGGGCAGGCAGTGCCGAGGATGTGCAAGAAGGTGGGCTAACTCCCCTCTGCTTCTCAGTGTCTCCATCCCTCCAGCCCACCCTCTCTGAGCAAAACTTCTGACCTGGTGTATTAATTTCCTAGGGCTGCTGTAATAAGTTGCCACAAACCGGGTGGCTTACAACCACGGACATTTACTCTCTCATTCTGGAGGCTGGAAATGTGAAATCAAGGTGTCGACACACCCTGCTCCCTCCAAAGGCAGAAGGGGAAAATCCTTCTTTTGCTTCTTCTTAGCATCTGGTGGCTCCTGGCAATCCTTGCCATTCCTTGGTTTATAGCTGTATCACTCCCCACCCCCAATCTCTACCCCTGTCATCACATGGCCTTCTTCCCTGTGTCTCTATATCTAGATGTCCCTCTTCTTTCTCTTATTAAGACATCAGCCACTGGATTTAGGGCCCACTCTAACCCAGTATGACCTCACCTTAACTTGATTGTACCAGCAAAGACCCTATTTCCAAATAAGGTCACATTCACAGGACGGGGGAATTAAGACTTGAACATACCTTTTTGTGACACATAATTCAACTAGGAACTTCCCTGTGCCCATTATCTATTAGTGTGCAACACACTACCTCAAAACTCAGCCACTTAAAACAGCAACAATTTCATCAGGTCACAGTTCTGAGGGTCACCAATTTAGGCGAGGCTCAGTGGGGAGATTCTTCTGCTAGTTGCACCTGAGTCATTGGTGTGACTACAGTCTTCTAGTGGCTCTAATGGGGCTGGAAGGTCCAAGATGACCTTATTCATGGCTGGCTTTTGGTGCTGGCAGTAGTCAAATGAACCCCAAGGGGGATGGCACTTATCTATTCACGTGGTCTCTCGTGCTCTGGCAGGCTAGACTGAGTATGTTCACATGCAGCTTGGCAGATTCTAAGAGGACAAGATGAAAAGCTGGAGGACCTCTTGAGGTCTAGGCTGCTGCATCCTAGTGGTCAAAGCACATCATAGGCAAGCCCAGGTTCAGGGGTGGGGAAATAAACTTCACCTCTTTGTGGAAGAAGCAGCAGAGTCGCACTGCAAAGGGGCATGCATAGAGAGACAGGAGGAGCTACTGAACCCATTTTTCAAAAAGCCTACCACAGGTGCCAAGTTCTGGGAAGAAAAGGTGAACAGATTCAGACCTTGCCCTTAAGAAACAAGTGTAACCCTGATGAGAATGCACTGGAAAAAGTCCCTGTGTTAGAACAAAGGCAGAGCATCCCCTGATGCATGTGCAGGGAGGGAGTAGGAGGTGACAACCGAGCAGCCCCCTTGCCCTCCAAATCCCAGGCCAAGGGCCTCTCACCTTCTCCTGCTTCTGAGCAGTGACCCCCATGCCCTGGGTCCTATGGCTTATCACAACCTCAGATGATCAGTCCTGGGAATCATAGTCTAACCCTACCTCAAGGTATGATCTCAGATCCCCAAAGCAGCAGCTATATGTCCTTATGTGCGATGCTGACAAGAGGCCAGAGAAGAGTGTCCAGCAAGAGAGGTGGTGCAGAAATGGGCCTGGAATCGAGCCTTGGCAGAGTCGTCTCTTCCCTCCCTCACAGGCAAACACTTGCCCTTTTCTCCAGAGACTGCCCAGGAGAGGACTAGCTGCCCACATTTATGGGGGAGGAAAGCCTCCAGGGGCACACATATCATATGCCATATGGAGGTGGAATCCTGGCTGCTTTTATTTACCGAGTGGCTTTGAGCCTCTTTCCTCATCTGTGAAATGTGGTGTATGGGCGATAAGGGTTTTGTAAGAGTGGATAAGAATGATTTACAAATATCTCAGAAGCTGTACATCATCTACAAGGACATGTGTTGCTCTTGCCTCACTCGTTTCTTCATTCATTCTCTCATGCGATGTTTAACTTTGTTTCGTTTGCTCAGAGAGGCCCCCTCCTCCTAGGATCTGCTCTTCACTTTTCTTCAACCATGTGTTCTGAATGTGCATCTTCCTAGATGCTCTTCTCCTAGAGGATGGCTCATGGATGGGTGACTGTCTCAAGCTGACCTACTCAGCATTCTTCCCTGGGGGGGGGGTGGTTAATGTGAGAAGGTAGAGGTGGCCTACTTCCCCCAAAAGTTTGGAGTCAGAAAGTTCTGGAGTCATTGCTGGGCATGTCCCTCATCACAGGGAAGAAGTAGAAGAGGGACAGGAAATGAAGCAAATCCTGGAGCTGTGTCCATTGTTGGTTTCTAGTTCTCTCTGAGGCCCACCTACACCCTTCTCTTCCTACAGTTATGAGAATTTTCCTGAAAAGATTTCTTTTTGTCTAAGCTTGTAACCAAAAGAATCTTGATTAAGACAGTTAATTTGTCCAATGTTTATTGAGCAATTCCATTTGTCAAGCCCTGGAGATATAACAGAGAAAACCTGGACCCTCTCCTCTGGGAGATCACAGTCTGGGAGTTGGGGGGTACAGGAGACAATACGCTGTGTGATGGGGGCTGCCACAGAGCAGGCCTGATCCATTTTGCTTGGAGGAGATGCCTACCCTGGGCCTTAGGCCTGTGGGTGAGTCTCCCTGGTGATGGAGGAGGGTGAGGAGAATATAGGGGACAGTTTAGACAAAGCCTTAACAGTATGTATAAAGACACAGGAAGTGGATCAACACAGCCCCACCCCCCCACCCCCCCGACACACACACACTGGGAAACAGAGGTGTTTCCTGGGACTGGGGTTCAGGTAGAGAAGGAAGCAGGGTCAGATGAGAAGGGCCTGGTGGACCAGGCTTGAGAGCATGACAGGAGTGGGCAGTTGCTGAGGAACTGGGTGCCTCCAGGGTCATCCTTAGCTGATGTGAGATGTACCAGGTGAGGTCAGGGGCTGGCAGGACTACTCACAGGGTCTAAGAGTGGTTGCCCAGTTTCCACTTACAGCCTCCACCTTGCAGCCTGGAGGTGGCCAGGAGGTGAGAATGGAGTTCAGCCGTGCAGACAAGCTCAGCCTCCTCCAGCACTCTCTTGCCTGGCCCTCTTGCCAGGATGACCCAGGCCCGTCCCTCTTTACATGCTTACCCCACACAGCAGCAGGCATTGACCAGCAGTCACATCACGGTGGGCTAGCTTTGCTGTAGGTACCATGCCCTCTGCTCCCACAGAAGCCTAGAGCACACTGCCTGGCAACAAACATATCTGCTCAACCTCAATCACAATAAGTGAGCCCTTTGGTTCACATGGAAGGGAGGCAGAGAATCTAGAGGGGAGGACCTTTCTGGAGGAGCCCCTGCTGCACAGGACCAGAGGGGTGGTCTTCTTCTGGGGACCAGAGCCTTTCCTTGCCCAAGAAGTCATTAAGTGCAACTCAGCATATCAAGCAAAAAAGCCTTCACTCCAGGGGCATCCAGGAGGTCAGCCCATGTGGAGCCTATGATGGTGTCACAAGAATAGGTGGTCAGCTCAATGCAATGGGACTGTCCGGACACGTGCACCCAAAGTTGTCATCAAAATCAGTGAACATCATCAGGAGGACATAGTATGGGCAGGTGGAGCTCATAGATCAAATGGCCAGAGCCTGCGAGGACTCACACATCCCCTGACCCTCTGCCACACCAGACCCCGTTTGGCCACCCAGCTCCCGCAGCACCCCATTCAGCATCCTGCAGTAACACGTATGTCTGATTCTGTAAGTTGTTGCCCAGCAGGAGGCCCTGAGGACAGGCCTGTTGTTCATATTGCAGCCCCGGCTCTCACCTAGCTAGGTTTGGCATGGGGCAGAGGCGGAGAGCGGGAGTTCTGAATGAATAAGGGATGCCTCGGAAGCTCTCGCAAGAAACTTAGAACTAGCAGCAGGTGCTGGGCCAGCACAGCCCCAGAGACTGGAGGGCAGGTTCTCAGACAAGAGAGACAGAACATGCAGTGGATTCAGACCCGAAGAGGTTGATGGGGACAAGCTCTGGAAGGGGGAAAGTATTGAGCAAGGCCAGGATGATGCCCAGCAGTGTCCCATCAGAAGACACCCAGAGAAGGGAGGACAGGGATGCAGGGAGGTGATCCTGTGGGATGAAGCCCTGCCAGGGCAGAGGGGATCCACAGGTGAGGGGGCTCAGGGCAGAAAATAGGGACCCAGGGGCCTGGGCCCCCATAGAAGAGCCCTAATGTGACAACATGAAAGATGTCAGTCCTGGCTGGGACTAACATCCCATGTTGGGATGTTAGGGATCCCAACATCCCATGTTAGGGATCTCCCTAACATCCATGATGATCAAGGCCCCACATCTGTGCTAAGCAAACCCCAGGAGCAGGGGTGGCTGGAACCCATACTTACAGAGGCCAGGGAAATCATTGACTCCTTGACTCCTTATCAAGCCAGGTGGCCCTGATGCTCAGACAGGTGAGCATGACTGCGGGAGCCTGCAGGCTGACAAGGGAGTTGGTGGGGAGGGGCTGTTACCATGGGATCTTCAGTGACCTGGTTAAGAGTGTGACGTCTTTGGGGTGCCTGGGTGGCTCAGTCAGTTGAGCGTCCAACTTTGGCCCAGGTCATGATCTCACTTTGTGAGTTCAAGCCTCACATTGGGCTCTCTGCTGTCAGTGCAGAGCCCACTTCAGATCCTCTGTCCACCTTTCTCTGCCCCCCCCCCCCACTTGTTCTGTCCCTCTCTCTCTCTTTCTCTCAAATGAACATTAAAAAAAAAAAAACCAGTGTGACATCTGAGCCCACTCAGCAGTGCCCTGAGCTGGTGGGGGGAGGGGGAGGCAGGAGGGTGGGGCTGTGGGAAGGAACTAGATGAGAAACCCCTGCTCCTGGAGCAGCAAGTGGAGGATGAGCAGGACTTACTGGGTGCTGGGTGGCCTCCAAGTACCAAGCACTGGAGCAGATAGAAACAGAAAGTGATTCACCAGAATGGAAGAGTGAAAGGGAGGCTGGAGAAAGGGGATTGGGACCAAATCCCAGAGGGCCTCCCAGGCCAAGGCCAGAGACCAATGATGTCCTGCTCTCCTGGAGAGCACCAAGGAAGGACTGGAAGCAGGCATGGCAAGGGCAGTTGTGCATTTTAGGAGGAGCTGGAGACCCAGCCTATTAGCCCCCCACAGCACTATACACCATGGTACTTCTCAGGCAGTCTGGCTTCAACCTCCCAACAGTGACCTAGGGGAGGGCAGAGGGTGGTAGCCATGGCCTGGGAAGGCAAGTCACCCATGGGAAGCTCCACCCCTGGGGGCACCCACCCCAGCAGATTCCATGGTGGGATCAGGCCCAGACTCACCCAGAGTCTGGGGCATGGGAGGAAGCATGACCATCAGGCCATGGGCCTCACCCAGAATGGAGTCCCCTTTAGTAGCCCATTGGCTTCTCGAGGCACTGGACCTGGTCTGCAAGCCATCCCCATGGTGCCCGGCCCTCCCAGCCCTGGTTTCCCATTGGGCTGGGCTGGCTAAGCTAGAAGGCCCCAGGGCCCCATTTTGGGCCCTGCCCTCACCTGTACCTGCGTCAATACTGCTGCCTGCCTTCTACCTCAGGCTTAAGAAGGGGACACCTGGGCCTTGAATTACCCACCAGCTACCCAGGGTTCCCTGACCCCGTCACCTGTCAAGCAATGTGGGCTGTGCTGTGCTACTGAGCTCTATTCTCCCCCATCTCTGCCACTGCTCAGCATCTGCCGGGAATGCTAGGTTCCCAGGACCCAACTCAGCTGAGGGCCATACCACTGCCCCTTTGCACAGTCCCAGCTGACAGAAACCAAGAAGACGCTCGGGGCAGTGTTGGAAGGATCCCCAGCCTCTCCCCCTTGCACAGGCACCCACCCTACCCCCACCCCACTTGCTCCCTATGACAGGGCAGAGCCATAGTCTGAGGCATTTCCTCCATGCTCCTGGGAAGGGGATTTTCACCATGTGGGGCTGACGTGGGAACAGGTGATTCATCACTTTCAACAGCAGAAGGATGACATAGTCTACAGCTCCCTGCAGGAGGATGGGAGGAAGGGAGGAATGGAGGGGAAAGAGCCTGGAGAGAGTGAGAGGGAACAGGGAATCACACAGCCAAGCATCATTTTTGGTACATCCTCCAATACTGAGCTGGGCACGGATGGTGTAGCTGGAAACAGATGATAAAAAAACTCACAGTATGTGGAACAGGTGTTTCTGAAGTAGGAAGAGGAGGTTCTGAAGTAGGAAGAGCAGGGACCCCTGACCTGGGAGGAGCCAGAAAACCTCACAGAGGAAAAGCATCTCAGCTTAGGCCTGCAGATTGGACTGGCCAGTTAAAGAAGGGGAGTGAAAATGGAAGGTGGATTGCCAGGGTGAAGGCAGGGAAAGGAAGGCACAGGGAAGGATCTAGACATTTCATGTGGTAGAGAGTGAAGGGCCAAGGGGTACAAGATGGGCCTGGAGAGAGAAAAGCTAGAACAGCATGAACCCCAGGAAATGCCTATTGACTGGAAGGGGGCTCTTTGGTCAGATGGCCATTAGATGGTTTGGGGAGTGTCTGGTTTCTGCTAGGGCTCTTAGCCGTGCTCCCCAGGATCATGCCCTTCAGAGTATTCACTCCTGCTTCTGTCCATGAGCCTGAGACCATAACTCCAAGGCTAATACTACAGGAGCCTCCTGTTACGTCTTCCTGGGACCCCCAGCCAAATCTGCATTTGCTTTCCTGGACCACATAAGGGACTAATTTTGCAAACAGGCCCCCTGAGGTTCAGAAAATCCAAGGAACTTGCCTGACATTACAGGGCACATCAGGCATTGAGGCATTCCAAGCCTGTCCAATGCCAGAGCTGCGGGCAACATTAATAGGTGTCACATTCATGTCACATACATACACAACATGTTCCCTGGTCATGTAAACTTGGGAAGCTGGGTTAAACTCAAACAAGGACTTTCCTACAGGACTTTTCAGGGTCTTTAATGTACTAACCAGTAATAGGAGATGTACAGCATGGAGAGATTTCCAAATGCATTTGGCCATGGAATCCTTCTGTCCCTGATGGAGCTGTTCTCTCCAAGGATCCCACCAAGAAGGCTGCTGGTCTGGATGGTAGAGTCAGAGACAACTCTGGAAGCCTCCCTGCTTACACTGCTTACACTTTGTGTACACTCACATAGTGCGGTCCTTGCATTTGGGAGGGTTGATTCACTTAGGGTTTTACATGAGCTTGGGTAGAGCAGAATGGGGAGGCCAGGCTCCCAGACCCCAGCCTTCACAGGAGCCCTCTCCACTCTTTGCACGTTGGCTGTGGCCTTGGATAACCCGCCATGGCTCAGGAAGGGACAATCTCAGGCAAAAGAGCCATTCCAGGTCACCAAGGGCACCAGCATGTTTGGGGAATGCTTCCAGGAAGTGGTGACATTTTATCCATGAGGGGTGAGTGGGAAAAGAGCAAAGGCACAAGGGAAGAAGTCACAAGGGCAGCACCAGGGCCACTGGGAACAAGGCTGGGAGAGGCCAGGAAAGGGTGCTAGTGCTGGTGGTAGAGTCATTGAAAGCTATCCAAAAGGGATTTGGACTTGAACCTAGAAGTATCAGAACCACAGAAGGTACTTGAAAGAGGAGTGAGTTGATCAATCCATAAATAATTGCAGCCTGGAATTATTCCCAATCATTTCTTCCTCCCTGTGAGCTCCCAGGACCTGCCTCCCACCCTCCCCATCACATGACCTCAGTCACTGCCTGTGAGCTCCCAACTCATGCCTGCTGGAGTGTGCCAGCTCTGATCCAGCCCATGCCACTTCTTACCTCATCCTCCTTCCCTGCCGTCTCCTTGGTCTGGTATCTCCCCTTGGTTCCCTGCAGATGGCCTCGCATTGCCCTAACAGAGAACCTTGCACGAGGCTGCTCCCAAGATTCTTCCCTTCAGTGCAGCCTCCTCAGGGGAGCCATCTGCAACCACCATCTCTTGGCTCAGTAGACACTGCCCCCCAACACATTTCAAGAAGGACAGTGATTCTGGGGTACCAAACAATGTCTAGGCATCAAGAAAATGCTGGTGATGGCCCCCCTGCTCCAGACAATACAGGATAACACTCTCTCCTCGGCCCAGCCTGATCTCCATCTCAGCTTTTCTGGAGCCTGTCTCTGGTTGTCTGGAAAAGGGGCACATCAACCAGGCCAAAGACTTGCCCTTGTGGTCAGCTTGTTCAGGATTCTGGACACTTGCAATCGGCAGATGTCAAAAGCCATCTGGGGGATGAGGGTGGAGATAGAAGAGAGGGGTCTGATTGGGGGCATCAGACTGCAGTGGCCAGCTGCCCCTCCCCATCCTTAGGACGGTTAAGGGTCTGGATAGCTAGGCTAAGGCTGATGTCCCCTCTGCCCTCGGGGCAGGACTGGGACAGGGCTGGCTGACTCCAGGGCTCTGATTGACACATCTTTTCTTCCATGGGTTACTCCTTTGATGTAGTGTCCTTCTATTTCAGAGAGGTGGCTTTTCCAGTCTCTACTAGGATCCTGGGGACAGAATCACTGGCATCAACTCCTTTTACACAAGTCATGCTCACACACACACACACACACACACCCAATACCTGATGCCTTGGAGCAGTCTTTCCTTGGGATTCTCTTTCTCTTGGCTCCCATGAAGGTTCAGAAGCCTTAGAATCTCTTGAATCTGCTGGCATGTTAGGTATTTTTACAATTGTTCTAAAATCCCATTATCTCAGCCTTTTGAACAGGCTCCGTGACTCATCCTGGTTGAATACATGACTGGTCACCAACAGGTCCCCCGCTGCCCTCACTCACAGGTGTGACAGAGAGCCCGAGGGCAATGGAAGAGATTTCTGGGTCTTCCACATACTCTCCCCTCCTGAGGCCCCGGCCATGGGAAAAACACAATGATAACAAAACTAGAAAGGAACGGTCTTGACCAAGTAGGATAATTGTAAACACTGAATGGTGTTTCAAAGAAAAACAAAAGTAAAATTATAGGGTTGACGAGCTGGGAGGAGCCCAGAGATAATCTTGCTCATTCTCTCAAGCCAGCACTTACCACATTAGTAATTTTACACATATCTGTGTTATTATTTGCTTAATGCACTCAACAAATATTTACTGAGCACTCACTACATTCCAGGCACTATTCTAGATACACTTGGGCTACATCAGTGACAAAGCAAAGACGCTGCCCTCTGGGTGCCTATACTCCAGGGGAAGAGAGGGAGAGACAGACAACAGTCAGTGATATTCATATTAAATAAAATGACAGAAAATTTCAGAAGGTGTAAGTGCTGGGGAAAACAGATGAAGAAGAGCAGGGTAAGCAGTGCTGGGCTGGGAGCAAATCGTAGCTTTCAACAGAATTAGCAGAAAGGGCCTCTGGGGGAGCACAGCTGTAGAAGGGGAAGCTAGGGTGAGGACCTATGGAAGGAAGAGGCAGGAGGCCAGTTGGCTAGAGCAGAGGGGCAGTGGGGAGGGGTGTGGACATCAGGTCAGGGAGGTACTGGGGAAGGGATCATGTACAGCCTGGTTCACTATATGGACTTTGGTTTGTTGTTTTGTGTGTGTGTGGGGTGTGTGTGTGTGTGTGTGTGTGTTTATTTATTTATTTTTGAGAGAGAGAGAGAGAGAGAGAGAGAGCACGAGTGAGCAGGGGAGGGGCACAGAGAGAGGGAGGCTTCACCCTGCCAGTTCAGAGCCCACTGTGGGGCTTGAACCCACAAATGGTGAGATCATGACCTGAGCCAAAATCAAGAGTCAGACCCTTAACCGACTGAGCCATCCAGGCGCCCTAGCACTTTGGTTTTTATGAGGATAAAATGCAGAGCACTGTAGAGGAGGGTAGTGCGTGATGGGACTTTACACCTCTAAGAGCCCCAGGAAGGCAGGGTCAGTCTGCACTCCATGCCTGGGGCAGGGCACGGTAGCTGATAAGGGCCCAATAAGTACTAAATATCAATGGAATGAATGAATGAATGAATGAATGAATGAATCCAAGACAGAGATTATGTCCACACCTTCCCAGAGAGATAGTACTGAGAATACTTCTAGAAAAATATGTTTCCAATCTGGTCATTGTATTTGGACTAGAGATTCATGTCCATATGCTTCAGGGAGTTTTTCAAAGTTTTTCCCCAAAATCCTGATTCCCAGGTTGGGTGGGGCCCAGCATGAGTATGTGATTCTCACAAAAACCCACCCCCAAGTGAGAAACATCAATGTAGACATTCCCAGATACTTCCAAATACTCAGCACCTGGCATCATATCCAGCCCCAGGGCACACATTAAATGAATGAATAAATTTCTGTTGACTGAATTCATGGATGTCTAAGTGCATGAAGAGAGCTAATTAATTGCCCTTTTCCATTTTCAACTCAGATGTTTGGAATCATGTAAATAAATAGCTTTCCAGAGAAGGAGAAGCCAAAGGCCATTGCTGTCTGCTGTTCCCCCACCAGCCCCCAAAACGTGCCATACTGCTACTTCTTATCTGGGTCTCTTCCCCTTCATTGGCTTCCACTTGATCTGCCCTAACATCCCGAGAGCGTGGCTGGCCCTATCCTTAGAGGATCGCAGGGATTCTGAAAGCAGATTGACTTTCATAACCCAAAGTGTTTTTGCAGAGCTTGGAGCGGGTGGGGTCTCTCCTTTACCGAGAGGGCTGCTGAGCAATGAAACTTTACTAGACAGCCCCGTGCTCTCAAAGGAAAAGTGTGCTGAGCCTGGGAAGCAGAGTGTAGGGCCTGGCAGAGGCTTGGGGAGAGGCATACGTTCACTTCCCTTTCCACATACGAAGGGTCCACCCACATTCCAGGGACAGGCACAGATTCTTCCTGCAGGAAATGCTGGGGCTATGAGGACAGTCCTGTCCGCCCCTTCCCTTCTTGCTTCTCCCCATCGTGGTCAGCTGCCTCCCCCTGGAGCCTGGGGCCTCATCTCAGGGCGTCTGGGCCTCACAGATTCCTGGCCTCTTGCTTGCAGGTGTCAGCTGCCAGAGATTTTTGCATGTAAACAGTAAAGAGCCCCTTATTATCTTGACATACTTGAAATAAGTATGGCCATTTTTTTTTTTCTCTTCCCAGAATTCAAAAAAGGCCAGAAATTCCACAAGGCTCTGACTCAACTCTATTTTCTCCTTCCTCTTGCTTTCTCGCCCCTACCCTCTGACCTTGAAAGAGCAGCTCCAAGAGGTCTGAGGCTGCTGCCACACCTAGTGGCCAGAAGCCATCCCCTAACCCAAGCACCCAGTTTGCCCCACTGAGGCAGCAATTCTGACCTACAGAAGAGTGGGTAGTGGTTAGCTAAGGGCCTAGCACAAAAGTCAGGCAGCCTGGCTTTGAATCCTGACCCGGCTACTTATCAGCTGTGCAGCAAATGAGTTATGTCTCAACACCCTAGTTTCCTTGTGTCTAAGATGGGTATGTCAATAGTTTCTTTCTCTTAGGCAGACTGCAAGGATTAAGTGAGATAATACACAGAGAACAATTCACAAACAATAGCTATAACTACTGTATTTTCACTAGCATTGAGCACAGACGTCTGTCTATTCAACAGACGAAGGGGAAAGGACATCAAATGTAGAGGAGACAGCAGCACATCCCAAGACTCAGAGGCCCAGCTAGCAAGCTGGGTTTGAAGGCCAGGGTATAGGAGTCTAAAGGGGAAAGAGGACAAGGGTGACAGGGAAGTTCTCAAGACAGCAGAGTCCTATTCTAGAAGGCCTTGGAAGCCTTGCAAGGAGAGGTCTAGACTATTCTCCAAGGGAACTGCCCTAGAGTGAAAGGTTTCCTCTTAGGAAACTCTCTGGCTGTAGCAAGAGGAGTCAGGGGGCAGACACAGGAAGAGACAGAGGCTGGGTCAGAGCTGGCAGATGGATGCAAGAGGGTAGGGCAGTGGCCCTCAAGCTTCAGTCATTTCCAGCCCCAACTATTATTTATGGAATACTTCCTTTCATGTTAGCTCATTCTTTAACTCTTTATGTCTCTTCTGTTGTGCCATTATAGCTACTGCTTCATTTTTTCCCCAACATATATGTAAGTGATACACTCTTAAGATGAAAAATGTGCATCTACTTGCCACTGGAAATTACCTCTTTGCCCACCAGGGGCACCTGCCTCGGGCTTTGATAGCCATCATTGCTGCTCGAGATCCTGCTAGAGGTAAGAGGACCTGAGGCTAGGCCGTGGCTTCCCACGTGGCTTCCCCCTGAGCCAGGCTGGCTTCCCAAACTTCTGCTTTAACCTTTATGACCTTCGCAATTTTGCTTGGTGGCTGGAGGGCACACACCATGGTTGCTGCTCTGAAAATAAAGACCAGACAAGCCTCCCCTGTCTGTGGTAGCCGGTGGACTATGGTCATTAGCGCCCCTCCTCATTCACTCATGTGGGCTCCAGCTCAATTCGGAGCACAAACTGGCAAAGGGGCTTCCCTGAGAGTGAGAGAGATTTAAGCAGACCTAAGGATTATTCAGTTGTGGAATCCTTTGTGGGCAACTGCTTTGTGCCGTATTCATGAAAAATATGCAGGAGGAGGGAGAGAGAGGAGGAAGACAGGAAGGCGAGAAGGAATGCATCATCTGATTTATCCTTACAAGAATCTTGAAAGACAGGAATCGTTGCACCCATTTTATAGATGAGGAACCAATCTCAGAGACATTAAGCTACCTGCCAAGATCATTTCTAGTAAGAAATACAACGAAGCTACTAGTCCAGATCTGTCTGATTTTAAAGCCACCGCTTTCTTTTAAAAGGATAAGGTCCAGAATCAAATCACTGTAGCATAGCAACTGTTATTTTTCAAAATCCCTATTCAGTCTTCTCTTGTTCATGTGCAAAACTATGCATACTTTCTTTTGTTCACCCGGCACTATATCATAAACAGTTGTAATGTTGCTAAATAGTCTTTACAATAATCACTTTTACATACTATTCCACCCAATGCACATATCATGATTCATTAAGCCATCACTGAATATTTAGGTAGTTTCTACATCTCAGGATTATAAATCCTCCCCACCCCCACCCTTCCCAAGTCAGGCTCCCCTGGGATGAGTCAGGGCTCCCTCCTGCCCTATGTCTGGAAGGTTATGTAGGTCACTGGGGCCTGATCATACCTGCAGTGGCACAGCAAAGCATTCTATTGTCTCTCAGAAGGTGAGATCTTAGAAAGTTGTGTCCTTTGCCCACCCCTGACACTTTGCCAAGCCTGGTGTGGCTTTGCCACCCACTCAAGTGACTGAGGGAGAGGTGGTGTGGACTAAGGGGGAGGGCAGAGGCTGATTAGAGTGAATTATTGCTACTGGTGAAGGCAGTCCCATGCCCAGACATCTCAGGAGCCAAAAGGCACCCCAAAGACCCCAGAATGGCCAGCAATGATCTTAGCACTGGCATAGGAGCCAGACCCCTGCTAAGGGCCTGGGGTATTGCTTGGTCCCCGTTCCCTTGAGATGTTCCTTCCAGAGAGTTCTCTGCTCTCTGCCTCTCAGGGAACACAGCCACATCCCAAGCTAGCTTCCCAGCAGTTCTAAGATAGATTCCAGAAGCAGAAACACTCTTGCAAGCAGACATGCACAACTGCCTAAGGTGAATGGCCGAAGATCACATTTTCAGGATGCTTCTCTGCTTTATCTGTTTGTAAAGCAGATATTTGGGGAGGTTGGGCTCAGCATTGCTTCGCGGTTGCCAGTCCCAGGGGAAATGGCTGGAATTCTTAGCATAGTTGGAGGGCTGTGAGGCAACAGAGAGGACTGCTCAGAGGCCTCTCCCGACCCAGGAAGATGAGCCATCGCCTCGGTATCTTCTCTCCTTGGACGGGTTCTGGTGTGGGACACATTGGACGTTCCTTCCAAGAAGGCAGGGTGGTGGGAAGTCTCTAGGGGGGCTCTTTGGAGGAGAATCATCACATTACTTATGTAAACCCAGGACTGAGAGTGCTTCCAGAGGTCATGTTCTCTATGCCCCTGCCCAGCTCAGCACACCCAGTGCCTGCAGAATTGGCCTTAGGAGATGTTCACAAAGTGTTAGTGAGAGTGGCTTCCTTAAGCCATTGGAATTTAAGTTTCTTCTGAGTATGTTGCTGTTTGCATTTTTTTAATGTTTATTTTGAGAGAGCGAGTGAGCGAGAAAGCAAGAATGAGCAGGGGAGGGATGGAGAGAGAGGGAGATAGAGGATCTGAAGCAGGCTGTGCACTGACAGCACAGAGCCCAATGCGGGGTTCAAACCCATGAACCCATGAACCATGAGATCATGACCTGAGCCGAAGTCAGATGCTTAACCAACTGAGCCACCCAGGCGCCCCACTGTTTGCATTTTTTTTCCTTTTAATAAAGAACATGTATAATTTTAAAGTTTATTTATTTATTCTGCAACAGAGAATGGGAGCTGGAATGGAGGGCAGAAAGAGAGAGAGAGAGAGAGAGAGAGAGAGAAAGAATCCAAAGCAGGCTCCTCACTGCCAGCATGAAGCCCGATGCCAGGTTCAAACCCATCAACCAGGTGATTGTGACCCGAGCCAAAATCAAGAGTCAGAAGCTCAACTGACCAAGCCACCCAGATGCCGCAGAACATGTATCATTTTAAAACAGAATCGATAAAGCTATTTTTAAATAAATAAATAAGTTAATTAATTAATTAATTAATTAATTTTAAAAAAGGCCTCAGAGTCAGGGCATTTCATCTCTTGTCTTGATTGTAAGCCCCATGGTGTAGTAATCTTTCTTGTCAGAAAACCACCCTTATCTACCCTCTCCTGCAGCTGTTTGGGCACCCTGCCATGCTGCAGAAGGGAGGCAGAGGTAGTAGGCTCCTTGGGTCAAACCTGTGGCTGGTGCACACTCCTCACTGGGTACTCTGGCCATGGGCCAACAGCCACACCTACAGAATTCTCTGAGAGGAGGAACAGCATTTCTGAGACCACTCAATGGGGACGGCCTCAAAGGCAAACTGGACTTTATTCAGGCGCTGCTCCCTGCCAGGAAACGCAGGTTTCCGGCACCACCTCTTCAGTGGCCTGCTCGCAGGTCCCCGCCCAGCTAGTATGTAGATGTGTCCTCAGGAAGCTCGGCCCAAGGCCCACTACAAATGGCGCTGTCCTGGTTTATGGGCCCTTTGAATGGCCACGACTTTCACTGCTTCCTTCAGAGCTTTGGGAAAACACCAGAAGAGAGGCATTGATGGTAGAGGGAAGGTCAAGCAGCGTGTGGCCTGGTTTGACCACCCTGTGACTGCTTGACATGAGCCTGGAAGAGAAATCGTCCTGGGAGCCTGATGCCAAGTGTGTGGGTGGGATTTAAGAGAGGCCAGGGGCCCCTCCCTGGAGTGGCCACTGTCCAAGAGGAGAGAATGAAAGGCATGCCTCAGAAGTGTCAGAGCCCAACAGGTGTGTGTGCCTGAGGGCTGACAGGCTGAACGCTCTCACGCTGCCTGCACTTCCTGTAAAGCAGAGCCTCTCAGCCCTGGCCACATGTCACATATCACCTGGAGACCTTTTTAAATCCCCAGTGCCCAGGCTGTATTCCAGACTACGTCAATCAAACTTTTTGGAGGTAGGACTCAGGTATCAGTATTTTTTTTTAAGCTTCTGGGTTAACTAAAATATTCAGCCAGGGTCAAGAACCAGTGCTTGAAAGAGATGTCTCATGCATCCCAGGCTCATCAAACTAAACAGGGCCCCTCCTGAGTGATTCATCTAGCCGCCTTCTCCCTAGGGGCCCTCCTCAGTCTCTAGTCTCTCGAATTGCTGCCATTCTTCAATACCCACCCCAGTCCCCACCTCCTGAGGCAAGTCCTTCCAGCCATGGCAGCTGCAGTGAGCACATCCTCTGAGGTCCCCTGTCCCCTAGGAACTTCTGTCACTTACCATGCATAGCCATTGGTTGACCAGGATTTGCCTTGTTTACAAATTAGGTAACCTGTGCCCATGGGGGCAGGCACTCTGTTGCATGTTATGCTTCCTTGTAACCCACTGACCTATCACCTACCACCACTCATTGCCCGTATTAGATGTTTAATACATATTTTCAGCCTGATTTACATTCTATTGCATTTCAACATTTCAGGAGATTTTGGTGAGAGAATTGCAAGAATGTCTGATACAAATTAGTGGTTTTAATGTTGATCAGCGATGGTGGCCATGGAGGTAAGTATGGTGGGCAGCAGGGGGTGGGAATGGCTGCAGGAAGAAGGGCCAAAAAATGCCTGTTCGGCTGTCTTCCAGGAATGTACGTGTAACACATATTATCCAACCCTTACGTGGCCCAGTCTCTGCACTGAGCATCTTCAAAGACGCTGCAGTTCCACAGGGTGGGGGGCCAGGACAGAATGCTTTCTAATTAAGAGCACTTTGAATATTTACTGTGGTTTCTTAAGGAAATTTGAAGTGGCAAACTTAACCTACACTTTCACATCTCCTCTCTGCCTCTCTTTCCCTGTATATCACATCTGAGGAACTGACATACCATCTAGGCCTTGAGGAGTAGAGAGAAACAGGAAGTGTGTTCCAGCCAGACAGATGAGCAGAGGATACAGTGCCTACTGGGTTCTCAGAATGGCCAGTGGTCCTGTGAGTGTGGAAGGAAGAGAGTAAAGGGTGAGAGTGGATAAAAAGAGGCTGAAAAGGAGGACCAGGGCCAAGGAATAAAGGGCCTTAATCACAGGCTAGGGGAGTGGACTCCAGGATCTACCACTCAAAGCATAAGACCGAGAGGTGGTATGATGGGGTCACTCTGGTAACACGTAAGGGTGGAGATCAGTCAGGGCATGACAGCAGATGACTGGGCCGAAGGGAGGCTGTGGGCAAGGGCTCAGTCAGGTCCCCATGTGGCTGCCAGCAGAGATCTTTCTGAGCCCCATGCACTGAGATGGGGTTGGGGCCAGTGCCAGAGGTGGTCCCACATACCATACCCTTCCAGAGGTCCTCGCCTGCCAGGCCAATCACCCTCAGACTCACACTGGCCACTCCACATGGCTCCTCCCACCTCTGAGCTGAGATCAGAATTCCCCCAGATGTTGGTAGGGCCACCCTCAGCTGCCTTCACTCCCAGGCCAACATTTCTACATATGTCCAAGACCAAGAGCATTCATAGTCACCACTAAATAGAAAACAAACAAGCAAATCCTTTTTTTTTTTTTTTTAACATTTATTTATTTTTGAGACAGAGAGAGAGAGAGCATGAACAGGGAGGGTCAGAGAAAGAGGGAGACACAGAATCTGAAACAGGCTCCAGGCTCTGAGCTGTCAGCACAGAGCCCGACGCGGGGCTCGAACCCACGGACTGTGAGATCATGACCTGAGCCGAAGTCGGACGCTTAACCGACTGAGTCACCCAGGCACCCCCAAGCAAATCCTTAGTTGGACTCAAACAATAAGAAATATATTTCAGTGAATTTTTAAAACAGAGGAATTGTAGGGGCGCCTGGGTGGCTAAGTCAGTTAAACATCTGACTTCGGCTCAGGTCACGATCTCATGGTTTGTGAGTTCGGTCCCCGTGTCAGGCTCTGTGTGGACAGCTCAGAGCCTGAAGCCTGCTTCGGATTCTGTGTCTCCCTCTGCCCCTCCCCCATTCATGCTCTGTCTCTGTCAAAAATAAATAAACATTAAAAAAAAATTAAAACAGAGGAATGGCTCCTTAATGTCAATTTTTACCAAAAGACTTTAGGAGTCTGGGCTGTTTGAGTTTTCCAGGATGCTGGTGTTGAGATGGAGTTAGGAATTCAAGTTAACTTATGGCGGCAGGAAGTAACCCCTGCTAAAGAAGAGGGGAAAAACAGAACTGGGTTGGAGTCTAGAGACTAGAGTCTAGAGTCTCTAGACTAGAGTCTAGAGACTGCAATGAAGCCTGATTTCTCTGCCAGTCCACCAGGGACTGCTAGAGGAGTCAGTGTGGGGTGCAAATGTGGAAACAGCTGGGCCTTTGCTCAGCCATTGGCTAATACCACCCCAAGAAGAGCATAAACTGTCTGAAAATTAAGTGGAGCCTGCAGGACCCAACAGCTGTAGGCTATAAGCTAACCATGGTCTTGCAGTTGGGCAGTCCTTGCTTAGAGAGAAATCTTCCTGTCTGCCATGGAGCCCCACCTCTCCCAGCCTCCAGTCTGAGTGGCCCGTACCTGGTGTGTTTGAACCCTGCGCCTCAAGTCCATAAGGGGTTCCCTTCACTCTCTCCATCCATCGCCTTCCTTTCCTCCTTACTCATTGGACAAATGGCACCTCTCTCCAGGGATCCAGTCTGTCTTCTGCCTCCCTATACTTCCCAACACTGAAGCCTTTCCCTTCATTTATCTCCTCACAGTACTCTGTCCCAAACTCACCGCTACCTGGGAAAAGATCTGTATAACTTGAATCTCCAAGACTCATCTTCCTAAGATAGGAAAAGCTTGACATAAGTCACAGATGTAACCAAACAGAAAAATGAGCAAATGGTATGAATGGATGGTTTATGGAACAGGAAATATGAATGGCCCTTAGGTGAAGGGATGCTCAACCTGACTCATTGTAAAAGAAATTCAAGTTAAGACTACACAGAGATACCATTTTTCACCTATCAGATTGGCAAATATCAAAAAGTTGGATTCAGCACAGTTGGCGGGGAAACAAGCACACTCACAGATGGGAATGTGGATTGGAAAAGCTGGATGGAAGGCAACTTAGCGATATCCCTCTCAGTTACAAATTCCCATGACCTTCAAAAGGCAGTAGAAGGTAATTGGTTAAGGGAACAGACTGGAGCCAAAGCACCATGGTCCAAATCCCAGCTTTCCAGGTCATGTAATGTCTCCATGTCTCAGTTTTTCTCATCTGTAATGTGGGATAATAGTACCTACCTCTGGCAATTCTTTCGAGGATTAAAATACATTAATTATTGTGAAGCACTTATGGCAGTTCCCACCTCTTAGTAAATGCCATGCAAATGTTAATTATAATTATTATTAATTGACCCAGCAATGCCACTGCCAGGAATTTATCCTACAGATACACTTCCACAGGTGCTAAACGAGTGTACCATATTATTCATCACAGCATTGATGCAAGTGGGGAGAAAACTGGAAATAATCCAAATATCCATACACAGGCTAAATTCATTATGGTTCATATGGATAATGCAATACTATGTGGATGCAAAAAAATAACCAAAACACTCTTTAGTACTGATCCAGTGTGTACAGAATACAACTATAAGTTTTTAAATAAGGAATAGTATAAACATAAGTCCACATTACCTTATCCACAATTATGAAATTCAAAAATCACTAAAAAAAACAGAAGTGATTCTTTTTTAAATGAATTTGGCACAAACACACCTGGTAGCAAAACCTGAATTGAACCGAACTCACTTGAGGCTGATTATGGCTTTATTTAACCTACCTGGTGCAGAAATATTAGCATGTTTTATTACAGACTCTGCTGGGGTTTGACCTAATATACACACGCACTACCTTTGTACATTCCTTGAGTTCTCAATTCCCCAGAACAACTGCCCCCAAGGGCATACTAAGGAAGTATGGACCTTTATTCATCTTTTTTTTTTCCCATTAAAGTATCTTTAGTGTCAGTTGCCTCTAATAAAAGGAGCTGCCTGGTTGTGTCACAGGAATGTGAGTGTCAATTTCACTGTATTTGAATCTAAGAGTCTGGATATCTTACTTATTCAACAAATAACTAAATACCAGGAAGACCTCTTCAGCCCAGGCTGCCAGGTCATCTTAAAGCCTGAACACCCTCTTATTGGCATCTCTGTGGCAGGCTGCCTGGGAATTTGGACCTGGGAACCAGGGCTTGAGGGTGGGAGCAGGTGGGATCAGAGCCTCCTCTCTGACTCACAGTGCTGCCCTGGGCACAGTAGCGAGGTCTCCTCCCTACAAAAGTGGAGATAATGAGAGTGACTCAGTGATGGGCACTCTGATGGGCCGATTGGCAGGGAAGCCAGGTCCTCTCACCGGTATCTTCCTGCATACCTTTCCTTTAGGAAGGGAGGGAGGCACCCTCCAGACTTCCTCGGGCACACCTCCCAGCAGAGATCCCATGTGAGGGTGTCGGATCCCACTAGGAGTGGCAGGGTCCGCATGGATTGAGGGTCAGGGTGGTGAGCAGGGTGCATGAAATGTCAGTCCCTTGGAGGACGCACAAGAAGTTCCCAGCAACCCTGTTTGCAAGGGTGAAAATTCAGAACAAGCCCCAGGTGAGAGTGATACGAGAATGGTGAAATAAGTTCAGGGAGTGGATAGACCTGAATGTGCTGGTACAAAATATGCCCATGACCTAGTGTTGAGTGAAGAAAGCAAAGTGCAGAAGTATATATGTGTGTATATATATATATATATTTATATTTATATTTTTGCACTATATATATATATATATATATATATAGTGCAAAAATATAAATACAATCTGACAAGGACCTTAGCTGGCAGGGGGAGGGAGGAGAGGAGGGGGAGGGAGGAGAAACTAAAAGATGAAAGGTATTTGTGTGTAATAAAAGACAAGAAGTAAGTAGCAGATGGGCAGGCTGAATGCCAAATGCCCATCCAGCGGGGCTGCCCACGAGAAGCCCACATGTCACGCCCAGGAGACTTAGGAATCAGGACCCAGGCACCTTAGAAGGGGTAGGAGGGGAAAGCAGGAGCAGTTTTGCGCTGATTCCCTCCCTAGCTGGGCAGTGGGATAGCTTATTTCGGTCACCCAGAGGAGCCTGTAGAGAAGTTAACCCCAAGGGATGTTGGGTATAGGAGCACCAGGCACAGCAGGGTGAGGAGGTGGACGACTCAGCACTGAAAACGGGATTGAGTGAGAGTCGACATGTGACGGGCAAACCTACCAACCCCTTTTCCGCACACCTCCAACCTACCCAGTCACTGCTGCTCTACACCATGGACCAGGGGACGACACCATTCTCAGAAGAAACTGTATGGACTCAGAGAAAAGACCCAGGGAAACACCCCCACCCCCCAAACCAACCCCTGGAGTTGAAGTGAAGCACAGCTCTACCTGAGCACATAGAGTCTCCAGCTAGACTTTCTTAACACTCCTCTAGAATTATGAACAGATATGTAACAATCACCCATCACCAGAGAAAACTCCCAACACAAAAGACAGAAGCCACAACAAAGAAAGAGAATAAAAGCAGACAAAGGGTAATACACAGAGTAAAAGAAAATGTCAAGAAAACAATAATATCTTCAAAGAGGTGAGAAAATGGCTCCCATTAAACCAGATCAGAATTGTATTTTTAAGGCAGAGGGGAAAAAAACTTCCTAGAAATTAAAAATATGATTCAAAAATAAAAACAGACAAGATTTAAGAGAAAGACTCAGCAGTGAGAAAAATCATCCAGAGAGAAGAATAAAAAGAGAAAGGACAGGAAAGGAAAGATGAGAAAAAAATGTGGAAGCTAGGTCACGAGGTCCAACATGGAAAGAAAGTACAGAGGAAAGGGGCTGGGGGAAATTATATGTAAAAATATCACAGGAAAATGTCCCCAGACCAAAGGACATCAGCTAAGTGCCTGTCGAGTGCCTAGAACAATAAAGGAGGAAAGATCCATGGCAAAACAAGTAAGTGGTGGTCAGATTCCAGAAGACCTGGCATGAAGAAATGGGCCTAAAGAGCTCCCGAGGGAAGACAACAGGGCATCTATAGATAAGTGGGAATCAGAGTGGGGAGGGCTGTGGAAGAGTGGGGTTGGGTCAGTGCAAGGGTGGGGAGACTTGGGGATTCATTCTTTATTTAAAAAAAAATTAACCTTTATTTATTTATTTTTTAATTTTTTTTTAACATTTATTTATTTTTGAGACAGAGCATGAAGGGGGGAGGGTCAGAGAGAGAGGGAGACACAGAATGTGAAGCAGGCTCCAGGCTCTGAGCTGTCAGCACAGAGCCTGAGGCGGGGCCCGAACTCACAGACCTTGAGATCTGACCTGAGCCAAAGTCGGAATCTCAACCGACAGAGCCACCCAGGCGCCCCAACCTTTATTTATTTTTGAGAGAGAGAGACACGGAGTGAGAGCAGGGGAGGAACAGAGAGAGAGGGAGACGCAGAATCTGAAGCAGGCTCCAGGCCCCAAACTGTCAGCACAGAGCCCGACGCAGGGCTCGAACCCACGAACCGTGAGATCATGACCTGAGCTGAAGTCGGACGCTCAACCAACTGAGCCACCCAGGCGCCCTGGGCAGTCATTCTTTAAAAGTGTTAAGACTGAGATGCTTCTTCAGATGTTGTGTGGGCAGTTGAACATAGGAGTCTGGAATTTTAGGGGATTTAGTGCAATTTTTTCTTGCACGTGCACGCGTGTGTGTAGGACCCTCCCCAACACCCATAACTCATGTAACAACCTAGTGCATATCCTTCCATACTTGACTCTATGCCTATATACACACACATACAAACACATACACATACATAATTCTTCCATATGTAGACACACACACATTCAAGCACACTCACATGTGTGAATACAGAGCAGCACAGAATATGCATCTCTCCAATCTCTGTCTGTAGTGTTTGCACTGAGGCCAGGCTTCCGCAGCCAGTGACCCAGCAGGGCAGGGACACGAAGGCAGGCCTTCCCAGGACACAGGACTCTAAGAACCTGAGACTTGTGCTCAAGGACTCCTTTCTTAGAATTGCCCTGCGGTTCACAGCCTGACGCCCTCCCAGCCTCCTCTAGCAAACTCCCCATTGTTTACTATAAAGTTTTTCCCAGTGAAAGGTCTTGCAAATCGAATCCAATTTTGGAGACTGATTCTTGGAGGACCCAAACAAACAAAACATATAGAGGCACACATAGGTTTTTAAATAATTGTTTTAACCAAATACTGTATATGCTTTTCTTACTCATTAATAGCTAAAGAAAAACTATCACTGGTATATCTCTGGTTCATTCTTCTTTTTAGATTTTTAAAATTTTATTATTATTTTTATTTTCTAGAAAGAGAGAGAGAGAGCACATGCGAATAAGCAGGGAAAAGGGGCAGAGGGAGAGAGACAGAGAGAGAGAGAGAGAGAGAGAGAGAGAGAGAGAGAGAATCTTAGGTAGGCTCCACACTCAGTGCAGAGCCTGATGTGGGGCTCAATCCCATGGCCATGAGATCATGACCTGAGCTAAAATCAAGAGTCTGACATTCAACCAACTGAGCCACCCATGTACCCCTCTGGTTCATTCTTTTTAATGGCTGTCTAATATTCCTAGGTATGGAATATGCACCAAAACTTATTCAGCCATTTGCCTATAAATGGACATCGACTTTGATTCCAAGTTTAGACACTATGGACAATGCTGTAATAATTATCATTATCTTGTATACATATTTGAGGACAGATGACAAAGATGACCAAGAAGGTATTGATGGTCAAAATATACTATTATACATGTAATTTATACAAGTTATAATATATAAAATTATTAATCTTATATAATAATTTTCATTGATGTTGCCAGATTGATTTTTTAAGGCCTATAAAAATGTAGATTTCTATCACCAATGTATGTGAATATCTCTTTCTCTGCAGGCCCACTAGCAACAGATATTACCAATTCTTTTCATTTTTTTTCAGGCTGACCTAAGCGTTTCACTAACTACTAGCAATTCCTCTTTTTTTTTTTTTTTTTTTTTTGGCTCTTTAGAACTGCTCTCCCATAAATTGCCAGTGTTTCTTTTGGGTGGTTGATCTTTTTCTTGCCAATTTGTGGAAGTTCTTTGCATCCTTTGTCCTGATTTGTAAATAGAGCTTCCACTTCTCTTTATCTGTTGTCTTTGTGCTATCTTTTGCCACAAAAAGTTTAAAATTTTAATCTAGTTAAGAATATTCATCTTTTCTTTCATAGCATCTGGGTTTCTAGTATTTGTCAGAGCTTTCCCCCATCCCAACTCTTCATGGTCCAAGAAGGCTGCTAGAGCTCTAGGCATCATCTGCATTATAGGCAGCAGGATGGAGAAAGGGACAATAAGGGCACTCCACCTCCTTTTGAAACAAACTTTCCAGAAATTTCCACATGATGATTCCACTTACACATCATTGGCCATGACTTGGTTACATAGCCAGAGCTGGCTGCAAGGAAAATACTGTCAGGGTTGTCTTTGAGAAATGCAATCTGCCATATCCATGCTTAGAAAGAAGGGCACCCCTGCTTTGCAGCATTCAACAGACAAGCAGAGACCACACACTGTTAAGGGTGGGTTGGAGCCTGGGAGCCCAACTCTTAGGAGAGAAAATGTCTCTATTTTGGTCCCCACAGGCATGATGCTTAAGATGGTGGGCCTGCTAAGTCACAGACATTCAGGAGGGTCTCAGTTCTGAGGCTCGTGTGAGCATCATCCAGGATGGCTATGGCTTCCAGAGGTGACACCTCTGCCTGGAATGTTCTCTTCTCAGTGCCTTCCCCAGGGGATGGGCAATAGGCTTGTGGTTGGGTGGGGAATAGCAAAGCCTACTGGCATGCAGGGCTGATGGCCTGTGAACTCTGAGAAACACCATGAGGCACTTCCAGGCAGATGGAGACTTTAGAGAATTACTTATGATTCATGCCAGTCTGGGGGGGTGGGGGTGAGGGGGAGGAGTCTGCCAGAAAGAAAAACATAACATTGGAAACACTTTCTCATTCTTTCACTCAGTCACTCACAAGACCACTTGTCATTCACTGAGGGCCCAGAGAGGGGCCGGTTACATCTACCCAGATATTTCTTGCAGGTTTTCTTTCTATAGTTCTGCTCTGTAGAAAGAAAAGCACCAATGGAAGAGGTAGGTCAGTGGAGAGTAGTTGGCCACAAAGAATAGACACCAAGATGTTTAGCTTGAAAGAAGCTGGGAAGCAAGAATCCAGCATGCCATGCTAAGGGTGATGTGGATTCTAGCAGACAGACCTAGAGGCGAAAGCTGGTTCCACCTCACCCCAGATGCATACTCTTCTCTGAACTCCCTCACCTCGCTGGACCTTGCCTTTCTCATCTATAAAGTTGGAGTGGTAGTCCTGAACCTTCTCCCTCACCAGCCTTGAGAAGGGGTTGATGTGGGGAGTTCTCCAGCCTCTCACAAGTCATAAAGCCCATGACCAGCTATGCTGTACAGACTAGCATCCTTTGCTTCAACTCCCTTGGGTTTTTAAAAAATATCTTTAAGAAAATCATACAAGTATTGGGGCGCCTGGGTGACTCAGTCGGTTAAGCATCCGACTTTGGCTCAGGTCATGATCTCGCGGTTCGTGAGTTCGAGCCCCGCATTGGGCTCTGTGCTGACAGCTCGGAGCCCGGAGCCTGCTTCAGATTCTGTGTCTCCCTTTCTCTCTGCCCCTCCCATGCTCATGCTCTGTCTCTCTGTCTCTCAATAAGTAAACATTAAAAAAAAATTAAAAAAAAAAAAGAAAATCATACAAGTATTATAGATTTGCTATTAAAATAACCAGGGAACACAGACAGACAAAAAGAAGGCAATAAGAGAGAGAAGAGAGCTATTAACATCTCAGGTTATGCTCTTACAATTTCTAGTATCTGAATATATTTTTAATAGGAATATATTTTTTAATATAAAAAAATAGAATATATTTTTATATATGGTTCTGTAGTCTTCCACTTTTTACCCAACAATATTGTCATGAATTTCTTTCTGTGCCAGTAAGCAAACTTCCATGACATGTTTTAATGCTTGTCTGCTATTCTGCCAATGCTGTAGTCAATTCTCAACACAGGATCAGTACCACTGATGTTTCTTTCCACTCCAGTCCCAACAGGCCTACTGCAGAACTGTGATTGATCCTATCTTAAAATATTTTTTTAAGCTTATCCATTTATTTTGAGAGAGTGTGTGTGTATGTAGGAGGGGCAGAGGGAGAGGAAGAGAGAGAGAATCCCAAGCATGCTCCATGCCATCAGCACAGAGCCCAATGTGGGGCTCAACCCTATGAACGGTGAGATCATGACCTGAGCCCAAATCAAGAGTCATTTGCTCAACTGACTGAGCCACCCACACCCCCTGATCCTATCTTTATTTAAAATGTTGCTATTTTGCTCACCATGGATTGATTTTTATTTGCTAAAATATTTTTTTTTTAAATGTTTTTATTTATTTTTGCGACAGAGAGAGACAGAACATGAGCAGGGGAGGGCCAGAGAGAGAGGGAGACACAGAATCAGAAGCAGGCTCCAGGCTCTGAGCTGTCAGCACAGAGCCCGATGCGGGGCTCGAACCCACAGACTGTGAGATCATGACCTGAGCCGAAGTCGGACACCCAACCGACGAGCCACCCAGGCGCCCCTTATTTGCTAAAATATTATGTCTCTTAACTATGGAGTTTTTTGGCATCCCTTACCTTCTGGACCCAAGGCAAGAACCTCACTGTCTTCACTGTAGTCCTAGTCCTGTGTCACATGATGAGCAGTCCATACTTTATATCACTAATTGTTGGGATCCTAAGATTGTTCCACTTTTTCCCATTTATTTGTCTGTATCTCCAGCACCCAAGCATAGTGCAAGACACCTGGTTGGCACTCAATATATATTTGTGGAGTAAGTGAATGAATGAATTGGTGAAGGAAGGAAACACCACAATGATTGTTCTTGTGGGGAATGTCAAGAGAGGAAGACAAGAGGTACAAGCCCTGATGAGCAGGAAGTCCCTGTGTCCACCACACAGAGCCCAGGAGAGAAGGCAGCCCAAGTCATGTGGGCATAGAACAGCTCTCTGGTGGGACAGAAGTTCTTTCAGCGTATGCACCTCACAGGCCCACCTGGAGCCCCCTTTGGAAGTCCCCACCATTTCCCAATGGAGCCATTGCTACTCTGGCCTGGCCCTGGCCCTGGCCCAGACAGCTGGAACCAAAACACTGCCACGTCCCCACTGTGGGGCTAGCACATGCTCACGCAGAAGCGCCCACACCCAGCCCCAAGAGCCTCCTGCACACAGGCTGACTCAGGAGCGTACTTGGACACTGGGCTGCAGGCCTACTGGCTGGGCCACTTCTCTTGGGGCACCAGGACTGTGCTCCAGTGTGGAGCTGCTTCTCCACAGCAACGGCAGTCAGGGATTTTCCCAGCCCTAACCAATGCGTGGAATTTTAAAATAACAAAGCCAGAATCCAAGAGAGGAAATTCTAAGAACATGAAATAAGTCAGAGGAGCAGAAGTGGCTATTTATTTTCCACGGCTTGCCTTGTCCTCCACTTCCCTGCCCCCACCCCAAAGGCTGGGGGATGGGTCCGGATTCAGATGTCAGCGCCACAAAGCTAAAGGAAACCCATCTTCCTGTGTTTGCCAAGGAACAATGCTGGAGAGGCCATTCCAAGGCCTGCACTTTTCCTCTGTACAGAATTCAGGTCCCAGTGCAATCCTGGGAGGGGGGCCCCGACAAGGAATTTCTGCAAGTAAACATTCCTGTTCTATCACTCAGGGACATTTGAGACATAGAAGCTATGATCTCCTGCGGCCTCCCACCAGCATGCACATCCATACTGACCCACCCCAGGGGAAGATCTAGCAGATCTAGCGGTGGATTTGGAGCCCTGACCCCACCCCGCAGCCAAGCAACTGGTCTCATCGGCCTCCTCAGTCTCTGTCTCCCAGCGCTGCCTTCTATCCTCCCCACTTCAGCTCTTATCAGGCTTTATCTCTGCTTTCCTGGACTACTGCCCAAGTCCATCCTTTACGGCCCTGACCCCCCTTGCTTTGTTCATCCTATCCTCAGCCAAGGGTCACCCTCCCACACCGCACCTCCAATGGAGGCCCTTCTCTGCTCCTAACCACCTGCACCTGCAGCTCCAGGTTCCCCAGATATATTCCAGGGCCTTTGTCACAGCCAGCCACACGTGTCTCATCTCCTGCATGCTCCCCCGCCTCAACCAGGGAAAGACAAGAAGACAGAACGTTCCCTGACCATCCCTACAGCGTCCACCCCTCCACCGGGCACCTCCTCAGAGATGAAGGGGTGGAGGACAGCTGCCGTTTTCAGAGGCAGAGATGGCTGTCTTGAAGGGAAGAGAAGGAGTCAGTGAATCAGGCCATGTGTTGATAGAAACAGCCAAGGTTTACTGAGCACCTACTAGGTACTAGGCTCCATGCCAGATGTCTTAGGGGGCCTTATCTCTCAGTCTCCATAATACTCCAAGGCAGCATGCTGAGTCCCAATCCTCTTTATACTCCTAACAGGCAAGCTCCTGGGCCTCTAGCAGAATGGGGCTCCATAAACAAACCAAAATCATGTAGACTTAGGTGGACACCCTGATCCTTGACTCAGCTGGCCATCTGGCAGGCACTTTCAGGGAAGGCAAGCCCAGACTCTGCTTGGGGGCCACTCTATTCCCTGGGCCTTCACACGCAAGGTTCCCTCTGTCTAGAACACCCTTCAGCCTCTTTTGAGCTAACTCCTATTGGCCTTTCAGGTCCCTTTGCAGCTTCCCCTGAGAAGCCTTCCTGGATCTCCCCCACCAGTCTGGGTTATTCCTCTGTGTTCTCCTGGGCTTCCTTGCTCCTTCTGGGTGTTTCAGCAACTGTCTCCAGGATCAGGTCAATTCCTGAAGGTCAGGGGATGCCTTGCTCATTTCTGTGTCCCCAGAATTTAGCTCAGGGACTGGCACAGAACCGAGATTCACTATTTGTTTAATGAACGAAATGCTTACTCTTGGGTATTCCTTCGCTTCCTGGCTGGTCAGAGGGCACCTAATCCCAGATTGAATCGTCCGCTTTTCCCTTCCTCTCTCCAGACCTTGCCATCCACAATATGCCCTAAAGACATCTTAGAGCCTGAAATCTGTGCCCCTTAAGGCTGGTGGTAGAGAGGGTCAGTCCTGTCTCCTGGTGCCTCAGTAGACTGACTACTTTTGGTTTCCCTCCTTAAACCACACTTGGTCTCAAAGCACCCCTGCCCCGGGCCTGGTGCCGAGTCCTCCGCTGGCCTGACAGCCCGCAGGGTCTGGTCCTCCACCTGGTCGGGTCGTGTTGCTGGTTCTGTGGGGTGGCCTCTCCCCACAAGCCGCTGCCTGTCGTTCCCCGACGGGAGGGGACCGCACTTGCGCGTTCAGGGCACGCAGTGAACACGCTGTTCACATTCCAGCGCCGGCCGGAATGCGGACAGAGGATGAGCCAAAGGCCGCATTCCTCCCGCTGCTACGGGAGTGCAGCCAGGGCCCCCGCCCCACCCCGCGCGCCCCCGGTGCCGCCCCCAGGCCCCGCCCCCAGGCCTCGCCCTTCGGCGCGCGGGGCCCCAGCCCGAGCGGGCGCCCCCTGGCGGCGGGGCTACCGGAGGCGACCCGGCCCAGCGCTTGAAGCCCATGGCCCAGAGCTCCCGCCTTCCGCGCCTCCTCCTACGCTCTCCTGCTGCAGGCTGCCTGCCCTTTGGCTCCGAGAATCTCCTCCTTCCTGCTCCCCGGGAAGCTTCCAACTTCCGGGCACTATATTAGGACTCCAGCGCGACTTTTGTTGCTTCCATCTCAGCAACACAGCTTCTCTCCACTATTGTTTTTGTTTTTTGTTACTTGTTGCCAGTCAAATCAGGTGAAAACCAGTGGCTCTCCAGGGCCTTAACATCAAAATCCCAACTCCAAGGCTACTTCCTCTCCTGGCTTTCCATCCTATACCCAAGTTGCTGGCCTTGACCTTCTCCAATGGTCTGGCACCTCTGCAGGAACCCCCTACCCTTGCGTGCCACGTCCTACCCACAGGCATCTTTGGGGCTAGAGACCTAGATGAGGGAGCTGCAGGCCTCATCCTGGTCCAGTTACCCAGGTCCCACAGAGTATCTTTTCCAGCTGCTCCGAGGTGGGCTTAAGGCAAGGAAGTGTGGCACGTCCCTAGTCCCTATGGCTCTAGGTGGACACTATGAAAAAATGGACCAAGTAGATCTGTAGGTCTGCAGGTCTGCACATTGGCCCCCATTGAAAAAAAAGCAGCATTGTCTATTAGCAAGGGTCACTGCTACTGATGGCAGTTGAAGCCCAAGAAAGTTGAAAGCCCCTCCCCAGTCCCCCACCCCCCATGATGGCCTCCAGCACGGTGCAGAAACGACTCATATCACATGCATTCATACTTTGCACCAATATTAAATACCACTGACATAAAAAAAAAAATACCACTGACATGAACATGAGTACCTAAAGAAATGCTTTTACCCCAAACCAGGACTAGGCTGTACTATTTAAGTCACTTCCACCCTCCAGGAACATGAAGGAGAGGAGGGTGTACTGTTTACTTCCTTCTGTTTGAGGGGACAAGTAACTTGTCTCCCCAGATACCTGCTCACTGTGAATGCTGGGTAGTGCTGGGAAGGTGTGGGCTTTCACCCATTGTCTCAGTTTGTTGACATGTTATCTTTCTTAGTGGCAAAGAAGCTGCAGCCTAACACTGTCTGCCTGTAGAAATCTGCATGTTTATCATCCCACCACCAGTTAGGGACTGACCCTGTGGTTAAAGTGATGCCTGGGAGGCCAACAATGAAGCATGCCTGGAACTCGCATTGCTTACCATCAGGGAGGGTTGTGAATGTTGCCAGGAAAGGTGGGAAAGCAGAAGTCAAACTCTCATTTGTCTCAGCTGCAGGAAAGGGTGGGGAGTCAGGAGAGCTGGACTGGTGGCCAGGCGCGACAGCTGGCTAACATGGCTTGGTTGGTTTCTCAGACTGTGTGAGGAAGAAAATGCGGTGGCCCTTCCAACCTGCCAGGGCTAACACTCTTCCTACCTACAGCATCTAGACATAGGCCCAGAGTGACAAGGTGGCAAGTGGCCATTGTTTGAGGTTGCAGCCCTGGCCACAGGTCTGCCTCTTCCCCATGACACAGAAAATGGACATTCTAAACATTTCACACCACTCTGGCAGTTCATCCAACGGCAGTGTCAGAGCTCTGTCTCAGTGGGGTCAGAGTGTGCTTGAGGTGATAATGACTCAAGTTAGCTGCAAGAGGAGCCCCAATGATGATCATATTCATTTTACAGACAGTTACTGAACCCAGGCTGGCCTTCTCTTCCCTTCCCTGAGTCACTTTCCACTGGGGGAAGGCAGACCCAGGGTGCTGTGGGACGACTGACGTGGGGTGCCAGGCTAGGGCACAGTGTCAACAGATTGGGTCTTGTGGAAGGGGCTATTCTCCAGTCAAGTCTTGAAGGAGCCGGGACTGACCAGCAGCAGCGGGAACTGTAACTGCTGCCTTGACTAGAGAGTGCTCTTTAGTATTCTGAGACCTACATGCCATTGTGCTGATTTTTTGCTAAAAAAAAGTCCCCCCTGGATTGTGCTGGTCATGTGGTTAGATTGGCTAGCCTTTAAGCCTTGAGTTTCGAGGTCACCTGGTAAAGATGAGTGGGACTGTAATTTCCACTGGGCCCAAGCAATGAGCTGGTCTCAGGGATGAATTTGCTTCAGAAATGTACTCCCTTGCCATGGAGTTGCTGCAAGCCAGGCTCCTCTTCACCGATGTGTGGACTGTTGTCTCGCTCCCCCAAACCCATGTGTCCAGCATGTGTGGCAGAACTGGGCATAGAGGGCAAGCTCCTGTCTGCTGTCGATGCTCGGGTACACTTAGGTGAACGGCTGATGCCCCTCTGAGTCTCACTCCATTTTTGTGCTTAAAATTCTTGAAAGCTACCAGGCCCTACCTATCCCATCTTAAGAAAAATGAGTTGAAATGATAAACTCTTCGAAATACTATAGTTTCCCAAAGTATCATTTTATAGAGTAGTATTTCTTAAATGTGAGTGTTTCAGAATCACCGGTTGGTGGGATCAGGGAGGGCAAGGGTTTGTTTAAAATGTATTTTCCTCAGCTTACTCATAGATTCTGAGTTAGGAGAGCTCAAATAGGGCCCAGGAATCTGCATGTTTAAGACTGTCTTAAGCAGGGGCACTTGGGTGACTCAGTCGGTTGAGCGTCCAACTTGGCTCAGGTCATGATTTTGTGATTCATGAGTTTGAGCCCCACATCAGGCTCTGTGCTGACAGCTCAGAGCCTGGACCCTGCTTCCAATTCTGTGTTTCCTTCTCTCTCTGCCCCTTCCCACCTTGCTCTCTCTCTCTCTCTCAAAAATAAATACACATTAAAAATTCAAGAATCCTGATGCCATTGGTTTGGAGATAAGAACAGATACAGATGACCTAACATCTGTTCTCAGTAAGTCCACTTAGAACAAACTCTCTGTCAAGGTTTGAGCAAATCCCATGAGATTTTTTTTTTAAATTTTCTGCTCCTGAAAGGAAGAAAGTAGGGAGTGGGGCTGAAAGGGACACCCCTCCCTTGTGCAGGATGCAGACATGTACAGCAAACCAGGGTGGACCCGTGGGAGTCCTGCAAAGTAGACATGACATATGCCAGTGAACATGGAAGAAAGCCATGCAACAGAGGGCTAGCACCTCCCTCTCCACCTCTTCTCCCTCCTATTGCAGGAATTGGACACACATGAAGCACACCAAAAGCAAACAAAAAACACCTGATTTAAAATGCCTCCATTGGAACCTGAACCAAATTTCAAAGGGTCATAGTTCCAGTGCCTGGCACCTGTGCAGTGTTGGCAATAATCTTCACCAAGCCCGATGCCAAGAACCTGAGCCCACAGCAAACTCTAAGAACTGTCAGTACCGGGACGCTGAACTGTTGGTGGCCACACATACTGGCTACCACCAAGCTCTTTTGATCTGCACCTCAGCCTCCAAACCTGTTTTTGCTTTCACTCCGACATATCATATATTTGCACTCCTATCACTAGCTACCATTAATATAAGGCAGCTATTTTTGATATCATAGCAAGCCTCACCATAAATGATAATAGATATAATTTCAAATAGTTTGACAGGTTTGAAATTGGGAGACTTACATCTTGTCAGATCTGTTCAGACTGTCATTGTTTTTATGTCATCATGCAGCTAGGAGCTCAGACAAGGAGAGGAAGTGACAGCTCAGTCATCGATCTGTCTCTCATTCACTTGTGCAGGTGCTGTTAGTTTTACCTTCGAACCTTGGTTTCTATGTAGGAATCTGTAAAAGCTACTTGTCTGTGCCAAAAGGATTACTTTAGTTAAATTATATAGTATACTCTGTAAGCGCACTCCTCCAGGAACTCACAAACCATACTGGGTCCTGGACGGTGCCCCCACTCTTTCCTCAGGACACCATACATACTTTACTAATACAGGGTTACTGGACATACAATTCAATGACGGAGCCAGCACCAATCTGGACATCAAATATTAGTGAAACTATATTCTTATTTTCAGATTAAAAATATAAATATGTAAATAAAAGTTCTAGTATTTTCCTCCTGCACCTCCATCATCTTCCATACCTCAAGTTGGAGAGCACTGACCTAACTGGATCCTCCCACCCCAGGGATGCACATCCCTGGAAGCCAGGCTTCCTCTTTCAGGAAGGGGACCTAGCAGTTAGCTGTGCCCCTGAAAATCAGGCAGGCAGACCCCTACAACTGGAAGAAATTTGGATGGGGCAGAACAATCACATGTTCCAATTTAGACTTCTATTTTGGCATCTGTAATTGACAACCTCCTCATGCCCCCTTTTGTTGGGCTGTGGTTTGGGCAGGATAAAGATTATGCTGAGGACCATGGTAAATGGGGGTGGGCACATCGAGTTGGGGGGACTCCCTTAGGCTCTTTGGTCCAAGCTTGGACTGCATTTTTGAGGTCTATGGGGAAACAGCAGCCCCTGGTGGCTAGGACATGCCATGCCTCAGAACCTCAACATCCCTCCTGCTTTAAGACTTGCCAAACCCTCACCTTGATGGTTAAGTACCATGGCATGGTTATTTGCACAGACAAGGGTTTCTAGCTGGGCTCATCTGCATGATCCTAGGCAAATTAACTTGCCTGAGTCTTAGTGTTCTCAATGTTAAAATAGGATAACCAGACTTACTTCTTAGAGCTATTGCTAGCGGTAAATGAGATGATGAATGAAAACTAGTACATGGTGCCCAGCACTTAGTAAGAACTTGTGCTGTGACAGCAGTCATGATGATTGATGCTGATGCCTCTAGACATCGAAAAGCACTGGAAAATATCTGTAGACACACCCCTGGAGGGAGAATGTGAGATTCTAAGCAGGAACTCATGTGTTTCTGCACTAATAGATATGGATGAGCAGTGAACATGTCCAAAATAGGCGTGGGAAGCGTGAGCCTTGTGTGTGTGTGTCCGCAGATGTATATGTAAGTGCACAAGCACAATCACAGTAGAAAGGCAGAGAGCTGTGGGAGATACTCAGGGCACATCCCAGAAGGGAGCAGTGGTGACAAAGGGGAAGCCAGTGTCACTTATTCTTGTATTATACTGCAGAACCAAACTCTGAGAGAGGGTAAGAGTTTATTAACTCAAACAACAATTACCTATTGATCACCTACTATGTGCTGGGCAGAGTTAACAAAATTGAACAAACACCCATCACGAGACGCTTTCAAATAGAGACCAGTGCTGGTTCTTACCCAGTAGGGATGGTGGGGGTGAGTCTACTCTGGTAGCCTGGAGACTAATCATGGCATTCCTCCCTGTCACCAGGAAAGAATACTTGCAAGTGTGCAAAGCCAGGCCCTGGCAGAGTAAAGTATCCCTCTACTCAGGTGGCCCTGCCAGAGGTGTGTCACCATTCAGCTCCTTGGAATGTGCTTGGGTCTGCATAGTCCAGAATAAGTCAGAAAAAATGTATGAGCTGCACTCTCTCAAACCCTGCTCCATCACTGGGATTCCATCCATCTGTTCTATGTTGCATTTAGTTGTATGTCCCATCCAGTTCTATGAAAAACTAGTAACCTCTGAGTGTTCTCCAGCTTTCTCCTTACTACTTTCAAAAGGGGACGTGGGCCTCACCTAGGTTTGCAAATGGAGGAGAGAGAAACTGGTGGCGCAGAGAGGTACACAGGATCTGCCAACCCCTGGTAGCACCCCTATGGGACTCTCAGTCCTTCCAGAGTCTGGAAGAATTTACACATTTGTCCAGATGAACTGAAAGATCAAAAGGTGTGGACCATTTGTTCCTATGCTCCACCCCCAGCCCCTAACTTACCTCTGATTTATGGATAGACATCTTAACAGCCTTGAGAGGCCCACTGAGCTTACAGTACTCACTGCTTAAAGTAATTCTTAAACACATACTATGTGCTGGACAGGGTTAACAATATTAGGGGTAGAGGAGGATGGGTCCTGAGGTTAAGGAAGTCTCCTGCCCAGGCTGAAGCTTCCCCTTCTCTTGACTTGGGCTCTTTTTTCTCTCCTACCCATCTCACCCCGTTGGCTCTGCTAGAGGCATTGAGGGCCTGCCCACTTCAGCCTTCACCAAGCATCAACCATTACATGCTCTCTTTGCCCCCAGCATCACCATTCAAGATAAATGCAAAATTGTTGGTGCTTCAATGTTTCTACTTTCTTGCTAGTTGGAAAAGTAACACTGCTACAGAATTATACCTCTCTCACAAAGGTCCAGGACAGCCTGGGATGGGCTGGTGTGGGAGACAGGCTGGGAACCATGCACCATTGAAAATGTTCCTGTAGAGACATTCTGAGGCCAGACAACAGAATCCTAAGGCTCTAAGTCCGGGATTGCCGTGGACCTGTTTTTCCCTTCCCAGGCCCCCGGCCTTTCCTGCCTCTCTTCTCTCCCTGACACACTGGTCCTGTCTTTCTTGGCTTTGTCTTCAAACCTCAAGGAGGAGAGAAACAAAGGAAGGAGCCAATCTGTGGAAAATGGCTCTTCCAAATTCAAGTCTTTCACAATTCCTTTTGGAGGGTTTAGAAGGCTTTAGTTAAAGATACATCGAAAACTAAGCCAAATATTTGTTAAGGTAATTATTAACTACAGGAAAAAAAGAGACAAAGGAAACATAAACATCATGAACTCTTTGGCTAAATTATACTCCTATATTTATCTCCCCAAAAGTAACTAATAATGTAACATAAAGTTTGGTCACAGCAATCACAGCAGGATGGAGAGAATGGTGGTGGGGGTATGGGGGTGGTATTAGGGCCAATCATTTACCTTCTGTAACAGGAAGTCAAAAGATAATGTCTAGAGTTGAGAAATACAGAAGTACATAGCAGAAAAAAATAGTTAAAAAGTTTAGAAAAGGGTATCAGGAGTAAGAAATTGCAGGACGGTGCTATCTATAAACCATAAAGCCATATTTTATTTATAAAATAACCATCATACACTACTCTGATTTTTGAAAAATAATAATGGAAAATTCGTAAACACAAGCTGAATGTGGAGAGATAACGTTGAAAACATTTCTTTGAACACAGAGTAAAAAGATCAACAGATGGAACATGTGAGATAAAAATGAAATGACACAAGGACAAATCTAGATGTCTGGATGCAGGAGAAAGAGAAGATAGAGGGAGGAGACAATAGAGGAAGTCACCAAAGGACATTTTCCTGACACAAAGAAACCCTCAGATCATCCGAGCAAGGATCCACAGAGGCCATGAACATGAATGGCAGTTAGGAAAAAGAAATTCAGACTTCAGCTCAGGTCATGATGTCATGGTTCCTGAGTTCGAGACCCGTATCAGGCTCTATGCTGACAGCTCAGAGCCTGGAGCCTGGATTCTGTGTCTCCCTTTTTCTCTATCCTCTCCACCACATGCTCTGTCTCTCTCTCAAAAATAAATCAACTTTAACAAAAATTAAAAAAAAAAAAAGAAAAGAAAAATTCAGATGGCCAATAAACACAGGAAACAATACTAACCCAGACGTTCAGCTAAAGAAATACATAGGAAAACATTAATGTTTTCACCTATCCTAATTGTCAATACTTAGAAAGCTTCATAGTACCTAGTACTAGCAAGTAAATGGAGAATGAGACACTCTGATTATGTTAGTGAGAATGTGCATGGTGCAAACATTTTGTGGGGCAAATTGGCAAAATAGGATCAGACCTTAAAATGTCCTTACCCACTATTCCAGCAATGTCACTACTAGGAATTTATTCCTTGCAAATACTCATTAAAGCATGTCAAGATATCAGTAATCATTCAAAGGTATTTACTGCAGTATTGTTTATGGCAATGCAAAACCTGAGATGATCTAAATGTCCATCAACAAGTAGCTGGTTGGATCCATGATGGTAAAGCCATGAGTGCAATGAGGGAAAGCCGACTGTGTTAAGTGTGCATGAAATGTACTTTTTAAGAAACGAGTATTATCTGCCAGTAAAAACATTTTTCCTGGATGGAAGGATAGCCAGTGACTCAAGAATGGGGGAGAGGGATTGTCATTGAGGACCAATGAGAGTTGTACCTTTTATTTTTACACCATACAGAACTGTTTCACTCTTTGTATGATATTGTATTGTTTTATGCTTTAAAAAATGTTAACTGGAATTATCCATGTGCTGGTATTATTGCCACCTTTATTTTCCTCATAATACATTTTGGCATTGAACAAAATACATGTTTTATTTTGGTTTTGTGTTGTTTTAAGGGACCCACAGAGTGCCAATGGGGATACTAAAGAAATATCCCATTTAAGGACACTGGGACAAAATTTCAGAACTTCAAGCATAAAAAGAAAATGATATACTCTTCCAGAAAGAAAAAGAAGCTTTGGAGTGCCTGGGTGGCTAAGTCAGTTAAGCATCTGACTTCAGCTCAGGTCATGATCTCGCGGTTTGTGAGTTTGAGCCCCACGTCAGGCTCTGTGCTGACAGCCCAGAGCGGGGAGCCTGCTTCAGATTCTGTGTCTCCCTCTTCTCTCTGCCCCTCCCGTGCTCATGCTCTGTCTCTTTCTGTCTCTCAATAATAAATAAACATGTTTTTTTTTTTTAAAAAAAGCAGCTGACACATGAAGAAATGAGATTCAGCCTGACATCATATTTTGCAGGAAAATTACTTTGAATCCGGAATTCTATAGCCAGCCAAATTACTCCCCAAAATGAAGACACAATAAAGACATATTCTGAAATCCAGGGAGTCAGAAAATTTATCATTCGTGCACAGCGTGTGAAGAAATTAACCAAGAAGTCCCACTAAAACAAAGTAATTCAAAAAAGAATAAGTGACATTTGTTTTAAAAAGTGGAAGCTGAGTATAAGAAGAAATATAAACATAGAGATAAAATGAACCCATACCAGTTTGAACTTTGATGCCTAGAACATTCTCTTTTGACCTACAGATGTTTAGTAATCTAAAGCTGTTTTGTTCCTAAAAGCTCCAGTCATACTGCTTGATTCTGTAGCAAATAATATTTACACAATTATAACATTGTAATTATATGTTATAATAATGTGATTTATGTGGGGTTTAATATCTTAGACTCAATCTGTAGACAAAACATGCAATGACATGAATAGAACAGAATGTATATATTATAAACCTTGACAAAGTAAAGGGGAAAACCCTGCTTAAAGCCAGGGAACTGAATTCTCTAAATTCCTTTAGCTGCAATTAGGATAGCAAAAGCCAGACCTGGCTGATTAGAGTTTAGGGCTCCATTAAATGCAAAACTGGGGTAAGAGCCCAGGCCAGAAGTAAAGGAAGTGGCTCCAGTGATATATTGGAGCTAACTGCTCCCTAGAGCTGATTGTCTTCCTCTTTTTCCAACCCCTCATTGCCATTGTGTTGTTAGCTTGAAATTAGCCATAGTGGGAATACTTATACCACAGATATGGTCAAACTCTAGACATGAGGGCTCTTTTTTGGTCTTCCCAGAGAGCCCATGGTTGAATATTGACCAGCATGCCCTGTGGGAAAGCCTGAGTCTCTGGCCTGAAGGATTGTTAAGAGGAAAAACAGAAGGAAGGTGGTGAAACCCTCAGGATTAGATGGGCTGTGAGAGAACCAGTGGTATTCTTAGAGAATGAAACATTCCAAGGCCAAATAGTAACTACTATCTTGAAACTATTCAACTCTGCTGTTATAGCCAAGAGCAGCCATAGACAATATCTACCTGAATAAGTGTGGCTGTGTTCCAGTAAAACTTCTATTTATAAGATAGGCAAATAGCCCAATCATATAGTTTGCCAACCCATTGTCTAAGACAAACCCCCCAGGAGTGCACTTCAGATATGGCACAGAAAATGGCTCAGCAGCCACAGTTGGAGTTAGCTGGATAGCTGGATAGCAGGATATTTGAGCCAGAGGTCCCATCTCTGACTCCCCATGGCTTCCAAATGGCTTGCAAGGGATCCAGAAGTTCCTTTGTCCCAGGGGAAGGGTTATATGCTTATATATATACATACATATATATATATATATATATATATATATATATATATATAGCACCTTTGTGCTATATAACCCTTATATATAACATATATATATAACATATATATAGCATATAACATATATATAACATATATAACCCATATATAACCCATATATATATATATATATATATATATATATGGGTTATATAGCACAAAGGTGCTATATCAGATAGGATTGGGTTTGGCTTTATAGTAGCTTAAAAACGCACAATTTAATCATGGCTTGGAACACACACACACACACACACACACACACACACACACTCATGCAGATTTACTCTCTCATGTAAAAGCCTACAGGTTGGCTATCCAGGGCTGATAAAGCATGAGAGACCCAGGTCTGTCCTATCTTTCCTCTCTGCTATTCCTAGATGTGGCCCTCATCCACGTGGTCCGAGGTGGCTGCTGAAGCAGAACCATTCTATCCACCACATCCAGCAGGCAGGAAATGTAAGTGGGCAGCCCTTCCCACCCTCAGCTTCATGGACATATAATCTGTGCAATTTCATAAAGCCCCTCACTCAGAAAAGCCCATGCTTATTTTAATGGTGGACTGTCACTATCTTGAAATTCATTTTTTTTTTAATTAAAAAAAATTTTTTTTAACGTTTTATTTATTTTTGAGACAGGGAGAGACAGAGCATGAATGGGGGAGGGTCAGAGAGAGAGGGAGACACAGAATCTGAAACAGGCTCCAGGTTCTGAGCAGTAAGCACAGAGCCCGACGCGGGGCTCGAACTCAAGAACAGTGAGATTGTGACCTGAGCCGAAGTGGGACGCTTAACCGACTGAGCCACCCAGGCACCCCACCTTGAAATTCTTAATAATGTTATCTTTGAACTCATATTTTGTAAATGAAATCCAATGGAACAATGGAGCGTGTACATTAACGGAGGAGGTATGTGTAACATGTACATGTGTCATCAGTCCTTGCAGACCCTGTTCTAATACAACATAGGTCATGCCTGCTATGCAGCTTCCACAGAATGCTTATCATGTGCTCAGATTCACACAATCAGAAGGGCCTCCAAGCATTAATTTAATTTTTTCCTATTCCTGTTTTGAATTTTTAATTTTATCTTTGTGTTTTATAAGTGAAGTCCAGTAGGACAATGGAAGATGTGTAATATGTGTGTCTCCTGTTCCTTGCCACCCATTTCCTATGCATACAGTGTTTGCAATATACCAGGAGCACAGATTTCCAGTGGACCTACAATGTGCGGGATTTTAGCACGACTCCAAGCAACTACAAGGTAAGCATGTTATGTCCATGTCTGAGTAAGCAGGAGCTGACAGCTCTAGAGGACATGCTTTCCATTCGAGCCAGAACCTGTTTCAAATGCAGAAAGAAGGGAGTGGCATTCTAAGAAACACAAATGACCAAGGACCATTGTATCCTATCTTACTTGTGTTACTTCCCTAGATTAGTCAATCTTTTACGACAACAGATAAAAGGTAGGGCAACCCACAGTTCCTTCTGACATTCAGCCCCTCGCTACTAATCAGTAAGGTGAAGATAGCTACTAATAAGTAAGGTGAAGATAGAGAATGTTGGTACGGTGTGAGCACATCAAGAGGTAAAATTAAAGTGCTGGTTTCATGTGATGTTTCCACTGTTTGGTATGAGTAAAATACAAATGCATGTGCAATTTATAAAATATAAGTTATATAATTCCTGTGATTTTGCATATGAGTTACATGCTTTAAAAATTTTAATTTAACACTGGCATTGCACAATATAAAGATGAATGGTAAAGTTCATAGTAATGGTATAAAACTTTAATTTTGCTTTAGATAACATTACATAGCAAATAAAAAAACACCATGGCAAATAAAGACCCAGGCCTCAGAAGAAAAAGAAAAACTTTACTATTTTAGTACCTTTGGTAGTACTTTTTTCCTGCTTTTTGAACAAGGGGATCTTGCATTTTTATTTTACCCTGAATCTTGACAATTATGTAGCTGGCCCTGGCAGCACACTACCCTAGGATGCCATATGGGACCAGTCTCATCTCTCAAGTCAACTGCCAGAAGCTGAAGCCCCTCTCCTGACAGAAAGCAGCAGAGGTCCACAGGATCTGAGTGTACTGAGGGCCCCCCCACTTCAGTGGATATGGTAAGGGTCCTTATTTACCCAGATACCCAGGTGACATCTTGAAGAGAAGAAGGAAAAGGGACAGAGTTCAGAAAGAGTGAGTTTTCGGGGGCACCTGCGTGGGTCAGTTAGGCATCCGACTCTTGATATCAGCTTAGGTCATGATCTGGTGTTTGGGGAATCGAGCCCTGTGTTGGGTTCTGTGCTGACAGCATGGAGCTGACTTCCGGATTCTGTCTCTCTTTCTGCCTTTCTCTCTGCTCCTTCCCCATACTCTCTCTCTCAAAATAAATAAACATTAAAAAAAAAAAAAAGAGTGAATGAGTGAGTTTTCCAAGACTATGGAAACCACCACATGAGGGAGTTCAACTCCAAGTAGACTGAATGCTCAGAGTGAAAAGAGACTGTTCAGTCTATTGTTAAAAGGGAAGCCCAGGCTTCCCCACTACACAATAGGGCGGGCCTACTAGGGAAGATCCCAATTTTCTTTGCAGATCTGATGGGGTGTGCACACTTGCAAGCCTGCTACCCTGGATCCAAGGTACTTTCCCTCTGAAATACACTTCCTTCCTGCTTCCCCTTCCCTCTTTCCATCCCCTAGTCCTGGGACCCTTGGTTACCAGGCTAACTTCTCACCGCTCTGCACTCAGCTCAGGTGTCTCCTCTTGCAGGAAGCCTTCCCTGACACCTGCTCTCACTCTGTTCTCCTCTGGGCACTTACTGCAAGCTGCACGTGCCTAGTTTCAGAGGAGCAGTTTGAGAGCAGGCATGGCACCTGATGTAGGGCCCACAGGCCAGGAGTGGAGGCTTCCTGCTTCTCACGTACCCTTTTTGGGCCTGTTTCTTCATATGGAAAATGGGGGTTATAATACTAGACCCACTGACCTAGGATTTTTATAATCTGGTTTTTGAAAAGATATTACATGTACACCCAGTACACAATTCAAAAGGTATGTAAGTGTATACAATGAAAAGTCACTCCCCTTCCCCATTCACTCCTCGATTCCCAGCTGTCTTCTCCAAAGACAAACCTTGTCACCAGTTTCTTTAGCTTCCCCCTAACAGATACTCATATGTGCTTTAGAGCAAATACATTATACGTTACCATCTATGCAGCATTCTGGGGAAGAATACATAACCAGACTATAAGGAAGCATCAGATACACCCAAAATACTGTTTTTTTTTTTTGAAAAGTGGTGGTTATGTAGCATCAATATCACAAAGAAAGGCTGTCAATGTGTTCCAGAATAAAGAAGGATGGTAGATTAGATAAAAGCACTGTATTTGTGTTAAATTGATCAAAGTTGGAGTAAGTGTAAAGTGGCTATGTAAGAGAATCCCTAATTAGAAAATACCTACTGCCATACTTAGAAAGAAAGAGCCATTATGTATATAATTTACTCTCATATGATTTAGGAAAAAAAAGTGTGTGTGTGTGTGTGTGTGTGTGTGTGTGTGTGTATGTTTGTTTGTACATGAGAGGGCAACAGAGGGCACACGTGATAAAGCAAATGGGGTACAATGTTACCAATAAGTGAATCTGGGTCAAGTGTTGATGAATATTCTTGTATTATTTTTATTTTTGCAATATATGCCTAAGTTTGAGATTACTGTCCCTAAAAAGCTGATGTTCATATCTGCAGTCTCTGTATTTGCAAATTCATCTACTTGCTAAACTTTAACCCCAACAACAACACTCAAGCACATCCACAGTCATCTAGACATGTGTGCAGAGATGTGAAAAATTTGAGTTGCCCAATATGCATATTCCCAGCTGAGGTCAAACAGGGTGGTGTTCTGCCTCTGGTTTTGGCTCCCATACTATAAATAACTGTCCTTTGTGCAGTCTCTTCAAGGCCACGTTTTTCACATTTTTGTGCTTTTTGTTGATGATTTCACTGTTTAAAATGGCCTCCAGTCATGTTGCTAACATGCTGTCTAGTCCTCCTAAGAGCAAGAAGGCTCTGATGTGTCTCATGGAGAAAATACATGTGCCGGATGAGCTCCATTCAGGCGTGAGTCATAGTGCTGTTGGCCATGAGTTCAGTCTTTATAAATCAGCAATATATATTAGATAAAATGTCTTTGAAAGGAAACACATATAAAATAAGGTTATACTTAGATTGATCACTTGATGAAAATATTGTGACTGAGGCTGGCAGGCACCTAACCCTGAATTTCCCCTGGGAGCAATAGTTTAGTATCTGCTAATTCAATGTTTGTAGTGACTTTATAGAACAGAACTACCATGGATAACAAGAATCAACTGTTTACAACTGAATCAATTATAACAGTATACAATGCACAGTGTTCTGTACCATATATATTTATTTATTTAATTTTTTAATATTTATTTATTTTTGAGAGAGAGAGAGAGAGAGAGAGAGAGACAGAGCATGAGCAGGGGAGGGGCGGGGAGGGAAGGAGACACAGAATCTGAAGCAGGCTCCAGGCTCCGAGCCATCAGCATAGGCCTGATACAGAGCTCGAACTCAGGAACCACAAGATCATGATCTGAGCTGAAGTTGGACACTTACCCAACTGAGCCACCCAGGTGCCCTTGTACCTCATATTTTTAAACAAGAATTTTAGGGATCATACTATTATATTCGTTCTTTTGAACAGATCCCTGGTATTCCCCCTATGGATGTATTCTGACTGATCTAACCAGTTCTCTAGTGACAGACATTTGGGCTTTATCTTTTCAAAATGCAAACCTGATCATGTCATGAGTCCTGCTTAAAGCACTTCCATGGCATCTCCTGGCTCTGGGATAAAAACTGAAGTCCTTAATCATGACCTGCCAGACACTCTCACACAGTATTTATCCTTCATCTGCATGTCTCCCCTCCAGCCTTCTTTCTCCCCCTGGTATTATCCACACTCCTCCTGCCACAGAGCATTTGCACTAGCTTTCCTCATGAAGCATCTTCCCCATCCCTCATCCCTGGCCTGATTCACTACCCTCTTCCTTCAAACCTCAACATCACAGATGGGTTTGTGTTCACCAACGTATCCTTGGACCTTGCCTAGAACTTGGCATGTACAAAATGCTCAATGTACTTTTGTTGAACAACTGAAGGAATGAAGCAGGAGGCAGGCAGGGAGGGAAGCCAGCTGGTAGGGATTATATTTATGTGAGTCTCCGTTGACCAAACACTTGGTCTTCAACTTTTCACGGAATAGACACTGTACAGCTGCTCTATCTTCTCCTCTCAGGCTCTCAGTTCATTAGCACTGAAGTGATTTTTGTTGAACTCGACCAGTGATGATGATGGAAAATCAGGGAGTCCTGCAAAGCACCCGTGGAGAGGTGGCTAAAGTTTTTTGCACCAGTTCCACACCATGAAAAGAAAGTGATAATGTCTGGATTGGCTTGTTGTGAGTAACACATCTAGCACTTAGCACACATTGCAAAGGCTCTCCCTGCCCCCAACTGCAACAATCCAGAAGTTGGCCCTGCTCTCTAAGACTGTCCTCAGCATATTGGCTCATAACAAGAGATCTGAGTACGGAACAAAAATACTGAATATAAAGATCCACTTACTGTCACCATTGCCCCATAAGCAATCTCCTACTTTTCTTCCAGCCAAGAGGTGTCTGTTGGAGCCAAGCTAAGGTGAAGAAACCAAAAAAGAAGTGTCATGTCAATGTGTTTTCCCACCTCCCCAGGGGCTGACCACCATGTCCCTGAGCTGGGAGGGAAGGAGCTCTTTTCAGGACTGTCACTGACCTTTGGCTCCTTTCTACCTTTGAGTGACTAATTCCATTCTCATGGATTCTCTAAAACTGTATGAAACTTGTGGTAAAAGCCACATCCTTCCCCTATGCCAAAAGACTTCCGCCCACATCCTCCCAGTGATCACCACCCCTTTTCCTCCCAAGTTTTGGTTGCAAAATGAATCAAACTAGTCCACAGAAAAGGCCTGAGAGGGAGGGAGGGAGGGAGGGAGGGAGAGAGAGAGAGAGAGAGAGAGAGAGAGAGAGAGAGAATACACAAGGGACCCTATATACTAGAATCCAACCAACAACTTCTTACCACCCCCCATGGTCTGAACCACTGTCACCTGTCGCCTATTTATTGCAATACCCTAGCTGATCCAGCTTTCACCTCTTGCCCTAATCTTGCTCCATGTATAGGAGTGCCAGATAAAATACAGGACATTCTGTTAAATTTGCATTTCAGACAAACAACAAATCATTTTTTAGTATAAAGATGTCACAGATACTATATAGGATATATTTCTACTAAAAATTATTCATTTATCTGAAATGCAAACTTAACTGGATATGATTAAGTTTTATTTGCAAAATCTGGCAATTCTATCCACATACCAACCACAGTCATCCTTTAAAAATGTAAATTAGCTCAATCCTAGAAGAGAGCACAGACAGTAATTTCTCTGACATTGGCCACAGCAAAATTTTTCTAGGTAGGTCTTCTCAGGCAAGAGAAATAAAAGTAAAAATAAACAGGGACACCCAGGTGCTTCAGTCTGTTAAGTGTCCAACTCTTGATTTTGGCTTAGGTCATGATCTCAAGGTTCGTGAGATAGAGCCCCGCATCAGGCTCTATGCTGAGAGTGTGGAGCCTGCTTGGATTTTCTCTCTCCCTTTCTCTGTGCCTCTACCCTGCTCATGTGCTCTCTCTCTCTCTCAAAATAAGTAAACATTTTTTTCAAAAGTAAAAATAAACTATTGGGACTATATCAAAATAAAAAGCTTCTATACAACAAGGTAAGCCATTAACAAAACTAAAAGGCAATCTACTGAATGGGAGAAGATATTTGCAAATGACATATGCAATAAAGGGTTAGTACCCAAAATATTTAAGAACTGAATCAACTCAACACCCAAAAACAAATAATCCAATTTTAAAATGGGCAGAAGACATGAACAAACGTTTCTCCAAAGAAAACACTCAGATGGCCAACAGACACATGAAAAGATGCTCAACATCACTCATCATCAGGGAAATGCAAATCAAAACTACAATGAGATATCAAGGAGATATCACATCACACCTGTGAGAACGGCTAAACTAAAAAACACAAGAAACAACAGGTGTTGGTGAGGATGTGGAGGAAAAGGAACCCTTGTGTACTGTTGGTGGGAATGCAAAGTGGTACAGCCACACTGGAAAACAGTATGGAGGTTCCCCAAAAAGTTAAAAATAGAACAACCCTGTGACTCAGTAGTTGCATTACTGGGTATTTACTTAAAAAATACAAACACACTAATTCAAAGGGACACATGCACTCTATATTTATAGAAGCATATTTACAATAGCCAAGATATGAAAGCAGCTCGAGTGTCCATCAATAAATGAATGGATAAAGAAGAGGTGGTTTTGTGTGTGTGTGTGTGTGTGTGTAATAGAATACATATATTCCACATATAATATAATGGAATGTTATTCAGCCATAAAAAAAGAATGACATCTTGCCATTTGCAACAACAAGGATGGATCTAGAGAGAGTATAATGCTAAGTGAAATAAGCCAGAGAAAGAGAAATACTATATGATTTCACTCATATGTGGAATTCAAGAAACAAAACAAATGAGCAAAGGGAAAAGAGAGAGAGAGAGAGAGACAAACCAAAAAAACAGACTCTTAACTATAGAGAACAAACTGATGGGTACCAGAGGAGAGAGGGGTGGGAGGATGAGTTAAATAGGTGATGGGTATTAAGGAGGGCACTTGTGATAAGCACAGGGTGTTGTATGTAAGTGTTGAATCATTATATTGTATAACTGAAACAAATACTACACTGTATATTAACTATACTGCAATTAAAATGAATAAAATAAAATGTAAATTATCTCATAACATCCATCTGCTCAAAATCCACCAATAGCTTCTTATCTCTAAGCAAAGTACTTACCTTGATCTGCCTTCCCCAGTACTTCTTGAATCTCCTCGCCTTGAATCTCCTCAATCCAGCCACACTGGTTTCTTGCTATGTCTTGCACTTCTCTCCTATAGCCTCATTGCTAGCTCCTTCACTTTAGGTTTTTGTTCAGATGGGATTACTTTCCCAGTGAAGCCTTCTCTGACTTCCCTTTAAAAACTGGAGCCATCCTGGGGTGCTGGGTGGCTCAGTCTGTTAAGTGTCTGACTTCAGCTCAGGTCATGATCTCAGGGCTTGTAAGTTTGAGCCCCGCATTGGGCTTTCTGTTGTCAGCACAGAGCCCACTTCAGATCCTATGAAACCCTCTCTATGCCCCTCCCCCCTCTCAAAACTAAAATAAACATTTAAAAAATAAAAACTGGAGGGGCGCCTGGGTGGCTCAGTCAGTTAAGCGGCCGATTTGGGCTTAGGTCATGATCTCACAGCTCATGAGTTCGAGCCCCACATTGGCTGGCTGTTGTCAGCCCAGAGCCTGCTTTGGATCCTCTATACCAACCCTCCCCCCACTCTCTCTCTCAAAAATAAATAAAAAACATAATAAATAAATACATACATACATACATAAATAAATAACAGAGCCATCCTATCCTCTGTCACCTTTCCCAACCTTTTCTCCATCACACGTGTCATCTTTAACATTCCACATATATACATATTTGTTGCTTTGTTCTCCAGCTCCCCACTAAAACATATGGCCCATGAGGGCAGGCATTGTGTTTTGTTCAAGCTGAATATCCAACCCCAGAACCCTGCTTGGCACATCAATAAATATTTGTTGAACCAATGATGAAACCAAGGGCAGGAAGCACAGCCAAAAAAGCCCAGAAACAAAGGGGTTTTGTTTTTCTTTCTCTGCAGGCTTGCTCTAATCTTTCCCCACTCACTTATCTTGCTCAAGGCCCCCTTTGGCTGCCTTCCCACATCTCATCAGGACTTTTCAGGGGCACCATCAAAAGACTGGGATAATCTGATTGGCTCAGCTCACCCTTGCTTCCTCTCTTTCTCTCTGTCCCTGCTCCTTCCCTCTCTCCCTATGTCTCTGTGCCACTTATGTTTTTAATATTTTTAATGAATGAGTAATATTTCTAAAAACTCACTTTATTTTCTTAGTGTGCCAAGTGTGAAGAGGAGTGATTCAGAGGCTCTCATGGCCAAGAGCAAATGCCATGAAACCTCTTTCTTGTGTCCTTTCCCATACTCAGATTCTCTGCAGAGAAGCACCCATTCTCTAGTCTATATGCTCTTGCTCATAACACATGTCCACAATGAATTGGCAGTGACTATACACTGAGTCTCAGAGAACCAGACCAATGGAATCTCTTCTGAATTATAGCTGGGCCATCTGGTCACCCTCTTCAGAGCAGGAGAAGAAAGAGATGAAGGAACACATGCTGGTTAAGTGTATCAGCTTAGAAGTGGGGGGCTTCCACCCACAATCCTTTGTCTGAAATTGGTCACATGGCTCCACATAATTGCAGGGGGGCTAAGAAATATGTGAGAGCATACAGCTATTTGGTAAGAAGTAGATGTTTCTTCCTAGGCACAGTCTTGGGGAAGGGGAAGAGAAGCATAAGTGGGTTAGGGGTCTGTTCAGACACAGATATTCCTCTCCCCATCCACTTCACCTCTCGGAGCTCAGGGAGAGCCCTGGCTATACAAGAGGAAGAGATCAAATCTGAGCCAGCTCTAAGCACCTGAACCAGACCGGAGAGCAGTGAGGAAATACGACGGTTTTCTAGTTAATGCAGGCACCAACTGTGCTTCCCTCTCCATGTCCTGATCCCATAATTGCTATGGAAAATAATGACATTATCTTTCATTTCTCTGGCACTGACACTTTTTAAAGAGCTTTTCCTTCTATGTGGACTTCACAAGAGGTAGGCAGAGATTATGACATTTTTATAAAGGAGAAACCAGAGGCCCAGAAATGTCAAGAGAATTGCCTAAGGTCACAGAGCTCATTAGAGGCATTACTGACACTTCAGCAGCTCTGTTTGCCTCTACCTGGTGCGTCATCACATCACACTTCCTTTGAGTGGGCCTTGGGAAGAGGAAGAACACAACCGGTCCCACACGGGTCTCTGCAACCATACCACATACATGGGAAACCATTACTGCTGCCTCTTTGTTGTTAATAAACAGGCTAAGATACAAACATTAGGTAAAAGTTAGCTCTGCTCAGGAAATAGCATGTTATCACGTGGGAGGTAGGGAAAAAAGTGTAGTGGACTTTCAAAGCAGAAAGATACAGGAAACTTCCAAAAAGTTGTTGAGCTGAACAGGCTGGTTACAAGGAAGGCTGCCCTGGGTTTGAATTCTGGATCTGCCACTAACTTGTTACGTAACCTTGAGCAAGCGAAAACCTTGCTGAATTTACTTACTGAATGCCTTACATAATTTCCACACCTGTAAAATGATCACTGTAGTGGCCACTTTATAGACTTTTGTGTGAGCATAATGTATGTGAGCTTTCACGGTGCTCCCACATAGCTGTCATTGTATAAAAGCTGTCTGTTTAGGGCTGCTGGATGGTTCAGAGGAAGCCAGCAGGACCCTGGGGCTCAGAAACAAGAGCATAAGAAATGAGAGCAGGGGCTTCCCAATTCCTTTTCCTTTCTCCCTCTTTTCCTCCTTCCCTCACACTATTGTATTTTGAGTTATAAAGGCAGTACAGCAACAATTAAAAAAAAAGTTTGGGAGTAAAGAAAAAATGCAAAGAAATACTCACAATCTCAGAATGGTAACTGAAACATCTTGCTTTGTCTATACTTATAAGTCAGTTTGCATTCTCTAAATATTGTGTTTTGAAATATTTTCTATGTTGCCTCTTAGGTATAGGACAGGTTATGCTTCAGTATCAGACAACCCCCAAATCTCATAACCTTAATACAGTAAGGGTTTATTCCTTATTTGCCCAATGTCCCCTATGGACCTTAGTGACTCATGCAGCTATCCGCCATGTGGTAACTTACATATGAAGGCACCTCCATCTGAACACACAGTCTTCTCTTTGATTGTGATGGAGAATCATGCATGGGCTCTTAAAGGCTTGAGCCCAGAAGAACATTTATCGCTTCCTAATCGTGACGCCATATCTTAAGGCAAGGCAGAGTGTGGGGAGGCCTGGGAAATGTCATTTTCCATGTGTCCAGGAAGAAGAAAATGGAGAGTACTGGTGAGCCATCTTTTCAACTTTTATGTTTGCATAACTTTTCATTAATTGTACGTTCCATAATTTAGGATTAGACATTTAGATTGTTCCCAATGTTTTAATATTATAAATATAAGTGGAACTTCTCAGTTTCACTATGCTCATAGTTGTGGCCCCGTTGGCACTGATACCACCATATTGTCAGATCTGGGCCTCCATCTACTCATGCACCACCTCAGCTCTCATCCTCACCCAATCAGATCAGCCCCAGCTCCTTCCCAGAGTCTTCAGATGGGTGACTCAAATTCTTCTACTCATTCATGAATATACACTGAGTACTTGCTGTATGTAGGGCACTATGCCTGACATGCATCTGGGGACATACCACCTTTGCTGCCAGGAGCCATGTGGAACACTGCTAAGAACTCTGTTCCTTGACAGTCTGCTGGTCTGTGGCAGAGCAGAGAGCATAGGATATTCCTCTCCTTGCTCTGTATAGCCTTCAACCATTTAGGCCCCAAAGCTGCATTGCTTGGACGTGGAGTCTCAGTACTTTGTTAATTCTTCTCCTTCTACTTCTCCCATAAAGCTTCAAAACCAATGAGGCAGCCAGTCTTATGGTGGTGGAGACTCAAATCCTCTGATCCCCTACAGTCCTCATCTTTAGTCTCCCTAGGGAATGCTTACTCATTCTTCAACCAAAATGCCAAAGCTGACAACAACTGACACAATCACATACTTGTGGAGAGGGTTATCCCCTCATGCCACCCACCTGTAGCATTATAGACTCAGGGCCAGGTCATGCAGAACCCCCTCAGATGTCAGTAACACTCAGCTGACATCACCAAGAAGAGCTTCTTTCTTCTTTTAGATTCTTTCCCTAGGATAAATTCCCAGATGTGGGATAACTGGGTCTAAGTATTAAAATCCTTTTTATGGCTCTTAATTCAAGTTGACAAATTACTTCCAAGATTTATATGGTAGACAAACACTATCCACAGTAATATCAGTTCCTTGCACTGTCACCAGGATTAGGAATAATCATTGTTGTAAATTTTATCACTGTGATGGACAAAAATCATACTTTTTCCTGGTTTTAATTTGCATTTCTGAGAATACCACAGGGTTTAATCTTTTGCTGCATTTGTTTCTAGCAATTTTTTCACTTGTATGATTCGTTAGCACAGATGTTGGTTTATTTATTTATTCAAAACATTTTTTATAAGTTCTTCATATAACAAAGATGTTAGTCTTCTGGCCTTGGTAGTTACATCTTGGAGCCTCCACCGCACCACGCCTGTTCTGGTCTATTTCCCTTTTTATTTTGGTTATTTTATTTTCATTGTTTTTGTTGTGGTACAGAAGTTAAACATTTTTTTATTCAAAGTCATTAGTCTTTTCCTTTGTGGTTTCCTCTTTTTCTTTTTTTTCTTTCTTTTTTGTTTTCATTTCAAAGCTTACAAATATGTTACCTGTCCATCAATAGGGGACTGGGTACATCCACACAAAGGAATACTATGCAATTGTAAAAAAGTAATCAGAAATATAAATATATTGTTATGAAGTGATCTCTGGGATATATTGTTAAGTGAAAAAAAGCAATGTGTAGAACAGTATGTATAGTATTCTACCTTTACTTTAAGAAAGAGGCAGGATAAATATGGGTATATATATATATATGTGTATGTGTGTTGTGTGTTTATATATATACATACATATACATATATATACATATACATATATACACACATATATACATGGTATTTTTTAAAAAGGAAAAAATGGAAGAATAAACCAAAAACTAAAAGGAACCAGGGCTCTTTGGAGAAACAGCTAGGGTACTAAATTACAAGATAAGCCTGGAAGATCTTGTGTACCAGAAAACAAGAGACTACTATCAGAGACTACTGTGCCAAAAGGACACAACAGCCAACAGGAAGGACTTTCCACTAATCAAAGATGGAACCATTTGAATATTAAAAATAAACAAACAAAAAATAAAATAATAATGACATATATGTATACTTGATTAAAACAGAGTAAACATATTAAAATCATGAGTTCATAATGATATTAAAAATAATTTGTTGGTCGGGCAAGTGGATGCTAGGGTATCAACACATTATTTTGAAAAGTGGTAAGGAAAAGAAAAGAATAAAGAATTTATTTTGCTTCTTTTATACAAACTGTATTTCAGAGTAACTAAGTAGTTGATGAAGGAGAGTTCTGCATTATAGATTTCCAGCTAACACATGCAAAGGAATATGGTAGCCAGCCTTCAAGATGGCCCCCAATGATCCCTCCTCCTGGTATTCAGACCCTGTGTAGTCCCCTCCCACATTGTATCAGGGCTGACCTGTTTGACCAACAGCACATAGAAATGATGGCTCCTCATTTCTGTGATTAGATTGTAAAAGACTTTGATTTCAATCTTGTTCTCACATTCACTTATCTCTCTCCTTTTCTCCCTCTCTCTCTCTGTCTCTTTCTTTCTCCCTCTCTCTCATTACTCACTCTGGAGCAGCTGTCATATTGTGAGACCTTTAAGTAGTCTACGGAGAACCTCATTAGGTGAGGAAACGAGTTATCCAGTTAAAAGCCAGTAGGAATTAAGGCCTGCCAGCAACCATGAGAGTGAATGGGAGGTAGCTCCTCCAGCCCCAGATGACTGGAGGCTCAATTAGCAGACTGACTGCAGTGTTATGAGAGACTCTGAACCAGAATTATCCAGATTCCTGACCCACAGAAGATATGAGATAATAAATGCTCATTGTTTTAAGCTCCTAAAGTTTGGAGTGATTTGTTATGCAGAAACTGTTAACTAATACAAGGGATGATAGAATTAGAATATCACAGATATGTACTAATGAAATAACTGGATTGTGACCAATGCTCATCAACTGCTAAAACCATAAAGTGGAAAGCTAAGGGAGAAATTTATAACCAATGATAATATCTGAACTTAGTAATCAAATTTTTAAAAACAACTTTATTAACTTTTTCTTCCTTTTTTTATTATGTACAATTTTAAACATATAAAAAGTATAGAGAATAATAGACTGAATTCCATATGCCCATCACTCAGTCATTAACAATTACCAGCTCATGGCCAATCCTGTTTCATTCATAACAGCACCCAAGTCCCTTCACTCCATCACCATACTGGGTACTTTGAAGTAAATCCCATACACCACATCATTTCATCCACTGATCGATCTTTTTTTTTTTTTTTTTTTTAACGTTTTTATTTTATTTTTGAGACAGAGAGAGATAGAGCATGAACGGGGAGGGTCAGAGAGAGAGGGAGCCACAGAATCTGAAACAGGCTCCAGGCTCTGAGCTGTCCGCACAGAGCCCGACGAGGGGCTCGAACCCACGGACTGTGAGATCGTGACCTGAGCTGAAGTCGGACGCTTAGCCGACTGAGCCACCCAGGCGCCCCTCGATCTTTTTTTTTTTTTAAAGATTTTTATTTTTGAGTAATCTCTACACCCAACACTAGGCTTGAACTCACAACTGAGATCGAGAGTCACATGCTCCACTGACTGAGCTAGGCAGGTGCTTCCATCCACTGATTAATCTTAACATCACAAAAAGAGAGGCAAACAGACATTACATGTCTTTTGATGTGATGCAATTAGAAATCTCCAACATTGTCTATACACTATTATTGCTAAAACAACAATAACAAAAAAAAAAAAAAAAAAAAAAAAGGAAAAGAAAAAGACCTGAACTTGAAATTAAGTCCCAACTACAAGTTTACAGGAAATACAGAGGATATGTAGGAAACTTTACATATAGGTGACTTGATTTCTTCAAAACACAAATGGTTTGAAGGAGTGGAAAAATAAAATTAGGAGATACATCAACCCCACAGATGTGTGGACTCTATTAGCGTTCTCCAGAGAAACAGAACCAATAGGATATACATAAGAGACGTTTTATTATAGGCACTGGTTCACAGGGTTATGGAGACTGACAAGTTCCATGATCTGTGCCTGACATTTGGAGACCCAGGAAAACTGGTGATGTAATTCAGTCTGAGCCCAAAGGCCTGAGAATTGGGAGGGGCCAATGGTGTAAGTTGCAGTAAAAGTCTGAATGCCCTAGAGCCATAAGCAACACTGTCTGAGGGCAGGATAAGACAGAAGTCTCAGACTAAGCAGAGAGAGCAAATTTGCCCCTCCTCTATCTTTTTGTTCTATGCAAGTCCTCAGTGGATTGGATGATGCCCACCCTGAAATGGTGAGGGTGGTGACCTTCTTACTCAGTCTACTGATTTAAATGCTAATGTCTTCTGGAGACAACCTCACAGATGCAGCCAAAAATAATGTTTACCAGCCATCTGGGCATCCCCTAACCCAAACAAGTTGATACACAACATTAACCATCACATGAACCCTATTTGGAAATCAATTCAAACAAGCTATCTGTAAAAGACATTGTAAGGCAATCAAGGGAAAGGGAACATGAACTAGATATGAAAGGATATTAAGGAATTATAAACTATGTGATGCTGGGATTCGCTTTGCTCTTCATGAATCTTTTGCATTCTGATTTTCTAAAATATTGCATTAAAATATTACTTATCTTGATTATGGAGTTTTCCTTAAATTTTGGATCCAAGGCAAGTGCCTCCCTCACTCAATTCATACTAGTCCTGGCCCTGAGGCAGACTGAATGTAAACAAAGCAGTCAAGAGGTAAGCAATGCAATAGCAGAATGGGATGAACGCTATAAAGGCAAGGGTGGTAGAGAATCACTAGGGAGTGAGGAGAGAGAGATCGGAAGAAAGTGTGTGTGTGTATGAGCTTGTGGATAGTGGTAAATGGTTGAAGCAGGGTGGGGAGTCAGGGAGCTTTCCAAGGAGTTGCTGAAACTGGAGAGTAGAGGGAATTCAGGATATGTTTCAAGAAGGAAAAGATGGGACTTGCTAACGGCTTTGAAAGAGGTGTGGAGTGAAATGCAGGAGATCAGATTCAGCTTCAGTAACGGTAAACAAGGGTACCTTTAACTGAGGTGAACAATAGTGGGGAGGAACAGCATTCAAGGGAAACCAAGTCTGGCTTTGAACAATATTAAGTGTGAGCTGCATATTAAAGTCACAAATAGAGCTGAAAAAGGTACTCACAAAGATAAATCTGGACCTCAGGTGGAAAGAGATGAGCAAGAGATACAAATTTGGATGAGATCACTTATGAAAACTGTGTAAAAAGAAAACTGGAGTGGGCATAGATATGAGCTCTTGGGGCCACCAACACTTAAAGGTCAGGTAAGAAGGGAGAGCCAGCAAATGAGCCTGAGAAGTAGCCATTAGTGAGGTAGGAAGAAAGCAGAGAAAGCATTTCCTAAGGAAGAACTGTGTGAAACTGTGTGCCGGCAAGTGAAGTCAACTGAGAAAACTAACCCATTGGGTGTGGTAATGGGCAACCAAGACGAGGGCAGTTTCCATTGAGTAGGGAGACCAAAGCCAGATTGGAATGAATTGGCAAATGAGCTTGAGAGGGAGGCAAGGAAATGAAGACAGTGAATCTGATAATGCATTTGAGCAATTCTTGAAGGATGGAGAATAGAGAGGCTTGGAAGAATCAAGTTGGGGCATAATCCACAACCCTCAGCTCTGCTATCTACCTATGGTATTTTGTATTAAGTACAGCTCTGGTTCAGGAAGCTGTGGAGATTGATTTCATTATTTTGTGAGAAGACTGTAAAAAGGAAGTAATTTGTTCTACATTTTGCATGTATTTTTTATATATTATCTTTTAACCAGCTGTGACAACGGCAGAGGAGGACATTAGCAAAAAATGTTAAGTCTAAATCAGGGGCTGAGTTTTTAAGCCAAGAATCTTTGTTTTTGAAGAGAGAAAGTGAGAGCAGGAGAGACGGGTAAGAGGGAGAGAGAGAATCTTTTTTTTTTTTTTTTTTTTTGAGGGAGAGAGAGAATCTTAAGTGGGCTCCATAGCCTGATTCCATGACCCTGGAATCATGACTTGAGCCAAATGCTCAGAGTCAAATGAGTCAAATGAGTCAGATGCTCAACGAACTGAGCCACCCAGGTGCCCCAAGAATCATTTCTTAAGGCAGGGATCTCAGGGACTGTGAGGGGTGAGGGGAATTGAGCCCCACCCCTGGGCACATCTGCCAGCTGACACTGGGGATCTTGCTACCACCACCCACACAGTGAGTGCCCTGATTGGACAAACCCTTAGAGCAGCCTTGAGATGGAGCAACCTGAGCAGCACTTTCCACCTCAGAATTTATGAGCAGTGCAACCGTTGTCCCCTCACCTTCTCACAAGGGTAAAGCCAGAACTGTCCCTGATAGCTCCAATCACCCATGGGGGGCTGCTTCCCTCACCAACAGAAGCAGCAGAGGTGGCATCTCCCCCGCCCATCCCTGTTTTCCAGTGAAGGCAGGTGCAGAGAGGAGGGGACAATAAACGCCTATTAAAAAGCCACAGACCTCATCTTTCTTATCCATTTATTTTTTTAAATGTTTATTTTTATTTATTTTGAGAGAGAGAGAGAGAGAGACAGACAGAGACTCCCATCTTATCTATTTATTTTTAACTAACCTTAGAGGGAGAAACTGCCTGACCTGAAAGGTAAAGAAACTTATTTTGAGTTTTGAATTCCAAACCCAAGATACTATATAGTATGTTCTTCTTGATGGTGAAGGATTAGAGAGAAGTTTGCTCCCCATTTCAAGAGAACTGAACTATAAAATATGACCACCTCTCTGGCTCCTGCTTGTTGTACACTGATGGCTCTTTAAAAGTTTCCTTCTCAGACTATGGGCAAGGACTGCTCGGATTGGCATAAATTTCTGTACTTTAGACAAGGAAATGCAATATTCATTTAATGAGCAACTTCGGCTGCTCTGTGACCACACTTCACTCAGAGGTACATCCAGAACACACACAAATCAAATCCATCTCCAAAAGCTTGTAGGGTGAGACAGCTTTTACTGAATGTCCTTCCAAAAGGGGCAGTGAAGGGGAAATTATGCCACCCAACACAGCAATCTCTCCCAGTCCCTCCTCTTGGGAAGAGAAGTGGTCTCTTTCATAAAATGGCCTCCTCTGGCCACTGGACCCTCACTGCCCCCTCTTCTTCCTCACTTTCTCAGGAAGGCCTGCTATCAGCTTTGGCCACCTTCCTCTCCACCCCTCATCCTAGCAGTCCTGACTGGTCCTGACCAGAGATTTGCTGCTCTTGAATATTATCAGTCAAAGTGGTGTATGGGCCCACTGTCCCCTGTGACAGGACTCCCATTTTAATCACTGAGGCCCTTTGAGTTTGTATTAGTTTCCTATTGTTGCTATAACAACTTACCACAAACTTTGTGGCTTATGACAACACAAATTTACTATCTTCACTTCTGTAGTTCGTAAGTCCCAAATGGGTCTCAGAGTGTCAGCAAGGCTGTGTCCCTTTCTAGAGGGTCTAGAAGAGAATCTGGCTTTTGCCTTTTCTAGCTTCTAGAGGCTGCCACATTCCTTGGTTCTTGGCCCTCTGCCACCTTCAGAGCCAGTGAGCACATCACTCCAACTTCTGCTTTCATCGCTGTATCTCCTTATATGGCTCTGGCTGTTCTGCTGCCTCTCTGTTCCACATTTAAGGAGACTTTTAAATACACTGGCCCTGCCCTGATCATCCAGGATATTCTTCCTCTCTTCAAGTCAGCTGATGAGCATCTGCCCTCTGCAAATTTATTTCCCCTTTGCCATATAACATAACATATTCACAGTTTCTGGGGATTAAGGACATGGATACTTTTGGGAGGCCATTGTTTGTCTACCACAAAGTTCAAAGGCTAGTGTGGCTGGTGGTAGCTTGTGAGAGAATGGTCTCCTCCTCCTGTAGCCAGAGGCTATACAAGAAAGCGGTTGTGCTGGGCCCTAAATTCAACTCAAGTGGGTGGCTAAGGGCTTAGCTAAAAGTCTTTCTCCAAGGTAAGCATCGTGCAACCCTTTCTCAAGTTTAGCTCTGCTGTAATCCTTGTCCTTTACCCCCACATTAGGGGTGGTTGGGCAAAGATGGGTGGCAAATGATTTTCAGAAGAAACACAAATAAACAAACATTTTATCTCTAATCCAGAGACATTTTCTCTCCATGACCTCTTCCATCCTCTCCTGGAAACCTCTTGGCTCACAAACACTGAGCCATCCAGATTTTGGTGGACATCTTGGCATTTGAATGTCTCACCCATCCCAGGTTAATGCCAGACTAACAATGAATTCTAGTGGCTGACTCGGAGAAGGGGAAGCACTGTCACCCTGGGGCTCCGGTTTGTAGATGAGGAAATGCAGGATGGCAACTTGTTTTGATGTGGGAGTGACCATCACTCCAGATTCCATGTTTACATGGTTTGGTAAGATAGTCTCCGAAGATGACTGTCATTAATTCCTTATCTCCTTGAATGTACCTACTGCTTCTCACATCAAGAGGTAGAGTCTAATTCCCCTGCCTGGGCTAGCCTTAGTAACTTGCTTTTACCAATACAATGTGATGAGAGTGATATTCTAGGTCTCTTGTGGCTAAGTCACAAGCTTTTTAATTGATGACTCTCTGGGAATCCAGCTATAATTATGTAAGCCTGTGTCATGTGGAGAAGCCAAATGTAGGCGCTCTGGTTAATAGGACCTGCTGAGTTCCCAGGTAGCATCAGCTGCAAGCCACAGGAGTGAGCCATCCTGAACATCTAACCCAGTCAGGCCTTCAGCTAACTCCAACCCCAGCTGTTATCTGAATGCAACAGGATTCAAGGCCATAAGTGAGAACCGTTCAACTGAGACCAGCCAACTCTTAAAGCAGTGCAAGCAATAAAAATAGTTGTTTTAATCCACTAAGTTTAGAGGTAGGTTTGTTACAAAACCATAGAAATTTAGGGTATATCTATACCCTTGGGGAACCCAGAACAAGTCTAGGCAGTGTGACAAATGCTGGGAGGGCTACCGAAAAGTGTCAGATATTGGTAGAGAAGATATAAAATGTGTGATCAATAAATAATAAAGACTAAGTGCTACAGGATTTTGGAAGAGGAAGATATCACTTGTGGGGAGCTGATCAAGGAAGCCTTCCCTGGAGAAAATGAGATTTAACCTGAGTCTTGAATCCTGTGTAGGCTTTTAACAGGTGGAGAGTAGGGATAAAAGAGAATATATATCTGAAAGAAGTAATGTGGACCAAAATGGCAAATCAAAAGAAAGAAGGGTAAATGGGAAATGTGAGTAGATTTGCTGAAAACACTCACCTTTCAAGATTCAGGGCAAGGGTGCTGTCTCCCAGGAAACCTCCTATGCTTTCTCCCATTTTCCTACCTTCTGCCTTACTTGAACTGATTTTTCTACTTTTGTCATAGCACCAGGAATTCTTTGGACTCTTTTTTTTAATACTCCTGTTATGATTAGGCTAAAGGTAAGTGTCTATAACAAAGAGTTCCCAAAATACAGTGGCTTAAATCATGTGGATATTTCTTTTTCTTGCTCGTGTTAGCAGTTTTCAGAGGAGGTCTGCCCCTCACGGTCATTCAAGGACACGGGTCCTTCAAAGTCATTGCTCTGTTCTCCCCTATGTCACTAACTTGCATGATAGAAACTTGGTCACCTGCAAATTCAGGCTCCAGCAAGTCTGGGAGAAGGAAGAGAGGTAGAGGAGGCAGGCCTGACATTCCCAACCTAGAAGTGGCATGTATCACTTTCTTCACATGTCTTTGTCAAGAACTTGGTCACATGACCTCACCTAAGCCCAAGGGGGGCTGGGGAAGTATGGTGCAGCTGGGCAGCCATATGGAATAGTAGTGCTATCATTAAGGAAGAAGGGGATTCAGGGTGGGCAGTGGCAGCCCGTGCCACAGATGCTCATCCTCCTCTGAGTCTAGGAGCTTCTTGAGGGCAGGAACCACATTTTCCTCATCTCTGGTCCCCAGCACTGCACCTGCTGCCTGACCCAGAGTAGTGTTCAAGCCACACCTGCTGAACGGATGAAGCTATTGCAGTGGCATAGGTTGGATGTGATAAAGGCACAAGGCAGTGCCGGGACCTGAGAAAGAGAGGACAGATGTGGAAGCATTTACTAGGGAAATGCACGGGCTTGATGAAGCTTGCCAGAACAGAGAGCTTTCAATGTTATGATCTTTTGTGATCTAAGTTGATGGCTCTTTGGCACAGGTTTAAAGAACTTGAACTGAATGCCTCACTTAACAGACATTTATTGAACACATTCCAAATTTAAGAAATTCCTCAACTGTTTCAAAATCACTTTTGGAAAAAGCATGCCTGAGGCTTGAAGACTTTCAGGGTTCTTGTTCAATACTTGCCTCTGCTACAGTTACCAGGTTAGAGCACCTAGCTGCACATCAGGGCTTTCCCCTGGCAGCCATTCCACATCATCAACCATACCTTCCTGGAGTGCTAACAGACCCCCAGAAAGTGAATGTGTGCACTCACTCACTGATGTCCAGACACTATCTCCTTTCTAGAAAACCAGGCTCTGTGGCTGAGTGCCGTTTAAACATGTTATTCTTCAGTGTCAGCACAGGTTTTGGAATTAGTCCAGACTGAGTCTGAATTCTGGCTCTGCCATTTACTACCTACTTTGATAGTAGTTTCAAATTACTTTATCTATTTAAATCCCAGCTCCTTTACCTGTAAAATGGAGATTATAATGGGGCTACATCCCTGGGTGTATGACGATTTAATGAGGTTCTGGGTATAAAGCACTTGGCCCTTAGCACTGCACTCAATAAACAACAGCTCTTCAACTATTAGGACAACTAGGTTTTCAGGCCTCTATGCCTTCTCACATAAAAAGATACTAACAGGTATAGCAGAAATAATAGCCAGTTATGGCTGTTAATAAAACTCAAGTGTGCAGGGCGCCGGTGGCTCGGTTGGGCAACTGACTGCACTCAGGTCATGATCTCACAGATCATGATTTCGAGTCCCGCGTCAGGCTCTGTGCTGACAGCTCAAAGCCTGGAGCCTGCTTCAGATTCTGTGTCTCCCTCTCTCTGCCCCTCCCCGCTCGTGTTCTGTCTCTCTCTCAAAAATAAACATTAAAAATAATTAAAAAAAAACAAAACTCAAGTGTGCAAATTGGAACCTCACTAATTTCTTGACCTGGCCTGAATTTCTGACGCTGTGGCTCTGTCCCAGCCTCCAGAGGACAATCTGATCCTGGTGCAGCCAGTCCCATCCTAAGATTTCTTGACCACATTTGGGATAATTACCACACTGGAGCTCAGAGCTCCATTTTAACTTCCTCTGCATTCCTCCCTGGTCCAGCATAATCTGAGAACTCATCAGCCTAGTCACCAAGCAGAGGGACAACTGGGTCCCTTTTTGGGTCTCTATGATTCTGGGATCCATGCTTTTGTCAACACTGACATCGTGTGGTTGTGATGCTCTCTCAGAGATGACAACGCTGACAGAGGTGGCACGTTCAATTCCATCCCATGGATCAGGCCCGTCCCTCTTACCTCCTGGGACGAGCCGAGTTCACTCCCCACACCCTGCCAGCCTAGCTTGTCATGCACTCTAAGCTAACTTGTGGCTCAGTACAAGCTCATAGAAGCTCTCCAAGCCATACTTGGTCTTGTGAAGAACTGGGGCCCACTCGTGTCCACATGGACTATGCCATTACCCCTCTTGCTTCCTATTATCAGAAGGGGCAAGACCCAATTGAGCAACTGCAGCTGGAAAACTGAACCCATACATCCTCCTTCCTGTTACAATCCCTCGCCCTCAAGGGCACTGCTCCTTCTTCCCTCTCCCTTTCTCCTCTCCAGAGAACTCATGCTGAGAGGAATGTCCGACCACTTACTACTCTGGTTCTTCCTCTCTAGTTCTGCCCCTCCATCTCTGTTCTCCACAGCACAAATCTCCTTTCACATATGTGGAAGGGGGGGCACCTAGGTGGTTCAGTCGGTTAAGCGTCCAACTTTGGCTCAGGTCATGATCTCAGGGTTCCTGAGTTCAAGCCTTGCATCAGGCTCACTGCTGTCAGCACAGACCCTACTTCAGATCCTCACTGCTGTCAGCACGGAATCTGCTTCGGATCCTCTGTTCCCCTCTCTCTCTGCCCCTCCCCCTCTCACGCTCCCCCCACTCAAAAATAAATAGACATTTGGAAAAATATATATATATATAGGTGGAAAGGACTTATGCTTGTGTGCAAACATAGACACACACAGACACACACACACAGTAAAAGCAGTTCTTCGAGTTTGCGCATACTTTCCAGCCTGTTTTGTCTCCCATCCACCAGAGACCAGAAGTTCTTTGAAATGACATGCTAGGGAGTCTGCTAACAGTCTAACCCTGTTCGCAGGTTTTGTTTTGTTTTGTTTTATTTTTTGTGGTGGCTGAGAGGAGTGAACATGCTATTTGATGTCTCAGCTATCAGTCTGCCACAAATTAATACTTCATGTTGTATCCTGTCTCTTGAGTGACATGGCTTTTTACCAGGTTAATGTAGTCACAAAGAGGTCTACCAGGCTGCTTAATTCACGGAGTGGGCAGAACCCCCTTCATCATGCTCCCATTGGTCCTTCTAATTCCCATTCCACTCTTTTAATTTAATTTTTACAAGTTACACACATAATTTTAAAAGTCAAATATAATTCTCTAGAACTTTAGAAAAGCAGCAGTCTCCTGGGTTCCTCCGCTGTCCTTCATTCCATTCTCATGTTAGTCCCTGAGCTGTCTCTTCTGATATTTGCCTCTATATTGCTCACATTGGGATCACATTGCCACTTCTTGACTTACAGGCATTATTTGTGGATTTCCAAGGAGGGAGGTGAAGGTATCACGCCTGTTAAAGACTCCCACACATATTTAACTTACCCTCCCTCCATCAATACTTCGGGTTTACTTTGTTTTGATGCTGTAAATGCTAGTCACCAGTGAGCCCTATGAAACAGTTTAATTAATTGCCTTTCCTTTCTCAAACAACTTTTAGTTTTCCCCGGAGCTAATAAGTGGTCTCTTCCTCTGTGTCCTTCTGTCTAAATTCCTGTCCTCTCCTTGGGGACTTTGCTCCCAGACCCTTCTACCTAACCTTCTGGCAGCTCACTAGGCAGCCCTTCAACCTGAAAGGCAAAGACCAAAATGAATAGGGAAAAAAAAAAAAAAAAAGGAATCTGTATCAATAGAGACAATAACATAGAATCTGTGAGATAAGAATAGGTTACTTTAAAAAAGAAAAGTCAAGGGGCGCCTGGGTGGCTCAGTCGGTTAAGCGTCCGACTTCAACTCAGGTCACGATCTCACAGTCCGTGAGTTCGAGCCCCGCATTGGGCTCTGGGCTGATGGCTCGGAGCCTGGAGCCTGCTTCGGATTCTGTGTCTCCCTCTCTCTGCCCCCCCGTCCCCCCGCCCCGTTCATGCTCTGTCTCAAAAATAAACATTAAAAAAAAAAATTAAAAAAAAAAGTCAAAAAGCAAAGAGCACTCTGAAAATAAACTATGACAATAAAAAAATTATAAGCCAATATAAAAGTTAAAATAAAAAGCCAAAGAAATACCCTAGAAAGTAGAACAAATGTCTAGTGATCCTTGCTTTGCCTTTATTATTTAGGAGCGCAGGGCTAAAAATCTGATTGTTGGTTGGTGACCTTGTCCTAGAGTAATAAAGGTGGAGTGAGCACCAAATGTCTTTTGTGTTTTCTATCAGTATCTTTTGATAGTTTCTTCTGGGCTGCTCAGATTCCCTGCAGAAAAATCTCCAATCTCCCACTGGGTTCCCAGCATCCTGGAAGCTGAATGTAGGAAGGGAACTAGAGACGAAACTCTGATCAGTATACAGAATCTGACTTTATGTTCCTATTTTTAGTATGGCATTGCAGCTCTCATCAGTACCTGATGTCTTCCAGTCCAAAGACCTCTGTATAAATGTTTCCTTTTGTGCTCATATTGGGGAGAAGACCCCAGGATCTAAATGCTTCTCAATCAATCCTCCTATTCTTAGCCCATCCTGCATTCCCCCATTGAATTGAGCTACCTGGTGCCTCAACTCCTGACTTAGGTTTTAGCTAAGTCAATTGCCACTGATCATCTGCTTTCAGCTTCCAAAATGTAGTTACCGTGGTCTCTACTGCCATTTCCCTTTGTTATTTGGGTTTATACCCTTAAGAAAGAAATCCCTTTCCTGCCATGTTAGTAGGGTTTGGGAGGCTAAAGAGATAAAAATGGTGTTCAATCTGCCATCTTCAAGCAGAAGTGTCTCATTCTACTTTAGCTCTTTCTGGTTTCACTTGGAACCATACAAGCTAGATGCCATGATGTAGCACTTTAAATATCCTCTACAACTTTGTTCCTTTTTCCTTCCACTGCTCTGGATCTTCATCCAAATATGAATTATTCCACAGGCCATCCTCTTTCCTCTTGCAAACAGAGTGCTCACTACACAGATCAGTATGACCTCAGACACTTTACTTCTCAGTTTCAGCCCCACTCTCAACAATGCTCAGAAGAACTTAAAGACCCCTGGTCAATACCATCTTCCACCCACCTCGCCAGCAACTGCATACATTCAACCCTTTTATCAAACCTCCAGTTCTACACTAGTTCTTGGTGCTCTAATCCAGAAATGACTCTCCTCCAGATTAAAAAAAAAAAAAAAAATAGAAGCAACCAAATGTGGATTTTCTCAACTTCCTTCCCCTATTTGTCTACCCCATGAAGTTATCTGTGTCTGAACCCACCCAGGCCCCCTTTTCCACGCTCAGTAGCAGGCTCTGCTTCTGAAGCTGCCAGAGGTGCCCCTCTCACCGTGTTGACCACACTGTGGCTTTCAGAACCAGATCTTCCTGCCTCTTTTAGACTTAACTCCTCCTAGTCTTTGCATCCTCTCCCGCTTGTTTTGGCACATTCCTTTCAGGTTAGAAGCAACTTATATTTTTCCACTTTAAAAAAATTCTATGCAATCCCCATTTAGATATTATGTTCTCTCTCTCTCTCCTTACTCTTTCACCAGGCTTCTCAAAGGCATTGGTACTCATTATCTCCACTTCCTTGCCTCTCCTTACTGCTTTGACCTGTGCACTCAGTCTTCTGCCTGCTGCTCTCCCTCACTGATGCAACTTTGGTGGACAGATGTGTTGGGTATGCCTCAGTGCTTGGTTGACTCAGCAGTATTTAACATGCCGGGTCACCACCTTCCTGACATACCACTTTCCTTGGACTACACTACTTTCCTGGTTCTCCCCACTCTCTGGCCATTCCTCTTCTGGAGCTTCTCTTCCTTTCCTGTCCTTTAATGTTGATGTGCCCAGCGTTCCATCTCAGCCCTCCTTTCCTCTCCTTCTCCATAAGCTTCCCCCATTCCTCCCACACTAACCACCTGGTGTCTCTTGCCACCTCACTGTGGATGGATGTACGTCTACTCCAGTTTTTCTGCAGAGCTTGCACCTGCATGTTCACCTGCTGGCAGGACATGTCTGCCAGGATATTACACAGGAACCTCAAACTCAGTGTGCCCCAAGCTAAAATCACTGTTTCAGAACCAAAACTTGCACACAGTACCTTTTGCTCTCTGTGAAATCTTGGGGAAGTTACTACATCCTCATCTGGAAAACTGGATAATAATACATTCCCTATAGGATTAAATGGTCTCATTATGTCTGATGATGTATGTCCAGCATTCACCAGAGTGTCTGACATACTGTCCATGCTCAACAAATGGCCCCATCGTTAGTAGTAGCAGAAGGAGAAGGAGGATGGTGAGGAACATTAGACACCACTTCTACCTGCTCCCAGTCCAAACACTTGGGATCCATCCCAGTCCCCTGCCTCCCCACCCATACCACCACCTCCCTGCCTGTCAGCCAACCATATTTAATCTATCATCAAGCCTACTGATCCTATCCCATAAATATCTCTCATATTAGTTTCCCTGTTCCCATCCTCACTGCCCTGCGCTTCCTGTTCAGTCTCAATCTTCTCTCACTTAGGTACTGAAAAGTCATGCTGCCTGGTTTCCCAGGTCTTGCCTTTTTTCCTCCAGTCCATCCTCTAAATCTTCACCAAAATGATACATCTAACATGCATGTCTGAGGAGGAAAGCTAATATTTAAAACCATAACAGACTGCAGCTGCGTCTCCCCCTAAAGCATGCATTCCTCCTGAGCACAGGGCTCTCTGTTTGGTAAAATACCTGCATACTTGGCTGCAGAAGATGAACAGTTGAGAATATATAATAAAGAGATAGCTTAACTCCTCTGCAGAGGAAACAAACTGGAATTAAAGGTTTGGAAGGGATCTAGAAGGGAAAGAAAGTTGAGGAAAGCCTTGGGGGTGGGGAGATTCTAGCTCACTATCTCAGCAGGTGGCTGGAGAGAATTAGGCTGTGGTGGGGTAGGGCTGTCATGTAAAGATCAGAGGTGACTAATACATTCTCTCAAGCTCTGGACTGTTCTGTGCTGCTCTAGACCCCCTCCTATTCTGCCCTCAACTTCACTGCACTTCACCATGTGTGGAGGCAGAGTTTTGGCTGGCATGGCGGAAAATGGGGATTTAGGGTAGAGATTGGTGTGTCTAGAGCTGAGCTTTCAGCAAGCAGGGCCAAGAGCTGGCTTAACAATGGAAAGACTGAGCAAATAAGCAGATGCATTCAGGATAATGGGAGTTAGGTTTCTTACTGTCAGGGAATGGATTTACGAATAGGTAATGAGGAAGGAATGGTGTGGGATTGGAATCAGAGGTATTGATATGAACTCATAGATTTTACAAATGTATGTGTATTTGCACACACATAAGTACACAGACATATACATACAGAAATATGTGTATTTCCTTACTCTGTCTCCTGAGAGGGCCTAGAATCGATTACATCACAGTAGCAATAAACACAACTAGCTCCCAAATCTTGGTTTCTAAATACCATTCTCCACTAAAAGGAACAGGGGTTCCTAAGAAAAAGGGCTGATTGTAGGCTGCAACAGAAATGTACAAGAGAAGACAGGAATATTGTTGTTTCATAAAGTAAGAAAATGCTCAATGAATGCTAGAGACATATCAAAAGAACACAGGAACCAGCGGAAGGAGCTCCCACTGGCCAAATCTCAAATACCTCCAAATACATTTTGAGGATGAACATATGAATGATAGTAATAGATTGTAATCCATTGAATACAATAAGAATTCATGAATCTACACAGATAAAAATAAATGAAAAAAGTAAATAGGAGAAAAGGAAAAAGTATCCCTATGGTTGAATCCAACTAAATATGAAAGGAATAGTAGTAAGAAAATCATCAGTGGGTGATCAAATTTGTGGATAAAAGTTTGAGGAGGAACCAGAAATTTACATCATTTCAAAGTATCTCCCCCTCAGATTTCTTATTAATCACAAAAAAAAAAAAAAAAATAGTAACTTTATAGCAGGGAAATGTATAAGACAACACATTAACCAACTGGTCAAAGATAACAGCACCAGTAATAGGCCAGGCTGACATCATGTGCCTTTTGACATAATCTACTGAGAAGACATCACTTCAGTGCTTTCCTGTCAAAATTGCATAACCTGAATCTAATCACGAGGAAATGTCAAGCAACACCAACTGAGGGACATTTTACAAAAACTAGTTAAGGTCAAGAACTTTAGGCAAAAGAAAGGTTGAGGAACTTTTAAAAGAGATGGAAAAAAGACCTAAAAAGACATGAGAAATAAATGCAATGTGTGATTCTGGATTGGATGCTGGACTAGGAAAAAATAGTTATAAAAGACTTTATTGAGACAACTGATGAAATTTAAATATGGACTGTGGATTAGAAAATAGTTTTTTTTTTTTTTATCAATTTTAAATGTCTGTATTTTGAAAATTGAACTGTGGTAATGAAAGAGAAAATCCTTGCTCTTAGGAAATGCACTGGGAAGTATTTGGGGGAAACAGAGTACAATGTCTCTGACCTATTCTCAAATGGTTCAGAAAAAAATGCATATCTGTCTGTCTGTCTATCTACCTACCTACCTGAGAATGTCTTGGAATTTTTATTATTATTATTATTATTATTATTAATTTTAATGTTTTTATTTATTTTTGAGAGACAGAAAGAGAGAGAGAGAAAGATAGGGCATGAGCAGGGGAGGGGCAGAGAGAGAGACACACACACACAGAATCCGAAGCAGGCTCCAGGTTCTGAGCTGACAGCACAGAGCCCCAGGTGGGGCTCAACCTCACGAGCCATGAGATCATGACCTGAGCCGAAGTCAGATGCTTAGCTGACTGAGCCATTCAGGTGCCTCATGTCTTGGAATTTTTAAAAGACATCAGATCCAGGACTCTCAATAAATTTCAAGCAAAGTAAATGGAAAGATATCCACACTCATATATATCCCAATGAAACTGCACAATACCATAAAAAAAATCTTAAAACAGCTATAGAGAATAGACAGATAATGTGTCAAAGTGGCACTTAGAATTACAACTAAATTTCCAATGGAAATAATGAAAACCAGAAGACAGAAGAATATGTCTGGAATACATGAGATCTGTTAGGGGGTCTTTTAGTTTATCATGCCCTGTGATTAAGGTTAATGGCAAACTATGACAATTCAGTCCAGGTAGGATTAGTGATGGCCAGACCCTTTAAGAAAGAAGATTTGGTCACCCCCACCAGGTAAAGAACTAAGACCAGCTGAGGAAGTGTATGCTGGTAAAGTTTTTAGGAGGTCAATTCCATCAACATTTGTAACTCCTTTTGATTCAGCAATTCCACTTCTAACAATCTACCCTACCAAATATATACAATATGCACGAAGATACATGTGCAAGGATGTGTGGTCTATCAGAACCACGAAATCTATCATGGTCCATTCCAACCAAAAGAACACCATGGATATGCCTCTGCATGCTCTGTCATGCAAGCATCCTCAAGACCTCAACTTATTTTGATCAGTGAAAATATCAAATCATGTGACCGTTACCTTTTGTACAATTTCATTTCTATAAAACTGAAAACATGCATAAACACACAATTGTGTGTCTAAATACATACACATATACATGTATGTGTGTGTAAATATTGAGAGAAAGGGCTTATATATAAGAACATACACCAAACCGGGAACAGGGGGAGAGGGATGATGGTTTGTATCAGGAAAGATGTTCATATTTTACTCTCTGAACTTTTGTGCTGCTCAAGTCTTTCACAACACAATGGGTTAATATATTACTTGTGGAAGGAGAACGTTTAAAAAGCAAATCAGGCCCAGGGTGCCTGGGTGGTTCAGGGACAGTTGCATCTGACTTTGGCTCAGGTCATGATCTTGTGGCTCGTGAGTTCGAGCCCTACATCAGGCTCCGTGCTGACAGCACAGAACCTGCTTCGGATCCTCTGTCTCCCTCTCTCTGTCCCTCCTTCTCTCTCTCTCAGAAACAAACATGTAAACAAACAAACAAACAAACAAACTGCTCTATAGTACACAGAGCAGCATTCCCAACTGCTCCTTGCAAATAAAGTGGACGTTTCCAAAACTTAGAGCCACCCTTTTCTAGAGCCCTTCCCTAGCTGGGTGAACTCAAGGCCAGGGTGAGGAGTTGTTTCCAAGGCTCTGTGTGTAGGCATGTATCCTCGAGTGGAGCATCAGACTCATACATGAACACCCAGCCATTTCCATTATCTGGGAGGCCCCACCCAGCAGTGCCCAGTTCCTGCTGGCCCAGGGCTCCCATCCACCCACCCTGCTGCATCTCAAGCCCATGGCTGGCCTTTTTTAGGAACAGCAAAACAAGCCCTGATGATAGTATTTTCCAGGCTTTCTGAAATTTGTCTCCTGGAGCAGCAGGGTAAGGTCAACCACGGTGACAAGCAAAACCAAGAAAGAGGGCAGTGTGTAGAGTATGGTGATGATTTCGGCTTTCATTTCCTCCAGACAGAGAAACCTCAGGAAGCTGAGGTCAGGGATTCCCAGCATTTTCACTCTGAGACTTATTGGGAAAATTCAAAAGTTTACCCACACCTTGGTGGAGGATTGTGAGGGTGAGGGGTGGATGATTCCTTCTCTAGGGATAGGATGGGGCTTTTGGGAGGATCGTTATGTGGGAATTTGTTTGTTCTCTGAGGAGTTAAAGTGTTGGGAAGGTCACAATTTTAATTTTATTTAGAGGTCAACATTTGAGTATAGGGGTGCTTGGGTGGTTCAGTTGGTTAAGTGTTCGACTTCAGCTCAGGTCATGATATTGCGGTTTGTGGGTTTGAGCCCCACTTCGGGCTCTGTGCCGACGGTTCAGAGCCTGGAGCCTGTTTCAGATTCTGTCTCCCTCTCTCTCTGCCCCTCCCCTCCTCGCACTCTGTCTTTAAAATAAACATTAAAAAAAATTAAAAAAAATTTGAGTGTAAATTTGAAGAGGTAAGAGATGAAGCCACGTGAATATCAGAAAGAAGAGCATTCTAGGTACAGGAAGAGCAGTGCAAAGGCCCTAAGGTAGGATTGTGTCTGGTGTATTGGAAGCACAACAAAGAAGCCATTGGGCTGGAGCTAAGTGAGTGGGGGTGGGAAGGGAGAGTAGAAGGACATAATATCAGAAGGGGAAGGAGGAAGGTGGAGTGAGAACTGTCTTGATAGCTTCTAAGGACTTTGTCTTTTATTCCAGATGAATTAGGGAGCCATTAGCTGTCTAAGAATCAAGTAGCAACAAGATCTGGTTGCATATAATAGGATAGTTTTGGCTGCTGCTTTAAGAACAGACTTAAAGGGGTAAAGGAGGAAGGGGAAAGAAAGCATGGAGGCCAGTGAGGCAGCAAGTACAACAGTCCAAAGGAGAGGTAGTAGAGCTGAGGTTTTCTTGACAGAATGGTCAGCATCACCTGAAGGGCCTGTGATGCTCTTTGGGGGACAGGGACTCTAGAGCAAACAATGACATGTTTATACCACTTCTCTATGTGTTCCTTCCCTCCAAAGTTGATACTTATTAGTCTGGGGTAAGGCCAAGGAATTTACATTTCTACAAGTTGCTAGGTGAGATAGTACTGCTGGTCTGGGGAACCATACTTTGAGAACCACCAACTTTTTCTTCACAGCACTGATGAAAATGTGCA